>NC_064924.1:254450784-255111617 GCF_023897955.1 Schistocerca gregaria | reverse complement strand
CCACGGTCGGCGAGCAGCATCTACAGGGACATGTTTACGATGACGACCGTGTTTACGAGTGTGGCTGTAGTGCACCGTTGTGGTTTGGTCTAACTGTCGCAGTATCCGCATGTAGCGCTTGCTGCTATTGTTATTCTGCATTCGTCCCCGCACGCACACCAACTGTAGTACACCGTGTTACGAGACGTCTGTGATAGTGTAGTGTTGTAAGAACTGTGTCCATGCTGTATTCGAAATCTGAAAAGGCGGAGATGATACTCATCTATGGCGAGTGTCGACGAAATGCAGCTGAAGCCTGCAGGGTGTATGCAGAACGGTACCCGGACACAGAGCATCCAACGTGCCGCACATTGCAAAACATCTACCGCCAACTGTATGCAACAGGTATGGTCGTAGCACGCAAACGGGTCCGTAACAGGCCCGTCACAGGAGAAGCGGGTGCAGTTGGTGTGTTAGCTGCTGTTGCCATGAACCCACACATGAGTACACGGGACATTGCGAGAGCCGGTGAACTGAGTCAAAGTAGTGTCATGCGCATACTGCATCGTCACCGCTTTCACCCGTTTCATGTGTCGCTACATCAGCAATTACATGGTGATGACTTTAATCATCGAGTTCAATTCTGTCAATGGGCATTAACAGAGAATGCGTTGCAGTTCTACCTGTTTACCGATGAAGCGGGTTTCACAAACCACGGGGGCAGTGAATCTACTGAACATGCATTACTGGTCCGTGGACAATCCTCGCTGGCTCAGACAGGTAGAGCGACAGCGACCGTGGACTGTAAATGTATGGTGCGGAATCATTGGCGACCACCTCACTGGTCCTCACTTCATTGCAGGGGCCCAAACAGCTGCAACATACATCGCGTTTCTACAGAATGATCTGCCAACGTTGCTCGAAAATGTCCCACTGGAAACGCTTTGACGTATGTGGTATCAGCATGATGGTGCACCTGCACATTCCGCAATTAACACTAGGCTGACCCTTGACAGGATGTACGACGGGCGTTTCATAGTACGTGGAGGACGCATAAATTGGCCAGCCCGTTCTCCTGATCTTACACCTCTGGCCTTCTTTCTGTGGGGTACGTTAAAGGAGAATGTGTACCGTGATGTGCCTACAACCCCAGAGGATATGAAACAACGTATTGTGGTAGCCTGCGGCGACATTACACTAGATGTGCTGCGGCGTGTACGACATTCATTACGCCAGAGATTGCAATTGTGTGCAGCAAATGATGGGCACCACATTGAACATCTATTGGCCTGACATGTCGGGACACACTCTATTCCACTCCGTAACTGAAAACGGAAACCACGTGTGTACGTGTACCTCACCCCTCATGGTAATGTACATGTGCGTCAGCGAAAAAGACCAATAAAAAGGTGTTAGCATGTTGACGTAATGTGCTGTTCCAGTCTCTTCTGTACCTAAGGTACATCACCGTTCCCTTTGGATCCCTACGTAATTCGGTGCTCTCCGATACACACGATCGAATAGCGGAGTAGGGCACTCAAGCGTCAACTTTAGGTTACAATATCTCCGGATGTAATTAACATTTTACAATGCAACAAACGGCACTGATTACGTATTTGTTTATATGTTCAGGTGTGCTAACAAAACTAACGGGGTTCCATTTAAGAAAAACGTAGGTTTGTGTTAAAAAACATACTTCCGTGCATTTTTTTATGGTTTGTATTAACCAATTACACTAGCCCCTCTCCTCACGTACGTATATATTCCGTCATGGTCCGTCTGGGGACGAGATGCAAAGTATGGTAACTGATGAAAGCTACTCAGGCCAAGAGCGTTACAGAACGTTTTATTGGATGATCGGTTTCCACAGAGCTATACTACCATCATCGGGTTTTATACTTTCGAATTTTTATCCAACACTATTAAAAATCGCTTCACATTGCATACGGTAGCTGGATGTCCATATGCAAACATATAAATGATCTATATATTGAGATGCATGTGATAATTCTTAGGCTATTGTGGCACGCATCGTCAAATAAAAACATACGTTTACAACACCTATTTACAATGATCGCATTACTGCACTGAATTTGCACAGAATCCTTGTCGTATGTAATACTTGTATTATTTGTTGTTGTTAGTAACATACGCACATCAGTTGATTCTACCAAGAAATTCAACAGTGGAATAGAAAGCGTTGGCCACCAATAAATCCTTTAGGCTCCTCTTAAACTGGACTTTACTAGTAGTTACACTTTTTGTGGCTGCTGCGAAGTCAACTAAACATGTGTTTTCCTGAATGATGGACACCTCTCTGAACCAAAGTAAGCGATTTGGGATCCTTGTGAAGATTATTCTTATTTGTAGTACTGATTCAATGAGCTGAACCGTTGAACTGAGAAAGAGATATATTTTTATGACAAATTTCATTGAGGAATGCCTATATTGGAGGGCAGCAGTTAGTATCCATAGCTCCCCACACAGGCCTCTGAAGGATGCGCTTCAGTTCACATTTCAAATTATTGTTATTGGCCATTTTTGGGGTAGTAAGACGTTAATTTGGATTGATGAGGTACCACAAAAAATTATTCCGCATTTCATTAAGGAATGAAAGTAAGTCCAGTATGCTAGCTTTTTATTTTTAAATCACCTATGCCTGATAACATTCGCATTGCAAATAGAGATTTATTTAGGCGCTTCACCCTTCCTGAAATATGCTCCTCCCAGCTGACTTTAATAACAAGCTGTAATCCCAAGAATTTACACTGTAAACGTCTTCTGTCTGGTTGTTGTCATATTTTAGGCATTTATTGCCGGGGAACCTCTTGCAAGTTTTAAACTGAACCTAGTGTTTGTACCCTGGTACAAGACTTACACCATTTGTAGCGGTCCAAAGTGATCTGTCTACTCTTTTAAGGGAGTGATTAATCCTTTGTCCATTGAACTTATTTGCGATTCAGCCTTTCTCCCATCTCTCCCTCCCCTCCCCCACCTCTCTCTCTCTCTCTCTCTCTCTCTCTCTCTCTCTCTCACACACACACACACACACACACACACACACACACACACACGCACGCACACACACACACACACGTGTTTGTAAAATAATTTAAGTGCAATAGCAAGAATAGCTGTAGACCGACATTTTGAGAGCTATACACGGTGATCCTTATTAACTTTTAAAAAATCCCGAAGCGACGTAGATGACGCTGAGATAAGCCATATATGTCGGGAAATACCCCAAAAATGGATGAGAAATGTTAAACGAGTGACGTCACCAGAAGATATACCTCGCCACATGTGAAGTTGTTGGACATGGGAGTGAAGGGACGAATAAACTATGCAATTATTGCATTCGAGCACCTTTTGTAAATGTAGTCTTTCGTAAACGTAGAAGTTACAAAATTATGGTCCTCTCTGGAACCAAGTAAAATCTGTTCTTATTTTGTATTTCTTTTCTTTTGTCCCTTCTTTTTTTGTTTAAAGACATTATTCAGTAAAGGACACGAAGGAAACGTAGATCATTTTCTGGTAACGACGCAATTCGGAATCTTATAGCCATTTACTTGTGACGCAATACCGTAGGTTTTTGTTGTTCTGTCTTTTGCCATAAACCACGAGACCGGTAAATAAAATAACGAATCTTACCTCAATGTAAACACGTAACTGTTTAAAGCAATGAAAAAAAAATGTTGCCTGCCAGACGCGAGACTCGAACCCTGAGCTCCAAGCGCAAAAGTCGCTCACGTAGTCCCAGAGCTACAACGACATTAATGCTTGACTTGGGATGATCAGGTGCGACATACCAATAGGTTCAACTGCTGCACGTTCGGTGAGGTACGTCATCTTATGACGTCCAATGTCCATCATTCGTCATCCATTTTTGAAGTATTTCCCGACATTTGCGACCCCTTGTGTATTGCATTAAATTATTGTCTGAGCGTCTTCTATGTTGCTTCGGAGGTTTTTAAACGTTAGTAAGAATTACCCTGTACACTGACAGTCATAGAGGGATTTTACTCTGCAGTGACGTCTCTCCTTTTTTTTATCATCATTCTTCTTACTGGTCTGATACAGAGCGCCACGAATTCTTCTCCTGTGCCAACCTCTTCATCTAAGAGAAGCATTTGCAGCTTACGTCCTCAAGTATTTGCTGGATATATTCCTGTCACTGTCTTCCTTTACAATTTTCACCCCCTACAGCTCCCTCTAGTACCATAGACGTTATTCCGTGATTTCTTAAAACATGTCCTACCGTCCTGTCCCTTCTTCTTGTCAGCGTTTTCCATATATTTTTTTCCTCTCCGATTCTGCGTATAACCTCCTCATTCCTTACCTTATCAGTCCATCTAATTTTCAACATTCTTCTGTAGCACCACATCTCGATTCCCTAGTAGAGTCAAATCTCTGAATGAATGATAAACTCCAGTAACACGGATAGCCAGATAGGAGTTTGCACATCTCTCCTACCAAACATGACTCCTTGGTCTCAGTTACTGTGCATCGGTCCCCTCTAAGTGTCGGTCACTGGCACAGTGGAATAAACCCTGACCCGTAATTGCTTTCCGTAGTCCGTAAACACTTACATCATCTATGCAGGATGAAAGGAGCTTCCTATGCGAGTGTTCGCAGGGTGTTCTGGCTGCTGACTTTCCTGGTGAGCCTCATCGTGTGCTGCGTGTTCATATGGAACGCCAAGCTCAAGTGGGACACGACGCCCGTCATCGTCACCCTGGCCGACTCCTCCTACCCCGTGGGCAAAGTGCCCTTCCCTGCCGTCACCATCTGCAGCGAGACCAAGCTGCAGCGTTCCTTCTTCGACTTCACGCAGGCGTACCAAACAAGCACAGAGAACAGGACTGAAGAACAGTAAGGATGCTTCACCGCCTAAGTGTTACGCTCGCATTTACGAGCCAAAACATTGTGACCACTGCCCAACACTTGACTAAACGCCCACTGGCTGAAGGCACATAACGTGATAGGGAAACGACGTAAGCGGAGCACATACGAATGGGGAATCATTCTGGCAGAAGTACTGGTCGCAAATTGGGAAATACATTGACGTAAGTGACTTTGACAATGCACACTGTCGTGGCCCAGCCCTGGGAATGAACCTCTCGAAAATGGCGAAGCTGGTCAGCTACTCGCATGCTACTGTCGTGTGCGTCTGTGGACATTGGTTGCAGAGCGTTGAAACTACGAGTAGGCGACAAGACACTGGACGTCCACGCCTCATCAGAGAACCTTAAAAAAATGGATCTGAGCACTATGGGACTTAACATCTGAGGTCATTAGTCCCCTAGAACTTAGCACTACTTAAACCTAACTAACCTAAGGACATCACACACATCTATGCCCGAGGCAGGCTTCGAAACTGCGACCGTAGCGGTCGCGGGGTTCCAGACTGAAGCGCCTAGAACCGCTCGGCCACAACGTCCGACTAGAGAACCTTAAGATCGGAGGCTTGTCTACTCTGTAAAGTAGGACAGGTGATGATCTATGGCAGATATGACGACATGGTACAACGCTTGAGCAGGCACAGGCGCCTCGTAGCACACTGTTCAGAGCACATTGGTAAATATGGCGCTCCACAGTAGACGAGCCACACGTGTTCCCATGTTGACCCAAATCGAAACGGGTCGCCTGATCAAATGTATCGCGCTTCTTCCTATATTAGGTCGATGGCCGTGGCTGGATACGCTCTCACTGTTCGAAACAGGCACTGTAGTATGAATACCGATCAGTGGGGCAGTATTATGGGGGACCTTCACCTAGGATTCTATTAGATCTGTGATCGTAGTTAAAGGCATCATGATAACTGTGGACTGTATGAACATTACTAAGAACCATCTGCAACCCTTCATGCTTTATGTGATATTGCAGTGCCTGTGTTGTTCAGAATTACGACGTAATGTTCCTTCAGTCATACTTGTACATGAATGTCCAAAGGAACATACATTCCTGTGACTACCACCGTCATGAAACACATTAAATGTATTCGCATTTGCGAATAGGGATAACCATCAGCTGTATAATGGAATGACAGCAATGAAAATTTGTCCTGTATTGGGACTTGAATCCGGATTACCAACTTATCACGAGCGGGCGCCTTACAACAGGGCTATACGAGTACACTTTACAGCCAAACCCAAACTTCCATATGTTTTCGACTATGTGCATGATGTCCGAAGGGGCAGTGCATCGTAATTCTGAATAACACAGGCACTCTAATATCTTATTTATTCGCCGCCACAGGGGAATTGGCTTCCAATTAATATGTCTTGCCTCTAGGGGAATACACATAATGAATTTACAAGTGCAGGTTGTAGACAAAAGGTTGACGATATCTGGAACTTTGAGTATGGACCTGGACTGTTTTCGGATAGCTTAATGGTAAGGCGACCGCTTGCGATAAGCGGAATATCCACTGCGAATACATTTAATGTACTTCGTGCTTTACGTCTTCCCCAACGGTGATGGTATTTTCTAATAGGATAACTGGATAACTGTCCATGGCACAAGCCAAGACAGGGGTGGAGCATGTACACTCCCTCTGATATCTTGGATAACAAATTCGCCTGATCTGAACCTGATGGAATATATGTGGAGCTTTATTGAGCGCAGCTCCGCGTCTACAAACCACTGGCTTGTGACTTAGAGGAATTGCGCGACCTGTGCATAGACAAATGGACCCACATACCTGCGGAAATCTACCAAGATCTTGCTGAATGCGTGCAACGCATAATCACTGCTGAATTGCATTCTACAGGTGGACTAACGTGCTGTTAAGGAGGTGGTCATAATGTTTCGGTTCATCTGTATATTTGTGTTCCTTTGCTTTGTTATATTATCTATGTTTATTGGCATCCCCTATTCACTCATTCTAAACGCTGAAATTTATGGCCAGCTGACATTTTCACTCACAAGTGTATGTGTTGTGTATGACTTGTCAACAGTAAGAAAGAGAGATGGGCTACGGAGTGGTGCAGAAACTGTCTCGTAGGAAGTCTGGACAAGGGCAGAAATGATTAGTGAACAATTTACACAGTAAACAGAAGATGTACTTACCTTATATTTCTCGAAGCGTACAAAGATTCACTGCAAATAATGCAGCAAGGAATAGAGTCCAGCTCATACAATAGCCAGGCTCCCTGAACTAAAGCACAAAAGACGACGTCGGTTCAGCGAATATCGTTGAGTGGGCGTAAGTTGGTCCCTGACAGTTGCATTGAGCTCACCTCGACAGATTCGCAGCCCCACCTAAATCAATAACGTAACGCGAGAATGTACTCGTCTCTAAGGCAACGCTCCAGTTTTCCACAGCTCTGTAGACAGCTACTGTTTTCGCCTGCAGCCGTTAGTGCTTCGCAGTTGAAAGCAGGCAACAGTGCTGCGAGGTGCCAGCGATCAAATTAAGCCGACTGAACTATAGGCGGCGTGTAAGTAGCGTTACATAACAAAGTGGCTTTGCGGCCACCGCAGGCCATCCTGTATTTTGCAAGCAGAGGGCGCTCATGGTGTGGAGCCGAGGGAGGCGTGGTTCTGCAGACGTGCACCACTTGGTCCGCCAGATCCCACGCGACAGCCCTCAGCGTCTGACGGAAACTTGCAATTTTATTGCCAACTTTGAGATGGCCGTAGGGTGGTATCGGAACGTCATATCCAGGTACATACAGGGTGGTCCATTCATAGTGACCGGGCCAAATATCTTACGAAACAAGCATTAAACGAAAAAACTACGAAGAACGAAACTCGTCTATGTTGAAGGGGGAAACTAGATGGCGCTATGCTCGCCCGCTAGATGGCGCTGCCATAGGTCAAACGGATATCAACTGCGGTTTTTTAAAAATAGGAACCCACATTTTTATTACATATTCGTGTAGCAAGTAAAGAAATATGAATGTTTTAGTTGGACCACTTTTTCGCTTTGTGATATATGGCGCTGTAGTAGTCAAAAACGTATAAGGACGTGGTATCACGTAACATTCCGCCAGTGCGGTCGGTATTTGCTTCGTGATACATTACCGGTGCTGAAATGGATCGTTTACCAATTGCGGAAAATGTGTATATCGTGTTGATTTATGGCTATAGTGATCAAAATGCCCAACGGGCGTGTGCTATGTATGCTGCTCAGTATCCTGGACGACATCATCCAAGTGTTCGGACCGTTCGCCGGATAGTTACGTTATTTAAGGAAACAGGAAGTGTTCAGCCACATGTGAAAGGTCAACCACGGCCTGCAACAAATGATGATGCCCAAGTAGGTGTTTTAACTGCTGTCGCGGCTAATCCGCTCATCAGTAGCAGACAAATTGCCCGAGAATCGGGAATCTCAAATCGTCGGTGTTGAGAATGCTGCATCAACATCGATTGCACCCGTACCATATTTCTATGCACCAGGAATTGCGTGGCGACGACTTTGAACGTCGTCTACAGTTCTGCCACTGGGCACAAGAGAAATTACGGGACGATGACAGATTTTTTTGCCCGCGTTCTATTTAGCGACGAAGCGCCATTCGCCAACAGCGGTAACGTAAACCGGCATAATATGCACTATTGGGCAACGGAAAATCCACGATGGCTGCGAAAAGTGGAACATCAGCGACCTTGGGGGGTTAATGCATGGTGCGGCATTATGGGAGGAAGGATAATGGCCCCCCATTTTATCGATGGCAAACTAAATGGTCCAATGTATGCTGATTTCCTACGTAATGTTCTCCCGATGTTACTACAAGATATTTCACTGCATGACAGAATGGCGATGTACTTCCAACATGGATGTCCGGCACATAGCTCGCGTGCGGTTGAAGCGATATTGAATAGCATATTTCATGACAGGTGGATTGGTCGTCGAAGTACCATACCATGGGTCTCACGTTCACCGATACTGACGTCCCCGGATTTCTTTTTGTGGGGAAAGTTGAGGGATATTTGCTGTCGTGATCCACCGACAACGCCTGACAACATGTGTCAGGGCATTGTCAATGCATGTGCAAACATTATGGAAGGTGAACTATTCGCTGTTGAGAGGAATGTCGTTACACGTATTGCCAAATGCACTGAGTTTGATGGACATGATTTTGAGCATTTATTGCATAAATGTGCTATTTACAGGTAATCACGCTGTAACAGCATGCGTTCTCAGAAATGATAAGTTCGCAAAGGTACATGTATCACATTGAAACAACCGAAATAAAATGTTCAAACGTACCTACGTTCTGTATTTTAATTTAAGAAACCTACCTGTTACCAACTGTTCGTCTAAAATTGTGAGCCATATGTTTGTGACTATTACAGCGCCATCTACCACAAAGCGAAAAAAGTGGTCCAACTAAAACATTCATATTTCTTTACGTATTACACGAATATGTAATAAAAATGGGGGTTCCTATTTTTTTTAAAAACGCTGTTGATATCCGTTTGACCTATGGCAGCGCCATCTAGAGGGCCAACCATAGCACCATCTGGTTTGCCCCTTCAAGCTAGACAAGTTACGTTCTTTGTAATTTTTTCGTTTGACGCTTATTTCGTGAGATATTTGGCCCGGTCACTATGAATGGACCACCCTGTATAACATCATTGCATTTGTAGGTAATTTCGGAGTGATCAGGGTGCGAAATTTAATACGCAGCAACAGCTCTGTAGCGTCAATGACTCTTAACTGGCTCAGAATCGAGTCTAACTGCGCTTGTTTGACAGATATGGTTATGCCATTCCCTGGATGCTTCCATTCTGTCCCAAAATTCGTCAATCACAATGCGTGACGAGTAATGCCGTACCAGTCTCAGTAAGCCACGACCAGAAGTTTTCAGTTGGTGGAAGATCTGGAGCGCAAGCTGGCCTTCGCAAAAGTCTAACACTCACAGTGTAAAGACATGTCTGGACAACAGAGGCACCATACGGTCTTGTATTATCTTGTTGAAATGTAAAGTCACGGAGATCTCGAACACACGGCATAGCCACAGGCCTTAACATGTAAGAAATGTAATACCTATTTTACAAATTACTTGCAAAGAGGATCAGATATGTGTATCGAGTAGCACCATATATCACAACGCCAGATGCTAGAAGTGCATGATAATGACAAATGCAACGTGGTAACCGTAGCTTTTCTCAGAGAATACAGATATATTAATAGTAACGTTGTACACAGAAGTACAATTAGTCTGAAAGGACAACGTGGTGCCAGACCTGTGCACGGGTTGTCGTTGGGCGCTCCGTTTCCAGCACGCCTCTCTGTTGTCGCGTCAAGGCAAACCGCAACTATGATAGCCATCCTAGGAGTCCGTTGTGCTTCAGACGTCGCACTGTCCGTGTGGATACTTTTCTTGCTGCAGACAGGCCCATTTCCTCACCCAAGGATTGTGTCGTATCTGTTGGATCATACATACCCAAGCGAACAATATGTCGGTCCCCAGGAATGCTAGTCGCGTGGGCCGCTAAGATCCTTCATGGTATTTAATATGGCTCTCCTCAACACAATATTGGGATACCGACACATGCGAGCAGTAGCATATTGGAACGATAAACCGCAAGTGCGATGGGCCACGACCCTATCGCTGTAGAATTCTGGCGGTTACTGGCGAACATTCCTCCTTACACGAAGCATAACAGGATACTCTCACCAACCGCCAATATTAAAATGCAATTTCTGGATGAGAAATCCGCTGACTAATCTTTCATGATAGACAGAGGACAGATGATGTATACTTACCTACTAGCTGCGGTTGCACTGATATGCTAATTATTTGCACATCCAATAACGTTGTCCTCTGGACGTCAATTGGACGTTTGTACATGCCGTCTTCATATTCTTGTAACTTTAGTGGCCGGCACTGTAGTTTCAGGCTCTGGCAAAAAGACGTACCACGAAGCAATTATCCGAATAGTATGGACGTACAC
Source organism: Schistocerca gregaria (assembly GCF_023897955.1). Lineage (NCBI taxonomy): Eukaryota > Metazoa > Arthropoda > Insecta > Orthoptera > Acrididae > Schistocerca > Schistocerca gregaria. Next base: position 255,100,733 of record NC_064924.1, on the reverse strand, counting down.
ATACATAAAAACAAATGATTAAAATTTCAGAAAAATTGGACGTTGATGGCCAGGCAAGATTTAGCAAGCCTGAAGACAAGCTGTAGAAACTATACCGCTTCTCTCCTTGCTTGCCAAACTCAACCTTGGTCAGTAAGGGCGCCAGATCTCTCCCCTAGTGAGAACATTCGGTGCATTATGGGCAGGGCCCTGCAGAGAGATTGGGATTCTGACGAACTATCGCACCAGTTGCAAAGTTTTTGGTACGATATTGCTCAGGAGGACATCCAACAACTCTGTCAATCAATGCCAGGCCGAACAACTGCTTTCATAAGGGCCAGAGACGGACCAACACGTTACTAACTTGCTCAGTTTGTGAAGCTCTTTGTCTTCAATAAACCATCCAATTTTTCTGAAATTGTAATTTTTTTCCCCTCTACGTGTTCCTCGTGTCTACTGATTTCCGTCCCATTTGGAAAAATCCTTCGTGTTTTTCCCTTCTAAACCCCGCCACCGCAACCCCTTTGAAGACGTCAACGAATATAAGAGGAATCTACAAACATACATAGGTTGGAACTTAAATAGTGGCTATTGTCGCTGATGGCACACATTGTTGACATACCTACATTACCTCCCAGCAAATGGACTCGCCCGTCCCACGTCACCGGTGTGTGCACAGTCGAGGGGAAACACAGTCGGTTGTGAGTGAGCGGTCTAACGTAACAGTGTCACTATGTTTCCGAAACAGGAACAATGTAGTTTGATCAAGATTGAATGTGCCAGAGGTCGTACAGCACGACAGTGTCTTCAAGGTCTTCAAGAGGCGTGCGGGGAATCGGCATTGCCCTGCACAACAGTGGCACGTTGCGTAAAGGTCGGAAAACTGTGGCAGACATGCATCGGGCAGGTCGTCCTAGCGTCTCTGAAGAAGAAGTGCATGCTGTTGCCGCGTTAGTGGACAATGATCGACGCCATACGATTCGTGAGCTCGCCCACGAAACCGGATTAGTGCATACGACTGTGCTTCGCATCCTGAAGGAAGGCCTGGGCATGCGAAAAATTGTATCACCATGGGTTACACATGACTTGAAGGAAATGCAGAAATGGATGCTTTACGACGCTGCTCAGACACACTTGGAGTGCTACGAGCGCGAAGGAGAGGCCTTCTTACGCCGTGTCGTAACACTGGATGAGACATGGGCCACTCGTACGAGCCAAAACTGAAACGCCAGTCCAACGAATGGCGTCATTATGGCCCGCCGCGAAAGTCGAAAGTGCGTCAGTGCCCCAGTATGGTGAAAATTATGGTGATTCTCTTGTACGACTGTGATGGTGTTGTCCCAACGCATTACGTTCCTCCACGGCAGACCCTCAATGCACAGTATTACTGTTCGTTTTTGGAGCATCACCCGCGACTTACTTTGCGAAAGAAGCGGCGACACTTTCTGCGCAACCCACCCATTATTTTGCACGACAATTAGCGGGCGCATACAGCGCAAACTGTGGCTGCCCTGTTCGGTCGATGGGACTGGGAAGTAGTGTACCATCCACCATACTCCCCGGACTTCAGCACTTGTGACTTTGATTTTGATTCCGAAGATAAAGGAACCACTTCGTGGCATTCACTTCAGTACTGTTCCAGAGATTCGACAGGCAGTAGACCGCTCCATTCGCACCATCAACAGAACAGGCTCTGCTAACGGTATACTACACCTTTCACATCGCTGGCAACAGGGCTACACAACACTGGTGACTGCTTTGAAGGACAGTAACAGGTGCAAATATGGAACTCTTTTGTATCTGTTGTGAATAAATAGTTGCCATCATTTAAGTTCCAACCCTCTTTTTTTGTTATCCCCTTCGTCCCCAATTATTTGTTTGCTGTATTCCAATATCTGCCTTCTTCAATTTTTACCCTCTATAGCTCCCTCTTGTGTAGGACTACCCAAACTGTGTTCCGCAAAACACTGGTGTCCCATGGAAAGTAAATAAGTGTACATATTGTATATCACCCGTCTTTCCCCATAGCTTATTCCTGTCTTTCGCAGAATTTCGGACATCTTGCTCCATTTTAAATCGTCGAACTCTTTCTCCAGGTCGACATATCATATGAACGTGTCTTGATTTTTCTTAAGTCTTTCTTCCACTATGAAACGCATTTTCAGAACTGCCTCTCTGCTGCGCTGCCTTTAACAGAGAAATTATCGTCATCTAGCAGATCTACAGTTTCATTTTCCATTCTTCTGTGTATTATTCTTGGCAGCATGAGCCCTCAAGCTGGTTTTTCGATAGTTCTCACAGCTATCTGACCTTGCTGTCTTCTGGATTGTGTGGAAAGTTTCATGGTACATCTCCAGACTTACATATTCTACACAACAACTTGAGTATACGCATGGTTGCCACTTCATCCAATGACTTCAGACATTCCGAAGAGATGTTATCCAACCTTCTGTCTAAATTTGAACGCAAGTCTTCCAAAGCTCTGTTGAAGTCTGACTCTAATACTGGATCCCCATGTCTTACGTTTCGACTCCTATTTCTTCCTCAGTCACATCTTCAGACAATCCTCTCCATAGTACAGGCCTTCAATGTACTCTTTCCACCTATGCGCCCTCTCCTCTGCGCTTGACAGTGGGATTCCCATTACAGTACTAATGTTTCTACCCTCGCTTTTAGTTTTATCGATGATTATTTTGACTTTTCTCTATGCTGAGTCAGTCCTTCCAATGACCATTTCTTTTTCTTGGTTTTTCACATTTTTCCTCCGGCAATTTCGCCTTAGCTTCCCTGAACTTACTATTTATTTCGTTCCTAAGTCACTCATTTTTCGTATTCCTGAATTGCCCTAAACATATTTGTATTTTCTTCTTTAGTCGATCAGTGGAAAGACTTCTTCCGTTAGCTAAAGTTTCTTCACAGCTACCTTCCTTCAACCAATTTTTGTCTTTCAAACTTCCGTGATTGCTCACTTTAGAGATGCCATTCTTCTTTACCTGAACTGTCTACTGTGGTATTCAGTATCGCATTATCTATAGGCTATGAAAACTTCAATCGCATTTCATTGTTCCTCAGAACTTCAGTACCCGACTTCTTTGCACGATGGTTCTTCCGGATTAGTCACTTAAACTTGAGCCTATCCTTCACCTTTACTATATTATGATCTGAGTCTATATTTTCTCCAGGGTACACCTAACAATACAACACCTGGTTTCGCAGTCTCTCTGCGGCTATGATGTAAACTAGCTGCAATCTTCCAGAACCCTAGATCTTTTCCAAGTATACCTCATCCTCTTGTGTTTTTGAACAGTTTATTTGCAATTACTAATCAGTCTTTCTTCTCTCATTCTTACTACCAAGCCCATATTCTCCAATAGCTCTTTCTTCTGTTCCTTCTCTTACTACTTTGTTCCAATCCCGTGTAATTATTAGATTATGGTTCAAATGGCTCTGAGCACTATGGGACTTAACATCTATGGTCATCAGTCCCCTAGAACTTAGAACTACTTAAACCTAACTAGCCTAAAGACATCACACAACACCCACCCATCACGAGGCAGAGAAAATCCCTGACCCCGCCGGGAATCGAACCCGGGAGTGGGAAGCGAGAACGCTACCGCACGACCACGAGATGCGGGCTATTAGATTATCATCTCTTTTTTTTCATACTGAATTACCCTTTCAATATCCTCATCTATTTTCTCTATTCTTCATCGTCTGCTTGTGACGTCGACATGTATACCTGAACCATTGTTCTTGGCGTCTGCTTGCTTTCGAACAACCCTTGCCACTGAACTGTTAGCAGTAGCTCACTCTCTGCCCTGCTCTCCTACTCGTAACAAATGCTACACCTGTTATACCTTTTTCTGCTGCTATTGATATTACGCTATAGAATTAGGTGATAAAAGTCATGAGATACCTCCTAATATCGTGTCGGAGCTCCTTTTGCCCAGCATAGCGCAGCAACTCGACGTGGCAGGGACTCAACAACTAAGTAATAAGTTCAGTAACACCAGAAAGAAGCAGTGCTTACACGCATGTATTTAGCGCCCTCTGCATCACAATTTTTCCTGTTCGCTTGAGCCTGTATATTCGAAGAGTTGGCCTTGGGCGTGATGTACACTTAACTTATGCAAGTATTTTATCCTGTCATTCCTGTTATAATTTTATATTGACAAGAGAGTCTACCAGTAGGCATTTACCAGTGTGAATTTATTCTTAAGTACGTTAAATGTAATCTGGCTGCTATCTAAAGCCATGGCATGTGATAATTCTTGTTTTTAGGTCAGTTTTAAGTATGAAAAGAGCTGCTCGGCTTCAACAAATCTAATGTACCAGCATGTGGTGTAGCAAGTGAGTACGCTTACCTCACAAATGTTTTTCTATTATTACTATTTTCTAAAAATAATTTCTGTTACTTGTTATATACAATTTTAGGGCCCACTCATTCTGAAGAAGGTATTTTTAGAAATATCGAAACCTGGGTCAAGGGCTAATAAACCTTTGTTTCACAACTGGTTGGCTGATTTTTTCAACCTCTTCACTAGACACGTTGCTGTTCAATACAACATAACAACGCAGCAGACTTTGCCGTAGTCCTGCTTATAGAAATTGCCAGGCGTTGGGCTTTAAATAAACATATGTTACTCTATCAAGATTTCCCGGACCCTAGCTCTATACAGTTTGAACAATTTGCACAGTTTTCGTAAGTTAGACCCAATAAATTACGCAATAGACACGGGTAGTACTTGCAAGCAAGACAGTATCTACAGGTCGAGGAGCTCCCACACACAAACGCGACAGCACATTTGAGGTACCACAGCTCAACGCGAAAGTCGTAAAGGGCCACCCAACAGTTAATCGTACAAGAACGATACTGAATGAGAAGAAAGCTTACCAAACAGAATTAACACAGCTAAGGGTGGCAGCGGCAGACTTGGCACGGTGATAGGATGTAGACCGTTGTATTCAGGCCTATGCACCGCTGCACTGTCGTCCAGACGTAGCAAGGCCCCAGTTCCGATATTAACGTGAAGTCCCACGCCTCGTCGTCCACTCACGTGCGTTGCTTCTGCAAACTCCGGGCGCGCACGGCCCGCCACCGACCACGGCACGACCAAGTATTGCAACGACGACGACTGACAGGGTCGCCAACCTCTCTTTCTCGGTGACCAGCGTAACTTCCACTGCGTCTCGCTGCTGCCCCGACTCTCCTTCGAATCGTTCAGCGTGCGCCTTTATTGGCCATCGCGAGCAGTCGCACCGCGGTAAAGCAGGGGCACAAGGAAGAGCCGACACACCAACTGCTCCAGAGATAAGTTACGGCTCAATATTGTTTGTTTACATAAAACTTCTGAAAACACTAATTACACTGGGGAACAGCCATTTTGTTGTCCTAGATCTGTGACTTGTTCGTAACTAATTTTTGGTCTCTGAATCCAAAACTGTTGGCAGTTTTTCTCTATGACATCAAGTTTTTAAACTACAGGATACTCTATCTTTACCATAAAAGTCCATAAAACGTGGCGTACAACGGAAAATAAAGTGGGTACTAACCAAACACAGTAGAATATTAGCATATTTTATTCATTCAAAGGTTATTATAATATTCAAAGTTACATTGTGTATATACAAATAATAACAACAAACATATTAGGGTACAAATTTTCGCTTATAACTTTTCCTACAATGTTCCCTTTGGGTAAGTCTCGCTTGATGCTCCAACAGCAGTCAGCCATCATACCAACATCCTATCTACCTTGATACCTTGCTTTCATAACCTTCAAATATTGATGGAATCGCCCACCCTGTTCATCGCTAACAGCACCAAGATTTTCTGGAAAGTTAGCAAGATGGTTATGTAACGCAGTTTGATACTCATGTTACAGCGAAGCCTTTTAAAGCTCCCTAACAGCTGTTGAACAATTTCGACGTAATTCTGGGCTCGTGTATTCCCTATAAAGTCCTTGACAATAATTTTGAATGCCAACCAAGCATTCTTTTTAAGTTCTGTCATTGTTTCTATGAAACGTTCATCTTTAGTAAGTTACCGAATCTGTAGCCCACCAAAGACACTAGCCTTCATCTTCTCATATGGCAAGCTAAGAAATACTCAAATGATATACTTAAAACAGTCCCCTTCAGTTGACAGTGCTCTAACAAATTGCTTCATGAGACCTAGTTTTATATGCAAAGGCGGAAATATAATATTTTTTCTGTCGACAAGTATATGATTTACAATGTTTGGATCACCAGGTTTCAGGTCAGATCTTGGCGGCCACTTTGACTGCACCCAATGCTTCTCACGAGCTCTGCTGTCACACATACACAGTAAACAAGGCCACTTGGTATATCCGCGTTGTTGGCCAAGAAGGAAAATTCAAATGTGTGTGAAATCTTATGGGAAATAAGCTTACACACTACTTAACCTAAATTATCCTAAGGACAAACACATACACCCATGTCCGACGGAGGACTCGAACTTCCGCCGGGACCAGCCGCACAGGCCAAGAAGGAAAGAAACCATTCCATTTGAAGGTCAACACAGATGATCAGTTGGTGCAAGCTATATTGCAACACGTCAATGACCTTCTTTATGTCTTCATATTTTTCACGCAAGAAAACTGAATGGCCTACTGGGACCGAACCGCATAAATTTCCATTGTGGAGGAGAACACACTTCAAGCTACGATTTGAGCTATCTACACTCCTGGAAATTGAAATAAGAACACAGTGAATTCATTGTCCCAGGAAGGGGAAACTTTATTGACACATTCCTGGGGTCAGATACATCACATGATCACACTGACAGAACCACAGGCACATAGACACAGGCAACAGAGCATGCACAATGTCGGCACTAGTACAGTGTATATCCACCTTTCGCAGCAATGCAGGCTGCTATTCTCCCATGGAGACGATCGTAGAGATGCTGGATGTAGTACTGTGGAACGGCTTGCCATGGCATTTCCACCTGGCGCCTCAGTTGGACCAGCGTTCGTGCTGGACGTGCAGACCGCGTGAGACGACGCTTCATCCAGTCCCAAACATGCTCAATGCGGGACAGATCCGGAGATCTTGCTGGCCAGGGTAGTTGACTTACACCTTCTAGAGCACGTTGGGTGGCACGGGATACATGCGGACGTGCATTGTCCTGTTGGAACAGCAAGTTCCCTTGCCGGTCTAGGAATGGTAGAACGATGGGTTTGATGACGGTTTGGATGTACCGTGCACTATTCAGTGTCCCCTCGACGATCACCAGAGGTGTACGGCCAGTGTAGGAGATCGCTCCCCACACCATGATGCCGGGTGTTGGCCCTGTGTGCCTCGGTCGTATGCAGTCCTGATTGTGGCGCTCACCTGCACGGCGCCAAACACGCATACGACCATCATTGGCACCAAGGCAGAAGCGACTCTCATCGCTGAAGACGACACGTCTCCATTCGTCCCTCCATTCACGCCTGTCGCGACACCACTGGAGGCGGGCTGCACGATGTTGGGGCGTGAGCGGAAGACGGCCTAACGGTGTGCGGGACCGTAGCCCAGCTTCATAGAGACGGTTGCGAATGGTCCTCGCCGATACCCCAGGAGCAACAGTGTCCCTAATTTGCTGGGAAGTGGCGGTGCGGTCACTTACGGCACTGCGTAGGATCCTACGGTCTTGGCGTGCATCCGTGCGTCGCTGCGGTCCGGTCCCAGGTCGACGGGCACGTGCACCTTCCGCCGACCACTGGCGACAACATTGATGTACTGTGGAGACCTCACACCCCACGTGTTGAGCAATTCGGCGGTACGTCCACCCGGCCTCCCGCATGCCCACTATACGCCCTCGCTCAAAGTCCGTCAACTGCACATACAGTTCACGTCCACGCTGTCGCGTATGCTACCAGTGTTAAAGACTGCGATGGAGCTCCGTATGCCACGGCAAACTGGCTGACACTGACGGCGGCGGTGCACAAATGCGCAGCTAGCGCCATTCGACGGCCAACCCCCCGGTTCCTGGTGTGTCCGCTGTGCCGTGCGTGTGATCATTGCTTGTACAGCCCTCTCGCAGTGTCCGGAGCAAGTATGGTGGGTCTGACACACCGTAGTCAATGTGTTCTTTTTTCCATTTCCAGGAGTGTATAAACAATCGCCATTCGTTTGCGTTATCGTCTGAAATTCCCAATTCCTTCATTAAACCAGGTATGTTGTAGCAATACACAAATCCATCAGCACTCCGAAAGAAGTGCAGAAATGCACTTTCCCTCGATCGGAGGTAGGTGATTTTAGCTCCTTTTTCTAACAAGTTTTTTTTTCGTGCAGTCTGGATGCTAGAAGTTCTGATGCTTTTGGATAGTCCCAAATCCCGTACCAAGTCATTTAACCCATGCAGATTAAATCCTTTACCAACATAATCATCGTCACCTTTAAAATCTTTGTCGCTGCAGTCACTTCGATCTTCACCCGACGCATCTTCTTCTATTTCCAAAAAGGGTAACTCTTGAAACACTGGCACTAGAATTTAAGCTGAATGCGGCACAGGGCGTATACCTGGCTTTAAACTAGGGTAAACTGTTTTATATTTTTGTTATATCCTGACGTTTTTACTATAGAAAAGTAACAATCACTGGAGTGGTCTTTGGGTTCCCGCCAAATCATTGGTATACCAAACGGAAGTTTATCGCCTGTTCCTTTTGTCCGCATTCTCAAACCCTCCACACACTACTCGTCGGAAACCGGCTCCACTATGTCACAGCGACAAGTACACCTGTTTACTACAGCGTCTCATGCGTAACTGGCCACATTAAACTAGACAATATGAAACTTGTCGCCCGGCGTCACTGTCCCCTCCAGTCGTCACTGGTTTAAGGTTCACCGACAGAAGCAGCACCGCTTTCTGGAACAAACAAGTTACCTGTCAGAAGCGTAATCGCATGCGCAACAACTGTAGAAACAAAACTTGACGTGATAGCAAAATCTAATTACAGTTTTGGAATCAGCATGTCCATTTACCTCTAAATCAGCCTAAGAATCGAAGTCAACAGAAACTATGTTACAAATTGTTCCCCAGTGTTATTAAAATTATGTAAACAGAGTGGCTTGCTTGTTATCGAGCTTCAAAGCTTAACTCTTCTTTCAGTCCACAGCAATTGTAATGGCCAGCAGTGTATTTGAAACAGGCTACAGAGGTGTCCAGCGCAATACAATCACAAAGCTAACTCGGGTAACAAAGTGAAAGACTAATACTGTTGAGAACCACTTGAGGCCCAGTCAGAACCATTGAGACCCAGACTTCTGTACATAAAACATGCATAGCATCCTGATGAATCACTGTAAGTTTGGCAGTAAGTAATTATGTTTCCTCGAAAATTCTTACAGGACGCAGTACCTGGGATATGCTAGTCTCATCTGCGACGGAAACAAAATGGTCGGAGCCAATACAACGGATGAAGACGCAATAGAATTTTTATTAAAGGTATAATTTTCAGAAATACTTAATTTTGATATAGATTAATGTAATATTCTACTAACATCACCGTCGACAAATTTTAAATCTTCTCACTTAGTGCTTCCCTCTCTAAGACTTATTCTAGCATTAGCAGGATGCAGTTATTAACTGAAGAACAATGTATTAATTTTTTCAAGTACCTTGAAGTGTAATGTTTCTCATAAATTAGAGAAAACTACTACAAAAGCTGTAGCTCCAGAAAACGTGACAATTTGTATCGAATTTTGCTATGTTGTGACCACAGTAGCACAACATAATACAACATTATGCGAAATAATGGACCTGAAATCCACTTTTGTACATAATAGAAAATTCGTTTGCCGCCTTCACCTTGATATTTAGAGTGTTCCTAATTTTCAGTATCTACGTTTTGAGTAGCTACAACACCCCTTGTTATAAGAAAACTATTTTTATTTTAGGCTGTGCCTGACAGAAGTACATTAACGGATCACTCTGAAAGACGAAGAGCTAGAGAGACACAATTTTTGTGTAGAGAAAGTAATAGGAATAATGCAGAGATCGATAACGATAATTCTATTATCGTTCTGAAAAATACATTTAAATGTGCACCGAACATAATTCCAAATAATTTTGAGAATTGTAATTGCAGTTTAATGAATTTGCAGATTTCGTAATTTTTACGTTAGGATAAAGGTAATTTGCCGCCACTTACACAAAGTTTATTTTTCAACGTAGCGTATCTTTCAAATGATCGAACAGTTAAAGAGAAATCAAAGAATTAGCTCAAGAAAACACGTAGCATTTGCCACGGATCTGTTCTGCGGCTAAAATTTCAGACCCTTTAAGGTGCATGATAAGCGCCTTCGCAGATCAGGTCCACTGACGCCATTGGTCGAATTTCGACCACAGGCGATACTAGTACGTGTAATTCTGCTCCCATGTTAAATTTATGACGTAGCATGTGTTCTAAGCGTTGACGAAGTGTCATTGCATTTTCCACATGGCTCTTTTTTCGTTTCTAATTGTTTCTGTAATTTTTAGTTGTTTATGGAAACCAGAAATGTTTTCTTTCGCCAACCCCCCCCCCCCTCTCTCTCTCTCTTTCTCTCCCTCTCTCTCTCTCTCTCTCTCTCTCTCTCTCTCTCTCTCTCTCTCTCTCTCTCTCTAACACACACACACACACACACACACACACACACACACACACACACACACACACACACACACGCGCACACACACACAGAGAGAGAGAGAGAGAGAGAGAGAGAGAGAGAGAGAGAGAGAGAGAGACAGACAGACAGAAATAAAAATAACAATTTCTTATCATTTAAAGAAAACTTGTTTTCTGAAAGCTGAAAGAGTAGAATGTAGAGTGAATAATTCAGTCAGTTGATGGAATGACAAAAACTTCATAGAGTTGCCTTACTTTCAGGCTGCCCCAAAACTCGCACAAACAATCCTCAACTGCTCGTGGCATTCGGAAGACAACTGCTCGTGCCTTTTCGACACGGTTCTTACAGATGAAGGAATCTGCTTCACTTTCAACAGCATTGCCTACGACGACTTCTTCACGGACAAAGCGTAAGTCGTTTATCTAGTTCTCAATGTGAAAAAGTTATTAATAATTCTCTTGGTCTTTTTGACTATATCGCCTAGCTTTAAAATATGTTGGTGGGTTTAAAGCAGGTAATGCGATTTGCAGAACCCAAAGTTGAAATGTGCTACCTAACAGAATGCTGTTATACATTTCGGAATTATGTTTCTGTGGAGGCCTTTCAAAAAATGGTTCAAATGGCTCTGAACACTATGGGACTTAACATCTATGGTCATCAGTCCCCTAGAACTTAGAACTACTTAAACCTAACTAACCTAAGGACATCACACAACACCCAGTCATCACGAGGCAGAGAAAATCCCTGACCCCCCGGGAATCGAACCCGGGAACCCTGGCGTGGGAAGAGAGAATGCTACCGCACGACCACTAGCTGCGGACGAGGCCTTTCAGATTTAGGTTGAAGCCACAAGAAGTATCCCCAGTTTAGTAACAAGTTTCACATATAATTTACACAGCCTTTCTAATGACACCAAAGATACAAATTAAAATAAAGAAAAACTATTTACTTCAAATTTATTTATATGTCCACCAAATAATATCATACACTCTGGTAGAGAAAGGGAGTTTAAAGGTATTAAGTAAACGGAATTGCGAAAGCCACTACTCTGTGCTGCACGTTTTCTTTGTATTCGAAAGAAACTCACGGAGTGAGATGTTGTAGTTAAAACACAAGGCACTCGGAATGAGTAGGGTGCAAATCACAGTCTGACCATTCCAATTTAGGTTACTAGTGGTTTTCCTAAATCTTGGCGCTGCATGCACTTTCCCGTACCTTTTTCCAAGTTAGTCCACGAGCACTCATAAGACTGTAGCACAAATTCGTCTATGAGTTAATTTTTCCAGCGACTCTAGTCAATCACACATTTAATGCTCTCACGCTGTCCATTAAGAGAGCGGCTATATTTCCAATAGTGCCATTGTGCCTGTATTTCTGCTTGGAGAATCGGCCGTGCTTGGCCAGTATGTCATCGGCCCTGATTTTATGTTGATGTGGCAATATTAGTTCTATGTTCATTAAACCGATATATATTCCTTGTTCGATTCGTTTGTGCTTAGCCGGCCAGAGTGGCCGAGAGGTTATAGGCGCTACAGTCTGGAACCGCGCGACTGCTGCGGTGGCAGGTTCGAATCCTGCCTCGGGCATGGATGTGTGTAATGTCCTTAGGTTAGTTAGGTTTAAGTAGTTCTAAGGGACTGATGACCTCAGAAGTTTAGTCCCATAGTGCTCAGGCCGAGCCATTTGTGCTTACATAAAGACAAGGATCTCTGATCAGACGAATACAGAGTAATACTGCCATGTGCAGAATATGCTGTAACGAGAGTAGGGTTCGTTATGAATAGGAAGACAGGACAGAGAGTGAATTCAGTGATAGGGTTATTCTCAGCAGAATCGACAGCAAACCAATACCGACAACGATAGTTCTGCTATAAACGCCGACGACGCAAGCAGAAGATGAAGAGGTAGAGAAAGAATATGAGGATACCGAAAGGAAAAATTCAGTTCGTAAAGGAAGATTAAATTTGTCATGGACGATTGGAATCGGTTGGAGGGGAATAAGTAGACGAGATGGTTACGGAAAAATTTGGGCTTGTATTAGTAATGAGAGAGGCGAAAGACTAATTGACTTCTGCAATAAATTTCAGCTAGTAATAGCGAATACTCTCTTTAAAAAAAACACAAGAGGAAGAGGTACACTTGGAAAAGGCCGGGAGATGCAGGAAGATTCCAATTAGATTACATGGTCAGGCAGAGAGTCCGATATCAGGTATTTGTGTGTAAGGCGTGCCCAGGAGCAGATATACACTCGCATCACGATTTAGTAATGATGAAGAGCAGGCTGAAACTGAAGATAATAATGATTCTGGAAGAAGAGAGATACGAAAGTAACAAGGAATGAAGAGATACGCAGGACGTTTTCTGGGGCTATAGATACTGCGCTAATGAATAGCTCAGTAGGCAGTTCAGTTGAAAAACAAAGGACATTTCTGAAAGGGGCAATGAGAGAAACTGGAAGGAAATCATAGGTACAAGGAAGGTAACTACGAAGAAACCATAGGTAATAGAAGACATACTTCAGTTATCGATGAAAAATGGAAGTAAAAAGCAGTTCAGGGAAATTCAGTAATACAGAAACACAAGTCACTTACGCATGAAATAAATAGGAAGTGCAGGTAAGCTAAGGCGAAATAGCGTCATGAAAAATGTGAAGAAATCAAAAAAGAAATGATTGTCCGACGGACTGACTCAGCATATAGGAAAAGCAACTTTCGGTGAAATTAAAGCTAAGGGAGGGAACATTAAGACTCCAAAGGGAATTCCACTGTTAACCGCAGAGGAGACAGCGGATTGACGGAAAGAATGCCTTGAAGGCCTCTATAAGATGGGAGATTTGCCTGATAACGTGACAGAAGTAGAAACGTGAGTCGATGTAGAAGAGGTAGGGGATCCAACACTAGAATTAGAATTCAAAAGAGCTTTTGAAGGCTTGAAATCGATCATGCGGTAGCAGGAGATAACAACCCGTCTGAAATTCTAACATCATTTGGGGAAAATCGCAACAAAGCTACTACTCACTTTGGTGAGTTAGAGCTACATCTACATCTACTTAGATACTCTGTAAATCACATTTAAGTGCCTGGAACAGGGTTCAGTGATACACCTTCACTATAATTCTCTATTATTCCGATATCGTGAAGCACGCGGAAAAACGGACACCTATATCTTTTCGTACGAGCTACAGTTTCCCTTATTTTATTATGATAATCGTTTCTTTCCGTATAGGTCGGCGTCAACAAAATAATTTCGCATTCGGAGGAGAAATTTGGTGATTGAAATTTCGTGAGAAGATTCTGCCGCAACGAAAAACGCCTTTGTTTTATTTCTGCCCACCCAAAATCCTGTATCATTTCAGCGACATCTCTCCCCTATTCCGCGATAATGCACAACGTGCCACCCTTCTTTGAACTTTCTCGATGTACTCCGTCAATCCTATCTGATAAGGATCCCACACCGCGCAGCAGTATTCTAAAAGAGGACGGTAAAGCGTAGTGTGGGCAGTGTCTTTAGTAGATCTTTTACATTTTCTAAATGTTCTGCCAGTGAAACGCGGTCTTTGGTTGGCCTTCCTCACAACATTTTCTATGTGTTCCTTTCAATTTAAGTTGTTCCTAATTGTAATTTCTAGGTATTCAGTTGAATTCACAGGCCTTTAGATTTGACTGATTTATCGTGTAACCGAAGTTTAACGGATTCCTTTCAGTATTCATGTGGATGACCTCACACTTTTCGTTATTTAGGGTCAACTGTCAATTTTTGCACCATACAGATATCTTTTCTAAATCGTTATTTCTTTGATCTTCTGATGACTTTACTAGTCGATAAACGACAGCATCATCTGCAGACGACCTAAGACGGCTGCAAGGTCATCTCAATCTTTTATACAGAAAAGGAACAGCAAATGGCCTGTGACACGTCCTTGGGGAACGCCAGAAATCATTTCTGTATTACTAGATGACTTTCCGTCAGTTACTAAGAACTGTGATCCCCCTGACAGGAAATCACGAATCCCGTAATATACACTATGTGATCAAAAGCGTCCGGACACATGACTGAAAATGACTTACAAGTTCGCCGGCCGGAGAGACCGAGCGGTTCTAGGCGCTATAGTCTGGAACCGCGTGACAACTACGGTCGCAGGTTCGAACCCTGCCTCGGGCATGGATGTGTGTGATGTCCTTAGGTTAGTTAGGTTTAAGTAGTTCTACGTTTAGCTGACTGATGACCACACCAGTTAAGTCCCATAGTGCTCAGAGCCATTTGAACCATTTTGAACTTACAAGTTCGCGGCGCCCTCCATCGGTAATGCTGGAATTAAATATGGTGTTCGCCCACCCCTAGCCTCGGTGACAACAGCCACTCTCGCAGTCATACGTTGGATCAGGTGCTGGAAGGTTTCTTGGTGAATGGCAGCCCATTCTTCACGAAGTACTGCACTCAGGAGAGGTATCGATGTCTGTCGGTGAGGCCTGGCACGAAGTCGGCTTTCCAAAACATCCCGAAAGTGTTCTATAATATTCAGGTCAGGACTCTGAGCAGATCAGTCCATTCCAGGGATGTTATTGTTGTGTAACGACTCCGCCACAGACCGTGCATTTTTAACAGGTGCTCGATCGTGTTGAACGATGCAGTCGTCATCCCCGAATTGCTCATCAACAGTGGAAGCAAGAAGCTGCTTAAAACATCAGTGTAGACCTGTGCTCTGATAGTGCAACGCAAAACAACATGGAGAGTAAGCCTCCTCCATGAAAAACACGACCACACCCTAACACAACCGCTTCCGAATTTTACTATTGGCACTACACACGCTGGCAGATGACGTACACCGGGCATTCGCCATACCCACACCCTGCCATCGGATCGCCACATTGTGTACCTTGATTCGTCACTCCACACAACGTTTTTCCACTGTTCAGTCGTCCAATGACGCTTCTTACACCAAGCGAGGTTGCATTTACTGGCGTGATGTGTGGCTAATGAGCACCCGCTCGACCTCCCACCTAACTGTCATAGTACTTGCAGTGGATCCTGATGTAGTTTGGAATTCCTGTGTGAGAGTCTGAATAGATGTCTGCCTATTACACATTACGACCCTTTTCAACTGTTGGCAGTCTCTGTCAGTCAACAGATGAGATTGGCCTGTACGCTTTTGTGCTGTGCGTCCCTTCACTTTTCCACTTCACTATCACATTGGAAACAGTGGACCTTGGGATGTTTAGGAGTGTGGAAATCTCACTTACAGACGTATGACACAAGTGACACCCAATCACCTGACTACAATCGAAGCCCGTGAGTTTCGGGGAGCGCCCCATTCTGCTCTCCCACGATGTCTAATGACAACTGAGGTCGCTGATATAGAGTACCTGGCAGTAGGTGACTGCACAATGCACTTAATACGAAGTACGCATGTTTTAGGGGGTATTTGGATACTTTTGATCACATAGCGTAACTGAGACGAAATTCCATAAACACACAATTTCACGACAAACTGCCGGCCGCGGTGGTCTCGTGGTTCTAGGCGCGCAGTCCGGAACCGTGCGACTGCTACGGTCGCAGGTTCGAATCCGGCCTCGGGCATGTATGTGTGTGATGTCCTTAGGTTAGTTAGGTTTAAGTAGTTCTAAGTTCTAGGGGACTGATGACCACAGCAGTTGAGTCCCATAGTGCTCAGAGCCATTTGAACCATTTTTTCACTACAAACTGCTTATGTGGTACATTGTCAAAAGCTTTCTGGAAATCTAAAAATGCGGAATCAACTTGGAATCCCTTTTCAACAGCACTCAACACTTCGTGTGTGTACAGGGCTAGTTGTGTTTCACAAGAACGATGTTTTCTAAATCCCTGTTGACTGTGTGTTAATAGACCGTTCTCTTCTAAGTAATTCATGAAGTTCGAACAAAATATATGTTCTAAAATCCTGCTGCATATCCTCGCTAATGATATGGGCCTGTAATTTAGTGAATTACTTCTACTAACTTTCTTGAATATTTGTGTGACCTGTGCAACTTTCCAGTCTTTGCGAACGGATCTTTCGTCGAGCGAGCAGTGGTATATGACTGTTAAGTATGGAGCTATTGCATCAGCATACTCTGAAAGGAACCTAATTGGTACAGACTCTGGACCAAAGACTTACTTTTGTTAAGTGATTTAAGTTACTTCACAACTCAGAGAATATCTACTTCTCAGTTACTCATGTTGTCAGCTGTTCTTTGTTCGAGTTCTGGAATATTTACTTCGTCTTCTTTGTTGGTGGAATTTCGAAATGCTGTGTTTAATAACTCTGCTATAGCAGTATTGTCGACGATAGTATATCCATTGATATCGCGCAGAGAAGATATTGTTTGTGTCTTGCCGCTAGCATACTTACATAAGACAGGAATCTCTTTGGATTTTCTGTCAGGTTTCGAGAGGAAGTTTCGTTGTGAAACTATTATAAGCACCTCGCATTGAAGTCCGTGCTAAATTTCGAGCTTTTGTAAATGCTCGCCAATCTTGGGAATTTTGAGTCCATATAAATTTTGCATGTTTTTTTCGTTGTTTCTACAATAGTTTTCTGACCCATCTTGTGTACCAATGAAGACCAGTTCAGTCGTTTGTTAATTTATTTGGTATAACTCTCTCAATTGCAGCTGATACTATTTCCTTGAACTGAAGCACACCTGCTCTACACTTATACTGTTAATTTGGAAGGAGTGGAGCTCGTCTCTCAGGAAGGTGTCAAAGTGAGTTTTCATCTGCTTTTTTGAGTAGGCATATTTTTCATTTATTGTTGGAAGATCAGTTTGGCCTTAGGACTGGTAAAGCCAGCAGAGAGACGCCTCTGGCGTTGCGCTTGATAATAGAAGTAAGACCGAAGAAAAATCAAGACACGTTAACGGGATTTGTCGACCTGCGTTAGAGAATGTAAAATAGTGCAATATGTTCGAAATTCTGAGAGAAATAGGGGTAAAATATAGGGAAGTTCGGTAATACAGCGGATGATTCAAAAAGAAAGAACAGATTTCAGTTGTTTAACACAGACATACTATAAAAGACAGGAACGCTTTGCGCATGTCACTGGATAGCGGGAGATTCAAAGTTTTGAAACATCTGCACTGTATTTTGTTTATGGCAACATGGTGATTACACCACACGAGAAATCATGTTGTGTTTTGCAATTTGCTGGAAGTCAGTCCATTGTTCAAGTGCAACGTGCATTCCGCCGCCCTTCCAGCAAGAAGCGCCTCTTCACAGGTAGATTTATGACTGACATACAAAATTCTTGGAAGTTCATTACAAATGGAAGAGCACTGGTCTGCCACACACTTCTGTGAGAATGACGAGCGTATCCGTGATGCGTTCACATGTAGCCCTCGCAAATCCGCAAGACGCGCAGCCCAGGCACTTCAACTCCCTGAAACAACTACGTGGCCTTTTCTGAAACGACGTCTGTGTATGAAGCGTTACAAGTTGCAGTTATTGCAGAAAGACGTCCCAGTGACCATATCAGGGCATACCGGAAGATACTTTTTCCGAACGACTCATGTTTTCGGACGAATCAAATGGTTCAAATGGCTCTGAGCACTATGGGACTTAACATCTCAGGTCATCAGTCCCCTAGAACTTAGAACTACTTAAACCTAACTAACCTAAGGACATCACACACATCCATGCCCGAGGCAGGATTCGAACCTGCGACCGACCGTAGCGGTCGCGCGGTTCCAGACTGAAGCGCTCGGCCACCAGCGACCGGCTCGGACGAATCAACGTTTCATCTATCGGATCAACTAAACCGCCATAATGTAAGAATGGGCTGGGGGGAGGGGGGTCACAAATTACAGGCGCCGTCGTCGAATATGAAGGAAATTCACTGAAATTGAATGCGCTTTGCGCCATTTCTGTTCGTAAAATTTATGGACCTTCCTTATTTTGCGAAGGTAACTGTGAGAAGAATATCATATCTGGTCTTGCTGCAAAACTTGTTTCCTCAACTTCAAGAAAATTTCAAGGATTTCATCCTTATGCATGACGGCGTCTCGCCTCACTTTCAACTCGAGGTGTGGCGTTATCATAACAACTCCGCCTCCCCCCCCCCCCCCCCCCACACACACACCACAACGTTGGATTAGAACAGATGGACAAAAAGATCTAGCTCATTGGTTTTGGCCTCTGACGTCACTATCCCTCACACCTTGCGATTTTTTTCTGTGGGGTTGCAAAAAAGAGTTTTTGTCCCACCCATGGCAGCCACTCTTCAAGAGCTGCGAAATCGAATTGTTGAAATTGTTGATTCAATAATTCGTGCGTGGAATGAAATGGACTGTCGTTTCGATGTTTCTCAAGCAAAGCGTGGTGCTCATGTGCGTATATTGTGTGTGCGATTACAAAACTTTGAACTTTCCTCTATTCACAATGTCTTTTTATTTTTCAAAGTTTGTCTGTAATGAACAACTGAAATTTGTTCTTTAATTTTGAATCACGCTGAACATTGTGTACAAGAACAAAGAGGAAACAATAAGGCTGGAAGTCCAAGAACGAAGTGTTTCGATTAAAAAGGATGTAAGACAACGATGTAGTCTTTCGCCCCTACCTTTCAATCTATTGATCGAAGAAGTAATGACGGAAATGAAAGAACGGTTCAGGAGCTAGATTAAAACTGAAGGTGAAAGGATATCAATTATAAGATGACGTTGTTATATATTATAACATTGTTATACAGGGTGTCCCAGCTATCTTGTGCACCCAAAATATCTCTCGAACAATAACAGCTATTGGAAAACGACTTTCACCGGTATCAATGTAGGGCTCGGGCCCATGAATGTACATATTTGGAAACATTCGGAAACGAAAGCATATGTGTTTTTTAACACAAACTTATGTTTTTTTTAAATGGACGTTCTATATTTTTTCTTCAGCAATCCATAGCATAACAAAGCACATACACAATGGCGTTGATTGCATCGCAATATTCCCATTACATACCGAGATATTGAGACGCGAAGTTGACGCTTGAAACACCCGACATGCTCTGCTAGCGCACGTCCTGAGGCTCAGGCGTGAACCCCATGCTGCCCGTAATCGCGATGTGATTGACATGCGTAATCACACCTCCATACTTATCAAAAGGTCCGAAACAACGGCAAAACTTTTAGTCCACTTGCTCGTTTCACTAAAACCATCAACATGAAATTTACTATTATGAGTGAATGATTAACTGTCACTTGCGCTAGATCTACAGTAAAGTAAAGCTTTAACGTTGAACGGCATTACCTTTTTAGTAATGGATTAACGATAAGCGAAGTTAACTTTGTGACTAACGTTGCGGTACACAGATATGTTACAGAACCGCATCACCTCTAGCCTATGGGATAAATACCTGCTGGAATGTACGACGTTAATGCAGGATGGCAGCACACCGTATTATTCGTTTCGGACCTCTTGATAAGTATGGAAGTGTGATTACGCATGTCAATCACGAGAGATATTTAGGGTGGACAAGATGGCTGGGACACCCTGTATATTATAAGATGACATTGTCAATCCTCAGTGAAAGTGGTGACGAAGTACAGGATCTGCTGAATGGAATGAACTCATTAGACTAATGAGTACAGACAGCATGTGGCCTGAGAATAAATGGAGGAAACAGGACAACAATGAGAAGCAGCAGAAATGAGAACAGCGAGAAACTTAGGGGATCACGAAGTAAATGAAGGTAAGGAATTCTGCTACCTGTTGTGGACGACCCAAGGAGGGCGTAAAACGCAGAGTAGCACTGCAAAAAGAGCATTCTTGGCCTAGAGAAGTCTATTAGTATCACACAAAGGCCTTAATTTGAGGAAGAAATTTCTGACAACGTTCGTTTGGAGCACAGCGTTGTTATAGTGAAACATGACTGTGGGAAAACTGGAACAGAAAAGAATCTAAGCATTTGAGATGTGGTGTTACAGATGAATTTTCAAAAAAAATTTCAAATGTTATGTATTCCTAAGGGATAAAACTGCTGAGGTGATCGGTCCCTAAATTTACACACTACTTAAACTAACTTGTGCTAAGAACAACACACACATCCATGCCCGAAGGAGGACTCGATCCTCTGGCGGGAGGGGCCGCGCAGTCTGTGACATGGCGCCTCAAACGGCGCAGCCACTACGCGTGGCGAATTTTCAAAATTAAGCTGACTGATAAGGTAAGAAATGAGGAGATTCTGCGTGGAATTGACGTGGAATGGAATAATTAAAAACACTGACAAGAGCAAGGGACAACATGATAGGGCATCTGTTAATACATCAGAGGAATAACATGTATGGTACTGCAGAGAGCTGTAGAGGATGAAAACTGTAGAGGAATACAGAAGTTGGAGTACATACAACAAATAATTGAGGACTGGGGTGCAAATGCTACTCTGAGATGAAAAGGCGACACAGAAGAGTAATAGTCAGCAGGCCGCAACAAACCAGTCACAAGACTGATGACAAAAAAAAAACTTATATTCATTACATCCGTCGATCAAATGTTGAAGGTAAAAACCAAAATAGAAATAAATCGAGAAACCTGTATTTAAGGAACTACATTCACGGCTGCCAGAATACACTGTAGGGACCACGTGGTGTGTTATCACAGCTGACATTCTACTGCTCGTTAGGCAGCCACTGTAATTACCTACTGCTTTGTAATTGCGTTCAGGAGTGAATATAGCGTAGTTTACGTGTATATTCTCTCTTGTCAGTGATTTAAGATTAAGTGCCGATTTAATCTACAGACATTAGAGATTCTGAGAGTAAGTTAGAACTGGGTGGTGGTAAGTTCCTATGGGACCAAACTGCTTAGGTCATAGGTCCCTAAAGGGAGGGGGGGGGGGGGGGGGGAGGGAGCCGCGAAAATCGTGGCAAGGTGCCTCAATTCTCACGGTTACCCCTCGTGGCCTAAGTTTGGAATAAAATAGTAAATAGTAGTTAAATAGTAAAATAATAGTTTGCTTCGCTCGCGATCGCAAGTTGTCCTAGCCGTAGCAGACAACAGAAAAAGTATTGCGATGTAATTTACAATACAGAGTCACTCAACGTTGATTTATAATTTGAACAAGTAGTTTATTTTTCAAATATATACTCACTAAAACACATAAATGCAGTCTGTGGAGCTCTTACGTAAGGGCAGCCGTTAGTAACTGATGCTACAACACTTCACCATAAAATTCATATGCCGCGATCACGGCACTCGACAATTTGTTCGGCGGCCGGGGTGGCCGAACGGTTCTAGGCGCTACAGTCTGGACCTGCGCGACCGCTACGGTCGCAGGTTCGAGTCCTGCCTTGGGCATGGATGTCTGTGATGTCCTTAGGTTAGTTAGGTTTAATTAGTTTTAAGTCCTAGGGGACTGATGCCCTTAGAAGTTAAGTCCCATAGTGCTCAGAGCCAGTTGAACCATTTTTTGACAATCTGTTCACAATTCACAAAATACACTCTTGTCTCCTTTCCTAAACCACTACAGTGCTCTCAGCTTTATCGTTTTCGAACGTCGCTACATACATACTTGTTCCCGAACGTGGCTATCAACCACTACCACCACCAGATGCATGGCACGTCCAGCTCTTGCGTCGCTCAAAACCAACCGTCCTCAAAGATGGTCGCCCTATGCACCCTCGAAACGACTGCCTAACTCACAACAATGTTTGACAAAAAAATTACGAGTATTCTAAAACTAAACTCCAAAACATATATGATTTGCAATATGGAAATTTTCCGGGAAATAACAATCTTAAGTCCATTTTTTTGTATCTGTCACCGTTTTTACACAAATAATGTTTTTGTAGCGTGATTTTGTTTTTCCAGGATTTTTTATACTAAACAAAATAAACAAATAAAAATACATACTTAATTACACATCTACATCTATATCCATACTCCGCAAGCCACCTGACGGTGTGTGACGGAGGGTACCGTGAGTACCTCTATCGGTTCTCCCTTCTATTCCAGTCTCGTATTGTTCGTGGAAAGAAAGATTGTCGGTATGTTTCTGTGTGGGCTCTAATCTCTCTGATTTTATCCTCATGGTCTCTTCGCCAGATATATATAGGAGGGAGCAATATACTGCTTGACTCCTCAAACTATTCACTAACTGGCACTTCGTTTGTATGTCAGTTCGCTTGAAAAAAGTAGTTGACATTTGCGTTCCCTTCTGAGAAACCTTAAACTGTACTTACTATAGACTTTTGAATTGTGCTGCATTCTCACTGAACCTGTCCATGATCTCTAGCTTCTCGGCGGCATCAACTAGGCAACAGGCTGCGAAATTTTCTGTCACGTAGAAGACCCGTCTCAGAATCTTCTTCTCCAATATTTAGAGGCTCTGTAGAAGAATCTTCCCTGCGTTTCTTATGCTAAGGAAGTGTAGCCCAACATCAGTCGAGTAACCTGCCATGAGTGAAGCCACAGTCGGTAGACAGCTCCGACTTCTCGTTAATTACGGGATAAAGAGCCCCAAACGTCTGGTAGGTTTTCCTTCGAACTTTCTTCGCTCACTCGCTGCTGCCATGTGAGCTTCCCATTGGTGATGATCTCGAGGTATTTGGCTGAGGTGATCCACTACAAGTGATACTTGGTGTTCTTGGCACGTCTGATGTTATATGGTATACAGCACTGCCCATGTAACCGACCCCTTAGACACTCCAGGGCTGATTTCTCGTATGGTTGAGGTATCAAAACTAAAACATACCATGCCATGCCAGTATGTACTTGACAAACAGCTGCACTTCGGGGACTGAGAAGCCCAGCGGAAAGATTTTACGTAACAGGCTCTAGCGCCGCATTGCTGTCGAAGACTCTAGGCACATACATGAAGATGGTACCGCAAAACTTTTAGTTGTTGAGCGACAGCGTTACTTCTACCTATAGGTGAAGAACATGTTGCGTTGTGGAGAAACCATCTCGAAATACGAACTGATCCTGAGGTAGAGTGTACTCCACTGTGAGTTGCTGACTCAATCGTTGGAGATTAATTCTTTCTAAGCTTTTTCTCCCGCCCATGAAGCATGGACCTTGCTGTTGGTGTGGAGGCTTACGTGCCTCAGAGATGCAGATAGCGGTTCCGTTGGTGCAACCACAACGGAGGGGTATCTGTTGAGAGGCCAGACAAACGCGTGGTTCCTGAAGAGGGGCAGCAGCCCTTTCAGTAGTTGCGGGTGAAATAGTCTGGATGGTTGACTGATCGGGCCTTGTAGCATTAATCAAAACTGCCTTGCTGTCCTGGTGCTGCGAATGCCTGTAAGCAAGGGGAAACTACAGCTGTAATTTTTCCCAAGGGCATGCAGCTTTACTGTATCGTTAAATGATGATGGCGTCCCGGCGGGGTCAGGGATTTTCTCTGCCTCGTGATGGCTGGGTGTTGTGTGCTGTCCTTAGGTTAGTTAGGTTTAAGTAGTCTAAGTTCTAGGGGACTGATGACCATAGATGTTAAGTCCCATAGTGCTCAGAGCCATTTGACCCATTTTTTGATGGAGTCCTCTTGGGTAAAATATTCCGGAGGTTAAACAGTCCACCATTCGGATCACTGGGCGGGGACTACTCAGCCGACTGCTGTGACCGAGCGATTCTAGACGTTACAGTCCGGAACCGCGCTGCTGCTACGCTCGCAGGTTTTAATCCTGCCTCGGGCATGGATTTGTGCGGTGTCCTTAGTTTAGTCAGGTTTAAGTAGTTCTAAGTCTAGGGGACTGATGACCTCAGTCGTTAAATCCCGTAGTGCTACTTAGGGGGACGTCGTTATCAGGAGAAAGAAAACTGGCATTCTACGGATCGGAGCATGGAGTGTCCGATTCCTTAATCGGACAGGTAGGTTAGAAAATTTAAAAAGGGAAATGGATAGGCTAAAGCTAGATATAGTGGGAATAAGTGAAGTTCGGTGGTAGGAGGAAGAAGACTTCTGGTCAGGTGAATACAGGGCTATAAATACAAAATCAAATAGGGGTAATGCAGGAGTTAGTTTAAACTTTAGGATGCTGCCGCTAGCTTCGTCTCTTTTAATTTATTTATTACCAAAAACACAGTTTCTCTCAGTTCAAAATGAGCACTATGGGACTTAACATCTGTGGTCATCAGTCCCCTAGAACTTAGAACTTCTTAAACCTAACTAACCTAAGGACATCACACACATCCATGCCCGAGGCAGGATTCGAACCTGCGACCGGAGCGGTCACGCGGTTCCAGAGTGAAGCGCCTAGACCGCACGGCCACACCGGCCGGCTTTCTCTCAGTCGAATCCCATATTCCGACCTCTCATTCGAAAATGGTACACACTATGCTAAATCAGCTATGATTGCTCGCTGCAGCTCTACTATCCGCATCTGTAAACTCTTTGTTCATATTAATCGGCCAAAGCATTGCCGAGATATTAGCTTTTGAACTTCCGTAAATTTTCAATGTTTAAGACAACAATAACTTCTAAACGATTGCATATTTTTGTGGCCCGTCTAGATAATTTAGCTTTACATATTTTTATGTCCATCAGTGCCAACTCGCACCTCCGTGTCACTCTTAGTTTTGTTTCTATCAATTTTACTCTGGAATTCCTCCAAGCATGAAAAAACGGCCATACCCACCCCTGCCCAAGCGCTCGGGATTTTCCAAGGGCACGTAAACGCTAGCGGCTCGCCACGGCCCCGTGCTATGTGGCGGTAAACTACCGCTCTAAACTCTCGCCACAGCTTGTACGGTCACAATGCCTGAAAACGTACTGATCCGTTTTCAGTTCCTAATGCTTGAGTGTGCTCAATAGATTTTGCTGATTTGAAATGTGAATTGCTGAATCTTTTCCCGAAACTCAAGTTGAAGTATGATGCTGCTCCGACTCGGAATCTCACGCGTTCCAAAGATGATTTAGAGGGTACTAACGAGCCTAATAATGGGAGAAATATTGAGAGAAAAAGATTTTGTGAGACTAAAGAACATTATAAATGCAAAATATGCAGGAACAAAGAATAAAGGAAAAGTAAACAGAAAAAGTCGCAGTATATTTTTCCCGAATGAAGGAAAGGAAACCTTTTAATGTAGTTAATATTTTCTTTATTTGATGTATATAATAATTCATACGAAAATTTTAAAAAAATGAAATGTGCTGTTTTAAAGAGTTCGGAACTTCATTGTTGGTGGGCTTTTCCATACCACAGCTCTATGTTGTCTAAGCATGTGCGACCCTCTTCCTCGAGCGAAAAAGAGAAGTGACTCCTGAGACGGTGAAAGAGCTTATCGTCTTTCGGAAAGTTCATGTTACCATTTCAGCGATCATTAAAAAGTTTAGATTTATTCAAGAGACAAACAGCCATTTAGATATTTCTGGAACAAAGTCATATCCAGAGATAAATCTTTTAAATAAGGGAAATTTTTTAGTGACAAATACGTTAATAATGGTGGTGCTAAGTACCTATGGGACCAAACTGCTGAGATCATCGGTTCCTGCGCTTAGGCACTACTTAATCTAATTTAAAGTAACATCACATCACCAACAGTCGACCTGCAGCAGCTTTCGAGAAGTTTATATGTTCCTACTCATGGAGATCCAGTGACTAGTCTACGTTTAAAGTCACTGAACTCTCCAGCCCGACCCATTCTGCTGTCACTGCTAGTCATCTGACAACACAATACTCTCCGCCTCCTTTATACTGGCCGGTGCGTCTCTCCTGTCATTGTTGTTGTTGTGGTCTTCAGTCCAGAGACTGGTTTGACGCAGCTCTCCATGCTTATTTTGCTCTCCAAATAGCTGTCTAAACATAGTGTTTGATAAACAGGTCAAAACGCTTTTTCCAGTACAGCCAGGCCTCAGCTCTATTTTTTGCAATTCCAGTTTCCTGCAAATATTTCATTGAGATTTCAACACCTGACTTTTAAAACTACTCATTTGATTAATGGAATTAAGAGATAAGTTGACAACTGCAATGGTCACTCAAAATCTGAACTGATTATAAACAAGAATCTCAGTTTATATCAGTGCTCACGAGTAGCAGATGATATCAAATTGGAATACATTTATGAAATTTAATACCATAATGCCTTATTTAAATCATAAAATTCCATGCATTCTCTTTCCATGCTTGTTTACACATTGTGAGGACTGCATTAAAAGTTATACACGACTTAAGATGATCATTGGATACATGCCTCAGTTACTTTGATCTCGTTTGAAAAGAATAACAATTACATTAGCATTACCTCTAATTAAATGTTCTGGAATTCTGTTGTATGTTTGACACGGATAAAATGCTTCTACATCATAACGGCGACCAATAGAAATGAATGCCCTGATGCAACCTTGCTTATCATAAGTAATATCTTCAAAAACAAAAACTGGAACCGGTAGCACTTCATCAGGAGATATAACACCCTTCTTACTTGAAAATGTGGACTCTTCAATAGCATTAAAGTTTGAGAACATTTCAGCCGGAAATTTATATCTATATTGCTGAAGCTATACCGAAATATGTACACACTCTTAAATTTGAGACCATTTTAAACAAGGATATGGTAATCAAATTCGTTTTTACACAGTTGAAAGAAACAGACACAATGCATCCAATAGATCTGCATGCTTCAGATTTTGTAGTTGTAACCCACTTTCGTCAGTAATATGACTAATTGGAAGTTGAAGTACATACTAACACATCAGCATCTGATGTATAACTGTACTGCATAGATTATAATACATCACTCATGAGGTGAAATTCCAGCAATGAACAAGAAGAAGAAGAAGCAACGTGTATCTCTCTGTTCAAAAATGGTTCAAATGGCTCTGACCACTGTGGGACTTAACTTCTGAGGCCATCAGTCCTCTAGAACTTAGAACTACTTAAATCTAACTAACCTAAGGACATCACACACATGCATGCCCGAGACAGGATTCGAACCTGCGATCGTAGCGGTCGCGCGGTTCCAGACTGTAGCGCCTAGAACCGCTCGGTCACACGGGCCGGCTATTTCTCTGTAATCGTGTTATTAGCAGCATAGCCATAGAACTTCATACAACTGTTTATCCATACCGTGGGCTGGGAACAAAGTTGACGGAACAGAGCAACAGAGATGATACTGGAGTCAAAGCATTAGATGCAGCGTACAAGGAACATGACGCGACTTATGGAATGCACCCAGACAGTCTGTCAGACACTGAGCAGATTAGAATCTAGCTGAAAAAGCATGGTGTAGCGTGAAAGGCTGAGTTAAAAATTATTTGCTTTACCAGTGGCTGGTGCAATTAAAGCTAAATTTAAGATTACCATGGTATGACAGAGATGGAGAAGAAGACGAAGAAGAAGAGTGCATAGAATGTAATGAACAAATTATAACAGTCCAGAGTAGTATAAAGTGTATGAAAAGGGCAGTAATACCATGAAATTAAATGAAATGATCGTATGGCATTGTTGGCCGGGATGTCCCATTCGGGTTCGGCCGCCAAGTGCAAATCTTATTTCAGCCGGTGCCACATTGAGCGACATGCGGCCGATTATGAGGATGAAATGATGATGAGGACAAACACAATACGCAGTCCCCGAGCGGAGAAAATCTCCAACCCGACCGGGAATCGAATCCAGGCCCAGTGCATGGGAGGCAAGCACGTTACCATCCAGCTAAGCAGGCCACATAATAGCTGTAAAAATAGCTTGTAAAATTTCTTCACAAGTTACTCCAAAAGCAAAATCGCTGTATAAAGAGCATGTAACACCCATCCCCATTACCTCTTACCCCAAAATTATCTGCATTATCGGCAATTGGATGATTAGCTGGTGGTGAAGCTGGCACGGCTAAGGCAATTAATGATGTAACGACCACTCACAAATAAGTAGGTGAGATGCAAAATATAATCACACAATGAAAGCAATAGCACTTCTTGATGGCATGAGCTTGTAGTTAGGACCAAATAGGAAAAATTGACTGGATACATGTATTTGATGAAAAAAATTACTCCCTAGCTATCTTCCAACAAGAGTACATACTAATACTGATTATGACAAAAAAACTGGAAATACCATTTTTGAGATGTGTTCATGAGAGATCCTTTACCGAAAATGCCTAAAAGATACGAGATTGCGATTGTTAACCTCCAGATGGAAAGTAAACCGGGTTCACATTGGGTATCTTGCAGGATGAAAGTTAATGTTTTATATTACATCGATAGCCTTACCAGCTCCTCCATAAATAATGATATATTCCAAAAACTATACCAACAAGTACAACTTCAACACAATTCAATTACCTAACAGTAATTTGTGTAGACACCTTTGTTTAAAGTTTCTGAACTCTAGGTAAATTAGAAAGTCTGTTAGCACATACTGACAGTATCGCAATGTATGTCATCAAGATAGGCCTATCTGGTAAAAACTCTTTAGCCCCACACTAAATCTATCTCATCGTGCATACAAAATTATGCATAGTAAACTGCCTTACTCAGCTTATTTTACGTTGGAAAACAAGAGCTCCTACTTTTGTAACAAGATAAGTGATCAGAAAATTCTGGATAGAGTTACTTCAAAACATGGAACTTGTGAACTAGATGACATTATTTCCGTCCTATAGAGGGAGATAATCAGATAACATCAAGAATGGCATAAAGGATGATGTAAAGGGAACAAAAGAAGTCCGTATCAAACTGAACATCAGTTACACTAAAACTCTCAAACGATGCGAGATGTTGCGTAATCTACATAGTGATTTTAAGCTGTACGATAATATAGGCTATCTTTTAAGTTTTGAGAGATTTAATTAGAAAAGAAACCGTAAAGTTAGCAGAACAGGCAATAAGTATCCAGAACATTAACGTCGTGTCCTTTGACTCTGATCTGTGACGTTTCTAGGATTCATTACACACTGCTGCGTCTTGTATATGACAGTCCAGGTGAGGTACGTTTCAGAATGAAAGATATGTATTTGTTTATTTTGGCTACTGGTAGTATAGATCTTTGGGAATATCTAGGGCTTACAATACATGTTTGGGAATATCTAGGGCTTATAATACATGTTTGGGAATATCTGGATTTATAATTGATAAAGGCTAGTGAATCAGTAATAGCTGATCGTTCCTGTCCTACGAAAACATGTTTCTCTAACAACTTTTAATTGATCGTCAACCATGAGTACTAAAGCCATACCGGAGGCTATTAAGAAATGAATCATCTAAGCCCTGAACTTAAGAGAGTGAGTTCGGTATGCAGCTCTGCACACGCTAATGCTAACTCGGTACAACCTTATGGAGATGACTAACTGATCTTTGAATGTAATTTTAACCTTACTGGTTTATTCTAATGACCATAACTGCAGTGGGATTGGGAACCGGTGATTTAAAAAGAGCATTGTAAACTACAATATTTATTGACATTCTCTTGGACGACTGACATTGAATTACACAGTAAAATGTTGTAAAATTACTGCTTGTTATTGACCCGTATCAATTCCTATCATAGTGAAAACTGATGGTCAGAAGGGTAAGCGTGAGATGGTCTCTGTGGAATGAGGAAATGGATACTACTGTTCAATTAAAGGAATTATGGAAATTGACAGAGAACACTCATACATCAGCAGAGAACACTGCAGAGCACATATGAGCCAGTCGTGGGGTGTCCAGTTACAGCTCTTCTTAATAAAGCTTCTTTAGTTAATAGTCCTCACCATGAACCATCGACGTTGCCGATTAACTGTAGATTACAACTAAGGAAACTGCAAAAAGGCAAGAATTTAAGAATACAGGACCTGCATAAACTGAAAGAACCAGAGGTTGTAGAAGGTTTCAGAGGGAGCATTATGGAACGATTGACAAGAATACGGGAAAAAAAGACAGTAGAAGAAAAATGTAAAGCTTTAAGACATTAAATAGTAAAGGCAGCAGAGAATCAAGTAGGTAAAAGGATGAGGATTTGTAGAAATACTTCGGTAACACAAGAGATACTGAATTTAATCGATGAAAGGAGAAAATATAAAAATGCAATAAATTAATCAGGCGAAAGGGAACACAAATGTCTCAAAAATGGGATCGACAGGAATTGAAATGGCTAAGCAGGAACGGCTAGATGATTAATGTAAGGTTCCAGGAACGCATATCACAAGGGAAAAAATAGATGCTGCCTACAGGAAAATTAAAGAGACCTTTGGAGAAAAGAGAACCACCTGCGTGAATATCAAGAGCTCTGATGGAAAACCAGTCCTAAACAAAGAAGGCAAAGCAGAAAGGTGGAAAGAGTATATAGGGGCTCTATACAAGGGAGATGTTCTTGAGGACAACGTTATAACAATGGAGGAGAACGTAAATGAAGATGAGAAGGCACATAGTGTACTGCATGAAGAATTTGACAAGGTACTGTAAGACTTAAGTTGAAACAAGGCCCCAGAAGTAGACAACATCCCGTTAGAGCCACTGATAGCCTCGGGAGAGCCAGAAATGACCAAAACTCTTCCATCTGGTGAGACGTATGAGACAGGCAAAACAGCCTGAGACATCAAAAAGAATATAATAATACCAATTCAAAAGAAAGTAAGTGCTGACAGGTGTGAAAATTATCTAGCTGTCAGTTTAGTAAGTCACGGTTGAAAAATACTAACACGAATCCTTTACAGAAGAATGGAAAAACTGGTAGAAGCCAATTCCGGCGAAGATCAATTTCAATTCCGAATAAAAGAAGGAACACGCGAGGCAATACTGACCCTACGACTTCTCATAGAAGATAGTTTAAGGAAAGGCAGACCTACTTTTATACCATTTGTAGAAAGCTTTTGATAATGTTGACTGGAACACTCTGTTCAAATTCCAAAGATGGTAGGGGTAAAATACAGGGAGCGAAAGGCTATTTACAATTTGCAAACAAACCAAATGGCAGTTATAAGACTCGAGGGGCACGAAAGGGAAGCTGTGGTTGAGAAGGGAGTGAGACAGGGTTTTGGCCTATCCCCGGTGTTACTCAATATGTACACTGAGCAAGCAGTGAAGAAAAGAAAAGAATATTTGGAGTAGTAATTAAAGTCCAGAGAGAAGAAATAATAACTCTGAGGTTTGCCGATGACATTGTAATTCTGTCAGATACTGCAAAGGACCTGGAAGAGCAGCCGAAGGGAATGGAGAGTGTCTTGAAAGGAGGATATAAGGTAAATGTCAACGAATGGAAAACGAGGATAATGGAATGTAGTCGAATTAAATCAGGTGATACTGAGGGAATTAGATTAGGAAATGAGACACTTAAAGTAGTAGATGATTTCTGCTATTTGAGAAGCAAAATAACTGATGATGATCAAAGTAGGGAGGATATAAAATGTTGACTGGCAATGGCAAGAAAAGCGTTTCTGAGAAAGAGAAATTTGTTAACCTCGAGCATAGATTTAAGTGGCAGGAAGTCCTTTCTGAAAGTATTTGTATGGAGTGTAGCCACGTATGGAAGTGAAACATGGACGATTAACAGTCCAGACAAGAAGAGAATAGAAGCTTTTTAAAAGTGGTGCTACAGAATAATACTGAAGATTGGATGGGTAGATGACATAAGTAATGAGGAGGTACTGAACAGAACTGTGGAGAAGAGAAATTTGTGGCACAACCTGACTAGAAGAGGGGATAGGTTGGTAGCACATATTGTAAAGCATCTAGGGATTACCAATTTAGTACTGGAGGGAAGTGTGGGGTCGTAAAGGGAGACCAAGAGATGAATACATTAAGGAGATTCAGAGATGTAAGTTGCAGTAGTTACTCGGGGATGAAGAGGCTTGCACAGGATAGAGTAGCACGGAGAGCTGCATCAAACAAGTCTCAGGACTGAAGACCACAACAACAACATTTAGTAGTAGGATGGACGACACCGAAACATCGCTTTTCTGAATGAGCAAATCCAATACCTACTCATACTGAAAGGATGACTTTGAATCAATTTGTTAGTTACATAATCTCCCGAAGAGGAAAGTTGATATACCGAGTGTGATATCAGTTACATCGGCGCCTAAAATTCCTCGCTAACCACGATTACAGTTACATGTTTCTTGCCATTTCATCTTTCAAGCTGAGGCAGCTCTGCCTGGTAGCAAATTTCTGTGGTCTTACATCAACCATCTGCTTCATCCAACAAAGATGTGATTTACGCAGCGCCCAACATCTGTCAACATCGAAATTACTCCGTGTTTAACCCCACTGTTATCTGACTGTACTCTGCAACAAAATTACTTTCAATCTCCATTATTCTCATCTCAATCTGACAACGCCACTATCTGTGCAACTCTACACTTATATGTCCACACTCTCCAAGTCCCCAAAGTCCGTAAGCATATCTGACTACGATCTCCTTGACTCCAATGTCATCGGCTTTTCGCCAGCGAAAAAGACGCCTCCGTGTCCGTATTTTTCGCAGTTATAACTGATCCATTCCCTGTCACGGTTTTCTGCAAGACGGTCTAGTCCAATCAGACTCCGAGAAGAGTTGGCAGGAATACACTTTT
This sequence comes from Schistocerca gregaria, assembly GCF_023897955.1. Classification (NCBI taxonomy): domain Eukaryota; kingdom Metazoa; phylum Arthropoda; class Insecta; order Orthoptera; family Acrididae; genus Schistocerca; species Schistocerca gregaria. The sequence continues at coordinate 255,067,712 of NC_064924.1, read as the reverse complement.
TAGCGCCCTTCAGCAGACAGAAAGCTACCAGATGCTTCTGGAGGCCTCTTCCGAGAAATCCGAAGACCCAGTGAAAAACTTCAACAAAACTTTTGATGGGAAGATCCGTGTCGCTCCATGAGTCACGTAGGCCACACAAGAATGTGCCGTTGTTCGTTCCTCCGTAATTTTTAATGCATCCATCCCGCTATTGTGCGTTAGCAAACGCTCCCTGTCCTCCATCACAGCAGAACAAAAATTCGTTCAAACACTCAACTAAACTTATGTTTTGACGCAATACAGTGGATAGACACAGAGTAGAAACTGTTGATCAGGACTCCAGAATCAGTCGAAGAGATACACATACAGTTCACATCTTTCAGGAGTTAAGTATGTCAATCCAAGAGCAAGATGAAAATCTTGTAGCTTTTGGCAGTGAAGAAATCGATTACTCTAACGAAATGTAATGGGCATCGTATTGAGGCAGAACGTTGAGTTTGAAGAGAAGAAGAAGGAGAAGAAGAAGAAGAAGAAGATGAAGAAAGTCATGAGTTACGTACTGAATGTGAGAAAACGAATTATTGTTGAAGACAAGGTTAATAATTTCGAATATCGTAAGTGTAAACAATTTGGTCCACCAGTTTTCACTCAGTGACTCCACATCGGTTGTGATACAAAATCAAAATGAAAACACTTACCTACTGTCATGAGGGAGTCACCTGCATATTGAAGAAAGACTTCTTCCTGAAAGAGGAGTGGTGAAGTTTCTGACACTGACTTGAATAACAACTGAGCACTTCACTTGTTTTCGAAAATCCAGTTTGGTTTGAATAAGCAAATTATTGATCATGTATACAATCCGGGAATCGTAACATTAATGAATGGATATGGACTTTTTGCCCTAAATGACGCAATCGCATCGCAGAATGTTCGTTGGGGAACGAAAAATAAACTTAATGAATTGGTTGCTGGTGTTGGACGTGCCGGTATCTATATCCCCCTTAGTGTGATACTTGGGTTCACGAAGGATTACAGAAAGATTATTTCACATGCTCGCCATGACGTACTTATCTGCAGCAGAGAATACGCTAAATGTATTGGCTCAGATAACGGAGACACTAAGTCGAAAATTGCGATTGAAAAAAAATTTACTGGGAAGTGCTAGAAAAATGAGTGTCCGGGAAAGAGCAATTAATTATTGTTGTGGAACATCTTAAGAAATGATCTAAGTTTAACTCTAGCCCTACTCTAGCATTAATTTGGATTTGATTGAATGTGTTGAACCAGAAATCAGTTAACTTAAATTCAACGAAGCGCTCAAAACATCAGTATACACACCGATTTGAATAAAGTCATGAGACAACGATATGCACATATACAAATGGCGGTAATTCGCGTACGTAAAGAATAAAAGGGCACTGCATTGACGCAGCTTTCATTCTCAGGCGATTCATGTGAAAAGGTTTCCGTCTTGATTTTGACCGCTCGACGGGAATTAACAGACTCTGAACGTGGAATGGTAGATGGACATTCCGTTTCGGAAATCGTTAGGGAATTCAGTATTCCGAGATCTACAGAGTCCATAGTGTGCCCAGAATACCAAGTTTCAGGCGTTACCTCTCACCGCGGAGAACGCAGTGGCCGACGGCCTTCACGTAACAAACGAGAGGAGCAGCGTTTGCGTAGAGTTGTCATGTGGGACGTAGGACGAACGTTTCCGTTAGGTCAGTGCGGCAAAATTTGGCGTTAGTGGCCTATGGGAGGAGACGGCTGACTCACTGCCTTTACTAACAGCAGTACATTCCCTGCAGCATCTCTCCTGGACTCATGACCATATCGATTGCATCCTAAGTGGCTGGAAATTCGTGTTCTGTTCAGCTGATGGTAGAGTTAGAGCGTAGCCCAGACCCCACAAAGCCATGGACCCAAGTTGTCAACACGGCACTGTGCAAGCTGCTGGTGCGGACTGTGTTATCAAGCAATGGTCTGGGTTCTCTGGTCCAACTGAACAGATCATTGACTGGAAATGGTTATGTTCGGCTACTTGGAGATCATTTGTAAACATTCATGGACTTTACGTTCCCAAACATGTGTCATGTCACCGGCCACAATTGTTTGCGATCAGTTTGAAGAACATTCTGCACAGTTCGAGCGAATGATCTGGCCACGCAGATGACCCGACTTTAATCCTATCGAAATTTATGTGACACAATCGAAAGGTCAGTTCGTGCACGACATATTGTATGCACCGGCAACAATATTGCACTTATGGACGGCTATAGAGGCAGCATGGCTCAATATTTCTGCAGGAGACTTCCAGCGACGTGTTGAGTCCATGTCACGTCGAATTACTACACTGCTCCGGGCAAAAGGACGTCCGACACAATGTTAGGAGGTATCCCATGACTTTGGTCAACTCAGTGTATAATTTTAAAGTAAAACTGTGTGCCGGACCGAGATTCGAACTAAGGACTTTTTCCTTTCGCGGGCAAGTGCTCTACCAACTGAACTACCCAAGCACGACTCACGCCCCGGTCCGGCACACAGTTTTAATCTGCCAGGAAGTTTCGTATCAGTGCCCACTCCGCTGCAGAGTGAAAATCTCATTCTGGAAACATCCCACAGGCTGTTGCTAAGCCATGTCTCCGAAATATCCTTTCTTTCAGGAGTGCTAGTTCTGTTAGTTTCGCAGGAGAGCTTCTGCAAAGTGTGGAAGGTGGGAGACGAGATACTGGCAGATGTAAAGCTGGGAGGACGGGGCCGGAGTCGTGCTTGGGTAGCTCAGTTGGTCGAGCACTTGCCCACGAAAGGCAAAAGTCCCGAGTTCGAGTCTCGTTCCGGCACACAATTTTAACCTGCCAGGAAGTTTCATATCAGCGCACACTCCGCTGCAGAGTGAAAATCTCATTCAGGAATTTGTTTGCCAATGATTGCAGATTATTCGATTTATTAGACATAAAAGAGTTGAAGGTAGATCTGAATTCATCTAAATATCCCCAGAGAACTAATCAATCGATTTTAGCATGAAGAATACTGTGGAGGCATATGAAATGTACTGCGATTTTCTGTCGCTGTAGTGTGGAGAGAGAGGACTAAGGAGGAATCCGCTAATGAGTAATACAGAGTTGCGGAAGTACCCCACACATTTCATCGAAGACACACTGAAATCTTGTCATTGACATGAAAACTGGAGAGCAGACAAAAACACCGTTCCCAAAAAGTACTGTAGCATACTGCCTGGCTATTCACTATTCTGTCGCAGATATGATGCCTTTACACAAATGGATAACAAGACATACGTATGCGAGTATGTGGCATATTTAATGCTGTAAATGATATGAAAGGCGTCTTACAATTCCTCGACCGAAAGTAACGTCATGATGGCGTGATCGAAAGTGCGGCCATCTTGGATCTTTAGAATATGTAACAAGTCTTGACAGCCACAACTGATCAGTAATCTTACTCAAGATAAGGGGAAAAACACTTTCCTCACGCTTAGGTTGATTTTGCTTCAGATTGTTCATTGGTATGTTTTTTTTTTCCTAGAAGCTTCTTCTATTGCTGAGGAGAATGCCGATAAGGTACTTCTTGATTGTGGACACATCTGGAAGCTGTTTGTATATTGCTGGTCAGTTCACGATTGTGTGCATATTGCAGGAGGCAGCCATCTTACTCTAGGTAAGGGGAAACCTTGTTACATGTTTAGGATTCTTTTGCAAGAGTGAGATTTTCTATTGGTATGTTTTCTTTCTTTTCTGAACCGTGTACGGCGTCATATTTATGGCCAAAAATTCTGGAACACAGCCAAACGAGTGGTTCCGAAAGAACTTGCTTGTCGGAAGCTGGGTGGTGCTCGGAGTCGCATAATTGCTTCCGGTGCTGTCATATTACATTGGACGGTGCCCTGCTGTGACTTGGACGTAACTTGTCCAGAATGGTTGATGGAAAATCACCACCATCACAGAAAAGACGCTGCTGATGTACCATTGAAGACGGCGTTGGTTTGGATACGCGTAGCCGTTCCCCTTGAATTACATTTCTATGTGAAGGGTTTGAAGAAAGTTAAATGGATTAAAGACTTGTTTCCAAAATATGATGTGCATAATGCTGGGTAGGTAGCGGTCATCCACTGCAGTAGTAGCCCTTGGGACGCCTGAACGAGGTATGTCATCGACAGTTCATGTCTCTTTGTATCTCCTCCATGTCCGAACAACATCGCTTTCGTTCACTCCGAAACGCCTGGACACTTCCCTTGTTGAGAGCCCTTCCTGGCACAAAGTAAAAATGCGGACGCGATCGACCAGCGGTATTGATCGTCTAGGCATGGTTGAACTACAGACAACACGAGCCTTGTACCTTCTTCCAGGTGGAATGACTGTAACTGGTCGGCTGTCAGACCCCTCCGTCTAATAGGCGCTGCTCATACATCGTTGTTTACATCTTTGGGCAGGTTTAGTCACATCTCTGAACAGTCAAAGGGACTGTGTCTGTGATATAATATCCAGAGTCAACGTATATCTTCAGGATTTCTGGCATCTGGGGTGAGGCAAAACTTTTTTTATGTGTGTAGGAGTTCTGGATACCAATCCAAGAACTATCTGGTACAAAATTATGTGTTATGGCCTGTAGCAGCAGGTTGAACAGCACAGAACTACAAAAAACGAGTCATCCATCGACATATCTAACTGGAAAAAAAATTACAGGGACAAGCTTTCGTAAAGTGGTTAAATTTTGATAAAATAAAATAAAATTGATAAAACTCACATTTACTGCATTACTTCCCCTGTCATTCTGTAAACTGATCATCATTGTTCCTTCTCAGGATGGAAATGTGGTTACCCTGTAAAATGATCATCATTGCATCCCCAATAAGCATGATGCCAGCTCAAGAAAAGCTTACGTAATTTTTCTTCGGAAAGAGCACATCTGTGGCTTGTGGCTTGTCACGTGATGATGACATTGATAAGCCTGATGACATCGCCAATGGATGGGACTGACTTAGGTCCCATATTATCAAAAGCGTAAACAGACAGCCCCTGGTAGTAGGTAGCTTCTTCACAGAAGCAGAATCTCTTTTAAAATCTTTTCATTTGATTTTTCCATTAGTGCTGGGGTACTTTCCTTGTGAGTACAGATAAAAACATCCAAAATCTAAGTGGTGTGGAATGAGTTAGTTTAGAGGGCAGGTATACATGGTGTCAGTGGGTGGCTACATCTTGGCCAGTTACAAATTTATACAGAGGGGTCCAAAAAATGTATCCACTGTTTCAAAGTTCATAACTGGCAAACTAAGTCTCTCATCTTTGGTAGTGTAATAGTTTGTAGTTCCTGCAATCGCCACACAAGCGTTGAATTGCGTTGTTTTGTTTTGTCAGATGGCAGTCGCCAGATAGTCAGTGTTATGTGCTTAGTTGCACCTCGTTACTCGAGTAAACATGGTTGGCGCAAGGCTTACATTAGATGAAATGAAGTCAGTTTTGAAGTGGTATTTTAAGTACGAAAACATTAATGAGGTTCAACGGCAATGGCGAAATGAGTATCAAACGGAGCCACCGACACTTTTAACGATTCGTCGCATTTGATACAAATTTGAAGCCGAAGGCTCTGTTAAAGATGTACACAAACAACGATCTGGACGACCTGTTACAGCAATAAATCCATCTAACTCCCGTCGTGTGTTACAATTCACTCGCTCACCACAGAAGTCTGTGAGACAGTGTGCCCGTGAAACTGGATTGAGTCGCTCAAGTGTTCGGCGAAATTTGAAGACAGCAAAGTGGAAGTGCTACATCCCACGATTGCTATACGCAATGAACGAGGACGACCCAGATCGTAGAATGGAGTACTGCGAGTGGTTTACTAACACGGTGCGCAGCGATGAAGAGTTTGCAGAGATGATTGTGTGGTCTGATGAGACACAGTTCAAACTCAATGGTACAGTAAATCACCAGAATTGCATCTACTGGGCCGCCGAAAATCCGAGCGCCCATGTAGACAAAGCCGTGAATTTGCCAGGTGTAAATGTGTGGTGTGGGTTGTCTTACCGGGCTTGATTGGGCCATTCTTCTTTGACGGCACAGTTAACGGTAAGGTGTACGTTCAGAAGCTGCAGGCATCCATTTTACCTGCCATCCGAGACTTGTGTGGAGACGGAAGAGTTTACTTTAAACAAGATGGTGCCCCAGCCCACTACCAAAATAGTGTTAGGGCGTATCTCGACGAAAATCTACCAGGAAGATGGATAGGCCGTAGAGGTGCTGTGGAGTATCCACCACGTTCCCCAGTCCTAACTCCTCTGGACTTTTACCTGTGGGGAACACTAAAGGACGTAGTGTATCGACAAAAGCCACGCACATTGGATGAACTACGAGAATCTATCGTACATTCATGTGCAAATATCCAACTGAACACGTTGCAGTCAGTAGTTCGTGCTGCAGTTCGGCGTCATCGTTTGTGTATGGATGTTAATAGTGACCGTTTCGAACACCTACAGTGATATCTTTAATTTGGACTTTAAGCTACACTTTCACCAAAAATGAGACAACTCCGTCAATTAGTTTGCAAGTTATGGACTTTTAAACAGAGGATACATTTTTGGCCCCTCTGTATATTTAACGGTATTAAAAATTTCTGTACAACTGCTCTTAAAATTAGATTTTTTACAGATTACCGGTTCTTAAATAATAATTCATCTATGGAATAGAAGTTTTCCATAAGAAATTATTTCAAGCTAATTTTAAAACTCGTTTTACTACTTGTCAGAGTTTTACGTTATTGGGCAAATGATACAAAATTTTTTAAGACCTGTTGAACTTCTTTCTGAACCACTTACAGATTTAAAAATGAGTAATAAATGTCATTTTCTTCTATCGCTGTCAAAGTTTAAATTATCACATTTGAAATTTACGTAATTAATGTTTTGTTTAAGTTTGAAGAAAAACGTCTTCTGTCAAGTTCCAAACTTAAATTTCCGGTCCACAGTACCGTGTAGCACGCCGTTAGAGGTGGCAAAACGAAATAGTGCAGTCTATCTTCGCTTTACCATACGAGACATATTCCTGCAAACGTACCAAAATTAATTGCGTGACTATTTTTTGGAGGGTACTTGTATTGTCAACTACTGTTGTTGTTGTCTTCAGTCCTGAGACTGGTTTGATGCAACTCTCCATGCTACTCTATCCTGTGCAAGCTTCTTCATCTCCCAGTACTTACTGCAACCTACATCCTCCTGAATCTGCTTAGTGTACTCATCTCTTGGTCTCCCTCTACGATTCTTACCCTCCACGCTGCCCTCGAATACTAAATTGGTGATCCCTTGATGCCTCAGAACATGTCCTACCAAGCGATCCCTTCTTCTAGTCAAGTTGTGCCACAAACTCCTCTTCTCCTCAATTCTATTCAATACCTCCTCATTAGTTATGTGATCTACCCATCTAATCTTCAGCACTGTTCTGTAGCACTACATTTCGAAAGCTTCTATTCTCTTCTTGTCCAAACTATTTATCGTCCATGTTTCACTTCCATACATGGCTACACTCCATACAAATACTTTCAGAAACGACTTCCTGACACTTAAAATCTATATTCGATGTTAACAAATTTCTCTTCTTGAGAAACGCTTTCCTTGCCATTGCCAGCCTCCATTATATATCCTCTCTACTTCGACCAGAATCAGTTATTTTGCTTTCCAAATAGCAAAACTCCTTTACTACTTTAAGCGTCTCATTTCCTAATCTAATTCCCTCAGCATCACCCGACTTAATTCGACTACATTCCATTATCCTCGTGTTGCTTTTGTTGATGTTCATCTTATATCCTCCTTTCAAGACACTGTCCATTCCGTTCAACTGCTCATCCAAGTCCTTTGCTACTGTCAGATGAAATACTCCGTGAAATGAGTGTGAAAGCGGCGGTGGGAGTGAGCAGCAGGGTGTTGCAGGCACCAGAACAACACGCTGCGCCACAGCCGGGTGAGCAAGGTGCGCGGCTGGAGCCTGGACGAGGGCTACACGGGCCGCGCCTGGGAGGCGGTCTACCCGCGGCGCACCGTGTCCGCAGGCGCCGCCGCGGGGCTCACCATCGTCACGTCCACCGACGACCAGAACATCGACGCCAACTGCCGCTGGCCCGTTCAAGGTTTCAAAGTGAGAGCCACACCTATCGTGACAACAACAGTCAATGCGTCACACTAATTGCTCTATTACCAGCACTCCTCTTCAGTAAAGTACGAATCACGCTTGACGGAACGGAATGAAACGGAGCGTCAAAATATTCTACTATGTTTAGACGATATTATTACATGGACAGTGGTGTTGTCTGTTAACATCATTATCTAACCCTCTCTCGCCACTGTGACTCGTTTTATGATAGCGTATTTCGTGCCTTGCTGTTACCTAGTCTTTACGTTAGTGCGTGATTTGCTTTCGTGGCACACTAGAAAGATTACACGAAGACCTGAATATTTGTACTGTAAACGTAAGAGATTCCAGGTATCTGAGAGCGAAATTTTTTTTATGTTTTACAATACACGGGCAAAGAAAACACCTACAGGGTGTTTCACTAAATGTGTTTACCTCTGTAAGTTACGAAGTAATAGGCGACGGAAATATTTATTGCGGTATGTCACCATAAGAAGCGTTACACTGTCTGCGGAGCTATGAACATGGTTTATTACCCAAAGAGTTACAACAAAAAGATACAATTTTTAAGTGGAACAATACTTGTTTCTATAATGCACTGGAATCAATAACACCAGCTGTGTATACATCAATTTAAATTACATTCCTATCACTTTTAGTTTGAGAGCTACAACGCTTCAAAGTTTCAGGGGCAGATACCACACGCTGTACATAATACATGGCTATGTGGTGACTGATGGATGTTCTGGCGGTGGGAAGCTGATTTAAATGAGATGTTTATAGTACCGTTCATCAGCCTCATTTGCAATACTGACGTAGTAACAGTACCTACTCTGAAAGTTAGTGTTTGTGCTGGTCATGGATATCGTACATGGATAACTAACGAAGTAGTGTGTTGGGTGAGTAAGGAAGTTCCGCGTAAAAGCTTTCACATATGGAGCAGATTTCTTTTAAAACAGTTTTAATTTTTGAGCCATTGCCGATTGCTGAATTTCTAACGAACCACGTGGCATGTAACATTATCTACAATCTCTTATTTTGGACAACCTGTAGTTTGTTGATATGTGTAGACATTGCATGCTCCCACATGGAGCAAGCGTATAGCATAGCTGGTTTTATTATCGACTTGTGAAGTAGGAGACTGCTGGCCGGAGTGGCCTAGCGGTTCTGAGCGCTACAGTCTGGAACCACGCGACCGCTACGGTCGCAGGTTCGAATCCTGCCTCGGGCATGGATGTGTGTGATGTCTTTAGGTTAGTTAGGTTTAAGTAGTTCTAAGTTCTAGGGGACTCATGACCTCAGCACTTGAGTCCCATAGTGCTCAGAGCCATTTTTGAAGTAGGAGACTGTTTTTCCTTTTTAAAGACAACATACTGTTTACTAACGAACAAAAGGTGACTAACACATTGTGTGCTTTGTTCGCTACGTCTGTCATACATTTCTTGAAGCTAAAGAATTGGTCCAAGTGAATTCCAAGACATTGTGCTTTCACTGCATAACGGCAGTGGGGTTTGCGAATTCTGCATTTTCTTGTGTAAAGGGTTGTTCGACTTTTGCTCACACTTATTTTGACCCTCCACTCCCTAAACCTTTTTTCGAGCGGTACTAGAGCCTGTGAGTTAAACCGTTTGGTATTGTGCGAATCAAATTAAAGTTATGTTGGCGTTGCTTCTAGTGTGAGCTCACCACCATTTGATTGTGGCGCCGAATTCCATTTCGCTGTGTTCTGTAGACATCCAGTGTTAATCAGCCTTAAAGCAAATTTCTGATGTCAGGTGAGCTGACGATGCCTTTTCACTCTCTGTGTTTCGATGACTGTTCTAGATGTCTTCTCCAAGTGCCCCCTCACCGGTGCTCGTTGTCATTGAGGCGGCGCAGTGATAAGACACCCGACTCGTCAGCGATACGATGGCAGTTCAATTCCTCGTCCAGAAAATCAGAAATAATAGTCTCATTAAATCAGTTCAGGCATTGCTGTAATTGAAACTTCCTGGCAGATTAAAACTGTGTGCCGGACCGAGACTCTAACTAGGGACCTTTGCCTTTCGCGGACAAGTGCTCTACCAACTGAGCTACCCAAGCAGAACTAACGCCCCGTCCTCACAGCTATACTTCTGCCAGTACCTCGTCTCCTACTATCCAAACTTTACAGAAGCTCTCCTGCGAACCTTGCAGAACTTGCCCGCGAAAGGCAAAGGTCCCGAGTTCGAGTCTCGGTCCGTCACACAGTTTTAATCTGCCAGGAAATTTCACATCAGCGCACACTTCGCCGCAGAGTGAAAATCTCATTTTGGAATGCTGTAATTGCTCTTGTCCCAACGCGAGTCTGTGGTCCGTCTCTAATGACCTTTCGCCGACAGAGCGTTGGACCTTAATCATATTTAATCTTTTGAACTACAATCACACTGTGCATTGGCAACATATCCAAATACGTGCCACAAAACAGACATTCTTAGGTAACCTCAGAAATTACGTAACAGGAAACCTGTTGTAATCCGTCCGCCTTTTACTGTTAACTTGGCTTGTTAGCAACCGGATAACCCCTGACTGCTTACTGGTCGAGGTGCTGCATTGCCACTGCGCCGACAGCATTTATTTCTACAAATTAACTTCTCAGAAGCAGTACGTCTTTCCACCAGGAGCTTTCCATAAGAGGGTGACAAAAACAAATGACTTTCAAAATGGGAACCCAATCAGTTTAAAATTATGATTAACAGTAAGAATAATAGGACAAGTTTCGGAGTAAGTGAAATGAAACATCACAGGTTAGGAGCTCTGCGATGTTATTTCAATGATTACAACATCGAGCCAAATTTACTAGGAACTTGACAGTATGAACCCACATATACACACTGAGTCGGCGGTCATCGAACGTAGTTCCAATAATCGGGATACAGGAGGTTATAATTGCTTGCAAGCGGGACTACAGTCGGCAACCTCCCGCGTGTCGTATCTTGCTCGGCGCGTTACCTAAGTTGCATCTCATAGTAAATCTGTCTTCCAGGTTGAAGCAGTCAGTTACAGTTCGGAATCTGGCCGTGTGTATTGTAGAGTGTTTCATGAGCGAGACGAGTGCTCCGTCTGGGGTTGTAGGTACCTTTAGCCATGGAAGATGTATAATTTTCTGGTGGACACCTGCTTATAACATCGACTGATATGTTCATTCATTCCTGTTCTGATAACTTCACACATAAATATTTATTCTATAGTAGCATATCCTTCATATTACAAGCTCTATTTTGATAAGTAATTAAGACACCTTAGAATATGGAAAAACTATAAGTTACAACAGTTTTCTCAGTATCCTTAGGTACTGAGGCATGGAAATAACGGTGTGAAGTTTGAGAGTTTCACAAGCCAACTCTGTGGGGTACACACTGATCGGCCGCTTGGTTTTCTATTTACACAGAGTCAACAGTAATAGAACCGAAAAACTGAAGGGACCGATTCCTGACTGAAAACGAAACAAAACATGTTCTATGTACATATGTCCGGAAATGCATCGATGCCACAGTAGACGGCGTTGACAGATGGAAGTTCCTTAGATCACTTGTCGTGTTCCTTGTGTGTTGCAGGCTGTGTGATTGACGGATCGTACCGTAAATAGCAGAATAGTCCGGTATTCATGTCGGCAACATGCCGAAATGGTTTTGCGTACAGACAACTAGATGGAAACGGTCGAGAGGCAGCACGGCTATACCAAAATAAGTACCGTCACAGACACAAATCACATCACACTGCATTCACAGCCCTTTTTGGGCGTCTGTGTGAGCATGAGCCCTTTCAGGCAGACGAACGTGCAGGGAGGCGGCGGACTGTGCGTACACAAGGTTTGGAGGACCGTGTTTTACAGTATATTGAGACGAATCCTAGCATAAGCTTCAGGCAAGTGTCGTGCCAACATGGTGTAAGCCAAAGTACAATTATGTGTGTCCTGTATGACAAGTGTGTGCGAACGCGTGCATTGCATCCCATGGAGGCCACTTTGAACATCTGTTGTGACGTGGATGCGATGCAGCTCTGTATTGTGTTCTGGGTCGATTTGTTGTCGTTGTATGCACACCGTCCATTTCTGGACAAATCCTCGTAGGACCTTTGTTCCTCTATTTCTCTCCATTTTCAGTCAGGGATCCCTCCCTGCAGTTTCAGTTTTATTAATTTCCTCCCTGTGTACTGATCAGCCAGTACATAACTAATAGTCGGTATGTCCACTTTTGGCACTGATAACAGCTGGCATGGAAGGAATGAAGTCTTGGTAGGTCGCTGGACGGAGTTGGGATCAAATCCGTACACACAAGTCACCTAATTCCCGTAAATTCCGGGAAGGGGGACGATGAGCTCTGACGCCAGGTTCAGTAACATCGCCCATGTATTCGACTAGGTTCAGATCTGCCGAGTTGGGGTAAGCATACCAATTGGAACGAGCCACTGTGTTCCTCAAACCACTCCATCACACTCCTGGCCTTGACATATGGCGCGTTATATTGCTAAAAATGGCCATTGCCGTCGGGAAACATGATCATCATTAAGCGGTGTACGTGGTCTGCGACCAGTGTAGAACGCTCCTTGGCCGTCATAGTGCCTTGCACGAGCTCCCATGGATGCTCACCTGAATGTTCTCTAGAGCATGATGGAGCCGCCACCAGCTTGCAGGGGTGAAGGAGCTGTTCCCCTGGAAGAAGACGGACTCGCGCCCTCCCATCGGTACGGTTGGTAGGTTGATTTGGGGGAAGAGACCAAACCCATCTGCATGATTAAGGAGGTATCGCTATTCATCTGATCATTTAACGCTCTGCCACTGCGCCTACGTCCAGTGCGATGGTCACGTGCCCAATTCAAACGCAGTTGCCGAAGTGGTGGTGCTAACATTGGCACATGCACGGATCGTCGGCTGCGGTGGTCCATCTTTAGGAGTATTCGATGCACTGTGTTCAGACACACTTATCGTCTGTCCAGCATTAAAGTCTGATGTTCGTTCCGCCACAGTTCGTCCTGTCTCCTGTTTCACTAGTTTGATCAGTCTACGACGAACGACATCTGTATTGAGGGTTGGCTGCCCAACCCCCACGACGTCTGACGTGGTTTCACTTTGATTTCACCGCGTATTGAAGACACTCACCAGCACTCCTCGAACATCCGACCAGTCGTGCAGTTTTCGAAATGCTCGTGCCGATCCTTCGGGCCATCACAATCTGCCTTCAGTCAAACGCAGATAGATAATGCGCCTTCCCCATTCTACACACGACAGCAGGCTCACAGATACTACATGCACCGTGAGTGTCTGCCTAGCAGTCATTCCGCGCCAGGTGTTGCTGCTATCGCCTGAAACGCTTTATTTCGATTTATATATATAGCAGGGAGGTGGTAGCGTGCTCTTGGGCCAATAGCTTGAATGCTTCTTTTCGTCTTTTACTAGTGCAAGCTTTCCTAAATCCTAAGAATGACTATGGTAGAGCCTACGTGCGCTTGCCTCGAACAAGTATCAAGGACTAAATTTCTGATTAGTGGGCCAAAATAATTTAAATATTAATAAAACTGATAAAAAAAGCGCCACCTCACAGATCATTTGATGATTTAATAAAATACCAAACCATATACTAGATATACAATAATTATGATAGATTTCCTTGAAACATTGTTAAGGGGAGGTACAAACTGACTGATTTTAAGGATCCAGACTAGGAGCGGAATGGCGCTGTGAGATGTAATAGCAACGAATTTAGCAATGATTAACATTTATGTCCTCATTAAAAGTAGCAATACGCACCCACACACAGATGTTTAGTTAATACACAGTTACTTGGAATGATGGCGCGTGAATCTTGGCACATGGTACATTATACAAGGCAACAACTGGACCGACACCTAAGGGGCAAATCTGCTAATTTACTGGTTACGATTTTGCAGGATCGCACACATCACGTCCTCACTGATCACCCACACAACGGAAGATAGAATTCAGAAGAAAGCTTCCCTATTCCATATATAAGCTGCCGGCCGGTGTGGTCTAGGGGACTGACGACCTCAGATGTTAAGCCCCATAGTGCTCAGATCCATTTGAACGGTTTTTGAACCACATGTAAGCTCACTGGGTCAGACAGCGACTGGCTTTAGCGGTCAATTTCAGAGAACGAAGCCCACTTCTCAGATTCCGTACAACTCAGTAATGTTGTAAATAAATTTACCAAACACGAGCACATCTACCGCGGTGTAATTGAGGCTTCAACTCGAACACAAGAGGTGTTTACGTCGAACTGAGCCTCGTGGTTCATAAGGAAACGCACGTGATGCAGCAGAGAACGGGCTACTATGTCCGTGGGGATGGAATAAAAATTGGATAATAAACTTGAACACAACCATTCCACAAAGCACACGACACATTTATACATGATACACAAAACTAACTAAAACTCTACATCACCTGGCGGCACCGATCGTCAACGCAAAGTTGCATTTGCACAAAAGTCCCACTGAATAAACTGAAAACTAATGAAACTAATAACGTCCCCTGATTGAAATAATTGGTGCGCATGATTGTCAATACCACTACCGGAAACTCAAACAAAGCTAACTCTTACACATTTCAACTTAGCAACCAGAGATACTACTCAGAGCATCGTTACTCGCCGGCGTCATAGGAAGAGTGAAACTAACCTGCCCATCAGTGGGGTGTACCCAACCCGGAAGGGTCCAGAGCGTAAGCGGTTTCTGTCTGTACCAATCTCACAATGGATGCTGACCATTGGCCACTAATGCCTCTCTGACCCAACGTAGCCACATTCAAAGCTCTGCCTAAGGTTAGTAAACTGCTCTTAATATTCAAGAAAACCTCCTGGTACCGAAGGAAACTTGAAGTGCCAGCTACAGACAAACAACACCTTCATACTAGCACGCAGCAGTGGGGCAGGAAAGATATGACACGAACACAGGATGATGGACTACACTGATGCACACGGAACATAGTTATGAATTTGGAACTGAATGTTCTCATTCTCCTGTGACGCCGACATTCCGCTGTAATATGACACGCTTGCGTCCATCTTTCTGTCCAGGCGTAGTCATACTGACCGTTTGAGTCATTAACAATTGTAGCAAAGGCGAAGGTTGCTTTCCAAGATCAGTGGAACGACTCACGTGGAGACGTTTCAAGCTGATGGTAAAAACTGTCATGGCAACAAAATTATCTGAGAAGCTGCTATTGTTGCTCAGTGTAAGAAGAAAACCTACGTGCTACGATACACATTTGTGGTCTACAATTTTTTTATATAGAGGTGAACGTTGTACCTAGGTACATTTTTCAGATTTTCGTCTCTAGCCCGCCCTGTAATAAAAGATTGATATATTTTCGAACTCCATTTTTAAGTGATCGCATTCACATTTTATACGCCGCTGCCTTTTTCTAAAATTACAAAAATTACTCCATAAAATTAAAGTTTTTCCAAATGTGAAAACATGTTCCAAGGTACAGCATGGTGACATACCTAGGAATAAACATTCGACTGAAATTTAAAAGCATTGTAATCGAGAAAAACTTGTCACTAATAATCTACCTCTTACATTATTACTCTATTATACACCAAGACTCAGTAAGTGAAATAAAATTAAGCACAATTATTATCGTGGGCTAAAGCTCCGTAGCTATGCTACATGTAAGCTCATACAAATGAGAAGCAGAAACAAGTCTGTAATTTTCGAATATATTATTAGTGGTCTGCAACTTGACGCAGTCACGCCGATTAAACTTTTAGTCGTAACGCTGCGAAGCGATATGAAATAATACCAGCAAGTAAGATCGGTTGTAGACAAGGCGAATGGTGGAGTTAGACTTATTGGGAGAGTTCCAGGGAAGTGAATCTCGTCTACTGTGTAAAGGAGACAGCGTGCAGAACATTTATGCTCACCGTTCCTGAGAGTACTTCTCGAGAATTTAGAATTTCCACGAGGTCAGATTACAGGAAACAATTAAGGGTCGTGCTGCTAGATTTGTTAACGGTGAGTTTGAGCGTCAAGTGAGTATTACGGAAATGTTTCGTGAACTCAGATGAGAATTCCTGGAGATAAGACGACATTCTTAGCTCGAAACATTATTGGGAAAGTTTAGAGAGCTGGCATTTGAGACTGACTGGAAAACGATTCTATTGCCACCAACGTAAGGACCTTGAAGATAATATAAGAGGAATTAGGACTCATAGACAGTCGTTTTTACTAGCTCTGTTTGCGACTGGAACAGAAAAGGGAATTTCTGAAACATATTGGGAAAAACAGCGATCGATTTTCACAATTTTACATAGAAAAACAGTGTACATAGAGCAGTTGACAGCACCTGGAGGCTTATACAGTCCTTGCTCCGTGTGTCCGTCTCCACACATCTACTCTGGAGTACGGACTGATGAGGGTCCACCTTTGAACTGAAGCCAGTCACCAATAAACATGATTTGTGCGATCTGGACTGATTTTCTAAGTACAATTAGGAAATCGTACCTAGCAGTGGTAGAAGGCACCCTCCGTCATGTACCGTGTGGTGACTTGCGGAGCATGCTTGTAGATGTAGATATGTATCACTTTATCAAGCAGAAGAATCTTTGATCTGTACAAATAGTTTACACCTTTCTGCAAGACCACTTTAAGCACACAAGCTTTTGTCGGAATTCAAGTTCTCCGCAGTGGTTAGCACACTGGACTCGCATTCGGGAGGACGACGGTTCAATCCCGTCTCCGGCCATCCTGATTTAGGTTTTCCGTGATTTCCCTAAATCGTTTCAGGCAAATGCCGGGATGGTTCCTTTGAAAGGGCACGGCCGATTTCCTTCCCAATCCTACCCTAACCCGAGCTGGCGCTCCGTCTCTAATGACCTCGTTGTCGACGGGACGTTAAACACTAACCACCACCACCACCAAGTTCTCGACAGAATACCAGAAAAAACATCGTATCTGGAACCGTGCTAGAAAATGTAGTGGTTAATAAGTTAGAACGGTCCTGAGAAACAAAAGGGTTCAAATCTCCATCTGACTGCATAGATTTTAGTTTGTAAGATTTCCCTAAATCTCTACAAACTTCTTCCGAGTTGTTTCTTTCAACATTGCAACGACTAATTTCCTCCCTAACTCTCTAAATCTGGCACAATGCTTTGTCTACAGTTGATGGGATGTTAAACTCCACCTTTCTACCTTCGAAAATGGTACTGTTAAGTAATTAGATTGCATTGCTTCAGGTGACTAAACCTGAATCTACTAGTGGCAAATCAAGATGAAAAATACAGTACAGGAGTGTGCCGCTCTCATGAGCACAAAGTTCCATACTGCCAGCTTTAAAGAAAAATACGTGTTGGACAGTGATTGCTTCCTTTGAAAAATGATCAGCCTTGACAGAAGTGCTATTCAACGTTAAAGACACTGTGTAGGTGGGTAAGTGCCTTGTAGTACACTGTGATAGATTCCCATCCCAAGCTAATGTCTCTTCCTTCTCCCTCTTCCAGAGCCACAATTAATTACTTACGGTGGTCGATAACAATTCATTAATTTGCCCCTTCACGCCTACAGACACGTGTTTCACAACCATATCGAGCGCAAAGCTAACATCTGACCAGCTCTACACAAGAGCAGTATAAGATGTCCATGGCCGTTATGAAGAAATTCTCCTAGTATTAGCAGTGTCCAAAATAATAATACAAGTTTTCATAGTAAATATTCCAGTGAACGGATTAAAAACGGGACTGTAACTGATTTCTTTGTCATTTTCAGCCAATGTTATAACTCAACTACCTGAGAACGCCTCCGGGACGCACCAAAAGATTATGTTTAGTAATTTCAGAATTCGCCAGCCTAAAGTCCAGAATGGTTCAAAGAAACTTAAGATTTGCTTCACTACAGCATTTTCCGGCCAACCCGTACTGGTGAAGTGGTTGAGGAGAGTGAAAACAAGATTGCCAAGAAATTACGCAATTATTCTTCGAATTTTCATACCCAAGCGAGGAGTTGGAAATGGACAAATGGGGAGTCAAATTGACCAGCGTGAAGTCTAGGATAATTAAGAAAAATTTAATTTGTGATTTTAGGGAGAAAGTTTGATCCAAATTTCATAGACAAACGGGGTATTAAATTGAGCAGTGAAAAGTGTAGTTTTGCAAGAAAAGATTTAATTGCTTGAAAGTAATGAGGGTAATAAAGAAAACTTTTACTACCGAGTTGAATCCAAAATGAAATATCACGGAAACAGCTGTTGCTAGCTAGTAAATGAAGTGTCCAAAAGTTCATCTCTTCATGTCCCACTAACTTTTCGAATAAAAAGTTACAGTTGTGTAGAAAGTGTCAGTTCTTTCTTTCATATTGAAATAAAAAAAAGAAATAAAATTACGGCATAACTGAAATCTTCCTGCTTTCTCTTTATCTACATTGTTGTTGTTGTTGTTGTTGTGGTCTTCAGCCCTGAGACTGGTTTGATGCAGCTCTCCATGCTACTCGATCCTGTGCAAGCTTCTTAATCTCCCAGTACATACTGGAACCTACATCCTTCTGAATCTGCTTAGTGTATTCATCTCTTGGTCTCCCTCTACGATTTTTACCTTCCACGCAGCCCTCCAATGCTAAATTTGTGAACCCTTGGTGCCTCAGAACATGTCCTACTAACCGGTCCCTTCTTCTTGCCAAGTCGTGCAACAAACTCTTCTTCTCCCTATTCTATTCAATACCTCCGCATTAATTACGTGATCTACCCATCTAATCTTCAGCATTCTTCTGTAGCACCAAATTTCGAAAGCTTCTATTCTCTTCTTGTCCAAACTATTTATCGTCCATGTTTCTTTCCATACATGGCTACACTCCATACCAATACATTCAGAAACGACTTCCTGACACTTAAATCTATACTCGATGTTAACAAATTTCTTTTCATCAGAAACGCTTTCCTTGCCATTGCCAGTCTACATTTTATATCCTCTCTACTTCGATCATCATCAGTTATTTTGCTCCCCAAATAGCAAAACTCCTTTACTACTTTAAGTGTCTCATTACTTAACCTAATTCCCCCGGCATCACCCGACTCAATTCGACTACATTCCATTTTCCTCGTTTTTCTTTTGTTGATGTTCATCTATATCCTCCTTTCAAGACACTTTCCATTCCGTTCACTTGCTCTTCCAAGTCCTTTGCTGTCTCTGACAGACTTACAATGTCATCGGCTTCTCCATGTATTTTAATACCTACTCCGAATTTTTCTTTTGTTTCCTTTACTGCTTGCTCAATATACAGATTGAATAACATCGGGGACAGGCTACAACCCTGTCTCACTCCCTTCCCAACCGCTGCTTCCCTTTCATGTCCATCGACTCTTATAAGTGCCATCTGGTTTCTGTACAAATTGTAAATAGCCTTTCGCTCCCTGTATTTTACCCCTGCCACCTTCAAGATTTGAAAGAGAGTATTCCAGTCAACATTGTCAAAAGCTTCGCCTGTCCTTGATCTATTTTCTAAGATAAGTCGTATGATTAGTATTGCCTCACGTGTTCCAACATTTCTACGGAATCCAAACTGATCTTCCCCGAGGTTGGCTTCTACCAGTTTTTCCATTCGTCTGTAAAGAATTCGCGTCAGTATTTTGCAGCTGTGACTTATTAAACTGATAGTTGGGTAATTTTCACATCTGTCACACCTGCTTTCTTTGAGATTGTAATTATCATATTCTTCTTGAAGTCTGAGGGTGTTTCGCCCCTCTCATACATCTTGCTCACCAGATGGTAGAGTTTTGTCAGGACTGGCTCTCCCAAGGCCGTCAGTAGTTACAATGGAACGTTGTTTACTCCTGGGGCCTTGTTTCGACTCAGGTCTTTCAGTGCTCTGTCAAACTCTTCACGCAGGACCGTATCTCCCATTTCATCTTCATCTACATCCTCTTCCATTTCCATACTATTGTCCTCAAGTACATCGCCCTTGTATAGACCCTTTATATACTCCTTCCACCTTTATTGATTTCCCTTCTTTGCTTAGAACTGGGTTTCCATCTGAGCTCTTGATATTCATACAAGTGGTTCTCTTTTCTCCAAAGGTCTCTTTAATTTTCCAGTAGGCAGTATCTGTCTTACCCCTAGTGAGATAAGCTACTACATCCTTACATTTGTCCTCTAGCCATTCCTGCTTAGCCATTTTGCACTTCCTGTCGATTTCATTTTTGAGACTTCTGTATTCCTCTTTGCTTGCTTCATTTACTGCATTTTTATACTTTCTCCTTTCGTCAGTTAAGTTCAATATTTCTTCTGTTACCCAAGGAGTTCTACTAGCCCTCGTCTTTTTACCTACTTGATCCTCTGCTGCCTTCACTACTTCATCCCTCAGAGCTACCAGTTCTTCTTCTACTGTACTTCTTTCCCCCATTCCTGTCAATTTTTCCCTTATGCTCTCCTTTAAACTCTGTACAATCTCTGGTACAATCTCAGTTTATCCAGGTCCCATCTTCTTAAATTCCCTCATTTTTGTAGTTTCTTCAGTTTTAATCTATAGTTCATAACCAATAGATTGTGGTCAGAGTCCACATCTGCCCCTGGAAATGTCTTACAATTTAAAACCTGGTTCCTAAATCTCTGTCTTACCATTATATAATCTATCTGATACCTTCTAATAACTCCAGGATTCTTCCATGTATACAGCCTTCTTTCTTGATTCTTGAACCAAGTTTTAGCTATGATTAAGCTATGCTCTCTTCACGCTCTGTGCAAAACTCTACCAGGCGGCTTCCTCTTTCATTTCTTAGCCCCAATCCATATTCACCTATACTCTCGAATTCCAGTCACCCACGACTATTAACTTTTCATCCCTCTTCACTACCTGAATAATTTCTTTTATCTCATCATACATTTCATCAATTTCTTCATCATCTGCAAAGCTAGTTGGCATATAAACTTGTACTACTGTAGTAGGCATGGGCTTCATGTCTATCTTGGCCACAATAATGCTTTCACTATGCTGTCTGTAGTAGCTTACCCGCACTCCTGTTTTTTAATTCATTATTAAACCTACTCCCACATACCTACATACTCTTAATAATAATACAATACCGATCGATATTTTACTATATTATATTTTATGCTTTCTCAACAAAACTGAAAATAGAATAGTGATAAAATACAGCCAAATATTTCGTGAAATAACGTGTGTAGAAGTTAAGAAATAAACTATATTAGACAAACATTTGACGCACCTCATTTGTTGTATATGATTTCAAGCGCCAAAAGTTTCTCTGTTCTGTTTCATTTCTTAACTCCTAAACAAATCATTTCACAAAAGATTTGACCTTTTTTCATGTCCTTTGTCGCACTATACGTATACAAATACTCTATAAACTATTGCAAATGGCGCAGAAAGGATGCTTTACATCAAGGTTTGTGCCTCCTCGCGAACAGAGTGCTGGAATAAGTGAATGACTTCATGCCACTGAAAACGTCATAATCACATGCATCTTGTTCCTATTGTTCTTTCACGAGATAACTCACCCTATATACACATGACTTTGGAGTGAAGACAAAAAAAATCAGAAGTAGCACAGCAACAGAATTTAGACTGCACCAAACGACTGTTTGGGTTAGCATTTAGCATTAGTGAATTATTCTCCCTCGCATTCATAAATAAAAATGAACATGGAAATGTGAAACTTCCTTGAGAATAAGCTGTATATGCACTCGGGAGTGCATAGAAGCATAGCCCTGAGGCAACCGTATTACATTCACTTTATTTCTTTTTATATCAAGTGAACAGCTGTGACCAAAAAAAAAAAAGTTAATTACAAATACTTTTATAAACCGGCACAACGCACTCCCAGGTCCCACAGTATGCAAACAGCGGCCATCTGCCGTATCACGAACCATAATTGCAAGTGGTACACGAAACTTGTAAGACAAGAAAAGAACATACCTATAATAACAGACACAATGATTTCGCAAGCCCACAGCCCGCTCCGATTGTAACATAATGCCAACAACTATAATTAATCAAATTAATAAGAAACTTTAAAAAAGCTTTAAATGAAATATGAACGGGGTCAATTAATGGAGCTGCAAAATTATTCAGGAGTTACTTTGCTGGAAAAGGCAACATACAGTCTAGCAATAACAGCCCAATAGCAAACAACTAGTTAATGGTCGTTGTGATAAACTATTGGGCCAATGACTGCTAATTCGAGGTTATTAAATAACAGCGTATTTTCTCGATAACTCAGTCAGCTTAAGATAACTCAATAAAATGGAATTAACACAAAAGATGAACTTTACACACATATTTCTCCTTTTCCTAAATGTGCCTATTCACCGCCATGCTTAGTATATCTATTTTGTCACTCAGATTAATTCATTTACCTTATACTTCGATTTTTAGATGAATAGTGCACTACGGGTAGTTTGTATTTGACTATTTATTATTAATATTGCGCAAATTCTCATTTTTCAACTCAGTCTTGCCCCTGTCAGCAGTTTTTGGCAAAGCTGTTTTATCCTGTTTACTGTACACACTGTTGCATGTATTGTTGTCTTATCACGCTTTTAGGTGTTCACTTAGTTTTTCTGTTATTATTTATATATTTAACATAAGCTTTTCAGCTATTTCTATGATCAGAATACAGCATCACGCCACCTGGTGGCAAGTGATTAAAATTTTTAACCGTTCTGCTATCAATTAAATTCCGATACTGGTGGGTAATGCACACGAAGACTTTGCTCTTATTTTTGGCAGGTCTACTCCGATAGTCCATGTAATACCTTTTGTAAAATATATTCTATGTTTTGTGCGTATGACTTAGCAATCTTTCTTGACAGATATTTATGATGACGGACAGAGCCCGAAAGGCGTTAATAATCGCTTCTGAACAGCAAACTGAAGTATTATTTTAGCGGCTTATTTTCCAGTGAATAAAGATTCAGTGTTTATCAGTTTCTGGGAATGCATTCTCTACAAGAAGTAGAAGAATCCTTTTTCTGTGTGCTACTTCCCCTCAGGAACAGCTGATTATTTCTCTTCAGAAAGTTCAAAGGTCAGTGCTGTGAAGCACGTAAGCACTGACGCTGGCGGGCAACTTATCTTGAGATCTAAATCTGTTCAGACTGTAAATTTCTTACCTATCTCGGACCCCAGTTACCAACCTTACTGTCAGGTAGGAACCACCAACCTATTACAGTTCAGGAGATATGACGTCATAAACAATGAGATGCGTGAAAAACTGCCGCGTCATGCAAGACCTTTAAATTAATAAAAATGATACATTTAAGCCTTACATTCTTAATATAAAGCTTTCAACAGCTGCGAAATCTACATAAGATCTACTCCCACGGACATATACCATCAGAAAACTTCCAATCACCCTCTCAAGTAGGAAAGGGGAAGATTAATTAGGACATTCGTGAACCCAGCTAAAAAAATTTTTGAGCCACAGTACTTGTAGGAAGAGCTCGATCTATTGCTTTCAGGAGAAATAGCTAATATGACAGAAAGGTAAATGAGGCACCACATCCAAAAATATCCAGAGCTTCTGGCAGAAAAGGATCAGCTAAGAAGAAAGTTCTTCTGCCACCTGAAATAACAGTCACTGGTCGCATCAAAAAAGTGCTAACAAGACAGGACATTCACACAGTGATTAAAATGACAAAAGACATGTGTGTATATTCGAATACTTTAAGCGACACACGCCCGCCACTTGACGCGCCAGAAGTATAACACTGACTGCACATGCGATCGAGGGCACATGGTGGTTGGTTGGTTGGTTGATTTAGCGGAGGGAACCAATCAGTGAGGTCATCGATACCATCGGATTAGGGAAGGATGGGGAAGGAAATCGGCCGTGGCCTTTCAGAGGAACCATCCCGGCATTTGCCTGAAGCGACTTAGGGAAATCATGGAAAACCTAAATCAGGATGGCCGGACACCTGTATTTTTCCGTTTCTTTACAGTTACCTTTTCTTTACCTATGTTTTTCATTCCAGCTTCTATGATTGCCCTTTTTAGAGATGTCCATACATCTTCAACTGTACTCCTACTGGACTATTTTTTATTGCTGTGTCTACAGCCTTAGAGAACTTCAAGAGTATCTCGTCAGTCCTTAGTACTTCCATATCCCACTTCTTTGCATATTTTTTCTTCCTGACAAATATCTTAAACTTCAGCCTACCTTTCATCACTACTACATTATGATCTGAGTCTATATGTGCTCTTGGGTACGCCTTACAATTCAGTATCTGATTTCGGAACCTCTGCGTGACCATGATGTAATCTAACTAAAATCATTTCGTATCACCCGGCCTTATCCAAGTGTAACTCCTCCTCTTGTGATTCTTGAACAGAGTATTCGCTGTTACTAACTGAAGTTTATTACAGAACTCAATTAGTCTTTCTCCTCTCTCATTCCTCCTTTTCTTCTACTCCTTCCCCTACAACCGCATTTTAGTCCCCATGACCATTATATTGTCATCTTTCTTCACGAACTATATTACCTGTTCAATGTCCTTACACACTTTCTCTATCTCTTCATCTCCAGCTTGCGACGTCGGCATTGTAAACCTGAACTATCATTGTCGGTGTCGATTGGCTGTCAGTTCTGATAAGAAGAACGCAATCACTGAACTGTTCACAGTAATACACTGTCTGGCCTATCTTCCTATTCATAACAAATCCTACTCCCGTTATACCGTTTTCTGCTGCTGTTGATATTACCCTATACCACACTGACGCCTACCATATCTAGTTTGAACCTTTGCATTTCCTTTTTCAGATTTTCTAGCTTCCCTACGACATTCAAGCTTCTAACGTTCTTTCGTTGGCATGTACCTGAACCACCAATACTTTGTCCATTTATGCCCGAGTCGCAAAACGCTACTTCGGCTATCAAACCAGAAGGTCTGGATGGCACCAAGTCACAGAGCCGGAGCCGCCACACTGATGCTCCTCGCCGCGTGTCGACCACAGAGGGCGCTCACATGACAGCCTAGAGGCTATTTGCGGATCAGCGCCCCGAAGTCCGGCGCCCGCAAAGCAGATGCACGAATTCAAGTCGCCGGACGGTAGACATCAAGCACAGCGAGTAACTTTCAGAGTTAGCAGTAGCTAATGTAATCCTGTTGACTGGTTTTTCCGAATTCCTACCAACAAGATTTTCGAGAGTTGTTTCTTTTGAATTGAGATGAGAATGGTTCAAAAATGGTTCAAATGGCTCTAAGCACAATGGGACTTAACATCTGAGGTCATCAGTCCCCTAGACTTAGAACTACTTAAACCTAAATAACCTAGGGACATCACACACATCCATCCCCGAGGCAGGATTCGAACCTGCGACAGTAGCAGCCGTGTGGTTCCGAACTAAAGCGCCTAGAACCGCTCGGCCACCTCGGTCGGCAGATGAGAATGGGGTACGGATTTTGATCACTCCAAATATGTCACTGCGGCAGTTGATAAATTCAACACATTTGAAAATGGCCTCAGCAGTGAACAATACAAACTGTAGTGACCTTGGCGCTACAGTATTGCGCTGATTAATCCACTGACAGGGTGTGTTCCCTGCGCTCAGAATCATTTAGCACTATTTCTTGGGAACATGTTGTTTTATGACGGAGATTGTGACTGCAGCTACGCATGTTCTCACTGTGCCGTATTCTTTGGAAAGTGGATTTCACGGCAAGTTGATGAGTACTTAAACACACTCCTATCAAAATATGCGGACCCCCTATTTAATGTGGAATTTACCGCTAGATGTCACGAGAGCCTGACCGTCCAGTATAAAAGGAGGCGAGCGATATTGCGACAGCATAACTGGTCGGTCACAAGAGCTCTGTGACATCGGATATCAACTAGTCATTGGATGTCACCTGAGTAAAAAAAAAAAAAATCTATCAGGGGCATTTCAACCCTTCTAAGGCTGTCCATGTCGACTGTTGGTGTGGTGATTGCGAGGTGGAAACACGAAGGAGCAACCGTAGCTAAACCAAGACGAGCCAGACCTCATGTGTGAAGGGTAGGCACTGTAGAGCATCGTGGAGGCTCGTTGTAAAAAAATGGCATGCTTTCAGTGGAAGGAATCTGACGAGGGTTCGAATGGTCTACCAGCATTCCAGCTAGCACAATGACTGTGCGTAGGAAGTTAAAAAGAACGGGGTGCAATGGTTGAGCATCTCCTCATAAACCGCACATTTCTGTGGACAACGCAAAGTGGCCCTTGAAGTGCCGTAAACAGCGACGCAGATGGACAGCGGATGATTAGAAACGAGTGATTTGGAGTGATAAATCAAGCTACACCCTCTGGAAATCCGATGGAATGGTTAGGGTTTGCCGAATGCCTGGAGATGCCATTATGTGTAGTGCCAACAGCGGTGTGCGGAAGAGGTAGTGGTACGGTAGGGCAGTGTTCGTTTCTTTAGGCTGTAATCCTCGAATTGGCTTAAGAAAACGCTAAATGTGGAAGGATACGATATGTTTCACAACACTGTGCACTGCGTGGAGTAGAGGAACAATTCGCGGACTATGATTCTTTGTATCAGCATGACAATCAAGCCAGTCACAAAGCAGCATTTATGAAGCAATGTGTTTCGATAATAGCTTTGACGATATTGACTGGCCTGCCCAGAGTTCCCACCTGAACCCACTGGCACACATTTGGGACCAGTTAAATCGTCGACATATCTCGAGACCTCAGCGTCGAACATTACCACCTTCTCTGCTTTCATCTCTTAAGGAAGGACGGGCTACCATTCACCACATACCTCGTTGAAGGAGTCCACAGCAGATTTTAAGCCTTCATAAAGGCAAAGGGTGGACACATCCTCTATTAATGTCCATTAATAGACGTTCAAACACTTTTGATCAGATAGTGCACGATCCAGGAACATCTCAGACTGTACTGTGTGGAAAATTCGTTGTCGCGAGCCTTGAGTTTCTCTCTTTCTGTAGCTTGAGCAACCAAGTTTCTCTTAATTTTCTATCCATGAGAAAAAAATCTTTGCAAAACTTTTCTCTGCACATTAGTCTGGGTTTCTGTTCGCTACATACTGTCGCACTACAATGCACTTTGCCTTTGCAACCAGTCATGAAGTCTTTAAATGATTTAATGCCTCCTGCAGCTGTTATTTTTCTTTTATTCTTTGTACGATTACACAGCTTCAGCCTTAGACTATTATTAAACATCCTATGAAACGGAATCTCCACACATTCAGTGTATTAGGAGTCATTTAAAAAATGATTACAACTGAGATTTTAAGAGGTTATCTCTCTTAAGTCCACATGAAGGAAGGCACCCACTTACATCATCTATGTACGTTGAGTACATCGTCCTTGTATGTATGCACATAATTTACCATAAATCTTTGCAACAGCTGTCCAGGTCTCATGCCCACATTAATCACCGTAAGACCTTAACGTATATGTTGACTGCTATGGGATGTGGAAGGTGTGTAATTTTAAAAACAGTAACGTTTATCCGTACTAACCATGCTAGTGATTTCAATTTTATGGCAACTACGAAACATGGATTCGAAAGCATAATAACGCTCATCCCTACTTAAATTTATACAGGTGCAGAGACTTGTATGGCAATGTGCCTCGATGAATTTTTCGTGTGGGAAGTCGTATTAATCCTAGCACATTTTAAGGTCTGTCTTGTTACTATTTTTAACTCTTAACTGGTAGCTAAAACAATGTATGCATGGGCGCTTTCGTTGTAAAGGATACTTGATAGTGGTCTAATTGTAAAAGCGAAGTTGTACAATGGTACAATCAGTAAAGAAAAATATAGCTGCAGGAGGCAAAAATCATTTAAACGATTCACGGTAGCTCGTACCCGGTCTGAATGAGCATCATTCTTTGAGAACTGTGGGATGTTATGTACACTCCTGGAAATGGAAAAAAGAACACATTGACACCGGTGTGTCAGACCCACCATACTTGCTCCGGACACTGCGAGAGGGCTGTACAAGCAATGATCACACGCACGGCACAGCGGACACACCAGGAACCGCGGTGTTGGCCGTCGAATGGCGCTAGCTGCGCAGCATTTGTGCACCGCCGCCGTCAGTGTCAGCCAGTTTGCCGTGGCATACGGAGCTCCATCGCAGTCTTTAACACTGGTAGCATGCCGCGACAGCGTGGACGTGAACCGTATGTGCAGTTGACGGACTTTGAGCGAGGGCGTATAGTGGGCATGCGGGAGGCCGGGTGGACGTACCGCCGAATTGCTCAACACGTGGGGCGTGAGGTCTCCACAGTACATCGATGTTGTCGCCAGTGGTCGGCGGAAGGCGCACGTGCCAGTCGACCTGGGACCGGACCGCACCGACGCACGGATGCACGCCAAGACCGTAGCATCCTACGCAGTGCCGTAGGGGACCGCACCGCCACTTCAAAGCCAATTAGGGACACTGTTGCTCCTGGGGTATCGGCGAGGACCATTCGCAACCGTCTCCATGAAGCTGGGCTACGATCCCGCACACCGTTAGGCCGTCTTCCGCTCACGCCCCAACATCGTGCAGCCCGCCACCAGTGGTGTCGCGACAGGCGTGAATGGAGGGACGAATGGAGACGTGTCATCTTCAGCGATGAGAGTCGCTTCTGCCTTGGTGCCAATGATGGTCGTATTCGTGTTTGGCGCCGTGCAGGTGAGCGCCACAATCAGGACTGCATACGACCGAGGCACACAGGGCCAACACCCGGCATCATGGTGTGGGGAGCGATCTCCTACACTGGCCGTACACCTCTGGTGATCGTCGAGGGGACACTGAATAGTGCACGGTACATCCAAACCGTCATCGAACCCATCGTTCTACCTTTCCTAGACCGGCAAGGGAACTTGCTGTTCCAACAGGACAATGCACGTCCGCTTGTATCCCGTGCCACCCAACGTGCTCTAGAAGGTGTAAGTCAACTACCCTGGCCAACAAGACCTCCGGATCTGTCCCCCATTGAGCATGTTTGGGACTGGATGAAGCGTCGTCTCACGCGGTCTGCACGTCCAGCACGAACGCTGGTCCAACTGAGGCGCCAGGTGGAAATGGCATGGCAAGCCGTTCCACAGGACTACATCCAGCATCTCTACGATCGTTTCCATGGGAGAATAGCAGCCTGTATTGCTGCGAAAGGTGGATATACACTGTACTAGTGCCGACATTGTGCATGCTCTGTTGCCTGTGTCTATGTGCCTGTGGTTCTGTCAGTGTGATCATGTGATGTATCTGACCCCAGGAATGTGTCAATAAAGTTTCCCCTTCCTGGGACAATGAATTCACGGTGTTCTTATTTCAATTTCCAGGAGTGTATTTTTTAACGGCGCACAACCGGACTTCGACCGTGAAGCGAACTAAGTACTTCCCTGCATTAGTAACTGAAACAAACAACATGGTCGCCAGGATATAGGTGAACAACACTCCGGTATCCGAATTGAACGAGCTGTCTCTCGTAACAACATTCCACCTGAAGAAATATAATAATTCAGAATCCGTGTGACGGATGGAATAATCACATGGAGAAACAAAATCGGCCCCATATTTTTTTAAGAGATAGGTTTGCCAAGTTTCCAGTGTGGCGACTTAATAGGGGACATTTTTTCTTCTTTTTTGTCACAAAACTTCACACTGGACATTAAGTTCAAGCTGCACCTTTGACGCGATACATCGTGGGGCAACGCCGTCCACTAATATTCAAATTTCAGGAAAGCGTGCGGACGTTCTGATTCAACAGAAGATACCCGACAGGCATGCTCTTGTTCATAATTGTGATCAGAATTTCACATCACCAATAGCACGAAAGAAAAAACAGTTCCTACAAACCTTGCAATTTGAAAATAATTATAATCATATAAGTGCAATTTGATTCTACATCCCATCTACATTTATACTCCGCAAGCCACCCAAAGGTGTGTGGCGGAGGGCACTTTAAGTGCCACTGTCATTACCTCCCTTTCCTGTTCCAGTCGCGTATGATTCCCGGAAAGAACAACTGCCGGAAAGCCTCCGTGCGCGCTCGAATCTCTCTAATTTTACATTCGTGATCTTCTCTGGAGGTAAAAGTAGGGGGAAGCAATATATTCGATACCTCATCCAGAAACGCACCCTCTCGAAACCTGGACAGCAAGCTACACCGCGATGCAGAGCGCCTCTCTTGCAGAGTCTGCCACTTGATTTGCTAAGCATCTCCGTAACGCTACTACGCTTACCAAATAACCCTGCGACGAAACGCGCCGCTCTTCTTTGGATCTTCTCTTCTCTGTCCACCCGACCTGGTACGGATCCCACATTGATGAGCAATACTCAAGTATAGGTCGAACGATTGTTTTGTAAGCCACCACCTTTGTTGATGGACTAGATTTTCTAAGGACTCTCCCAATGAATCTCAACCTGGCACCGGCCTTACCAACAATTAATTTTATATTATCATTTCAGTTCAGATCGTTCCGTACGCATACTCCCAGATATTTTGCAGAAGTAACTGCTACCAGTGTTTGTTCCGCTTTCATATAATCATACAATAAAGGATCATTCTTTCTATGTATTCGCAATACACAGGCAGTAAAATTCGCACTTTGAACCAAAATATTATAACTAGCCACGTAGTAGCGTGTTGGCACACCTTTGCAACGATTGGTACGACAGTACCTTATTAGAACTGCGGAAGTATGTGGCACCAAACTTCTACGAACAGGTGACGCGGTTAATTACGGGCTAGTGGCTTATAAACGTGGAACTGGTGCCCCATTGGGTGCCACATGTATCCCATCGAATTCAGGTCGGACGAGTTTAGTGGCCAAGACATCAGCGTTTACAAAATTGTTAGACTTTCGTGGCCACTTGATTACAAATTGGCTGTTGGCTTCTGTCTCGGATCCTTCGGCCGACGTTTGTTTGATGATTTTATTATCATGTCTGTGTATTTCTACAGCTTCTGTGAACAAGCGGATGTGATAGCTCTTGTCTACAGCAAGAATTTCCGTGACGGCGATTTTTACTACGTGGTAGGGAATCAACAGCTGCCCTTTCTAGACGTGCTGGTCACGAGGGATGGTGAAAACTTGGGTCACAACATGTATCGAAAACCAACACACACGAACCGATGTCTCCACAAACTGTCAAATCACCACCCGAGCCAGGAAAGAGGCATGATTAGTACGCTCCTAACGGGAGCACGTGGAAAGCGTTCTGAGGAGCAACGGGTGTTCCACCAGTTACTTAAGAAGTGTCATTGATCAAACACATGCGGCCGTGACACATAGGAAAAAGAAATGTCGGGTACAGCCTTCGTGCCACACATTCGCAAAATGACGGACAGAATCGGCAGTATATTGCGCAAACACCGTGTAAAGACTATTTATAAACCGACAAAGAAGATCAAAGAGTGTCTCAGATGCCAAGGGAGAAAAGGGACCCAATTGCAATGTCGGGAATATACAGCATACCATGTAGACGCACAAAAGTCTCTGTTGAAATGACGGGACAATCAGACCTAACGGCACTGCATGTTGGGGCAGGTGGAGAAATCGGCCGTGACGGAGCACGCGCTGTTTGAGACCGACCACGTCCTAAAATTCGCCGACACAGAACGCACAGCACATGGTCGTCGACTCGTGGTTTCAATATCATTCAATGAGTTTCCACAACTGCTGACGACAGTAGCAAGCGAACAGCCTACTAGCTTTGCCGTTTCCGAGATGCTGGTAGTGACGTGCCGTTGTAAAAATAGCTTATGTCAGTGGATTTCTCCATCTGCGGCCCGTATCATCTCTAGAATGAATCGCCATTCGCTCTGCTCTCTTTAAATACTCTCCTCCCTGCTTAACGTGCCAGCAACGGCAGCTAGAGGCATTCATTCTCGAGGCGGGCAGTGGCCGTAATGTTTCGCCCCATCGCAGTATCCGTATATGTTTCCACATTCACTTCACAACCATAAATGTATTTTCCATATTTCTCGTAATAACATTAGTAGTCTTCAGAAGCAAATAGCCATTGAAGACCATCTGAATTTCAATCAATACCACTTTCAGCCATGCCAAAAAAGCGTCTATACATAATCTCTGAAAAAAATATTTTGTTAGTGAAAACAGGATGACAGAAAAGGGCAAACACTTGAATATTATTACGTTGTTTTGTGGAACAGAATTGGAATTAAAAAATAATTCAAAATGTTGCTACTTAGTTAATGACAAAATACTCACGAAAACTAAACTAAACTCCGCCTGAACAGGCCATGAAGGCCCAACGTTACCGACCGGCCGCCGTGTCATCCTCAGCCCATAGGATCCGGACAGGGAGGGGAATGTAGTAAGCACTGCGCACTCCTGGCCGTATGTCAGTTTACGAGAACGGAGCCGCTATTTCTCAATCAAGTAGCTCCTCAGTTTGCTTCACAAGGGCTGAGTGCCCCACGTTTGCCAACAGCTCTCGGTAGACTGGATGAACTCCCGTCCAAGTTCTAACCCAGCCCGACAGCGCTTAACTTCGGTGATCTGACGGGAACCAATGTTACCATTGCGGCAAGCTCGTTGGCAAAATACTCATAAACTTCCCATTAAATTACAGATTTTACAGAAAATTCAATACGGACTAACTTGTGTGTTGCACACATTACCTGTTCAAGTGTGTGTAAAGAGAAGTCGAATTTAACGTCCACAACCCTTACGTATATTCATCAGAGATAAAATTAAAATCTTCATATCACAGTAGGTATAAGACATTATGAATGTAGATTTCTCACATGCCGCATAGTTGAAGTGGCTCTGAATGTTAATCTCGGCGAATTCAGGATTTTCTTGCTGGAAGGGGGAGGGGTGGCGGAGCTATGTATAAGTTTTAAAAGGATACAGTTTTCCCCATTTAATTTCGTCCCGAAAATTATCGATATTAAGCAAACAGTCAAACGCAAAAGAGCTGCTAAAAATTACATTTAGCAAGTACACTGACGGGAAAAAATCGCAGCACCAACAAATAATTAATGTATAGTAATGAAATTTCGCGAATACATTTGTCTAGATAATATATTTAAATGATTAACATTGCAGATTTAAAGGTTAATGTATTACTGATGTCTGTGTTGCAAGAAAGGTAAGGCGACGTTTCCTTTGTCAGCAGCTCGAAGTCTTGTTGTTAACATTTCCGACTCTCGATCACGGGGTCATCGTTCGATTCCTGGACAGGTCAGGAACTTTCTCCGCTCGAGACTGCGCGCGCGTATGTGTGCGTGTTGTTCTCGTCGTCATTTTATTGACGCGCAAGTTACCAAAGTGGCGTCAAATAATAAGGCCAGCAACACGTGGCCGAGCTACCTAGAACGGGACTCCCGGCCAAATATGCACAGTGCATTTTGACGTTCCTTCTTTAACACAGTATTTTCACGGATACCAGGATACACAATATGGATCACGAGGTGTATGCCATGACGTATTGTGTTGTTAATTCGTTTACGGGAGGAAACAAAGTTGTTTACTGCAGAGTAAATTTTTATTAATAACTAGCTATTGAGTTTTTATATGGAAAATAATGGTTTGCTGCGTCATCGCAGGCTGTACGAACCACAGCAGGCAATAACGAACCACGGCAGACAAATAAGTACCGCGCTGTGTGATCGCGCGGTTTGAGGCGCCATGTTACGGATATATATACTTTACGTTTATTTTTGGTGTCTTTGGATCTTACGATATTTAGACTCGCCACAATAAGCGTGTGAACAGTAACCCATGTATCCGTCAAGACACTCCCTATTTGCTCAGGATTATTTGTTGCTAAGAGGCCAACTCTACTTTCGCAACAATTTACGCTGGACGAATAATTATTGTTGAAAATACTTCTTTCGGAAATCTTTCGGTACGATATCGTATGATGTATTGTGCCTTCGGTCAAGAGATTGAACTTATCGCCATCTGTAATTGTATGTGTGGAGTACCTATTTGAAACGCATAAGCTCAAAAATGTCTCTCAGCACTATGGGACTCAACATCTGAGGCCATCAGTCCCCTAGAACTTAGAACTACTTAAACCTAACTAACCTAAGGACATCACACACACCCATGCCCGAGGCAGGATTCGAATCTGCGACCGTAGCGGTCGCGTGGTTCCAGATTGAAGCGCCTATAACCGACTAAGCTCGTCTTTGACCTGTTCAGCAACTCATTCAGATGCTTGGTAAAACGAACCAGTTAGTAATCTGTTCCAGTTGTCAAATATAATCTATCCATACTAATTCACAAGGACTACCGACATAAATTTCACTACAAGGTAAATTACTACCGACAGCAGTAAACACTCCGCCAGCAACTGTATTTAATATAGTATATCCTTTATGAACACGGTTCAGTCCTCACTAGAAGTTTCGGCTGAATTCATTGACGGCTGTAGCCTGCTTTCCATACCTATAATGATTTGAGCTTCACTGCTTTCTGTTAGCGATTAGGTGTGTGCCGCGTGCCATTAAGCTTCAACGCAGCGCGGCATGGTGAGTGGCCTACGGTGACGTCACAACTGGCAGCCCGCCTGCGCGTTACCCCTACCGTGTATTCTAGCATCCCTGAGTACTCCTCCGGGCTGCTACCAGGACATTTGTCTCGATAATTCGTTGTGTACACAGACCTCGGTAATGTTGTTAGTGCTTCATTGTCTGGCAATTCTGAGGCTTCTTTGATTTTTCAGCTCTTTGTCTCCGCCCTGTACAATTCCTTCTAAAATGTACTCTAATGCTACAAAAAGCTCACAGTACGCGATTTTAGGCGTTCTGTAAAGAGATGAGGCGAAGGAGAAGGTTTTTACCAGTAGTAAAAGAGAACGAACTGACCGAGTGACTGCACATAACAATTCTGCACATAAGAATTCTAGCTGTAGTAGAGAATGCACCATGACTAAAAACATTTATTTAAATTGCAGAGATGTCTCGTCTTTGTTAATCCACCGAGTTCCCCCCCCCCCCCCCTCCCTGTCATAAATAAGTATCGTGTCCTGTCGCCGTTCTTTAATCGTTGACAGATTGTTTCAGAACGTCATTACGTCTAGCGGATGTCCTAAAGAAGCTTCCGGCAGATTTTACTATCCGTATGCAATTACTGATAGCCTGCATAGCAAATGCATCAGCTGAGGCTATGTTTACATAGTGGGCATTGGAATGTACATAAACAGGCAGTGGGTATAATTTTCTAATGACAGCTTGTGTGCTGCGTAAATGACCGCTCATGGCCGTTGCTGCGTCGTAGCCCTGACTCACCAAAACATCACAATTAATACCTATTAATTTCAAACGGTATAATATTAAGTTCGCCAGCCCCTCCCCTGTTAAGTCTGAAGCATTTATAAACATGATGTAGTCTTCGAGAAAACGGCTCAAATGGCTCTAAGCACTGTGGGACTTAACATCTTAGCTCATCAGTCCCCTAGACTTAAGACTACTTAAACCTAACTAATTTAAGGACATCGCACGCATCCAGGCCCGAGGCAGGATTAGAACCTGCGACCTTAGCAACAGCCGGTTCCGGACGGAGGTGCCTGGAACCGCTCGGTCACAACGGTCGGCGTAGTCTTCGAACACAAACATAGTTGTTCTGTTCTTGGTTGGTTGGTTGCTTTGTGTGTGTGTGTGGGGGGGGGGGGGGGGGGGGGGGGGACGAAACAGCGAGGTCATCGGTCCCATCGGATTGGGGAAGTATTGGGGAGGTAGTCGGCCGTGCCCTTTCAAAGAAACAATGCCGTCATTTGTTTGAAGCTATTTAGGGAAATCACGGAAAACCTAAATCAGGATGGTCGGACGCGGGTTTCAACCGTCGTACGGCCCACGCCATCTCGCTCGGTGCAAAGTCTGGCGTTTCGTCAGCAAGAATGGAGAAGCGTTTAACATTGTTCTCTTATACACTACTGGGCATTACAATTGTTACACCAGGAAGATGACGTGCTACAGACGCGAAATTTAACCGACAGGAAGAAGATGGCTGCGATATGCAAATAATTAGCAGGAGCGCCTGCGATGGTGTACTCAAAGACGAATCTGGGTGCACGAATGGCAAATCGTCATTTTTTCGCGTGAATCCAGGTTCTATTTACAGCATCGCGGTGAACGCACATCGAAAGCGTGTATTCGTCATCGCCATACTAGCGTATCACCCGGCGTGGGTGGTATGGGGTGCCATTGGTTACACGTCACGGTCACCTCTTGTTCGCATTGACGGCTCTTTGAACAGTGGACGTTACATTTCAGATGTGTTACGACCCGTGGCTCTACCCTTCATTCGATCCCTGCGAAACCCTACATTCCAGCAGGATAATGCACGAACGCATGTAGCAGGTTCTGTACGGGCCTTTCTGGATACAGAAAATGTTCGACTGCTGCCCTGGCCAGCACATTCTCTAGATCTCTCACCAATTGAAAACGTCTGGTCAATGGTGGCCGAGCAACTGACTCGTCAGAATACGCCAGTCACTACTCTTCATGAACTGTGGTATCGTGTTGAAGCTGCATGGGCAGCTGTACCTGTACACACCATCCAAGGTCTGTTTGACTCAATGCCCAGGCGTATCAAGGTCGTTATTACGGCCAGAGGTGGTTGTTCTGGGTACTGATTTCTCAGGATCACCCAAATTTTGTGAAAATGTAATTACATGTCAGTTCTAGTACAATATATTTGTGCAATGAAAACCCGTTTATCATCTGCATTTCTTCTTGGTATAGCAATTTTAATGGCCAGTAGTGTAATATCACCATATGTTTGTGTAACTGGTTTTGAATACTAGTGATGATGTAGTGTCCGGTCTTACGACCGTATTGAAGATGCCTTTGCAAAACCACATCGCCAGCTTCAGCTCGGAACCTCAGAAGATAACTCAAATTCCAACCATTTAACTCGCCATCGTGTGACATTAAATTTCCAGAGTCGTGTTCTCCGCGTGGAGCCAGTTCTGGCTGGCGACACAGATTCACAGAGAACACAATTGACAAAATCGGCTTCCTACAGTTAACATCTTGATGTGCTTTTCGCTGTTCATTTGATGCATAACAAATTTTCCTTTTCTTCAGCTATCTTCAAAAAACTACGAGCGAAGTCCAACACATTGTTAATGACGTATTGTCTGTGCATGATCTGAAAAATTTTCTAGAGATTCTTTCCAGTAAGTGTAGGGCTGTGTTGATAAAAGTGACAAGGTATTGTTATTCACCTTTCCCGAGACTAACTAGCTTAAAAGGAAGGCAACATATTCAAAACGCTCTTTGCATGTCTTCAGCTATGCCAACCAGGAGTACCTGAGAAGCCATCATTTCTAGAAAGTACCGGGAATACATAGTCTTCGCGTCGCATCCACAGGGATTAACTAGTTACGAACGAGCGTGTGAATCACATTGTGTTATTGTGCAATAAAGCACATACCTGGCATGAAATGCTTAGCGTAAAGTAATCGTTTTAAGGTTTCCAGTAAAAAATTGCTTCTATCCTTAGAGAAGTAAATATGGTTTCTTTAATCTACGGGTGTTTGCTTTTCGAAAAAATTCAAAATTTGGAAGCAGTTAAATGAAATTCAGAGCTTTAGATCGGTCTGCAAAAAGCCCGTTGTCACTGGTCAGCTCCTTGTCAGGTAGTCAACGGCACCACCCGGTTTGTATCAGGAACGCGATAGGAGCAGTGCCAAATACGCTAAGTGTAAGACCGCAAAATGAAATGATGGTATGGCGTTATCGGTCGGGGGACACAATCTGGAGTTTCTCTGCCGCCTGGTGCAAGCCTATCTCACGCCAATTCAGCGACTTCGCTTGTCTTCGAGGTGAGATTATATGAAATGAAGGGACCTAAGGATTCAAAGAACCGACCCGCACACAGGACAAGGCATATACCTGCAGAGACATTGACCCCAGTTCTTACTAATACTGTTTGGGACGGGTGACAACAGAAGGGGGGGGGGGAGGTTTGAGCACCCAAAACCCTTACATCCATGGGACCGACGACCGTAGCAGTCTGGTGCCTTGAATCCCCCAAACCAACCAACCAACCAACCAACCAACCAACCTTACATCCATGATGTAAGGTCTCTGATTGGCGCATCGTTTCATTCCACTGCAGTTACATCCCAAGTATTTACAAAGAGTTCGACGTCTCACAGTTAGATGCCTTTGGTATTCTTTTTCACAATGGTGGCCAATTGTCGGTGAGTTTAAATGAATAACTAAAAAGCGGACATTAATTTCCTTTCGCTAAATTCTACCTAGCCTAAATAATCGAATTTTCCAAAATCCTCTTCAAAAGCAGACCAGAAAAAGGTGTTATCTTACAACTGTAAACTGTGTTTTAACTCACCACAGACACATCACAGACGACACTGCGCTGCCGGCCGGTGTGACCGAGTGGTTCTAGGCGCTTAAGTCTGGAACTGCGCGACCGCTATGGTCGCAGGTTTGTATCCTGCCTCGGGCATGGATGTGTGTGATGTCCTTAGGTTAGTTAGGTTTAAGTAGTTCTAAGTTCTAGGGGACTGATGACCTCAGATGCTAAGCCCCATAGTGCTCAGAACATTTGAACCATTTTTTTGACACTGTATTGTTATATATCATGCACAAAGAGGGTCAGCTGTGTCTCGCATGAGCGCTGTTTCCTAAAACCGTGCTGATTTCTGCAGATGAGTTTCTTTAGAAAGGTCATTATGTCTGAACACAAAATATGGTCCATGATTCTACAACAAATCGATGTCAGTGAAACTGATCGGTAATTATGTGCATCCGATTTTCTACCCTTTTTGTAGATTGCTATGGCCTGGGCTTCCTACCAGTCTCATGGAACTTTCCGCTTTTCCATTGATCTCTGATAGATGATGGATAAGAATGGTGCTGTATTTGTAGTATAGTCAACATATCATCTTACGGGGATACCGTCTGGGCCAGATTCCTTCCTGGCGTCTAAGAATCTTCTGGCTACTTCACTTTTTTTTGGCAGGCAGTATAAAAACAATCATCAACAAGACTGAATAAATTTGAACGTAGGAACGTTTAGAATTAGAGTCAAGTGTCCTATTCTCCAGGTAACTTAAGTTACCTTCTACATTATTCTCTTTGTGCTACTGTTTAATGTCCTTTATACCTCGGGATTGTTAAAGTACTGAAGATGAGCTAACTCTGTAGGTGCCAAGCACATGAAGTTAAGTCTGCGCCGGTGGTCATGTTGAAACTTTTTTACAAATTTTGTCTGCAAAGATCGAAATAGCCACGAGATGCGTGACAGAGTGCCGGCCGGAGTGGCCGAGTGGTTCTAGGCGCTTCAGTCTGGAACCACGTGACCGCTACGGTCGCAGGTTCGAATCCTGCCTCGGGCATGGATGTGTGTGTCCTTAGGTTTACGTAGTTCTAAGTTCTAGGGGACTGGTGACTTGAGAAGTTAAGTCCCATAGTGCTCAGAGCCATTTGAACCATTTGCGTGACAGAGTGACTGGACGAGGATGCCAATTAGTGTGTCTGTCGCCGCGCGAGGTCGAGGGCAACGACTGCCCCGTAATCTAACGGACATGGCTGCAAGCATGCATCTAAGGAAGGTCAGGAACAGATTTACATCGGACGTTAATGACGCCATCTGTAACCTTATGACCTACCACGGAACAGCAGTCTGGGCTTAGATGGGTAAAAGAAAGCAGTGGACGAGTAAACTTACACACATACAACTTTTCTTCAGACTGTCTTTGCTTCTTCCAATTCCTTCGCGCTTTTAGTATCAATCCGCTAACCTCTAATTCTGTAACGTCCCCTTAAAAAAATTATAAATGACTGTGCGAGTAAACTTCTACGTTATTTGATACAAAAACAGCTGAGTAAAACTGAACGTACTCAGACATTTCTCTCTTTACTTATCCTGATCATCACTAAACTCACACATAATATTTATAGCGTAACGCAAGGTGACTTCCAACAATCCCTACAAAAGAATGGCCCTGACTAACAATAACCAGTACCTTTCAAGAATCACTCACCTCACAAAAATCTTCGTTACTCGAACTACTGCAATAAAGCGAGCGCCAATACTGCCAGCTAAATAAAGATTCTAACTTCTGAAGGGACTAACTGCTGATAGGCATAGTTGGCAAATGAAATATTTTGAAAGAGAACAAACAATGTATCTACCTTAATAGCGTTCAAAAGTCATTATATAATTTTGTGACATCCAAATAAACAAATTTCCTTTTTCTGACGGACACACGTCCAGATCGTCCGCTCAAAACTCTGACATCTGTCTCTCGACATCCACTACTGCTGGCGGCTCACCTCCAACTGCACAACGCTACGCGCTGTTCACATCCAACTGCCCAACACTATTATGGCGAATATTCCAACAGTGCCAGCCAGCCACAGATTACACACAGCACAGTCAGTGTTTTTCATACAGAGCGCTACGTGCCTACTTTCAATTCTTTGACATTCTAATACCGCTACTTTTATCTCCCCCACTTATTAATCGAAGACATATCTCGATTAACAGACATTTTCGAAGTTAGGTGTTGAGCCGTCTGTAACGGCGAGTTCTCACTCTTGTATCATTTGCGCTGGCCATCTAGTGTCGGTGAGACACATTTCAGAGATGGTGAATACCTTTAACGAAAAAAACTAAAGGGGACGCCAACTGGTAGAATTTTGCACAGAGCATATTTGACCATAACTTCCGTTTTAGGCTTAATATTGAGGATTTTTTTATCTTTTTACTATTTTTACGGGCATGTGACGCCTAACAATTTCAGATACTTCACCGTTTCGTAAATTTTGTTAGTACAGTAGCATCGTAAGTCAACTGAGGTGCTTCTCCCCACACCTGAAGGCTCCTCTCCTCCCTCTGTCCGTTCTGGCCGAGTATGGCTGTGCGTTTGCATTTATCCATGGCCGGCGGAATGATGTCCAACGGCGTTCTATTTTGGGAAGGGGAAAGTAGTTCTCTGGCGGCAGCTAATACAACTGTCTAGGAAAATAGAGCGGTTTGAAGGTCTCGAGGTGGGCCGACCGCTGTGGAGAGCGGTTCTAGGCGCTTCAGTCCGAAACCACGATGCTGCTACGGTAGCAGGTTCGAATCCTGTCTCTGGCAGTGTATAGGACTGATGACCTCAGATGTTAAGTCCCATAGTGCTCAGAGCCATTTGAACCATTTCTCGTGGCGGGAGCACGAATAGTTTCCAGTTCATGAGCTTCATCTGTGTGGCGATACTGGTGTACACAGCAGATAGTATCCTCATGTAACTTAAAAGATGAGGATTAAATAAAGTTAAACAAGTGTGAAGGGGTAAGGGCGATTAGGTGGCACTGACGGCATTACGATAGAAAATGACATTGTGAAAGTAATAGACTAATTTTAGTATTTGCGGAGCAAACTAACTGATGATGACAGAAGTGGATGTAAATGGAAATTGAAATACCAAGAAAAGCTTTCCTGAAAAAGAGAAATAAGTTAGCATAAAATATAAATTTCAGTTTTAGGAAGACTTTTCACAGTATTCGTGTGGAGTATAGACTTATCTGCAAGTGACGCATAGACAGTGAACAATACGGTGAAAAAGACAGTAGAAGCTATTGAAGTGCGGTGCTCGATAAAAATGCTGAAAATGAGATAGGTTAATGAAGCTTTTTTTTTGTTTTTGGTCATCAGTCTTCTGAATGGATGGTTTGATGCGGCCCGTCACGAATTCCTCTCCTGTGCCAACGTCTTCATCTCAGAGAAGCATTTGCAACCTACGTCCTCAACTATTTGATGGATATATTTCAATCTTTGTTTTCCTCTACAGTGGCTGAGTAGGCAGTTCCCAGATGTGATTCATTGTAGATATCGATTATCGGCAAAGCCCTGACGAGCTGGGAGTGGGACAAAGGATATTTCCAGTTCGAGCCTTAACCTTACACAACTAACGGAAACCTCCCAAACATCCTGTCCGGGATCGATGAGCTGGAGCTATTTTTTCCTCTACCCCAAACAGTAGAGCGGACTGTGTGATGCCCTTCCCATTGGAACGCTCGGTTCTTTTCAACCAAATACCAGGATAACTGGCAGTGCGGGAGAGTTGGGTTGTTTTGTTGTTGTCTTCAGTCCTGAGACTGGTTTGATGCAGCTCTCCATGCTACTCTATCCTGTGCAAGCTTCTTCATCTCCCAGTACCTACTGCCACCTACATCCTTCTGAATATGCTTAGTGTATTCATCTCTTGGTCTCCCTCTACGATTTTTACCCTCCACGCTGCCCTCCAATGCTAAATTTGTGATCCCTTTATGCTTCAAAACATGTCCTACTAACCGATCCCTTCTTCT
Organism: Schistocerca gregaria; assembly: GCF_023897955.1. Lineage (NCBI taxonomy): Eukaryota > Metazoa > Arthropoda > Insecta > Orthoptera > Acrididae > Schistocerca > Schistocerca gregaria. The sequence goes on along the minus strand of NC_064924.1, from coordinate 255,025,371 downwards.
AGTCAAGTTGTGCCGCAAACTTCTCTTCTCCCCAATCCTATTCAATACCTCCTCATAAGTTACGTGATCTATCCACCTTATCTTCAGAATTCTTCTGTAGCACCACATTCCAAAAGCATCTATTCTCTTCTTGTCCAAACTAGTTATAGTCCATGTTTCACTTCCATACATGGCTACACTCCAAACAAATACTTTCAGAAACAACTTCCTGATACATAAATCTATATTCGATGTTAACAAATTTCTCTTATTCAGTAACGCTTTCCTTGCCATTGCCAGTCTACATTTTCTATCCTCTCTACTTCGACCATCATCAGTTATTTTACTTCCTAAATAGCAAAACTCCTTTACTACTTTAAGTGTCTCATTTCCTAATCTAATTCCCTCAGCATCACCCGATTTAATCTGACTACATTCCATTATCCTCGTTTTGCTTTTGTTGATGTTCATCTTATATCCTCCTTTCAAGACACTATCCATTCCGTTCAACTGCTCTTCCAAGTCCTTTGCCGTCTCTGACAGAATTACAATGTCATCGGCGAACCTCAAAGTTTTTACTTCTTCTCCATGAATTTTAATACCTACTCCAAATTTTTGTTTTGTTTCCTTTACTGCTTGCTCAATATACAGATTGAATAACATCTGGGAGAGGCTACAACCCTGTCTCACTCCTTTCCCAACCACTGCTTCCCTTTCATGCCCCTCGACTCTAATAACTGCCATCTGGTTTCTGTACAAATTGTAAATAGCCTTTCGCTCCCTGTATTTTACCCTTGCCACCTTCAGAATTTGAAAGAGAGTATTCCAGTCAACATTGTCAAAAGCTTTCTCTGAGTCTACAAACGCTAGAAACGTAGGTTTGCCTTTTCTTAATCTTTCTTCTAAGATAAGTCGTAAGGTCAGTATTGCCTTACGTGTTCCAACATTTCTACGGAATCCAAACTGATCCTCCCCGAGGTCCGCATCTACCAGTTTTTCCATTCGTCTGTAAAGATTCGCGTTAGTATTTTGCAGCGGTGACTTATTAAATTGATAGTTCAGTAATTTTCACATCTGTCAGCACCTGCTTTCTTTGGGATTGGAATTATTATATTCTTCTTGAAGTCTGAGGGTATTTCGCCTGTCTCATACATCTTGCTTACCAGCTGGTAGAGTTTTGTCATGACTGGCTCTCCCAAGGCCATCAGTAGTTCTAATGGAATGTTGTCTACTCCGGGCGCCTTGTTTCGACTCAGGTCTTTCAGTGCTCTGTGAAACTCTTCACGCAGTATCTTATCTCCCATTTCGTCTTCATCTACATCCTCTTCCATTTCCATAATATTGTCCTCAAGTACATCGCCCTTGTATAAACCTTCTATATACTCCTTCCACCTTTCTGCCTTCCCTTCTTTGCTTAGAACTGGGTTGCCATCTGAGCTCTTGATATTCATACAAGTGGTTCTCTTCTCTCCAAAGGTCTCTTTAATTTTCCTGTAGGCAGTATCTATCTCACCCCTAGTGAGATAAGCTTCTACATCCTTACATTTGTCCTCTAGCCATCTCTGCTTAGCCATTTTGCACTTCCTGTCGATCTTATTTTTGAGACGTTTGTATTCCTTTTTGCCTGCTTCATTTGCTGCATTTTTATATTTTCTCCTTTCATCAATTAAATTCAATATTTCTTCTGTTACCCAAGGATTTCTAGCAGCTCTCGTCCTTTTACCTACTTTATCCTCTGCTGCCTTCACTACTTCATCCCTCAGAGCTACCCATTCTTCTTCTACTGTGTTTCTTTCACCCATTCCTGTCAATTGTTCCCTTATTCTCTCCTTGAAACTCTGTACAACCTCTGGTTCTTTCAGCTTATCCAGATCCCATGTCCTTAAATTCCCACCTTTTTGCAGTTTCTTCAGTGTTAACCTACAGGTCATCTGCCCCTGGAAATGTCCTACAATTTAAAACCTGATTCCTAAATCTCTGTCTTACCATTATATAATCTATCTTATACCTTTTAGTATCTCCAGGATTATTCCATGTATTCAACCTTCTTTTATGATTCTTGAACCAAGTGTTAGCTATGATTAAGTTATGTTCTGTGCAAAATTCTACCAGACGGCTTCCTCTTTCATTTCTTAGCCTCAATCCATAATCACCTCCTATGCTTCCTTCTCTCCCTTTTCCTACTGACGAATTCCAGTCACCCATTACTATTAAATTTTCGTCTCCCTTCACTACCTGAATAATTTCTTTTATCTCCTCATACATTTCATCATCTGCAAAGCTAGTTGGCATATAAACTTGTACTACTGTAGTAGGCATGGGCTTTGTGTCTATCTTGGCCACAATAATGCGTTCACTATGCTGTTTGTAGTAACTTACCCGCGCTCCTATTTTTTTATTCATTATTAAACCTACTCCTGCATTATCCCTATTTGATTTTGTATTTATAACCCTGTATTCACCTGACCAAAAGTCTTGTTCCTCCTGCCACCGAACTTCACTAATTCCCACTATATCTAACTTTAACCTATCCATTTCCCTTTTTAAATTTTCTAACCTACCTGCCCGATGTCAGGAAATACCTCTTTTTCATAAATACTTGTTCTAGCTATCGCTAGTCTGCGTTTTATATCCTGTCCGCTTCAGTTAGTATCACTTATTTTGCTCCCGAAATAGTAAATCTTATAGAGTAGCCTTAGCGCATCATTCCGTAATATAATTCCGTCGGCACCACTTTATTTAATTTGGCTTTGTTCCATTACCATTATTTTGCGTTTGTTGTCATTCATCTTATAAACTCTTTACAAGACACAAACCATTCCCACTACAGCCGACATGTTCATCGCGAGAGAATTCATTAACTGTATTGATATTTAAATAAAAATTATATATTGTTTATTTTCCAGTCACAGTTCCACAATGGTTGTATTGTGATGTGTAGTCCCCGTACAGTCACGACGGATTACTGATGCAACTACATAGATCTGAAGATGATCCAGGGAGATCAAAAGCAGCCGTGCTGTAAGAAATTGTACAACTGGGACTGAAAAACAAATGACTCGGTTTTTTAAAAAAACTATTCATTCTGGTCTATTGCTCTGCCATGTCCGTTGCCATCTCTGACACAATTATAATGTCATCGGCAAAACGGATATACAGGGTGCTCGGAAATTCCCGTTACAAACTTCTAGAACTTGTAGATGGGAGTGAATAGATAATATTCTGGCCTGGAACCCGTGTCCGGAAACTAACCATTTCCGTCTTGCAATCGCTCCGCGACCACTTATGCAAATAACTGATTAGGCGTGACCCACTATGTCATCTATTCTACAATTCCATTCATTAATAGCCAAAGATATTGCTCGCGTAATCGTTGATGGATTCTCTTCAACGTGATGCAATACAAACACTTAGAACTCAGGGGTGCGGCGTCTTCTTGCAACACAACAGTCGCGCCTGCTGATAGTGAAGGCACCCTTTCTCGAAGCCATTGCGTAGTTGCACGGAAAACGGTGAGCGTTGCAGTCGGACTCTGTCGAGAACGATCTTGATAAAGGCGACGAGCAGCTCTTCCTGTAGCGTGAGCTTCGCCATTCAGAAGGATAAATAAATGTCGTGTGACTAGGGCCTCCCGTCGGGTAGACTGTTCGCCGGGTGCAAGTCTTGCGATTTGACGCCATTTCGGCGACTTGCGCGTCGATGGGGATGAAATGAAGATGATCAGAACAGCACAACACCCAGTCCCTAAGCGGTGAAAACCTCCGACCCAGCCGGGAATCGAACCCGGGACCTCAGGATTGACGTTCTGTCGCGCTGACCACTCAGCTACAGGGGGTGGGGGGTGGGGGAGGGGTGGGGAGGGACACTCGGAAGGTTGACGTCGGTGTACTCTGCAAACGTGACTCAGACATGTTGCTCTATCACTCACAGACACGTGAATGAGACTCGAACCAGGTAAGAGACGCAGGATAGACGTCAAATGACATCAGCCGACTCAACGTTATCACCCTTCCCCTCGCAGACCCACACCCGTCCTCCCGCTCTGTGACGTCCCTTCACATACCTATATAGCAAATATTTTCAAATGCTGTAGTACGGAGGTGGTAAATTTCCGGACATGGATTCATGTTCAAAATAATATGTGCTCCCCCCCCCCCCCCCTCTAAAGTCCTAGAAGTTTGCAACGGGAATTTTTGAACACCCTGTATTTCACCCAAATACCAGCTGAACTTTTAGTGGGGCAGGAATGGTCTCATCCGGATATATTCGAGAGGTAATGTAAAGTTCTGGCGTTTGTATTACAAAGAAGGAAGCTCTCGAGAAATCATTGGTTGGAATCGCGGAATTGGAGCTTTTACTTTATTAATGAGTATTTAGTGCACTAGTTCTTCTACGTTGTTTGGAATTAAACTCTGCTCTTGTTTTCTGCACTGAACGTTCCTATCAGAAACACTCATTTTGGTTGAATAATGACAATGAACAGACAGTACAACACACATAATCACATCTGCTACGTACATGAAACTAATCAAAAATGGTTCAAATGGCTCTGACCACTATGGGACTTAACATTTGAGGTCATCAGTCCCCTAGAACTTAGTACTACTTAAATCTAACTAACCTAAGGACATCACACACATCCATGTCCGAGGCAGGATTCGAACCTGCGACCGTAGCAGTCGCGCGGTTCCGGACTGAAGCACCTACAACCGCTCGCCACCGCGGCCGGCTTGAAACTAATCATAGCTGCTTGTAACCGCTTTTATACAACCTTTTGAAACAATATTTGTAGTTAATCTGTTCGTATCTAAATCTTACCTGATTTCCCACTGTATAGCGAACTACCAACAATATTGACTGATCCTGCCTATCAGTATTGTTTCAGTGACACTGATTTAAAAAATTAAAATAAAATACGAGATGCAACAGTGCAACCAGAAAGGCTGTAATGGGTTTGATATCGGGTGCTGAAGCCTGCGTATCTATAAAGTAAAACACCTTTAGTTGCCATCATGAATTTCAATCGACAGTCCACATACTGAAACTTCCTGGCACATTAAAACTGTGTGCCGGGCCGAGAAGCGAACTGACGACCTTAGTCTTTCGCGGGCTACCGAGCATTTGCCAGCGAAAGGCAAAGGTCAGGAATCTTCATATCAACGCAAACACCGCTGCAAAGTGTAAATTTCATTCTGAAGTCCTTATAACGCTACAAGTAACTAAATACGCAGGTTGTAGACATTTTACGTTTATACTCTTTAGAAGAACATTCAAGTGTGATATGTTAGCTTTCAATTATTAGTACAGGCTAGCACTTCTGCTAACACAGACGAAGAAAGAGATGGGATGAATATTTTTAACCACACGCAGTGTGGCTGACGTTTGGTTTCAATACTTGCATTTTCCATAATGAAATGAAGTGTTAGCATTTTCCAATTTAGTTCACGTCCGCTTGAACAAAACTGTGAAGAGAGACGTTACAACGTATGGTGCGTAAATAAGGCAATAAAGATGGCTCCCCAACAATGAGTGGTACGAAAAAGGTGTACCTGATGATTCTTATAGTTTCTGTAAATAGAGGAGCTGACAAACCTTGGGATTCACTTTTCTCTGTCAATCTATTGATAGCAGTACCATATAATCTGCAGACCCATACCTACAACAAAATTCTCTTGAAGACCAAGCACTGCCACACCACGATACATTTTTTTCTCTCTCTATTAAAGCAACTGCAAGCAGAGGGAAATGGATGCTCATGAGGCTTTATATGCATTCGAACTGAAATACTCCCTCCTAGCGTTAGAATGGCCCAAAGCTTCCGTTTGCTAAATACCATTCTTCTTCGATAGTAACTTTCTTAAAATGGTTCAAATGGCTCTGAATACTATGGTACTTAACATCTGTGGTCATCAGTCCCCTAGAACTTAGAACTAATTAAACCTAACTAACCTAAGGACATCACACACATCCATGCCCGAGGCAGGATTCGAACCTGCGACCGTAGCGGTCAGGCTAAGTTACTTATATTTTTAAAAAATATTATTCATAGGTTTGAATCAGCATCAGTGAAGCACGTTAAAAAATAGAGGTAATCGGCCTTCAGCTGCAACAAATTTTTATTAAATTAAGTCCTTGACTAGCTTCGGCAAACTGATTTGCTTTCCTCAGAAGATCATACAATTAAGCTTACACCGGAAAACCATCTTCAAGCACACTCTGGACGGTTTAGTCCTACAAAAAATGAGTATAAGGTAGGAATTTAGTGATTACCAGGGTTGGACCACAACTAAAAGCAGATTAATAACAATAAATGTACAGTAATAAACAGTTTATAAACGTAATTCGTTAAATCTTTTTACATAGTACTGTCGATCAGTTAAAAAGTAAAGTAAAAATGCGAAGATTTGATGACCAAAAGGCTTCGCATCATAATTAAAATAGTACAAAGCCACGTATGATGATTAGTACCAACAGACTAGTTCGTATAAGAAGCAACGAGCGTTAGTGTTCCTAAATGCTTACGCAGTCTAAGCACAACGAGGGCGCTCATGTCTGTAACATAAGTCAAACGAATCTGAATATCAGTCTTAAATAAATGAAACACCATTAAGACCTTATGTCACGTGCTAATCAAGCGTATAAATTTTTACACAAAAATGACATAGCTTCTAAAACGGGCCGACGAATGGGTGCAATGACTAGGTTTATTAAATGCTCTGAATAACTGGATATCACCCATTGGTATTTTTTGTGATCTCTCAAAGGCCTTTGATTGTGTAAATCATGGAATTCTTTTAGATAAGCTAAATCATTATGGTTTGAGTGGGGCAGTGCACAAATGGTTCAATTCATACTTAACTGGAAGAATGCAGAAAGTTGAAATAAGTGGTTCATGTAATGTTAATACAACAGCTGATTCCTCAAACTGGGGGGCTATCAAGTACGGGGTCCCACAGGGTTCGGTCTTGGGTCCTTTACTGTTCTTGATTTACATTAATGACTTACCATTCCACATTGATGAAGATGCAAAGTTAGTTCTTTTTGCTGATGATACAAGTATAGTAATAACATCCAAAAACCAAGAACTAAGTGATGTAATTGTAAATGATGTTTTCACAAAATTATGAAGTGGTTCTCAGCAAACGGACTCTCTTTAAATTTTGATAAAACACAGTATATACAGTTCTGTACAGTAAATGGCACAACTCCAGCAATAAATGTAGACTTCGAACAGAAATTTGTAGCTAAGGTAGACTTTTCAAAAATTTTAGGTGTGTCCATTGATGAGAGGTTAAACTGGAAGCAACACATTTATGGTCTGCTGAAACGTCTGAGTTCAGCTACGTATGCTATTAAGGTTATTACAAATTTTGGTGGTAAGAATCTCAGTAAATTAGCTTACTATGCCTACTTTCATTCACTGCTTTCGTATGGCATCATATTCTGGGGCAATTCATCGTTGGGTAGAAAAGTATTCATTGCTCAAAACGTGTAATCAGAATAATTGCTGGAGCCCACCCACGGTCATCCTGCAGTCATCTATTTAAGGATCTAGGGATTCTCACAGTAACCTCACAGTATATATATTCACTTATGAAATTTATTGTTAATAATCCAACGCAGTTCAAAAGTAATAGCAGTGTGCATAGCTATAACACCAGGAGAAAGTATGACCTTCACTATGCAGGGTTAAATCTGACTTTGGCACAGAAAGGGGTAAATTATGCTGCCACGAAAGTCTTTGGTCACCTACCAAACAGCATCAAAAGCCTGACAGATAGCCAAATAACACTTAAAAATAAATTAAAACAATTTCTAGATGACAACTCCTTCTACTCTTTGGCTGAATTTTTAGATATAAATTAAGGGAAAAAAACAACTTAAACATTAGTGTCATGCAATATTTTGTGTAATGTAATGTCTTGTACAAACATCTTTTATTAACCTGACACGTTCCACATAATTACGAAGTGTCGTTTTCATGATCTATGGAACAAGTATTAATCTAATCTAATCTAATTATGAGCTGTTGGTGGCGGCGTGGGGCGATGGAGAAGCGGCGATACACTGAACTTTCCAGTATTCTGACGTAGGGGCCGGCCACCAGATACGAGTTTTCAGCGACGCAAGTAGGTGGGCCCGCCGCGGCTGAGACATCCGACTCGATGGCGAGCGCGAGCTCCAGTGCGTATTTACAAGCTGCCTTTCCTTTTAGGAGCTCCACCTATAGCTCTTATTCTTATAAATACTTGTTGCAGCACGGCGCACCTACATTAGCAGTTTCAAACCTTAGCCAGGTAAAGGCGTAACGTACTAATTGTTGTAGTATTTTATCGCCCAGAATTTTGCTTGACGATTGCTTACCGATGCAAGCTTAATAGTACGATCTTCTAAGGATGGCAAATTAATTTGCTGAAACTAGTCAAGAAGTTAATTTGTTCTAAAATTTGTGTAGCTCACTATCTATTATATCTAGTCATAAAATGTGTTTCACTACTGCTGACTGACAGCCATGAATAAAATTTTAAACCTCTTACTTGATCAGGTAAAAAAAGCTGTCACCACTTACAGGAGTACTAATCTTAATTCTTAAAGCGAACCAGCATAATTTCTTTAACAAGCAGTGTCTTTCACTAAAATTAGCTCGTAATTATGCGTCGGCTTAATATTCCATCATACTTTCTAAAATCAGTATAGGAAATGACAACAAAACAACTGTTCGCATTGGTGTATAGAATTTATGAGTCTGGCGACATATCGTCTGACTTTCGGGAACAAAAACCATCCACACAATTCCGAAGACTGCAAGAGTTGATAAGTGCGAAAACTATCGCACAATCAGCTTAACAGCTCATGTATCCAAGTTGCTGACAAGAATAATATACAGAGAAACGGAAAAGAAAATTGAGGATGTGTTAGATGACGATCATTTTGGCTTTAGGAGGAAAAGAAAATGGAGGATGTGTTAGATGACGATCAGTTTGGCTTTAGGAAAAGTAAAAGCACTAGAGAGGCAATTCTGAAGTTGCGGTTGATAGTGAAAGCAAGACTAAAGAAAAATCAAGACACGTTCTTAGGATTTGTCGACCTGGAAAAGCGTCTGACAATGTAAAATGGTGGAAGATGTTCGAAATTCTGAGAAAAATAGGTGTAAGCTATAGGGAGAGAGGGGTAATATACAATATGCACAAGAGCCGAGAGGGAATTAGAGTGGATGACCCAGCAGAAGTGATCTAAGACGGGAATGTAGTTCTTCATCCCTATTATTCAATGTACATCGAAGAAGCAATGATAGAAATAAAGAGAATGGTTGAAGAGTGGAACTAAAATTCAAGGTGAAAGGATATCAATGATACGATTTGCTTATGACTTTGCTATCCTGAGAGAAAGTGAAGAAGAATTACATGGTATGCCGAATGGAGATAACAGTCTAATGAGTACAGAATATGAACTGAGAGTAAATCAAAGAAAAATAAAAGTAATGAAAAGTAGCAGAAATGAAAACAGCGAGAAACTTAACATCAGGATTGATGGTCACGAAGTAAATGAGGTTTAGGAATTCTGCTACCTAGGCACCAAAAATAACCAATGACGGACGGAGCAAGGTGAACATCAAAAGCAGATTAGCGCTCGCAAAAAAAAGGCATTCCTGGCCAAGAGAAGTCTACTAGTATCAAACATAGGCCTTAAGTTGAGGATGAGATTTCTGAGAATGTACGTCTGGAGCACAGCATTCTATGTCAGTGAAACATGGACTGTGGGAGAACCGGAGCAGAACAGGCTCGAAGCATTTGAGATGTTGTGCTACAGAAGAATGTTGAATCTTAGGTGTACAGATAAGGTAATGAATGAGGAGGATCTGCGCAGAATCTGAGAGGAAAGGAATATGTGGAACACAGTGAGGACGATAGGATATTTGTTAAGAGATCAGGGAATAACTTCCATGACGCTAGGCGGAACTGCAGAGGAAGACAGAGATTTGAATACATTCAGCAAATAATTGATGACGTAGGATGCAAGTGCTTCTCTGAGACGGTGAGGTTGGCACAGAAGAGGAACTCGTGGCGGGCCGCAAGTGGGGTTTCCTTTACAGGTTGCTCTACGTACAAACTGAATAACATTGAGGGATAAGCTACGACACTGTCTCAGTCACTTGACCAATGCCTCCCCTTCATGTTCTTCAACTCTTATGTTGTTCTTGCTGTTCTGAACTTCAGTGCATGTAGTGTGGTTTGATGTAGCTCTCTACGCTACGCTTTCCTTATGACCTTCGCCCCAGCAGATCCTTCCCGAAGATCCGAATCGAGGACTATTTAACTTCAAAAATATTTTAGGCAGGAGAACGTCATCAGCATCATCCATAAAGTAGGGTGCGTGCTTTCAGGAAATATGCTACTGACAGCCAATCCTAATAAAGATAAAACTTAGAAAAATAGTCAGTGTGACAAAAAATAAGGGACTGTTGCTGTTATCCGACAGATGCTGCTGCATAGCCCGGGGGACTTCCCCAACATGAAGACGCAGTTCTTCCGCATCCCGGTCGACCGCGACGTGGTGGTCAGCGTGCAGCCGCGTGTCATGATGACGTCAGAGGCGCTGCACAGCTACTCGCCCGACGGCCGACGCTGCTACTTCTCGTCGGAGCGCAGCCTCTACTTCTTCCGCTACTACAGCGAGGAGAACTGCATGACAGAGTGCCTGGCCAACTTCACTGTCCAGCGGTGCGGCTGCGCTGCCTACTACATGCCCAGTGAGTACCAGGCGCCCCAGACAATCCGAGTTCACACATTCTACCAGATGTTCTCTCTAAATATGAGTATGAATAGATCAAGCGTGTACCTAACTGCTCGACTGTTACTCAACATCATATCCTCAACATGTCGTGATTAGAGTAAAGAGCATGGCTAAAGATTTTAACCTAATGATGGGGCTTTTAATGGAAACAATATCTGTGAAATAAAACAGTTATAAATGATGAAATCATAGAATAAGTATGTCATTTCAGTAACTTAGGGTATAAAGTACCTTGCTGAGACAGACTTAAGTTTACCAATAAAGTAAGTAATTTCAATAAATGTGTGGTACAATTAATAGGATATTAAGAGGTGAAGTGGAATGATGGCAGTCCCATAGTTAACATATGACAGCGAGAAACAGATTAGACGAAAGGAACTTCGACGTTTCAGAGATGAGTCACAGATGAGATTTTTAAGATTTGTGGCGGCTATATACCCCCAGGTTGAAAACGAGATGGAAATCATTTGCATATTGAGAAGTGAAGTGAATATCTCTCTCTCTCTCTCTCTCTCTCTCTCTCTGTGTGTGTGTGTGTGTTGTGTGAGTCATAGATCACTTGACTCATGGTTCAAATGGCTCTGAGCACTATGGTCATCAGTCCCCTAGAAATTAGAACTACTCAAACCTAACTAACCTAAGGACATCACACAACACCCAGTCATCACGAGGCAGAAAAAATCCCTGACCCTGCCGAGAATCGAACCCGGGAACCCGGGCGCGGGAAGCGAGAACGCTACCGCACGACCACGAGCTGCGGACTCTTGACTGATGTCAACTAAATTTCCTACACATACCACTTATTATCTGGGAAGAAGCACTGCAAACCACCTGTCTCTCACAGGGGTTGTATTGTGGGTGAAAATGATTGATATTTCTGTGACCTCTAGGTTGCCCTGAACAACAGGTTTGTTATGTAGGTAATATTGTGTGGATGGGCACATTTGAGCTCAAAGGTATGGGAGGAGGAGATGAATACTGAGAGAAAGGAAGATGAATTGGACAAATAGAGATAGGTGTAGGAGATGGACATAGAGACATGAGAGGAGGAACTAGGCAGACAGAGAGGGGAGTGAGGATATGTACAGATAGAGGTGGAAGACTGAGATGAGCATAGAGGGGAGGGCTGCTGGAAAAACAGAGGAGGGTGGAGGAGATGAACAGAGAGAAGTTGGAGGAGAGGATGAACAGACAGATGGCAAGGAGGAGGTGGAGAGAGATAGGGGAAATGTGAGATAGACAGAGAGAAGCAGGACAAGAAGAGGGACAGATAGGTAGGGGGAGGGGTTGATGGACAGACAGAGAGGAGGAAGGAGAAGATGGACAGAGAAAGGAAGGAAGAGGGGATGGACAGATGGGTGAGATGCTCAGAGAGGGGGAGGAGGGGCAATGGTAAGAGGCAGATGGAAGCTGGAGAGGGCTAGTGGACAGGTGGAACAGGAGAGAGGAGAAGGTATGCAGAGAGGAGGAATGATGAGACAGTCAGAGAGAGGGAAGGAGGAGATGGTCTGAAAGAAGGGGGAGGGGAAGATGTAAGATGTAAATGGGCAGGACCAGTGAGTAGGTGATAAGTGAACAGAGAGAGTTGGTAGAAGGAGATGGACAAGAAGAGATTGAGATGTGGGAGAAGGAGATGGATAAAGAGAGTTTTGAGGAAAATACAGACAGGGAAAAGAGGGGGGGGGGGGAGAGAATGGACAGAGAGATGGAGAAAGAAATAGATAGGAAGAGAAAGGGAGGATGAGGAGAAGGAAATTGATAGAAAAGAGGGCAGAGGAGGATATGTGTGCATTATACGTGCTGTCTGCATCTGTGGCCGTAGCTGCACGTAAAAGGATAGAGTAAATGGAAAGCATTTACTGGGTGGTCAGAAACAGTCTGGAAAGCTGTTCGACACATTGCACCGTTTCCAAGTGACGAAACTATTCTGAAAAGCAATGCCTCCAAATTTTTATGTGAAAACTCTTATAGCTTTTTAAATACACTCCTGGAAATTGAAATAAGAACACCGTGAATTCATTGTCCCAGGAAGGGGAAACTTTATTGACACATATCTGGGGTCAGATACATCACATGATCACACTGACAGAACCACAGGCACATAGACACAGGGAACAGAGCATGCACAATGTCTGCACTAGTACAGTGTATATCCACCTTTCGCAGCAATGCAGGCTGCTATTCTCCCACGGAGACGATCGTAGAGATGCTGGATGTAGTCCTGTGTAACGGCTTGCCATGCCATTTCCACCTGGCGCCTCAGTTGGACCAGCGATCGTGCTTGACGTGCAGACCGCGTGAGACCACGCTTCATCCAGTCCCAAACATGCTCAATGGGGGACAGATCCGGAGATCTTGCTGGCCAGGGTAGTTGACTTACACCTTCTAGAGCACGTTGGGTGGCACGGGATACATACGGACGTGCATTGTCCTGTTGGAACAGCAAGTTCCCTTGCCGGTCTAGGAATGGTAGAACGATGGGTTCGATGACGGTTTGGATGTACCGTGCACTATTCAGTGTCCCCTCGACGATCACCAGAGGTGTACGGCCAGTGTAGGAGATCGCTCCCCACACCATGATGCCGGGTATTGGCCCTGTGTGCCTCGGTCGTATGCAGTCCTGATTGTGGCGCTCACCTGCACGGCGCCAAACACGCATACGACCATCATTGGCACCAAGGCAGAAGCGACTCTCATCGCTGAAGACGACACGTCTCCATTCGTCCCTCCATTCACGCCTGTCGCGACACCACTGGAGTCGGGCTGCACGATGTTGGGGCGTGAGCGGAAGACGGCCTAACGGTGTGCGGGACCGTAGCTCAGCTTTATGGAGACGGTTGCGAATGGTCCTCGCCGATACCCCAGGAGCAACAGTGTCCCTAATTTGCTGGGAAGTGGCGGTGTGGTCCCCTACGGCACTGCGTAGGATCCTACGGTCTTGGCGTGCATCTGTGCGGTCCGGTCCCAGGTCGACGGGCACGTGCACCTTCCGCCGACCACTGGCGACAACATCGATGTACTGTGGAGACCTCACGCCCCACGTGTTGAGCAATTCGGCGGTACGTCCACCCGGCCTCCCGCATGCCCACTATACGCCCTCGCTCAAAGTCCGTCAACTGCACATACGGTTCACGTCCACGCTGTCGCGGCATGTTACCAGTGTTAAAGACTGCGATGGAGCTCCGTATGCCACGGCAAACTGGCTGACACTGACGGCGGCGATGCACAAATGCTGCGCAGCTAGCGCCATTCGACGGCCAACACCGCGGTTCCTGGTGTGTCCGCTGTGCCGTGCGTGTGATCATTGCTTGTACAGCCCTCTCGCAGTGTCCGGAGGAAGTATGGTGGGTCTGACACACCGGTGTCAATGTGTTCTTTTTTCCATTTCCAGGAGTGTAGAAGCAACGTTTAGTGTTCAACATCTTTGTTGTTCATGCTTGCAGTCCACTGTCATGAGAGGACTCCAAATCATATCGCGTAACATGGCAGTGTGTAGAGTGACTATATTGGTGCGTGAGAAACAATTTATTGTAATCGATTTTCGAGTTATCCAGGTGCTCTACAATCTCATCAAATTCCCACCACGTATCATCCACATCGAACATCTCCATATCTATTGTACTGTCCACAAACTAGATTCCAATTACCATTCTCTCTCCTCTGATCACCAATTGTGCTGTGCTGCTGCGCCTTCACAAATATATCCCTCCATCTCTACACCTAACACACTCCATATCCTATCCCAATGCAACTTCAACCAGCTACCACTGCCAGACAGTGAGATCCGCCCTGATACTTATCCCTCCTACAAACTTTAGCTCTCCCTCCTCTATCCCACTCCACATCAGTGCTCTTCCCTTCTCCATCTATTCCCATTCCTTCCCTCTTGTAACAGCTGCCCTAACCCACACAACATACTACTCCTCACACTCTGTCTTTCCCACAGACTGTATTTCCCACTAATTGTCTCAACACTTACCTACCATCTCCATTACCAAGGAAATGGTGCAGTGGACAGCACACTGTACTCAAATTCGTAAGGTCAACGGTTAAAACCCACGTCGGGCCATCATGATTTAGGTTTCTGGTGATTTCCTTAGATCTCTTCAGACAAATGGAGGGATGGTTCCTGTGAAAGGGCACGGCCGACTTCCTTTCCCACTCTTCCCCAACCTGATGGGACTGATGACCTTGCTGTTTGGTCCCCTCCCTCAAATCAATCAAACAGCCTATAATCTCCATCGTTTTTCCTCCGTAACAGATCCCTAGCTTTCACCCACACCTCTCAACCATTTGGAACATACTCTATCCTCCAACAGTACTTCCCACTGTAGTGCAGGTCCTCAAGACTTTAAATGACAATGCAGTACTTCCTATATTTTGGTTTTGCAACAGTCCATCTTTGATTTTAGTTTAAAATAAAAAACAGCCCCAATTTTTTTCGGTTTCTCATTGCACATTCTTTTAATTTGCTTGCCCGAAGAGCGGAGAACTATACCACTGACAGCCCGCCTCCTCCACCCCCCTCCCCCCGAGCACATGCGGCGTGGGGGACAAAACACAATTTTTAAAAAAGTTTCACTTCAGACTTCGACTGCCAATGTTTCGATTTGCAGAGAATTATCCTTCTTTTGTTCTCTTTGTGACAAAACTCTCCTGGATTTGATAATGTTGTTACTGCTGCTACTAGTATTGTTGTGGTCTTCAGTCTAAAGACCGGTTCGATGTGGTAACATTGAAACGGTACAGTAGTTTCCGCTCCATAAGCGGCAGGTTTCGCTGCTCGCTCGCAACGGGAAAGACAAACAGAGGCGGCTCTGCCGCCAATTTTATTGCACGACGCTGCCGGCCGCGGGTGCAACAGAACCCATGTGGACGGGTGGAAAGAAAGGTGTCAGGCTTCATAATACGTATTTATATGTGTAGGTATTATGCATTTCTTGTACGTGAATGTGAATCTGCACATGAATTTTCCTAATCCTCCTCACACCTTTCCGTAAAGCGTGGCCAAATCTTAGTTGGGAAGTAGTTCTGTAGCATAGTAGTGCCAACTTTACTCCTGGGTAGGGGATCAGAGAGACAGCACAGGCAGGTAAAAGTCAAAGAGTTTCCAGTGTAACAAGATTTGGGGTGGAGAGGTTGGTCACGGCCAAGCGGTTCGACCAACCTCTCCACCGGGGCCCAGGAAGACCTCCGGGTGCCCGCCATATTCTGGGAGTGTTACAGAAGACGGGTAAGTGAGCACACGTGTCCTCAATGCGTCTGTCTCAATGTTCAAGCATGGAAGAGAGGTATTTGAATATTTGTACTATTTCTTTTATTTCCAGCTTCGGATTTCTGTAAGGAAATGAATGTTCTCGTTTAATTTCGGAAATTTGACCCCCTGTGTTAATTTATATGGTCCCAAGTTTGCCTGTTATCCTCCTCACGTAGTGGATGTCCTATGTAAAATTTTGGGAGACTTTGGTGGTATACATTTGGCCAACGCAATTCCGTCTTGCCAATAGAAATGTGCGTACAGATTAGTATATAATATACCCGAGCTATAAGTTGTAAAACTGAAATATCTGGAACAATTGCTGCAATCACTGTAAAGTCGAGAGATAATGTTTAAAATAAATAGGTAATCAATTGTCATCAGTCTTTAACATACCTTAAAAATCAGAAAGAAGTCAAGTTAAAGGAATTCATTTAAAATAAAAGATATAGAATGCAGGGACCCACACATCACCGTGTGAGCCCTCCAGCCCCTTGTCTAGTATCGTACAGAAAGGGCACGCTCTCTAGGTAGCGCTCTCAAGTTCCCTTCCCCAGTTATACGTTGCGCAATTTTCATTCAGAGTTCGACGAAATCAACTTACATCTGGCATCCCTAGTCAAGGAGGTTTGACGGTAATCTTTCAACATCACTGTTGAACTATGCAAATTAATCAAATTAATTACGCAAATTAGCCATCCCCTGCCCTTCCAATCCCACTCTCCCTCTTCCCTCCCCCTCCCCCATACTATGATACCGTACAGGCGGGAATTTCGAATTTTCATGGGAATTTTGAATTTTAGGGATAGTTTCGAATTTTGGCGGAAACATCAAGAAAATGGCGGGAATGTTTTGTCCCAAGTCTCTGCTGACGTCCCATGCCCACCAACACCCAGGAATTGGTGGGGAATTCAAAATGACAGATGCCATTTCTGGGACTTGAACCCCGGCCGTCTACAGCTACAGCTACATCTACATCTACATCTACATTTATACTCCGCAAGCCTCCAATGGTGTGTGGCGGAGGGCACATCACGTGCCATTGTCATTACCTCCCTTTTCTGTTCCAGTCGGGTATGGTTCGCGGGAAGAACGACTGCCGGAAAGCCTCCGTGCGCGCTCGAATCTCTCTAATTTTACATTCGTGATCTCCTCGGGAGGTAAAAGTAGGAGAGAGCAATATATTCGATACCTCATCCAGAAACGCATCCTCTCGAAACCTGGACAGCAAGCTACACCGCGATGCGGAGCGCCTCTCTTGCAGAGTCTACCACTTGAGTTTGATAAACATCTCCGTAACGCTATCACGTTTACCAAATAACCCTGTGACGAAACGCGCCGCTCTTCTTTGGATCTTCTCTATCTCCTCCGTCAACCCGATCTGGTACGGATCCCACACTGATGAGCAATACTCAAGTATAGGTCGAACGAGTGTTTTGTAAGCCACCTCCTTTGTGATGGACTACATTTTCTAATGACTCTCCCAATGAATCTCAACCTGGTACCCGGATTACCAACAATTAATTTTATATGATCATTCCACTTCAAATCGTTCCGCACGCATACTACCAGATATTTTACAGAAGTAACTGCTACCAGTGTTTGTTCCGCTGTCATACAATCATACAATAAATGATCGTTCTTTCTATGTATTCGCAATGCATTACATTTGTCTATGTAAAGGATCAGTTGCCGCTCCCTGCACCAAGTGCCTATCCGCTGCAGATCTTCCTGCATTTTGCTACAATTTTCTAATGCTGCAACTTCTCTGTATACTACAGCATCATCCGCGAAAAGCCGAATGGAACTTCTGATACTATCTACTAGGTCATTTATATATATTGTGAAAAGCAATTGCCCCATAACACTCCCTTGTGGCACGCCAGAGGTTACTTTAACGTCTGTAGACGTCTCTCCATTGAGAACAACATGCTGTGTTCTGTTTGCTAAAAGCTCTTCAATTCAGCCACACAGCTGGTCTGACATTCCGTAGGCTCTTACTTTGTTTATCAGGCGACAGTGCGGAACTGTATCGAACACCTTCCGGAAGTCAAGGAAAATAGCATCTACCTGGGAGCCTGTATCTAATATTTTCTGGGTCTCATGAACAAATAAAGCGATTTGGGTCTCACGCCATCGCTGTTTCCGGAATCCATGTTGAATCCTACAGAGTAGATTCTGGGTTTCCAGAAACGGCATGATACGCGAGCAAAAAACATGTTCTAAAATTTTACAACAGATTGACGTCAGAGATATAGCTCTATAGTTTTGCGCATCTGTTTGACGATCCTTCTTGAAGACTGGGACTACCTGTGCTCTTTTCCAATCATTTGGAACCTTCCCTTCCTCTAGAGACTTGCGGTACACGGCTGTTAGAAGGGGGACAAGTTGTTTCACGTACTCTGTGTAGAATCTAATTGGTATCCCGTCAGGTCCAGTGGACCATCCTCTGTTGAGTGATTCCAGTTGCTTTTCTATTCCTTGGACACTTATTTCGATGTCAGCCATTATTTCGTTTGTGTGAGGATTTAGAGAAGGAACTGCAGTGCGGTCTTCCTCTGTGAAACAGCTTTGGAAAAAGGTGTTTAGTATTTCAGATTTACGGGTGTCATCATCTGTTTCAATGCCATCATCAACCCAGAGTATGTGAATATGCTGTTTCGAGCCACTTACTGATTTAACGTAAGACCAGAACTTCCTAGGATTTTCTGTCAAGTCGGTACATAGAATTTTACTTTCGAATTCACTGAACGCTTCACGCATAGCCCTCCTTACGCTAACTTTGACATCGTTTAGCTTCTGTTTGTCTGAGAGGTTTTGGCTGCGTTTAAACTTGCAGTGAAACTCTCTTTGCTTTTGCAATAGTTTTCTATTTTTGTTGTTGAACCACGGTGGGTTTTTCCCGTCCCTCACAGTTTTACTCGCCACGTACCTATCTAAAACGCATTTTACGATTGCCTTGAACTTTTTCCATAAACACTCAACATTGTCAGTGTCGGAACAGAAATTTTCGTTTTTATCTGTTAGGTAGTCTGAAATCTGCCTTCTATTACTCTTGCTAAACAGATAAACCTTCCTCCCGTTTTTATATTCCTATGTACTTCCATATTCAGGGTAGTAGATCCAAGATGTTATCTCCATGTGTCGGTTCTCTGTTTAATTGCTCGAGGTAATTTTCGGATGTGCACTCAGTATAATGTCACTCGATGCTCTGTCCCTACCACCCGTCCTAAACATCTGAGTGTCCCAACCTATGTCTGGTAAACTGAAATCTTCTGGGTGGAAAGCCCAAGTACAACCCTCTACACAGAGAAACAGTCATTATCTACCTGGCTGCAGGAGAGGAAGGCTAGGTTAACGTACTTTATTTATTTTGGGTAGTAAACTGAAATAAAGATAGTTCCTAAATACGAAATTAATCATAAATATCGCTCCTAATTGCACATCTATACGCACAGCACTAGACGAGGAGCGTCTGAAATCGCAGTACACTTCAAAAATTGATGATTTCGTACAACTGGTGTTATCCCGCTGGAAACAGGTTACAATATCATCTAAAACTAGTAGCAGACATACTCAAAATAAATTGTAACTCTAAATAGAATGATCCCTTTACCTACAAGGCGAAATAAAATTCTCAGCTCGAATTGCAAATAACAGGGAAAAAGACTGGAGTCGAAGGTACTATATTTATTTCGGGGGAAATGTGTTCAACTGACGAGATGTTGGTGTTGGACAGAGAGGAGTTTAATAAGTGTATTACCTGTAAATATACATCTGAGGTCTGCGTCTTTAGCCTCCTGTAAGAGGAATGGAAGGAGGTGATAATGGATGACCGTATGGGGAATGCTTTTCAGCAAACAATGGTAATGCAGCGGGACGGACTAAAGATGCATTTCACAACTCATAGAGACTGTTGCCTGTGCTGGAGCTGTTTGTATTTCTGGAATGACTGGTCAATCCACAGTGCAGAGGACGACACTGTGCATCCACCACTATCGCTTTTTACTGACCGCGTGTGTGTCCCGCTATTTGACATCAGAGTTCGCTACAAACACCTCCCGCTGCATTCATGCATGCTCTACTCAACATATATTCTGCAGCACTGGTACTCGAAAGTAAATAAACGATGCTGTCTTTATTTCTCAACAACATCGCCCTATTGCACTGCCCCCAAGAGCTCACCTTGGTGTAGCTGAAGAGTATCATTTATACTGATACATAATAAGAAGGGATAGGGCAGCAAACCCTCATTGAGTTGTAGGAAGGCCACAATACAAGCTATCACAAGTGATGGATAATGAGTCACTGCTCTCGGAAAAAAATCATATAATATAGCAATTAAACACTACTCGAACACTACTCGAAACCAAATAGCATTGATCCTTCAAATACAAACACACACACACACACACACACACACACACACACACACAGAGAGAGAGAGAGAGAGAGAGAGAGAGAGAGGCGTGCACACACACACACAGATCATGTTAAATGCTTCACTGCTGTCATAAAAACAATCATAGAATCCCGAAAATTAAGTCCACTCGGAAACCGATCAGCCATGATGATTCAAAAAAACACACACACAAAGGCGCACACAAGCAGGTCATGGTAAATATTTCACTGCTCTCATAAGAGAAATACATCGATATTAACATGAAAAAAACCACCACACGCTCTCCCCCACAACGAAACAAAATGCATTATTCATCAGAAATTAACGAAAACTTCCACGCCACCATAATTACATATTATATTCGGCTTATGTTAACAGACTAAGAACTCCAGAATAACTACCTCAGTCCTCCTACCCCTCCTCCATCTCTCCCCTCTCTCAAGCCTCGCAGAAGTAGAAACAATTTCCTGCTCTGTTCTTAGAATCTGTAGCCTCTGATGCACAAACAGTTCCATCAGCGTGTCGGCGGAGCATGTGATCGGCCGGCTGACAAAAGCTACACATATGCAGGGTGGTCCATTGATTGTGACCGGCCAGATATCTCACGAAACAAGCGTCAATCGAAAAAACTACAAAGAACGAAACTTGTCTAGCATGAAGGGGGAAACCAGATGGCGCTATGATTGGCCCGTTATATGGCGCTCCTATAGGTCAAGCGGATATCAATTGCGTTTTTTAAATAGGAACCCCAATTTTTATTACATATTCGTGTAGTACCTAAAAAAATATGAATGTTTTAGTTGGACCACTTTTTTCGTTTTGTGATAGATGGCGCTGTAATAATGACAAACATATGGCTCAATTTTAGACGAACAGTTGGTAACAGGTAGGTTTTTTAAATTAAAATACAGAACGTAGGTACGTTTGAACATTTTATTTCGGTTGTTCCAATGTGATACATGTACCTTTGTGAATTTATCATTTCAAAAATGGTTCAAATGGCTCTGAACACTATGGGACTCAACTGCTGTGGTCATCAGTCCCCTAGAACTTAGAACTACTTAAACCTAACTAACCTAAGGACATCACACACATCCATGCCCGAGGCAGGATTCGAACTTGCGACCGTAGCAGTCGCACGGTTCCGGACTGCGCGCCTAGAACCGCGAGACCACCGCGGCCGGCGAACTTATGATTTCTGAGAACTCATGCTGTTACAGCGTGATTACCTGTAAATACCACATTAATGCAATAAATGCTCAAAATGATGTCAGCCAACCTCAATGCATTTGGCAATACGTGTAACGACATTCCTCTCAACAGCGAGTAGTTCCCCTTCCGTAATGTTCAAACATGCATTGACAATGCGCTGACGCATGTTGTCAGGCGTTGTCGGTGGATCACCATAGCAAATATCCTTCAACTTCTCCCACAGAAAGAAATCCGGGGACGTCAGATCCTGTGAATGTGCTTCGACGACCAAGCCACCTGTCATGAAATATGCTATTCAATATCGCTTCAACTGCACGCGAGCTATGTGCCTGACATCCATCATGTTGGAAGTACATCGCCATTCTGTCATGCAGTGAAATATCTTGTAGTAACATCGGTAGAGCATTACGTATGAAATCAGCATACACTGCACCATTTAGATTGCCATCGATAAAATGGGGGCCAATTATCCTTGCTCCCATAATGCAGCACCATACATAAACCCGCCAAGATCGCTGATGTTCTACTTGTCGCAGCCATCGTGGATTTTCCGTTGCCCAATAGCGCATATTATGCCGGTTTACGTTACCGCTGTTGGTGAATGACGCTTCGTCGCTAAACAGAACGACTGCAAAACATCTGTCGTCGTCCCGTAATTTCTCTTGTGCCCAGTGGCAGAACTGTACACGACGTTCAAAGTCGTCGCCACGCAATTCCTGGTGCTTAGAAATATGGTACGGGTGCAATAGATGTTGATGTAGCATTCTCAACACCGACGTTTTTGAGATTCCCGATTCCCGCGCAATTTGTCTGCAACTGATGCGCGACAGCAGCTAAAACACCTACTTGGGCATCATCATTTGTTGCAGGTCTTGGTTGACGTTTCACATGTGGCTGAACACTTCCTGTTTCCTTAAATAACGTAACTATCTGGCGAACGGTTCGGACACTTGGATGATGTCGTCCAGGATACCGAGCAGCATACATACCACACGCCCGTTGGGTATTTTGATCACAATGGCCATACATCAACACGATATCGACCTTTTCCGCAATTGGTAAACGGTCCACTTTAACACGGGTAATGTATCACTAAGCAAATACCGTCCGCACTGGCGGAATGTTACGTGATACCACGTACTTATACGTTTGTGACTATTACAGCGCCATCTATGTCACAAAGCGAAAAAAGTGGTCCAACTGAAACATGCATATTTCTTTACGTACTACACAAATATGTAATAAAAATGGGGGTTCCTATTTTAAAAAATGCAGTTGATATCCGTTTGACTTTGGCAACGTCATAACAGCGGGCCAACCATAGCGCCATCTGGTTTCCCCCTACAAGCTAGACGAGCTTCGTTCTTTGTAGTTTTCTCGTTTGATGCTTATTTAGTGAGATATTTGGCCTGGTCACTATCAATGGACCACCCTGTATAACAGGCCATGACTTCAGCGGGCCACAGCACAAAGCAAGATAAATGACGGCTATTCTGAACAAAGATGACCGCATGTTGTTTGTCTAAAAGTGCAGCTGCGGTTACCAATGGGACATGTCCAACGTAGCCAGAAGTGGCCTCAGCAAGCGCTCGCAGCTCTGAAAGAGAGGAAACATTTCAGTGTAAGAGTTGTATTTAATGTCAGTGCACCTCTTACAAGCGAGCGGGACACACATTTTCAACTGTCCCCGTTGATGTATATCAACGCCTGTCGAGAGCTTAGGGTCGTGATTTAATTATCATTACATTGTAATTCTATTAGAGACAGCAAAGAATCTGAAAGAGTAGCTGTACAGAATGGACAGTGTCTTGAAAGGCGTATATAAGATGAACATCAACAAAAGGAAAACGACGATAATGGAATGTAGTCGAATTAAATCAAATGATGCTGAGGGAATCAGATTAGGAAATGAAACACTTAAAGTAGTAAAAGAGTTCTGCTATTTCGGAAGCAAAATAACTGATTATTGTCGACGTAGAGTGGATATAAAATGTAGACTGGCAATGGCAAGGAAAGCATTTCTGAAGAAGAGAAATCTGTTAACATCGAGTATAGATTTAAGTCTCAGGAAGTCTTTTCTGAAAGTATTTGTATGGAGTGTAGCCATGTATGGAAGTGAAACATGGACGAAAACTGGTTGAGACAAGAAGAGAATAGAAGGTTTAGAAATTTCGTGCTACAGAAGAATGCTGAAGATTAGATGGGTAGAGCACGTAACTAATGATGAGGTACTGAATAGAACTGGGGATAAGAAGAATCTGTGGCACATCTTGACTAGACGAAGGGATCGGCTTGTAGGACACGTCTGAGGCATCGATAGATCACCAGTTTAGTATTGGAGGGAAGTTTTGATGGTAATATGGTAGAGGGAGACCAAGAGTTGAATATTCTAGGCAGGTTCGGAAGGATGTAGGCTGCAACAGTTATTCAGAGATGAAGAGGCTTGCACAGGATAGAGTAGCATGGAGAGCTGCATCAAACCAGTTTCCGGACTGGAGACCACAACAACAACAACGACAACGGGTATGTTACGATATTATAATGCCCTTTCGTTAATTTTCGATAGATGATGTGTTGTGCTTCATTGTGAGTAAGGGTGGGTAGTGTTTTTTCTGGCATTGATTTATTGATTTTAATGTTTTTATTTGCGATAGCAGTGAAACGTTTACCATGCTCTCTCTCTCTCTCTCTCTCCCTCTCTCTCTCTCTCTCTCTCTCTCTCTCTGTGTGTGTGTGTGTGTGTGTGTGTGTGTGTGTGTGTGTGTGTTTGAATCATCTAGGCTGTTTGGTTTCGAGTGCTGTTTAATTATTGGATTGTATGATTTTTTCTGAGAACAGTGAAGCATTTTCCATCAGTATGGCAGCGTGTAATGACTTTCCTACAACTCAGTGATGATTTGCTGCCCTATCCCTTCTTACTCTATATCAGTATACATGGTACTCATCAGCTACACCTAGGTGATCTCTCAGTGGCAGTGGAATAGGACGAAGTTGTCGAGAAATAAGGAGAGCGCCGTCTACTTAATTTCGAGGACCAGTGCCGCAGGATGTATGTTGAAAAGGGCATGCATAAATGCAGTGGGAGATGTTTGTAGCGAACTCTGATGTCAAGCAACGAGACACACACGCTGTCGGTGAAAAGCGAGAGCGGTGGATGCACAATGTCGTCTACTGCACTATCAAATGACCAGCCATTCCAGAAACAGGGACAGCTCCAGCACAGTCAATAGTCTCTATGAGTTGTAAAATGAATCTTCAGCCCATTCCGCTGCATCACCATTATTTGGTGAAAAGTGTTCCCCCTACACTCATCCATTATCAGCTCCTTCCATTCCTCTTGTACGAGGCTATAGACACAACCCTCAGCTGTGTGCTGCCTTATTAAACTCCTCTCTGTCCAACACCAACATTTCCTGCTAAAAATAAATATACTACCTTGCACCCCAGTCTTCTGCCGTTAATTCACAAATGGAGCAGAGAGATTTATTTCTACTTGTAGCTAAAGGGCTCATCCTATGTAGAGTTACAATTTATTTTGAGTGTGTCTGCTACTAGTTTCGAGTAGTAATGTGAACTTTCTTTCCAGCAGGATAACATCAGTTGTATGACATTGTCAGTTTGATATATTTGCGGTTTTAGGCGCTCCTTGTGTTGCGTTGTGCGTATGGAAGTGTAATTAGGACAGATCTTTATGATTAATTGCGGAATTAGTATAGATCTTCAGTATACCACCCAAAATAAATAAAGTACATTAATCTAACCTTCCTCTCATGCAGGTTTGGAAAAGAAAGGGGCGGGGATGTATATTTTTCATAGTTACATTGATTAATCCGCATAATAAAATTTTGATGTTGCCACTGTACCAGTATGGGTGGAGGGGGAAGAAATTTGGCAACAGCGTAAAATGTTCTTGTATCGCCTCTGCCCTCCTACTTGCGTCCACTTGAACCTGCTTTCTGAAAACAAGTCTAGGTATCCTCTACAATTTTTATGCCTTACATTTCCCTCCACTGCCAAACTGACTTCTCCATGAAGACTCAAAACTGCGTCCTGTTAACTGAACCCCTCTTTTAGTCAGGCTGTGCCACAAATTTATTTTCTCACCCATTCCATTCATTACCTGCACATTAGTTGTTTGATCCTGTCATCAGCATCCTTTTGTAGCACCAAATTTCAAAAGCTCTATTTCCTTCTTGTCTGAAATGCCTATCCTCCACATTTCACTTACGTACAAGGGTACACTCGAGATAAAAATCTTGAGAAAAGTCTTCCTAATATTTACACTTAAATATAACGTTAACGCATTTCTCTTTTTTTCGCTGGCGTTTTGTTTTTGTTTTTGCCAGTCTCCATTTTAATATTCTCTCCTGTATATTAAAGGCTATACACATTCATGCCCAAGCTCCGAATACGAGCTAGTTCACCTCCAGAATTTTTTGCAAACGGGGCTGTCATCATGAGAATATTTCATAAGACAGATTGTCCTTTGTATAGGCTTTTTACGTCTTCAGTGCAGTGATTTCCGTTGTCAACTACACGCTTATGGCGCTGACAGTTCCAATCTCTTCGTCTAGAGGATGTAGTTATGCACTCCCAAAAGCAAGACAGTTTTCTAGATTACTATACACTCCCAGATCCTCTTGATAATTGTTGCCTGCCCTCTCTACACTCCATCTCAACTCTTCTGAAATGTCTTTTGAAAGTACTATGTTCGATAATAGGACAATGAGCAGAGGGTGGTTACATCAGATTCCACATGCGGCTAACTAAAATGACTGCTTCCGAGAAGCCAACGCTCGTCTTGAGTCACTATCATTTTCAGATAGAGGGTTATTTCCAATGAATCTGTTCTCGCTAATAAGAAAGTAAGATATATGAATTTAAACTTAACTTGCCGGTCCATCTAAGTAGTGTTGAAAGTGTCGTAGCCCAGGGTCATACATTATTACTGGCAGTGTCGGCCATCATTAGACAATCAACCATCGCATTAAGGTTCATTTCATTTATATCGCAACTGTCCTCGCTACCGTAATCGTGAAACTTCCTGGCGGATTAAAACTGTGTGCCGGACCGAGACTCGAACTCGGGACCTTTGCCATTCGCGGGCAAGTGCTCCACCAACTGAGCTATCCAAGCACGATTCACGCCCCGTCCCCACAGCTTTACTTCTGCCAGTATCTCGTCTCCTACCTTCCAAAACTTTACAGAAGATCTCCTGCGAACCTTGTAGAACAAGCACTCCTGAAAGAAAAGATATTGCGGAGACATGGCTTAGCCACAGCCTAGGGAATGTTTCCAGAATGAGAATTTCACTCTACATCGGAGTGTACGCTGATATGAAACTTCCTGGCAGATTAAAACTGTGTGCCGCACCGAGACTCGAACTCGGGACCTTTGCTTTTCGCGGGCAAGTGCTCCACCAACTGGGCTATCCAAGCACGATTCACGCCCCGTCCCCACAGCTTTACTTCTGCCAGTACCTCGTCTCTTACCTTCCAAAACTTTACAGAAGCTCTCCTGCGAACCTTGCAGAACAAGCACTCCTGAAAGAAAAGATATTGCGGAGACATAGCTTAGCCACAGCCTAGGGAATGTTTCCAGAATGAGAATTTCACTCTACATCGGAGTGTACGCTGATATGAAACTTCCTGGCAGATTAAAACTGTGTGCCGCACCGAGACTCGAACTCGGGACCTTTGCTTTTCGCGGGCAAGTGCTCCACCAACTGGGCTATCCAAGCACGATTCACGCCCCGTCCCCACAGCTTTACTTCTGCCAGTACCTCGTCTCCTACCTTCCAAACTTGGATAGCTCAGTTAGTGGAGCACTTGCCCGCGAAAGGCAAAGATCCCGAGTTCGAGTCTCGGTCCGGCACACAGTTTTAATCTGCCAGAAAGTTTCATATCAGCGCACACTCCGCTGCAAAGTGAAATTCTCATTCTGGAATTCTACGCTTAAAAATTTCAGTACCACTCACTACGTTTAAAACTTGGTGTGTCACGTAGCTCATTGCAAAGGCGTGTAAGCTTCGGCTCATTCGTGATGTTGAAGCTTTCCACAAGTTAACCGGAATTCGATACTCGTAAACTTTCTACATAGTTGCTATTTCGGATGTACGATGGTTGACTGAAAAGTAATGCCTCCACCTTCGTAACTCTTCAACAGTTGGCAGCATTGGTATGTGGCAGGTTCCGGCTTGTTCCGTAGCCTTTTCTCTACAGCTCCAGTTGGCGGGAAGCACATAATTTCATAACTTTACAAACATTCCTCCTTGACATCTCACACAAAACGATGACAGGAAAAATTTTATCACTTTCTACATTTTCGCTGTTCATGCAATCGAGCTTCTGCATTAGGGATGACATTTTAATTTATTACTTCTTCACTACTGACACTATTCGCAAAATACCGTTCAGATAGTATGCACATACACCACTTAAATTTATATTATTGTATGACAAATAGATCAGGAGATATGAGGTTATAAACTTTGAGACAGTAATCTAGCTTCTGCTTACGAGCGCAAATTACCCAGACAACATTCGTACAGTGTTTCATCATGAGAGTTCAGCGATTTCCAACAAACTTCGAGGATAATTTCAAACCGTTCCTAAACTTTTTCTCTCTTACATGCTTAAAGTGAAATATTTAACACATTAACTCAGTTGTAAAGTGGTCTGCCTGCTTAGTTGGGTAGTAACATGCTTGCTTTCCAATGCAAGCGGGCCCGAGTTCGGTTCCCGGCGGGGTTGAGGATTTTCTCCGCTCGAGGAGTGGGTGTTGTGTTGCCCTCATCATCATTTCATCCTTATCACCGGCGCACAAGTCGCCCAGTGTGGCGTCGAATGAAAAAAGACTGGCACTTGGCGGCCGAACTTCCCCGAATGGGGCCTCCCGGCCAACGATGCCATACGTTCATTTCATTTTGCTTGTAAAGTAACTACACGTCTGAAGCTGTTTTATACATCAGAATTCGATTCTTTAAAGAATCGAGGGTTGACTGGTTTTATAATTAATTTGCAATGTGTGCATGCATGGCTTATTTACTGCTTTACTGCACTATGTACTTTCACTAATGTATTACATGTGTTAAAACGTAGTTTATATACCATACTATGTAATTTCAATTGTAAACTGTAGCATTATATGTGAATTCGTTTATAACGCACTTGTTGTAAGTCAACTTGACGACATGACTTGAATTATTTACAGGAAAGAAGAATGTTCCGATCTGTGGGGGTGCTAGAATGCGTTGCATAAAAATTGGAGAAGGTACGTAGATAATTAAAGGACAATGCACGCTGAATATATTTGGTGTTCCTATTATATAATGTGTGGATGTATAACGGTATGACGTTATGAACTTCCAGCTTCTTCTGTTCATATCCACTGGATAGTTGTTTAATTTCATGGAATCTTTATTTGCATGCCTAACACACCTCTTGACGACTGCTAAGGAACAATGCCGTTCCGCATCCGTCGCATCGCTGCAGTGATGTCTCAGTAGGGGGAGGACGCAGAAAAGCATTTTGTACTAACCGTCTGGATCGTGCCAGCCAAATGGCGGATGTCTCATGGAAGTAGGCCAGCCATTGAAGGGCATAGATTTGGAGGATCCTGTCACCTCCAGCTGCGGGCCAGTTTGCACTGATACAACCGTAAACTCTGGACATGAGACGGTGACCCCTATGAGAATGACTTTTTTTCTCCTCTTTTTAAGTCCTCAGACTTCTGATTGGTTTAATGCTGTCCATCACGAATTCCTCTCTTGTGCCAACCTCTCCACTTCAGGACAGCACTTGCATCCCACGTCCCCAATTATTTGCTGGATGTATCACAACTCTGTCTTTTCCTTACCCTCTACAGCTCCCTCTAACACCATGGAGGCTATTCCCTCATGCCTTAACAGATGTCCTGTCATTCTATCCCTTCTTCTTGTTAGGTTTTCCAAATGTTCCTTTCTTTTCATCCTCATTCCTTACCAGTCCAATTGATTTTCAACATCCTTCGGCAGCACCATATTTCAAATGCATCGAATCTCTTCTACTCCGGTTCCTACGGTCCGTGATTTACTACCAAACAATGTTGCGCTCCAAACGAACATCCTCATACATTTCTTACTCATTCCTTACCAGTCCACTTGATTTTCAACATCCTTCAGTAGCATAACATCTCAAACGCTTCGATTCTCTTCTGTTCCGTGTTCCCCACAGTCCATGATTTACTACCAAAGAATATTGTGCTCCAAATGTACATACTCAGAATTGTCTATGTTTGATACCAGTAGACTTCTCTTGACCAGCAATGCCTTCTTCGCTAAACTGCTTTTTATGTCCCGCTTGCTTCGTCCGTCACGGGCTATTTTTCTTAGAAGGTAGCAGAATTCCTTAACTTCGTCTACTTCATGATCATCAATTTTGACGTTACGTTTCTCGCTATTCTCATTACTGCTACTTCTCATACATTTGTCTTTTTCACGTTTACTGTCAGTCCACATTCTGTACTCTTTAGTGTTCACACGATTTAACAAATTCTGTACTTCTTCTTCATTTCAGCAGTGTCATCAGCTAATCTTATCGCTGATACCCTTTCACCCTGAATTTTAACCCCACTCTTGAACCTTTCTTTTATTTCCGTCACTGCTTCTTCGATATACAGATTGAACAGCAGGGGCGAAATACTGCATCCCTGTCTCACAGCCGGCCTTGTTGGCCAAGCGGTTCTAGGCGCTACAGTCTGGAACCGCGCGACCGCTACGGTCGCAGTTTCGAATCCTGCCTCGGGCATGGATGAGTGTGATGTCCTTAGGTTAGTTAGGTTTAAGTAGTTCTAAGTTCTAGGGGACTGATGACCTCAGAAGTTAAGTCCCATGGTGCTCAGAGCCAAGCTGTCTCACGCCTAGCCAGTTTTAATCCAAGCACTTTATTCTTGGTCTTCCAATCTTATTGTTCCCTCTTGGATTTTGTACATATTGTTATCGGCCATCTTTCCCTGTAGCTTACTCCCATTTTCCTCAGAATTTCGAACATCTTCCAACATTTTACACAGTCAAATGCTTTTTCTAGGTTCACGAATCCTATGACCGTGTCTTGATTTTTCTTCATTCTTGTTTCCATTATGAAGCACAACGTCAGAACTGCCTTTCTGGTCCTGTACTTTTCCTAAAGCCAAACTTGTCTAACAGATCCTCTATTTTCTTTTCCATTCTTGTGTACACTGAGGTGACAAAAGTCATGGGGTGCCTCCTAATATCGTGTCGGACCTCCATTTGCCTGGCATAGTGCAGCAACTCGACGTGGCATGGACTCAACAAGTTGGTGTAAGTCCCCTGCAGAAATATTGAGCAATGCTGACTCAATAGTCGGCAATAATTGCGAAAGTGTTGTTGGTGCAGAATTTTGTGCACTAACTGACCTCTAGATTATGTCCCACAAGTGTTCGATGGGATTCATGTCGGGCGATCTGCTTGAACTGTCTAGAAACTTCTTCATACCAATCATGAACTGTTGACTGGTGACATAGCACATTGTCATTCATAAAAATTCCATCATTATTTGGGAACGTGAATACCATGAATGGGTGCGGATCATCCCCAAGTAGCCGAACATAACCATTTCCTGTCAATAATTGGTTCAGCTGGACCAGTGCACCCAGTCCATTCCATATAAAGACAGCCGCCACCAGCTTTCGCAGTGCCTTGTTGACAAGTTAGGTCCACGGCTTCGCGGAGTCCGCGCCACACTGGAACCCTACTAGCAGCTCTTATCAGCTGAAATCGGTATTCATCTGACCACGCTCAGTTTGCCAGCAGTCACGAGCCCAGGAGAGGCGCTGTGAGCGATATCGTGCTGTTAGCAAAGGTACTCACGTGCCATAGCTCATTAACGTCAAATTTTGTCGCACTGTCCTAACGGAGTAGTCCGTCGTGCTCCTCGCATTGATTTCTGCGGTTATTTCATGCAGTGTCTGTTAGCACTGATGACTCTACGCAAACGCAGCTGGACTGGGTCGTTACGTGAAGGCTGTCGACCGCTGTGTACTCCGTGATGAGAGGTAACGCTTGAAATTCAGTATTCTCGGCACACTCTCAACACTGTAGATCTCGGAATGTTAAATTCACTAAATGAATTGTCCCATTTATCTAACTCTAACTACCATTCCTCGTTCAAAGTCTGTTAATTCCTGTCGCGTGGCCATAATCACATTGGAACCCATAGCACATGGATCACCAAAGTACAAATGACAGCTCTAACAATACATCCTTTTATACCTTGTGTACTCGATACTACCCCCATCTGTATAGGTACATATCGCTATCCCATGACTTTAGTCACCTTATTACTCTTGTTAATAGCTTGGATGGATGGGTTTTAAAGGTGACCGTACCATGGTTTTCACATTTATCTGCTCTTTCTATTTCCTGAATAGTGTGGCTGATATTTTTCCGAAAGCATGATGGACGTCGCCAGTCTCACAGATTCTACACACCAACTTGAATAAAGTCTTGGTTGCTACTTCCCCCAACGGTTTCAGAAATTCTGAAAATATGTCATGTATCCCTTCTGTCTTAATTCGAACGCAAGTCTTCCAAAGCTCGATTAAACTCTGGCTCTTATATTGGAATCTCTCTGTCTTTCACATCGACTCCCATGTATTCCTCAGTTACGTCTTGAGACAAGTCCTCTCCCTCAAAGAGACCTTCTTTCCACCCATCTGATCTTTCGTGTCCGTTCAACAATGGAGTTCCCGCTGCACTCTTAAATGTCATCGTTCGTGCTTTTAATTTCACCGAAGGTTGCTTTGATTCTTGCATATGCTGAGTCAGTCCTTCCGACACCCATTTCTTTTTCAGTTTTTTCAAGTTTTCCCTGCGTCCATTTCGCCTTAACTGTCCTGCACTTCCTATTTGTTTAATTCCTAACGGATTTATATTGCTGTGTTCCTGTTTTCCTTGAACAGTTTTGTACTACCTTCTTCCATCGATCAATTGAAGTATTTGTTCTCTTACGCAAGTTTTCTGTGGAGTTACCTCCCTTGTACCTATGTCTGCCTGTACAGCATCTGTGATTGCCCTGTCCACTCCTCTGCAATTGAACTGACTACTATGAACTCTCACCTCCCTGACAGGAAATACGTATCCAGTCGCATAAGTGATACGATATTCCATATAGCAATATTCACATCCCTAGCGACCTTTAAACGCAGCTCATCATTCTCATTACTTCAGAATCCCAGTTCCTTCCACACTGATTCTCTTAAACTTCAGTCTATTCTTCATCATTACTAAATTGTGATGTGAGTCTATATCTGCTCCTAGTATCGCCTTACAATCCAATATTTGATTACGGAGTCTCCGTCTGACTATGATGTATTGCAGCTGACGTCTTCCCCATGCCTCTGAGTCTTTTTCAAGTACACCTTCTCATCTTGTGATTCTTGAACGGTGTGTTCACTATTACCATCTGAAATTTGCTGCGTAACTCAAACGGATTTTATCCTCTCTCATTCCTATTGCCTGACCATGGAGTCCCGTAACCCTTTCTTGTGTACCGTCCTCTACAAACATGTCCCAATTCCCCATGATTATTAGATTATCATCTCCTTGTCCATACTGAATTAACCGTTCAATATCCTCACATACTTTCTCTGTCTCTTCATCTTCTACTTGCTATCGTTATAGACTTTTATTTACTTTCGAATCTGATAACAAACCTATCACTGATCTGTTTATAATTGCCCGTTCTCTGCCTTACTTTCCTATTCTTAACCGAGCCCACTCCCATCATACCATTTTGTGCTGCTTTTGATATTTCACTATATTCATCTGACCAGAAGTCCTTGATTTCTTTCCATTTTACTTCAGAGACCCTCACTAGACTGAGCCTTTGCATTTCCCTTTTCAGATTTTCTACCTGTCCTATTGAAACTTCTGATATTCCAACTCCGACACACACAATGTTATTTCATCGTTGGTCATACCATCTTTCTCTCACAGTCACTTTCCCCTTGGCAATCCCCTCCCTGAGATCCGAATGAGGGACTAATTCGGAATCTTATGGCAATGGAGAAATTATTACACGTTTTCATTTACAGCCCACATATCCCATGGGTACATATTACACCTCTTTATTGCAGTGGTTCCTTTGCATTCTGCACTTTCATGCTGTCATTGTTGATCCTTCCTCCTTTTAGGGAAAGTTGCCACCCCGAGGGCAAGAGAGTGCCCTGAACCTCTGTCCGCCAATCCGCGCTCTTTCACAACCATAAAATACTTCCATTGGACACATAGACACCACAAAATATCTCATCTACCTGACGATCTCAAGAAGCTGGAAGAAGCAACATTAATTTTGGCCAAAATGGTGACGTCCGTTACATAGGGTTCTTGTATGAAGGAGGATGTCGTTAGTGCAAGGATACATCTGGTTGGGAGCACCCAGGCAATGGCAACCTAAAAGATCTATAGAGTTCCTCAGAACTCCATTATGAAAGTGGAGTGCGATGCTTCGAAGGCTTCACAGGACGGAGTGTCCATTTTGGTGTCCCACTAGTTAGTGTAGTTGGTGGACAGGTAGATGTACAGGCACAGTAATAGTTAAGCTACATTCTACCAAGGAATATATAAAAATGTATTTAAATCTGGCTAGGGAGAAGCGTTTATTTTTTGGTAAGCTTACAGTTTGTTGCAGACAAGCATACCGAATTACGAGATTTTTTTTATGCCTCTACTCATCACATCAGTAAAGCCAAAAGAAACCATATTGTATATTGCCTTCTCCCAGCCACAAAGAGAAATACGGGGTGAGGGGGAACAGGGGCAAAAATATGAAAATACCAGAAGTACAATATAAGGCGCGATCAAAAAGTTTCTGTTCGAAGTCCAAACAGTCCAGAATTGGTATGCTGATTGGGGAAATCTCCGTGGGCAATCAGGCAATCATCCCGCCGGCGCACCAGGTTGAAGAAAAATGGTTCAAATGGCTCTGAGTACTATGCGACCTAACTTCGGAGGTCATCAGTCGCCTAGAACTTAGAACTAATTAAACCTAACTAATCTAAGGACAGCACACACATCCATGCCCGATGCAGGATTCGAACCTGTGATCGCAGCGGTCGCTCGGCTCCAGACTGTAGCGCCTAGAACCGCACGGCCACTCTGGCCGGCCAGGTTGAAGATACCCATTTGGTAAACATTTGGTAAAACACCGTGTCTGCTGCGTGAAGAGGTCCGTAACTGCCTGCTGCATATCCTCGTCAGAGAGGAATAGTGGACCCTTCAAAGCCTTTATTTAAGGGACCGAAGGAGTGAGAGTCGCATGGGGTCAGTACTATAGGGCAGTTGCTCAAATGTTTCACATTTGAGTTGGCTGGCATAACTTCCGCGTTACGATATAGGAACGCTCCAGATTGTATACCAATTAGGTTCCTTTCTGAGAATGCTGATACAACAGCTCCACGCTTAACAATCATATACAACACCTCGCTCGATGAGAGATCCGTGTCCAAAGACTGGAAAGTTCCACAGGTCGCACCAGTATTCAATAGGAGTAATCCACTAAATTACAGACCCACATCATTAACGTCATTATTCTGCAGGATTTTGGAACATATATTATGTTCGAACATTATGAATTACCTCGAAGAAAACGGTCTATTCACGCACAGTCAACACGGATTTAGAAAACGTCGTTCTTATGAAATACAAGTAGCTCTTTACTCACACGAAGTGCTGAGTTATGGAATATCGTATCACTTATGCGACTGGATACGTATTTCCTGTCAGGGAGGTGAGAGTTCATAGTAATTGAAGGAACGCTGTCCAGTAAAACAGAAGTGACCTCTGGCACTCCACAAGGTAGTGTTACAAATGGTTCAGATGGCTCTGAGCACTATGAGACTTAACTTCTAAGGTCATCAGTTCCCTAGAATTTAGAACTACTTAAACCTAACTAACCTAAGGACATCGCACACATCCATGTCCGAGGCAGGATTCGAACCTGCGACCGTAGCGGTCGTGCGGTTCCAGACTGTAGCGCCTAGAACCGCACGGCCACCCCGGCCGGCGGTAGTGCTACAGCCTGTGCTGTTCCTTATCTATACAAGCGATTTAGGAGACAATCTGAGCTGGCGTCTTAGGCTGTTTGCAGATGATGCTGCCGTTTATCTTCTACAAAAGTCATCAGAAGATCAAAACAAATGCACACAGATTTAGAAAAAGTATCTGTATGATGTGAAAATTGGCAATTGACCCTAAATAATGAAAAGTGTGAGGTCATCAGGATGAGTGCTAAAATAAATCCGTTAAACTTCGGTTGTATAATAAATCAATCAAATATAAAGGCCGTAAATTCAACTAAATACCTAGGAATTGGAAAGAACACATAAAAATGTTGTGGGGAAAACGAACTAAAGACTGCGTTTTATTGGCAGAAAAAGTTGTGGGGAAGGGGAACTAAAGACTGCGTTTTATTGGCAGAACACTTAAAATTTGCAACAGATCTACCAAAGAGACAGCCTACACTATGCTTGTCCGTCCTCTTTCGGAGGACTGCGCGTTGTGGGAACGTTACCAGATAGGATTAACGGAGTACATCAGCAAAGTTCAAAGAAGGGCAGCACGTTTCGTATATTATCGAAAAATTGTGGAGAGATTGTCAGGGGCATGATGCAAGTTTTGGGATGGACGTAATCAAAACAAAGGCATTTCTACTTGCAGCGGGATCCTCTCACGAAATTTCAATCATCAGCTTTCTCCTACGAGTGTGAAAATAATTTACTGACGCCGACCTACATAGGGAGAAACGGTCATCGTGATGAAATAAGGGAAATCAGAGCTCGGAAGGAAAGATAGAGGTGTTTTTCTCCGCGCGCGAGAGTGAAATAACAGAGAATTAGTGTGAAGGTCGTTCGATGAACCCTTTGCCAGGCACGTAATGGTGATTTGCAGAGTAGCCACGTAGATGCGGATGTAGATGTAGATGTTATCATGTAGCAGCAGCACACCTTGGCACACCATTCCACAACGCTGGTTTTCGACACATATTCTTCATTCTCTGGTGGATATCTACCGGTGTTTATCCTTCAGCAGCCAAGGAAATAATAACAGCATGGTGGTACTGTTTAGATGCATTTCGTAATAACGTCGCCATAGTTCATGTCTCCGCATTTATTGCACCCAAGTCTTAAAGACGCAAATGCCACATTAATCCCTCGCTTAATATCTGTATTTATATACCTGCATTAGATACGCACAACGTTGCGTATACACTGAAGCAACGCCCTCAAACGGATGTTTTTGGTTGCCCCTTATGCATCAGTCAGTGCAGAGGCAGACGTCGAGCAGACGGGTTCAAATGGTTCAAATGGCTCTGAGCACTATGGGACTTAACATCTATGGTCATCAGTCCCCTATAACTTAGAACTACTTAAACCTAACTAACCTAAGGACAACACACAACACCCAGCCATCACAAGGCAGAGAAAATCCCTGACCCCGCCGGGAAGCGAACCCGGGAACCCGGGCGCGGGAAGCGAGAACGCTACCGCACGACCACGAGATGCGGGCTCGAGCAGACGGGACGCACAACTAGTGGGAGCAGCAATAGTAGTTGCCTGATACTCAGTGATTTAGTTTAGTCTCTTGTTTTCTTCTCACGTACATCTGCCAAGAAGTGAACGTTACCAGTGTATTTTATAGAGGTTATCCAGTTACTCTCACTTTTTGTTTTCGCGTAAATGTTAATGCATATCCTTGAGTGAGGCGGCTTCTTTGAGTAATTTTTCGCCGCCAGAAATGCCACGTCATGTGACAGCCTTTCGATAGCATATAGTTTAGATCAGTGCATTAGAGTTTGCATATTTATTTCCTCCAGTAGCTTTGCGTAAGAAGAGGTTCTAGTTAAAAGTACCGGCTGGTGCATCCATTTTCAGTAGAGAA
This sequence comes from Schistocerca gregaria, assembly GCF_023897955.1. Lineage (NCBI taxonomy): Eukaryota > Metazoa > Arthropoda > Insecta > Orthoptera > Acrididae > Schistocerca > Schistocerca gregaria. The sequence continues at coordinate 254,987,790 of NC_064924.1, read as the reverse complement.
ATGTGTTTCTGTTTTAAGAGCTTGCGGATTTTGCGTCTCAGATTGTGGTGAGAAGTCTGCAGAGCAGATTTTAGTGTTTGTTTATTGTCCTCGTTTTATTTTGCTTGCATTCCAGCCTCAGCAGCGCCACTGTCGGACATTTTTTTCATGCGGTGTTAGTACTTTCTAAGGTAATCGTGGCTGCTTTGTTTGTACTTTTTGATATCTTACATAAATTTTTTTCACACTACGATATGACTACCGACGGGGCTTGTTGTGGGCGGACCACTTTATCGGACTACAGGTGTGCTCAGTTGTTGTCAAGTCTTCGAAGGAAGCACTCGAATAACGAATACAGGGCACCCACCTCCAGTATGCTATTGTCGATATATCTGATTGTCTACGCGTGAACTGCCCGTGAATTCACGGTATCCAGATACTGATGGCTCCAGAATGCTAATATCGATACATCTGTTTGGCTACACATGAATACATATGGAGCCTGAAGATGACATATTGAAATACCGAAACTGGTTATCAAAAGAAAAGAAAATAACTTCTCATAACTTGCGGCTATTTGGAGATTTTCCTTGGTAAACAAGGAGAATTGGCTACTGTACATTAACAGCTGGAAGCTACGTTGGCCACGGTCGACAGCCTCCTGACTACTGCTAAAAGATGCGGCAACATCGGGACTCCAGTGATGAGACCTGCAACATCTTCGACGTTGGAATCCCCTGGTGACCTGGTTGTCACTGCGTCTTCTGATACACATCTACCCAGATCATCCTCACTCGAGACTGAGTGGCGGACAGTGGTGGGTTCACGTCTCACCGGGCAGTAGACGAAAGAGGGAATGGGCTTCACGGCTGATTCCTTACGCCTTAGCAACAGATACTAAGTGCTACCCAGTCTTAATAAAACCTGTGAGCCAGCAAGGGACCCCTCTCCTGTTGGGCCAGTGGCCAATTTTCCTGTCCAGTCCGGACAAGTGCAATTGGTAGGTACGCTGGTCACTTGTAGCGCCAACGTTAGGTTGGCAATGGAGACCCTTATGGAAATAGCTACCAGCCACGGAAATAGTGCCATTGTCCTCTTTAATATGTTTGTCGAGGAGCTTCCCCCCGCCACCTTCGGCGAATGACTGATTTGGTGAAAGCAACTAGCAGCACACGGAGCGTGCAGACTAAGCAGGGTCAAGAGTGGTCTTCTGCTTTGGAGCAGGCTGGAAGGTCTAAACCAGAGGCTCAGACGACTCTGCGATGGTATCGGAAGCAAATTTCTCGACCTACACTGTTTGGTCCCCCCCATGAACCATCGACCTTGCCGTAGGTGGGGAGGCTTGCATGCCTCAGCGATACGGATGGCCGTACCACAGGTGCAACCACAACGGAGGGGAATTTGTTGAGAGGCCAGATAAACGTGTGGTTCCTGAAGAGGAGCAGCAGCCTTTTCAGTAGTTGCAGGGGCAACAGTCTGGATGATTGACTGATCTGGCCTTGTAACACTAACCAAAACGGCCTTGCTGTGCTGGTACTGCGAACGGCTGAAAGCAAGGGGAAACTACAGCTGTAATTTTTCCCGACGACATGCAGCTTTACTGTATGGTTAAATGATGATGGCGTCCTCTTGGGTAAAATATTCCGGAGGTAAAATAGTCTCCCATTCGGATCTCCGGGCGGAGACTACTCAGGAGGACATCGTTATCAGGAGAAAGAAAACTGGCGTTCTACGGATCGGAGCGTGGAATGTCAGATCCCTTAATCGGGCAAGCAGGTTAGAAAATTTAAAAATGGAAATGGATAGGTTAAAGTTAGATATAGTGGGAATTAGTGAAGTTCGGTGGCAGGAGGAACAAGACTTTTGGTCAGGTGAATATAGGGTTAAAAATACAAAATAAAATAGGGGTGATGCAGGAGTAGGTTTAATAATGAATAAAAAAATAGGAATGCGGGTAAGCTACTACAAACAGCATAGAGAACGCATTATTGTGGCCAAGATAGACACAAAGCCCATGCCTACTACAGTAGTACAAGTTTATATGCCAACTAGCTCTGCAGATGATGAAGAAATTGATGAAATGTATGATGAGATAAAAGACATTATTCAGGTAGTGAAGGTAGACGAAAATTTAATAGTAATGGGTGACTGGAATTCGTCAGTAGGAAAAGGGAGAGAAGGAAACACAGTGGGTGAATATGGATTGGGTCTAAGAAATGAAAGAGGAAGCCGTCTGGTAGAATTTTGCACAGAGCATAACTTAATCATAGCTAACACTTGGTTCAAGAATCATAAAAGAAGGCTGTATACATGGAAGAATCCTGGAGATACTAAAAGGTATCAGACAGATTATATAATGGTAAGACAGAGATTTAGGAATCAGGTTTTACATTGTAGGACAGTTCCAGGGGCAGATGTGGACTCTGACCACAATCTATTGGTTATAACCTGTAGATTAAAACTGAAGAAACTGAAAAAAGGTGGGAATTTAAGGACATGGGATCTGGATAAGCTGAAAAAACCAGAGGTTGTACAGAGTTTCAAGGAGAGCATAAGGGAACAATTGATAGGAATGGCGGAAAGAAATACAGTAGAAGAAGAATGGGTAGCTCTGAGGGATGAAGTAGTGAAGGCAGCAGAGGATCAAGTAGGTAAAAAGACGAGGGCTGGTAGAAATCCTTGGGTAACAGAAGATATATTGAATTTAATTGATGAAAGGAGAAAATGTAAAAAAGCAATAAATGAAGAAGGCAAAAAGGAATACAAACGTCTCAAAAATGAGATCGACAGGAAGGGCAAAATGGCTAAGCAGGGATGGTTAGAGGACAAATGTAAGGATGTAGAAGCTTATCTCGCTAAGGGGTAAGATAGATACTGCCTACAGGAAAATTAAAGAGACCTTTGGAAAGAAGAGAACCACTTGTATGAATATCAAGAGCTCAGATGGCAACCCAGTTCCAAGCAAAGAAGGGAAGGCAGAAAGGTGGAAGGAGTATATAGAGGGTTTATACAAGGGCGATGTACTTGAGGACAATATTATGGAAATGGAAGAGGATGTAGATGAAGACGAAATGGGAGATAAGATACTGCGTGAAGAGTTTCACAGAGCACTGAAAGACCTGAGTCGAAACAAGGCCCCGGGAGTAGACAACGTTCCACTAGAACTACTGACGGCCTTGGGAGAGTCAGTCATGACAAAACTCTACCAGCTGGTGAGCAAGATGTATGAGACAGGCGAAATACCCTCAAACTTCAAGAAGAATATAATAATTCCAATCCCAAAGAAAGCAGGTGCTGACAGACGTGAAAATTACCGAACTATCAGTTTAATAAGTCACAGCTGCAAAATACTAACGCGAATTCTTTACAGACGAATGGAAAAACTGGTAGATGCGGACCTCGGGGAGGATCAGTTTGGATTCCGTACAAATGTTGGAACACGTGAGGCAATACTGACCTTACGACTTATCTTAGAAGAAAGATTAAGAAAAGGCAAACCTACGTTTCTAACAGTTGTAGGCTTGGAGAAAGCTTTTGACAATGTTGACTGGAATACTCTCTTTCAAATTCTGAAGGTGGCAGGGAGCGAAAGGGTGTTTGCAATTTGTACAGAAACCAGATGGCAGTTATAAGAGTCGAGGGACATGAAAGGAGGGCAGTGGTTGGGAAGGGAGTGAGACAGGGTTGCAGTCTCTCCCTGATGTCATTCAATCTGTATATTGAGCAAGCAGTGAAGGAAACAAAAGAAAAAATCGGAGTAGGTATTAAAATTCATGGAGAAGAAGTAAAAACTTTGAGGTTCGCCGATGACATTGTAATTCTGTCAGAGACAGCAAAGGACCTGGAAGAGCAGTTGAACGGAGTGGACAGTGTCTTGAAAGGAGGATATAAGATGAACATCAACAAAACAAAACGAGGATAATGGAATGTAGTCAAATTAAATCGGGTGATGCTGAGGGAATTAGATTAGGAAATGAGACACTTAAAGTAGTAAAGGAGTTTTGCTATTTAGGAAGTAAAATAACTGATGATGGTCGAAGTAGAGAGGATAGAAAATGTAGACTGGCAATGGCAAGGAAAGCGTTTCTGAAGAAGAGAAATTTGTTAACATCGAATATAGATTTATGTATCAGGAAGTTGTTTCTGAAAGTATTTGTATGGAGTGTAGCCATGTATGGAAGTGAATCATGGATGATAACTAGTTTGGACAAGAAGAGAATAGAAGCTTTCGAAAAGTGGTGATACAGAAGAATGCTGAAGATAAGGTGGATAGATCACGTAACTAATGAGGAGGTATTGAATAGGATTGGGGAGAAGAGAAGTTTGTGGCACAACTTGACTAGAAGAAGGGATCGGTTGGTAGGACATGTTTTGAGGCATCAAGGGATCACAAATGTAGCATTGGAGGGCAGCGTGGAGGGTAAAGCTCGTCGAGGGAGACGAAGAGATGAATACACTAAGCAGATTCAGAAGGATGTAGATTGCAGTAGGTACTGGGAGATGAAGAAGCTTGCACAGGACAGAGTAGCATGGAAAGCTGCATCATCCCAGTCCCAGGACTGAAGACAACAACAACAACACTGTTTGGTGGAGAATTGTGGGGTTCCCCTTAATAGGACATTGGTGCCTACACGGAGAAATCGGCTATTAGGGTAGCGTAGTATGTGTGGCGTGCAAATGAGGGTATTTTAGGATATAAAACCCTCCTGCCCCGTGGATATCAGAGACAAATCGCGCGCCAAAATCGAAGGTACGACAGCTTCAATGTTCTCAGAGAACATAAATATAGAAAAGGTTAATATTATGTTAGTAAAACGCAGGAGCATCCAAGGAGAGATCCCAGAATTACACTAAAGCTCCAAAGAAACTAGTATACGTATGCGTATTCAAATACAGAGATACATAAACAGGCAGAATACGGTGGTGCGGTCGGCAACGACTATAATTAGACAACAAGTGTCTGCCGTAGTTGTTACGTCGGTTACCGCTGCTACAATGGCAGGTTACCAAGATTTAAGTGAGTGTTACAGTCGGCGCACTAGCGATAGGGCACAGCTCTTCTGAGGCAGCAATGAAGTGGGGATTTTCCCGTACGACCATTTCACGAGTGTACTGTGAATATCAGGAATCCGGTAAAACACCAAATCTCCGACATCGCTGCGGCCGGAAAAAGATCTTGCAAGAACGGGACCAACGACAACCAAAGAGAATCGTTCACAGTGGCAGGAGTGCATCCCTTCTGCAGATAGCTTAAGATTTCAGTGCTGGGCCATCAGCAACGGTCAGCATACGAACCATTCAATGAAACATCATCAATATGGTTTCCAGAGCCAAGGCCCCACCCGTGTACCCTTTATGACTGCACGACACAAAGCTTTACACCTTGCCTAGGCCCGTGACTGGAAGCGTGTTGCCTGGTCGGAGGAGTCATCTTTCAGATTGGTATGGAGCGGATGGATGTGTGCGGGTAAGGGACAACCTCATGAGTCCATGGACCCTGCATGTCAGCAGGGGACTGTCCAAGCTAGTGAAGGCTCTGTAATTGTGTGCGGCGTGTGCAGTTGGTGTGATATGGCACCCCAGATACACTTAGATACGATTCTGACAGGTGACACGTTCGTAAGCACCCTGTCTGATCACCTGCATCCATTCGTATCCATTGTGTATTCCGAAAGACTTGTGCAATTCCAGCAAAACAGTTCGACACTCCATACGTCCAGAATTGCTACACAGTAGCTCCAGGAACACTCTTCTGAGTTTCAACACTTCCGCCGGCCATCAAATTCCCCAGATATGAACGTTATTGAGCTTATCTGCGATGCCTTCCAACGTGCTGTTCAGAAGAGATCACTACCCCTTCGTACTCTCACGGATTTATAGACAGCCCTGCGGGATTCATGGTGTCAGTTCCCTCCAGAACTACTTCCGATACTAGTCGAGTACATGACACGTGGTGCTGCGGCAATTCTGCGTGCTCGTGGGAGCCCTACACGATATTAGGCAGGTGTACCTGTTTCTTTGGCTCTTCAGTGTAGTATCGCTTATTGAAGTTTATAATGAGCAGATAGTGATATGAACAGAAAGTTGATTAAAATCGGAAGTAATAGCAACGAAATCCTAAGTCCAGATTGGAATATTTGTTACCAGAATAGGTTAGTCGCCAATGGTGGCAGGGTATTTACTGCAGTAAAGAACTCAATAACCTCTGCTAAGGTTATCACAGATTTTGGATGTGAATTAATCTGAGTGATGTTAAGCATCAAAGGTCGGTCAAAAATGGTAATCGGATGCTTCTATAGACAGCCTGGGTCAGGAGCTGTAATGGTAGATTGCTTCAGAGAGAACTTACAGAATTTCGTGGATAATTGATCTGATCACGCTCTTGTAGTAGGAGGTGAGTTCAACTTACCAGGTATGGATTGCGAGAGTCATGATGTCGAAACTGCTGCCAGAGACAGGGATTCTTGTGACGTTATTCCGAATGTCTTGTCCGAAAATTACTACGGGCTGGTAGTTAGTAAACCATCTCATGAAGGTAGCGTCTTAGACGTCCTAGTACAAATAGGCACCTACTTATCAAATCAGTTAACGTAGAGGAAGGTGTCAGTATTCACAAGGCTGCAATACCAACTACGATTACAGGTTTTGCGAACAATGTTAAGAAAGGTGGGCATAAATGTTTGCTTAACAGAATTACAGGATACAAACTGCAGAACATCTAAGAAGTCAGCGTCAAATACTCAGCGAGGAGGACGAGGATGTGGAGCACAAATGAAAAAAATTCAAAAGCATCATTCAATATGCCTTAGGCAAGTATGTTCTGAGCAAGGTCTTAAGGGATGGGAAAGACCCAACGTGGTTTAATAGCCCTGATAGGAAACTACTACGTAAACAGAGAGAGCTTCATCATAAATTCAAGAGAAGTGAAAACCTAGCTGCCAAACAAAAGCTAAACGAAGTGGAAATGAACGTAAGGAGACCAATGAGCGAAGCGTTCAATGACTTTGAAAGTAAAATTTTGTGGAACCGATCTGAGTAAAAACACTAAGAGTCTTTGGTCTTGTGTTAAATCAGCAAGCGATTCGAAATCCTCTATTCATTCATTCAGTGACCACACTGGCACCGAAACAAAAGATAGCAGACAGAAAGCCGAAATACTGACTTCGGTCTTTCGAAACTGTTTCACCGCGGACGATCATAACGCGGCTCCTCCTTTCAATCATCGTACGAACGTCGAAATGGCATATATAAAGATAACCGATCGCTGAACACAAAAGCAACAACAATGGCTTAATAATAGAAAGGCGTTAGGACCAGGTGAGATACCTATAACATTCTACAAAGAGTAGGCGAAAGAACTTGCTCCCCTTCTAGCTGCAATTAATCGTAGGTTGCTGGGGCAACGAAGGGTACTCTGCGACTGGAAAAAGGCGCAGGTCACTCCCGTTTTCAAGAAGGGCCCTAGGGCAGATGCACATTATTACAGGCCCATACTGTTGACGTCAATCTGTTGTAGAACTATGGAACATGTGTTATATTCAAGAATTACGACATTTTTGGAGAAAGAAAATCTCCACTATAAACACATGGATTCCGCAAATAACTCAGCTCAATGTGTCATGAGACAACGGCGCTCAGGTTGATGAGTGTTCCTTGACTTCCCGCACAGGAGCTTAGTTGAGAAACGACGAGCTTATTGAGTATCGAAGCAGAGTTGCGACTGAATTCAGGTTCCTTTTTGCAGATAGAACTCAACAAGTTGCTCTTAACAAAACAAAATCGACTGATGTAAAGTTAATTTCCAGAGCATCCAGAGGAAGTGTGGTACTATCGTTACTGTTTACAATGTTTATAAATGATCTAGTAGAAAACGTCCTATGCACATTAAAGTGTTCGCAGATGACACGGTTGTCTATAACAAGGTAGCTACGTCAGAAGACTTTACCGATTTGCAGGATGATCTGCAGAGGATTGATGAATGGTGCAGACCCTGGCAGTTGACCCTGAACGTAAATAAATGTAACATATTGTGCACACATAGGAAAAGGAATCCACTACAGTACAACTATGTTTATAAATGATCTAGTAGAAAACGTCCTATGCACATTAAAGTGTTCGCAGATGACACGGTTGTCTATAACAAGGTAGCTACGTCAGAAGACTTTACCGATTTGCAGGATGATCTGCAGAGGATTGATGAATGGTGCAGACCCTGGCAGTTGACCCTGAACGTAAATAAATGTAACATATTGTGCACACATAGGAAAAGGAATCCACTACAGTACAACTACACTATTGATGACAGATTGCTGGAAACAATATCTGCCGTATGTATCTAGGATTAACTATCCTGAGCGATCTTAAATGGAATGACCACATTATGAAATGCAGACGCCAGACTGAGATTCATAGGAAGTCTTAAAGAATTCTAACTGTTCTGCGAATGGAAGATTTTCTAAGGCGCTTGTTTTTTGGAAGAGCCACGTGAGACAGCTAGAGGGAGGGAGAGAGAGAGAGAGAGAGAGAGAGAGAGAGAGAGAGAGAGAGAGAGAGAGAGGGAGGGAGGGAGGGAGACAATGAGGCAGGAAGTGAGTTTGGTATCAAATTTCAAAGGGATGCCGCTGCCTGGTGCTTTGTTTGTGGAGGATTAGTCGGATCCAGCAGCTGTGGCGGTTCTCGACTGGTGGAGTGCGTGATGCAGCGCAATTCGTCCGGCAGTCAGCGAAGGGATCGAGAGTTTTTTTTTTTTAGCCAGATATGTTTAGCATGACAGTGTAATTACGTGTGGTGATTGTTTCATGATGGAATTCCTTGCACAATCGAAATATTCCATACTGCCTTCTCACCTACAAATTGTTTAAAGAAACTGTATTCTACACACTGCAGTCTGATTCCCTGCAAATCCTTTAAATAAATAAACAATATTCCATACACTGCCTTGTCTCCCATGTGTTGTTTAAATAAACAATATTCCACACATTGCCTTCTCCGCCAGAAATTGTTTGAACAATATTCCATACACTGCAATCGATTTCCTGCCGAATTTTTTTACTTAAATAAACAAACCATATTCCATACACTGCCTTTTATCCCATTAATTGTTCAAATAAACAATATTCCACACATTGTCTTGTGTACCAGAAATTGTTTAAACAACATTCCACACCCTGCAATCGATTTCCTGTCAAATAGCTGGTCAGTCAGTATTTCCAGAAGGGAGCAGCATCCACCAAGGAAAACTGCCCCATACAAAAGAATATCGATTTAATTAATTAGTCAATCAAATTGATAAAGTGGGAGGGGGTTCAGAATGGTTCAAACCACTCTGAGCACTATGGGACTTAACTTCTGAGGTCATCAGTGCCCTAGAACTTAGAACTACTTAAACCTAACTAACCTAAGGACATCACACACATCCATGCCCCAAGTAGGATTCGAACCTGCGACCATAGCGGTCGTGCAGTTCCAAACTGACGTGCCTAGAACTGCCCGGCCACCCTGGCCAGCTGTGGGAGGGGGCTAATCGAATAACTCAGGTCTGAAAATGTGCTTGTGTCAGCGAGGGGGGAGGGGGGGAGGGTTGGAGGTTTCCCAGAGTTGTGGGGGTGGAGAGGGAGGGGGAAGGGTGGAGGAGTTTCTCAGAAAGACAGATTTTCCCCCGAGGGTCATTAATCAACCCCTGAGGAGTCATAAATCAATTAGCATAACACTAGGTTTGCCCCTGAATGTATGCTTGCCCCTGAATGAATGAAACCCGCAATGTCGGGCGATACCCCACCTTGTCCCACTACTGCAACATTGGCTTATGTCTCAATTACAGCAACACAGTGGTGTTTTCATTTTGCAACAAGATACTGCTCAACCACAAGTCCTTTCAGATGTTTGTGATTACCTCAATGCTGAACTGCCTCAGTGCAGGACTCGGCGTGATTCCCATCATGACTCCACACATCTTCAGTGGCGACCATGGTACCCTGATGTATTTTCATGTCATTTCTTCTTATAGAGTTATGTCAAAGATTGTATGTTCCTGCCTGCACTGCCACTCAATGTGGAACAGTTGCAAGAAAGGATAATAATTAATACAATCGCTGATATCGAGCTTGACGTGTTGGGACGTGTATCACTAGAGTTTGGCTACTGTTTGACGTTTACCACGTCATAAATGCTGCCCATTTTCAGCACCTGCAACGTGAGTTAAAAACGTGGAGAGATGTTCTATCCACTTACACGAGTCTCTTTTTTGTATGTCATGTAGTTTTCGCACAGTAGTCTTCTGATACTCTAGAGGTACTTACAAATAACATTGTATATTATTTTGGCACGAGGAACTTCAGAATGGAATGTAGTCTTGAAAGAGAGACGGAGCTCCTGGCTCAGATGAGATATATCCAGAGTCGCTGCAGAAAGCGCAGAGAGCCATTTATGGCAGCACTTTTGAGTAAGTGGCTAGTGCAGAGAAGGGCTCTTGACAGATGGAAGCCCGCTGATGCAGTGCTATCAAGAACGAGTAAGACAGATATCCTACCAATCGATGTACGCTATGAATACTCTGGCCGATGTCCAAGAAGAATTTTCTGGGCGCAGTTGCTTACACGTAGAGAGCTGATAGGAATGAATCGTAATCGATATGACTTGTGGAAGATGAGGATCTAACATTACGAACAGCTAGTTTGGCTCCCGCTGGGCGGCGCTGTGGGCCTACGAGAATGTTTCTTGGAGCGACCAATCGTCAGATGAACTGTAACAGGCGAGCTGAGCGCAGGTAAAGCCGGCTAGCAAGCCACGAGGTCCAGCGGTCACTGGGGAATTTCCCAGGCGGAAAGAGGGGTGTGTTCCGGCGGCATGGTTGCAGAATGAGCTGAGATGGAGAGGCCTGTGACTTGGAATAAAGTCACTAATATAATTTTAATTAAAATACTTAAAATGCTTTAGAGGCATGCTAGAAAGAAACCAATTACAGATTTGGGACAGCGGCAACGGAAGAAACTCACTGAATATAAATGCATGTCTGAAGCTTTAATAGTTAAATAGTTATTAACATAATAACCATAACTGTTTGTAATAAACTGTAATAACTGAACCCATCACGAAAGTCACTTAATGGGACACTAAATGAAAGAGGATAATGCAGAAAATGAAATGAACAGATTACTTTTATAATTAAACAAACATACAAAAATTCTGTAAATAATTTAGTTTATTTACGTAAATAGTGCCGCAACTATGGAATCTTCCACAGAGACACAAATGATGAGTTTCCTTCTTTAAGATTCCGATAACTTTCTATGCATATTTGATTATACTTTTGATTTATAAAATAGGTCAAGCGAATGTTTTGACTCCAGTGCTGGATGTGGATTTCTATGTCTCAGGCTTGTCTAAAGTTGTTGAAATAATGCCTAAATAATTTCATTACGACGTCGCAAACTGACAGCAAAGAGTTTCTGTATGTTTATCATAAGTATTTATACGGAATTATTGTGAAAATTATTGGTGGTGGTCAGGATGAAAATATCTCCACTGAATCAAGGAGTGGTCATGTGACCGAACATTTAAATTAGCGTGCAGGGCTCAGCCCCACGTCCTTGGTCTGTCGCCTTACGTCTGGAGTTCTTGGTGAAGGGTTTGGTCACGGTTTCGTCCGGAGGCGGTAAAGTCACAGGCCGTACGTATTCCGTGAATGTTACTTTCGTGTTGCGGTACTTAGAATAATTTTAGGCGTGTTTAGTAATTTGTAAATCTCGGGACTCTGATTTCAGTCTTTAGAGGCATTTCACTTAGTGACGAGATTTCGCATGAGTAACTATAGTTCTTTTGAGAAATAGATCAGATTTTCCAAAGTTTATTGCACTGAGATACTTTATTATTTAGCAAGTGCTGCCGGGTGCAAATGCTATGTCTGCAGAAAGTAATTCCAAAATTTTTGCACTGCCGATGGGTACTGAAGTTATTCCAAGAGTTATTTGTATGTGGTCGCATTTGAATTCGTCGTGCATTTCTGAAAAATAGAAGAAATTTTATCAAAGTTAAAATCAACATATATTGAGCAGTGTTATTATCCCTCAGGATTTCAGACAACAGATACAACCTCAGTTCATCTTTTGTCAAATTATTCCCTAACATGTCTCATTGCTAGTATAAATAGCCGTATATTGCGCGGTCTCCTGCGGAAGTTACTACAGCTTCGTTATCGTTTGCTTTGAAAGGGATACACGACGTGAGGAGTAGGAGCAAGAAACCAGCAAGAAAAGTTGTGAGAATGCAAAAAATCGAGCTCTAGAACTACTCACTACGTTGTACAACTGAAGACCGACACTCAAGTAGTTTTTAATAATTGTTGAGGCTCTCCCTTTTCGCTTGACTAAAGAAATTAAGGAATCTCAGATATCCTTTTATATTTAAGTCTACGCAGTTACAGCAAAAGCCGCAAGTTGCAATAGACTACCAGGATAGTACTGCGAAGAAACATATCAAGAGGTGAGCCCACAGGGGTCCAATTTTGGGCTTACTTTTTGAGACATAATGACACAAGCTCTTCTTGAACTACTGAAAACAAGTCAGGAAGATAATTGGAATTGTGACATATGCAGATGAGCTGATGGAGAGTGTTTCAGGGTATCCCACAGCACAGATGAAAAAAAAAAACAGGTACTGGAGCATTAGCCTTGCTGTGGAGCTGGCGCTTGTGCAACAAGCTGCAAGTGGCAGTAAGCAAACCACTCACGTTCTCCTGAAAGGTAAATCTTCTGCATCACAGAACCTGATCGTCAGACTAGACAACATGCCAATCAAACGATAATAAGTCTACTGATATTTCAGTCTTCTTCTAGAGGAGGGATTGACTTTTAAAGACCATGTAAAGATACTCTCCGAACGAGCCTCAAAATCTGTGTATAAGACATGCTGAAGTTCAATATAGGATACCACCTAACACAGTAAGACAATATCGTGAGGCAATACTGACGGCTATAGTTTCGTTACGAGCCAGTGTCTGGTCACATACTTAGGCAGAGAGAGATAGTAAAGAGCCTGAGAAGAGTGCAGCGGGCAATACTTTTACACCTCATAGATACAAATAAAATGACGCCAACAGACTCCTTACTACTAATCTTGGGATTGTACATCACAGACCAGCAGATTCGAAAACCATTTACTTTCTACGCAGAGAAAATGTAGCGAACGTGTGAGCAATAGTTAGAGAAAAAGTGAATAGTGAGACGAGATAAAGAGACGGATGGACAAGGAATGGCAATGTTTGTGGGCAAATGAATACTGTCCATAGTGTGCGCTTGTTTCTGACAAATGTTAAAGAGCGAAGTAGACAAAGCACTTAGATTCCACAAGAGGTCTTGTTCTCGTCATCTCTGGACAGTCGCCTTATCTAACACAGCCACACTGACTTAAGTTGAAAGTAGATGAGAACCTTGTGTGTGGTAAAACCGGAAATCCGGAAAATGTCATTTTCCTTTGTATGATAGCTTTTGAGGAGAGGGCGAGGAAACAAGTAACATTATGATGAAGGATCATCGTACTAAATACGTTGCGGTCAGCGATTTTACGTGAGGAATTTCAACATGCATCATAACGTTAGTAGTAGGGCAAGGTCAGCGTCACCCCACTCTGCGTTGCTGCAAAATTTATTAAGATGGCAGATCCAAGACGGCGGCGATAAATGTGGTAATGTCGCAATGACGTCATGGTGGGAAGTTCAAATTTCGATGGGAAAATAGGTCAATTGGGCTACCTCCAATAACATACCCCCTTCCCAACCCCCCTCCCCACTCTCACCAAGATAATGGAGCGAAAATTTTGGCGGACAAAATGGCTCTGAGTCTATGGGACTTAACTTTTAAGCTCATCAGTCCCCTAGAACTTAGAACTACTTAAACCTAACTAACCAAGGACATCAAACACATCCATGCCCGAGGCAGGATTCGCAACCTACGACCAGAGCGGTCGCGCGGTTCCAGACTGTAGCGCCTAGAACCGCTCGGCCACCCCGGCCGGCTTTTGGCGCACAAATAGGTTACTTGGACTACCTCCCCTAACTGAAGTCATCTTCCTTGAAATTGGTAGAAAAACACTCAGTCTGTGCTGGGCTGCTGGATAGGATGGACGTAAGTCTTTATTTTGCATGCATATTTTATTTAAACAATTTGAGTTGTCATAGGCAGTAGCTCCATCCAAAGTGTTCATCATGGGGGTCCAGAGTCCAACTGACCTAGTACACAGTACCACCACAAGAGAAAGTGCTGTCATCACACCCATGACATAATCCGAAATGGTGATCCGGGGACAAAATGGCGGGAAAAGGACTCAATCTGAATCCATCTGCTGGAGAGGAAGGAGTGTACTTAATTTATTTCCAGTGGGAAGTTGGAACAGTTTATTTAGGGATAGATTTCACATAGTTTATTTATTACGCTGATACAAAACACTTGCCCTGACGTGCTTGGGGTCACAATACATAGCCTACAGATCTGCAAACACCTCGTAAATTACTGAAATAAATCAGTACAATGACGTGCAGACACGCAAACAACTATTAAACTATCAAAATAGTGCCTGTAAAACTCTCTGCATACACACTCACTATTGTAAAATGTCGAAATATTGTACCACAGTGATGAACAGACACCTTCACTTGGAGTAAAACTGGCAAAATAATGCATATATAACGCTGTGCAAACACACTCACAACGCTTAAACAGTCGAAATAAAGCAGTGCACAAAGACTCATTGCATGAAAAAACGGTTTCGAACTGTCGTTAAGAAATTCGACCAGAACATATCAGCGAACTGTTCTCTACAGATGTCCACACTGGAATGATGATCAGATGTGTCAGGCACGCACGCCGGTCCAGCCTGCCCCATATGTGAGACGCCTCCAGCCACACACATATACACCTAACCACCGTGGCTGATGCATAGCCTTTGTACCTGCGGGTCCAGTAAGATGTTAGCCTGGCGACTCACCCTCGCAGGGACAGCTAAAAAGCTGTCAGTATTATACTGAAGTCACATGTCTGTGTAAATAACAGCCAAGCCTCCCTATGGACATGCTATTGAATCTTTTGCAACATTTTCAGAAACTGTTTACGAAAATATCCCAGAATAACACAGGATTCATTCCTCCTAGTGAAACTAATGGGACAGCCTGTCTGTCACGTGTTAACCTTTCCAGAAATCGTAACGTCCTGCTTTCAACATATGTCTCAGAAACGGTAATCGTTCGCCCTTATTCTCACCGCTAAAAGCCTTCATTTTGACTGTGCATGCTTGCAAAAACACAGTTAATCATAAAAACTTTCTTGTTGTTTGCAAAAACTGTCCTGCAGAAGAGAAAAATGACTGGAATTTTCAGTGTCCTGCAGCTGCTGGTCTGGAGATGTCCTAATGCCACAATGGCGGATGAGGGACAGCATCTGCTTCAACTTGGCCTTGCACACTTGAACAAAGAAGACGTCACGCTACTCTCAGAGCTTTCCATAGATCCTTGTCCCCATCTTGTTCGAACCAGTCTGTAGAGGCTCCTACGTCCGAGCACAAAGGATGTCTTTTGAATGAATGGAGCATTCTGATTGGCTCTTACTGCATTTATCTCCCAAACTGCTGCTGCTGCCACTGTGGGAACACTGTCCGCCAGTTTTTTCTGCAGATGAGACTTTCAGCAGAAAAACTAATTTGTAGAGATCGCCATATCGCACTGACAGTTAAACCCTGCAAAAGTGGTCAACAGATCGTCAAATACAGAAAGACACTTCCTTATGACACTGCTCTGCTATTGTTCAGAAAAGCTTGGATGTTTCGGTGTGAAAACCGCCAAACTATTGTTGCTGGTTTGGGAGCACTGTCAGCCATTTTCTGCAGACGAGACTTTCAGTGGTAAAACTATTTTGCACAGATCAGCATATCACACTGACAGTTAAACATTGCAAAAGTGCTCTACAAACAATAAAATATGGAAAGACACTCCCTCAATCACACTGCTCTGCTACTGTCGAGGGAAGCTTGAATATTTCAGCATGAACCTGGCTATATCACCACATACCATATAAAAGTAGAAAACACACAATTCGTATTCTGCCCCATACAAAATCACCACTTCTACATTCTGCATATAGCTATTGACCACTGGAGACTCGTACATATACCGCACAGACAGGTAGTATAAGCACATGCACCGTATATACTCCTCACAGCATTAGATATTTCCTGTGAGCTCGGTAGGTCATCCACGTCAGCCGTTGGTCACAAGTGATCCGTCCCCACACAAACACTAGCCAGACGCATGACCAGAGTGCCCTCAGTGGACCAAAGTCACACTCTGAACTGTTGTATAAAGGCTGGGTCGTTTACCCTCAGCACAGAGGCGTTACTGTTTCTGCCCTGACCTGCTGGCTTGCTTGTTTCTACACCTCTCTCTAGACTCTGGGATTACAAGAACATAGGTATTTTCACATGGTTTGCTAGAATACCATACCATTTTCGAGATACTTCTCGATATCAACCACATAGCAATATCTCTTGCACAGAAGTATCGCTTGCACAATATAATTCCATAGATATAGACTTGAAATTATTTCTCTAGAAACTCAAAACTTTTGCGAAGTGCAACGAGGTGGAGCAAACCACTGAGTAACTAGAATCTTATCTTGTCTGCAAAGACCTTTAAGTGAAAAAAAAGGAAACTGATACTTCCACTGCCGGCCTGTGTGGCCGTGCGGTTCTAGGCGCTTCAGTCTGGAACTGCGTGACCGCTACAGTCGCAGGTTCGAATCCTGCCTCGGGCATGGATGTGTGTGATGTCCTTCAGTTAGTTAGGTTTAAGTGCTTCTAAGTTATAGGGGACTGATGACCTCAGATGTTGAGTCCCATAGTGCTCAGAGCCATTTTGACACTTCCACTCATGAATACAAATGTCGGTGATATAACAGATTCCAAATCCTCCTTATAATTTAAAAAGTCAACTAAGGTGTTTCTCATCTCTAGAGAACCAGCAAATGTATCTTCCACCCGTTTTTCACCTACTAGATGCACACAACACACACCACAATCGATGTTGGCTCAAATGGCTCTGAGCACTATGGGATTTAACATCTGTGGTCATCAATCCCCTAGAACGTAGAACTAATTAAACCTAACTAACCTAAGGACATCACACACATCCATGCCCGAGGCAGGATTCGAACCTGCGACCGTAGCAGTCCCGCGGTTCCGGACTGAGCGCCTAGAACCGCGAGACCACCGCGGCCGGCAATCGATGTTATTTGAACCAAATAAAGACGGGAAATGTGCAGAAGCAATCAACCGGACAATTTACATGGGAGGGAATAATGGTCTGTGGCAAACACACGACTTCTCAAATTTCCACACGTGATGACGAAGGATGCCCAACACATACCTGTGTATTATTTCGCTATTCAGCCGTCTAGAGGGCGACACATTCCTTTACCCCAGCTGGCCTTTCCATTTGGAGGGCTCCTGCCATTAGCCAGAAACACGAATCATTCCCCCCACAGACCACACCACCACTGCCGCGAGCCATGCACCCCAGACAGAATCGTCCTAGGATACCGGCCACATACAACATTGATCACATCACTGTACTTACAATAAAATATTACGATTGCAGCTTCAATCGGACGACGTTCAACAATGAACGAAGTATCGGAAATACCCCCTCCTGACGACTTTGGCTCTGGAAATAAAAATATCTGTACCATTCTTATGACTTGACATAACTTTTGAAGTAAAAAAAAAAAAAATAATTGAAAGATGGTGGTGCCTTCCGGCCAGGCCACTGCCGTAGTAATACCTGTCAGGCACCTCCCCTTTCATTTTGTTTCCTTGATTATCATACAATTTTATTCGGCCTTGGTGTATCTATATTCTCCCTGGCTGATATTAATCCGATGGACTATTATGGTAAACCACTCATTGATCTCACAGTACTTGCATGACTTGAGTAGCAGTTGTTGTTGTTATTGTGGTCTTCAGTCCTGAGACTGGTTTGATGCAGCTCTCCACGCTACTCTATCCTGTACAAACTTCTTCATCTCCCAGTACTTACTGCTACCTACATCCTTATGAATCTGCTTAGTGCATTCATCTCTTGGTCTCCCTCTACGATTTTTACACTCCATGCTCCCCTCCAATGCTAAATTTGTGATGCCTTGATGCCTCAGAACATATCCTACCAACCGGTCCCTTCTTGTCAAGCTGCGCCACAAACTCCTCTTCTCCCAAATTCTATTCAATACCTCCTCATTAGTTACGTGATCTACCCATCTAACCTTCAGCTTTCTTCTAAAGCACCACATTTCGAAAGTTCCTATTCTCTTCTTGTCTAAACTATTTATCGTCCATCTTTCACTTCCATACATGGCTACACTCCATACAAATACTTTCAGGAAAACCTTCCTGACACTTAAATCTATAATCGAGGTTAACAAATTTCTCTTCTTGAGAAACGCTTTCCTTGCCATTGCCAGTCTACATTTTATATCCTCTCTACTTCGACCATCATCAGTTACTTTGCTCCCCAAAAGGCAAATCTCCTTTACTACTTTCAGCGTCTCATTTCGTAATCTAATTCCCTGAGCAACACCCGACTTAATTCAACCACACTCCATTATCCTCGTTTTGCTTTTGTTTATGTTCACCTTATATCCTCCTTTCAAGACACTGTCCATTCCGTTCAACTGCTCTTCCAAGTCCTTTGTTGTCTCTGACAGAATTACAATGCCATCAGCGAACCTAAGAGTTTTTATTTCTTCTCCATCGATTTAATTCCCACTCCGAATTTTTCTTTTGTTTCCTTTACTGCTTGCTCAATATACACATTGAATAACACTGGGGATATGCTATAACCCTGTCTCACTCCATTCCCAACCACTGCTTCCCTTTCATGTCTCTCGACTCATAACTGCCATCTGGTTTCTGTACAAATTGTAAATAGCCTTTCGCTCCCTGTATTTTACCCATGCCAACTTTAGAATTTGAAAGAGAGTATTCCAGTCAACATTGTCAAAAGCTTTCTCTAAGTCTACAAATGCTGGAAACGTTGGTTTCCCTTTCCTTAATCTTTCTTCTAGGATAAGTCGTAGGGCCTGTATTGCCTCGCGTGTTCCAATATTTCTATAGAATCCAAACTGATCTTCCCCGAGATCGGCTTCTACCAGTTTTTCCATTCGTCTGTAAAGAATTCACTTTAGTATTTTGCAGCTGTGACTTATTAAACTGATAGTTCGGTAATTTTCACATCTGTCAACACCTGATTTCTTTGGCATTGGAATTATTATATTCTTCTTGAAGTCTGAGGGTATTTCGCCGGTCTCATACATCTTGCTCACCAGATGGTAGAGTTTTGTCAGGTCTGGCTCTCCCAAGGCTGTCAGTAGTTCTAATGGAATGTCGTCTACTCTCCCATTTCATCTTTATCTACATCTTCTTCCATTTCCATAATATTGTCCTCAAGTACATCGCCCTTGTATAGACCCTTCTATATAGTCCTTCCACCTTTCTGCTTTCCCCTCTTCGCTTAGAACTGGGTCGCCATCTGAGCTCTTGATATTCATGCAAGTGGTTCTCCTTTCTCCAAAGGTCTCTTTAATTGTCCTGCAGGCAGTATCTATCTTACCCCTAGTGAGATAAGCCTCTACATCCTCACATTTGTCCTCTAGCCATACCTGCTTAGTCATTTCGCACTTCCTGTCGATCTCATTTTTGAGCGCGTTCCTTAGATCCGCCGCGCCCCGCCAATACGGCTCCCACTAAATCGTTTTATGGACGAGGTGGACTTTGTTCTCACTAGGAAGCTTCCCTTATTGTGTGAAATGCGCTGGAGGTTTGGGGTGCAGTACCAACAGGCACTCGCCGAGAGGCATGGGGACAACATTGAAACTTTCAAATGTCTACTCAGCGAGCTGGAAATGATGTATGAGAGGCAAAATGAAAGGGATAAAAGCAGAAACAATGACATAAACAACCAAGAGCTGCATAAGAACAAGGATTGGCGCACTGAGCGCAACAGTCGACATGGAGGGACAGAGGAAAGAACACCTCAACCCGACCGCAGACATTACGGGTACCGGAGTCGAGCAGGGGATAATGTGCGGCACTACGATCGTAGCTGGCGGGAGAGGAAACAGTACCAGCAAGTTTCTGGTGGTTGAGGCGGTCCAGACAGGAATCAGCAGGTAGGAGAGGTGGGTGAGATTCGTCCACCCAATCCTTCTCACAACACACGTATCTGTAGCCCTCCTCGAAATTGACGCCAGGGGGCACGAAAGAGGTTCGCAATTTCCGAGTGTGCAGAATCGCTCACGAGAACGCCATGGGACTGGAATGATTGAAGAAGACGAAAAGGTCGATCGGCCTTTACCACTTTTGTCACATGAAGCACTTCATAGAATAGGGTTTTCGTAATGTATCACACATCTGTTTAGTAGTAGAAGTTTTAGGTATGGTTTTTTTATGTATTGTAAATGTAAGTTCGTAAACATTATGTGTTCCATAAGGTTTGTTTTGGGTTATTTGGGTTGATTGAAAACAACGCTGTAAAGAGCATTTGTGTCTGACTACCGCATTTTATCTTTGTCATTTTTCAACGTCACATCCGTTTTAAAGTTGTAGTTTTTTTCTTTTTTTTTTGTTTGATTTTTGTTCCGTGACTGCTTTTCTCATGGAGCACTGATCTGGAATGTGAACGCCATAATTATAAGTGGTCCTTACCGGTGTTTGGGCGGATGCATTCTCTTTCTGGGGTTGTGACTGCTACAAGAATGATTTCGGCCTTTGCGTCTTTGATGGGGGAATCGTCATCTGGCGTGTGTGAAACCTGGGCCCGTCTTGTGTCTCTGGTGGTGTTGTGAGGTGCTTAGCACTCTTATGAATGCTTATGATAGTGAGTGGGGAATGCTCTCGTTGTGTTGCACCTATCTCCTGATTAGTTTCGAGTGCGTATGGACACCCCCTTTGATCGTTGCGCCAGTTTTTTGTGGTGTTATTTCGCGTGTGCTTAGCCACCCCTGAGTTGCGTGTGCTGAATTCGGATTCGTGAACTGCTAAGGAGGCCTCTGAACCAGCCTCGCCGCTGTGCTTTGGGTCACCTCCACGTTTAAATACGCGCGCGCGCGCGCGCGCGTGTGTGTGTGTGTGTGTGTGTGTGTGTGTGTGTGTGTGTGTGTGTGCAGCCTCATTGTGGAGAAAAGATAGTGATTCGCATCCCAACAACAAAACCGAGACACAGGACTGCACTGCCTATTTCTTACGCATATCAGTTACGTCTCATTGTAGCGATAATTCCGTTTTATTGCTTATGTTTCTTGGCTCTTGGTATAACCGCACAGATTTGGACGTTTGTCCGGCTTTCCTTATGAGTTTCAGAGTCTGCTACGCATTTCGTCCTTGAGTTTACAGGAATACCTAATCACAAACATGAAAACCTGATGAATTGGAGAAGAAATGACATCGAAACATCAGTATCAAGGAGAGACAGGAGAGACAGCATTTCACGACTCGGTTCTCGCAGGTCTTGCAAGATGGACACATAAGTATCGAAATTTTATTTCCCTTCATGTAGGTTGTACTGCCGGTATTCACTGTCCCTTTTCGTGTTGCCCCTTAGTTTTGTTGCTATGGACCCCAGTGCTTGTCTTTAAAATGTTCACAGATCTCCCAGACACCGCCACCACGTACGAAGACTACGTTTTTTAGACTTACCGTTACATATTGGGCTTCATCATTTAGTTTTGCATGTTAGATTTGGTCTCCGTTTTTACCACTGTGAATGCCTGAATGTTTAGGATATAAAAGTTGTTGGAGGGTAGTTTTTAAGCAGAATTAGAGTCTAAGGCATTTGGAGTTATATATAATGTAATTAGTAAGGGGCACTCCTGTCTGCTGTTAGATATTAGAGTAATTTTTTAATTTTTCATGTCTCTTGCTAAGGCTCACATTTTTGTATTTTGTTTTATCTATATATTCACGGTAGTAATCCGTGAATAAATATTTTAATCGTTTTTGTGTTTTGAGTATCACCTATATTGTTTTTTTTTTTTTTTGTTTTTTTTTTTTTTTTTTTTTTTTTTTTTTTTTTTTTGTCGGTATCCGATGCGTTACTGTAACCATGTACAATATTTTGCAAAATGTGTGGATACTGTACCAACTGGGTTTCGGTGAGGACTGTAGAGGCACTGTTCATGGAGGTACGAGGAGATTCAAGGAGGTCGGACGAGAAATTGGTCACCATGGCATGAGACTAAGGCCATTGAAGAAAAGCGCAGTTGCGTATTCGTCATGTTTCATGAATGAGTCAGTCTGAAAGGATGTTAGGTCTCGTCACTATTGCTGTCTCTTTTCTTTGCTCAGGGATACTGGATGTATGTGGTCACTTTTCCTTTGTAAGAATTTCCCCTTTCCTTCCTCTGGTGAATATGTATGTTTGTGCTGGGCACTGTTAAACTATGCATTGTTAACGAATTAAGTCTGGATGTTTGTCAGACGATGTGGTGCACGGAACTGACAATGGCAACACCCAGCGTGCTCGACTTTCTTGCAACGGGAAGAGAGGATGTGTGTGCACGTGGGTACCCCCGTGGATGAATGAGCGTCACTTCAGGTATGAGAGTAAAATTGGGTGAGACGTTGGCAGAATTCGCCTTCTGCCCTTTCTTGCTTCACCACGACTAGTGGCTGTTATAATGTTTTAATTGAGACATTTTCCTTGTGTTGTGTCACACTATCCCTCGCCTTAAATGAGTCACAAACGGCGAAAAATGATCTACTGTGAGTGGTGGGTAATCAAAGATGGTAGTGCCTTCCGGGTAGGCCACTGCCGTGGTAATACCCATCAGGCACCTCCCTTTACATTTTGTTTCAGCGAATATCATATAATTTCATTCGCCTTTGGTGTATCTACATTCCCCTGATTGATATTAATCTGATGGACTATTAGGGTTAGGGTAAACCACTGATTGATCTAACAATACTTCCATAACTTGAGTAGCAGTAGTAGAATTAATCTCGGTTATAGAGACATATTTTTGGATGCTGGAGGTGACCATTGCATTAGGGGCAGCTTTAGACTGTCGCGGAGTACAATCATTAGAGCTCTCCCGTTTCTACAAAGAGAGAAGTTAGTTGTAAAGACGTCCAGACACTCGAGCGAAACTTTATATTTTCGTGGATGTGAGACAATCACCGGCGAACGTGGTGTCATCTTCTGTAGTACAACGTTTCAGCAGCGCCCACACCCCAAGAGCATCTCGTCTTTCACTGGCTACATCGGTAACATCGTGCAGCTTCGGCAAATTCAGAAGCCTACCAATCGTTTACACGACCATTTTTTTCATGGCAGCCTTGTACTAGCAGTAGTTTCTCCCAGTGTCCATTGCATGCTTATTTATATTTTGACGTGAGAGATCAATCAGTTGGACAATACAGCACAGTGTGCTTGCCGAGATTAGCATCCTTCCACTCACAATAACCAGTCTAATCTACACGTAAATTCCAGTTGGGTTCCACAAGTCTATTGCCAACCATCCTGAGTTTGTGTTAATGAAATGTTACACACCTGAAGTTTCCGTTTATGTGTTTGTTTTCTCTTGACCACGATATTAGATAATAAATCTCTTTGTGATTCCATAGGTTCTGGTTGTTAATTTTTCAATAACACCCATCCACATTCCCTACGACTACATCTATTTTGTTGTGGGTTTGAAGGAATTAATTAATTTTATGACAAGTTATGCAACTCAGGGGTGATCCACACTGGGGCCACTAGTCAGATTTCCTTGCGCTATTGAGAACTGTGGCACCTCATGAGTGTGGTGGTTACGACTTTTTAGTAGTTTGGTAAACGGCGAACTGCCGCCTACATGGGCTAGCTTGCAAAAACTTTCATTCCCGTTGCAGCTATTGCAGTTTTCCACATCAAATTCATACCGTCCCTTACGACAGGACATATCCATTTTCTTTGCACATGTTGAAACACACACACGCACATAATTTTGAGCCTGATGCTCAAGACGTACCTATCACACATCCCCTACTACTAAGTATAATAATTCACGAATAACTGAATGCTGGCGATACGAAACAATTTTGAGCTAATATCAGTGATGGATGGACATGTCTCATAAGTTTTTCTTGCGAGTGGTACCATTGTGTCTTAAAAAGAGAAATGTAGCCGTTTTACAAGCCGCCAGATGTTAAAAACACGATCGCAACGATCATGTTACAATCATAAGCGGTCTTGGTTCTACGGAAAAGTAGTGCATTTCCGCTAAGTGTTAGCAGCTGTACTACATTTATAAGCACTCTCAGGACACGGAACGAGAAGTGATGTCATGATCGCATGGATCTATCCATGTGATATAAAACAGATATAATTACGAAAAATGACGGAAAATACGTATAAATTGATGGGAAGTACACCGAAATGCGGGGAAATTGTGAAAGTACTTGCGTGCCTTGTGGTTGGCCCAGAACAATTCTTGCACATGGGAACGAGTATGTGACAGCAAAAGGGAAACGAGAAAACGATGACATGGAAGCACCGGGAACCAGGGAAACAGTCGCTTTTTTTTGTCGAGGCAGCATTTTACGGTATGTCTATTGAGGTAAGCTGTCTACATCTACATCTACATACATACTCCGAAATCCACCCTACGGTGAGTGGCGGAGGGTACCTCGTACCACTACTAGCATCTTCTTTCCCTGTTCCACTCCCAAACAGAACGAGTAAAAAATGACTGCCTATACGCCTCTGTACGAGCCCTAATCTCTCTTATCTTATCTTTGTGGTCTTTCCTCGAAATATAAGTTGGCGGCAGTAAAATTGTACTGCAGTCAGCCTCAAATGCTGGTTCTCTAGATTTCCTCAGTAGCGATTCACGAAAAGAACGTCTCCTTTCCTCCAGAGACTCCCACCCGAGTTCCTGATGGATTTCCGTGACGCTCGCGTGATGATCAAACCTACCAGTAAAAAATCTAGCAGCCCGACTCTGAATTGCTTCTATGTCCTCCCTCAATCCGACCTGATAGGGATCCCAAACGCTCGAGCAGTACTCAAGAATAGGTCGCACTAGTGCCTTATAAGCGGTCTCCCTTACAGATGAACCACATCTTCCCAAAATTCTACCAATGAACCGAAGACGACTATCCGCCTTCCCCACAACTGCCATTACATGCTTGTCCCACTTCATATCGCTCTGCAATGTTACGCCCAAATATTTAATCGACGTGAATGTGTCAAGCGCTACACTACTAATGGAGTATTCAAACATTACGAGCTTCTTTTTCCTATTCATCTGCATTAATTTACATGTATCTATATTTAGAGTTAGCTGCCATTCTTTACACCAATCACAAATCCTGTCCAAGTCATCTTGTATCCTCCTACAGTCAGTCAACGACGACAGCATTATCAGCAAAAAGTCGCACATTGCTATCCACCCTACCCAAAAGATGACGTATGTAGATAAAAAAAAAACAACAGCGGACCTAACACACTTCCCTGAGGCACTCCAGATGATACCCTCACCTCCGATGAACGCTCACCATCGAGGACAACGTACTGGGTTCTATTACTTAAGAGGTCTTCGAGCCACTCACATATTTGGGAACCAATCCCACATGCTCGTACCTTAGTTAGGAGTCTGCAATGGGGCACCGAGCCAAACGCTTTCTGGAAGTCAAGGAATATGGCATCCGTCTGATACCCTTCATCCATGGTTCGGAAGATATCATGTGAAAAAAGGGCGAGTTGCGTTTCGCAGGAGCGATGCTTTCTAAAGCCGTGCTGATCCATGGACAGCAACTTCTCTGTCTCAAGGAAATTCATTATATTCGAACTGAGAATATGTTCGAGAATCCTGCAACAAACCGATGTTAAGGATATTGGTCTGTAATTTTGAGGATCCATTCTTCTACCCTTTTTATATACAGGCGTCACCTGCTCTTTTTTCCAGTTGCTCGGTACTTTACGTTGGGCAAGAGATTCGCGATAAATGCAAGCAAAGTAAGGAGCCAATGCAGTAGAGTACTCTCTGTAAAACCGAATTGGAATCCCATCAGGAGCTGGCGATTTATTTATTTTCAACCCATTCAGCCGCTTCACAACCCTAGGGATGTCTATCACTATGTCCCCCATACGGGAATCTGTACGAGACTCAAACGGCTGTATGTTTGTACGATCCTCCTGGGTGAAAGATTTCTCAAATGCTAAATTTAAAATTTCTCTTGTCTTTAATGCTTTCCTGTAAAAACAGAGAACCACCTGCCTCTAAACTTACTTGCATCTGAATTAAAGAATGACAGAGAGTGGATGCAGTGATCGGTGGCGATGGAGTTCTAACGAGGTACGATTTCGTGGTAGAATGATGATGCGTTCTAGAGAGAGAGAGAGAGAGAGAGAGAGAGAGAGAGAGAGAGAGAGAGAGAGAGAGATGTTGCATATCGTTTGACCATTTTTTCCATTTTTCTGTCAGGATGAATCAGTTGTGTGACATAGCCTGTGTTCGACTCATATACAACCGCACGTTCTGTGTGTGACTTAGAGCACTGGCTACTTGTGATCGTTAACACCAAACCTCTCGGTCATCAGAAGACTTCCGCCTCATGTGTGATGGAACGTGACCATCCTATTTCGATACATTCCTCTAAAGGAACGAAGATTTATGGGACTTACTCCATTCCCCTGTCGCACCTTGGGTATAAAATCAAGACTTCAGTTTCATAACTAAGGTGATTCTAAGTTGGCTACAAGTGTTTGTGAGGCACTACAATCCCCATGTATGTATCTGCTTGACCTATGTCCTGTTTACAGTCAGTGGTGATATGACGTGTAATTTCACTTGTCAAACACCGTTGCTATGAGTTTATCAGTTTCCTTGTAAGAGGTATTATCCATTACTAACGATCATTTTATAGAAGTGATGGGAGCATAGTATAATTTCTGAACTGTGATCGGATGTGAACAGTGGACGCTATACACTTCTGGAAAGCTATATTGTACATGTATCAAACAGAATCTATATTTTAAGGAAGAAGTTTTTTATTTTACAGTATCTCACAATAGTTTACCGTAGAGAAACCTGCACGAAGGATGGATGTTATGCACTGGAAATTATTTCTTATATTGGAGTATAACAGCGTTGCATTCCACACAACTGATAGATCGGAAACTGCAAATATCTAACGTTATGGCCTGTTTTAAGTGCGGAACCGTGTAGCCTTAGGAATGCATGTGTTTATATTCTCTCTTAATAATAACTTCTTGGCACTGTTCCTGGACAGCAGAATAATACTTCGCAACTAATAGCGTAATTGATTTACGTAAAATGCTTCAAACTTCGTCTGTATGAATATCCATTCTCCATAAAAACCACCCATTTCTTATTCTTTTTAACCGTCTACTACTACATCACAACACTTTCATATCTACTACTACACACCGATAAGGGGTGGTAACATCCTCGACATGCGCGCATCTGGAGACATCTTGTGCACTTGGGTGGGAGGAGAACAGCATTTATGGATTCGGCGCTCTCCATTCTTTCACGAGACGCAGAATGTAGTGGTCTACTTCTGGTCAGTTGCAGATGAAATCGGTGACAGTGCTTTAGGGTGGACTGGTCAGAGACAATGCAAGGAGATCTTTCAATCTCCAACTTTATCCTAAGAATGCGAGAATGCCCTGTGACTCTGATCTGGGTAAAGAAAGATCGTAAATTACATACTGCACTCGAAGTGCTAGTAATATGTAGATCACTGTCTGGTATAATTTGATGCGTATGTTCGAGAATTAACAGCGAATGGACGTACTGCACAGTCATCTATCTACATTCGCAATGTTACTCGCAAAGTAGAGGAGCGTCGGTTTAGTGACAATACAGAACCTGGGAAGCATGGTGCCTCGTCATTGGTTCGTGTTGAAATTATGGTAAAATTGCTAAAACTGTTTGCGCTATCAACTATGATGCTTATTATTACAGTACATCGATGGTGACTTTTCTGTCCCATCCATCCACTGGTACACTGTTGATTATCACATAATGACTGATGAACATTGCTTGCTTGAGATGGAGGAAAAGTCTTGGTGGAGGGCCAACACCTTCTGAGGATGGCTAGCACAGAAACAGTGATCACATACATGACTGCAATAGGAGGAATCAATGGAAATGAAGCACAGAGCCATCAGTTATCCCATTACTGTGGCACAATGTAGAGGCTGTCAATCACCTTCCGACAGCAGTTTGGAAACATTCCACAATGACGCAAATGGTTGAAATGGCTCTGAGGACTATGGGACTTAACATCTGAGATCATCAGTCCCCTAGAACTTAGAACTACTTAAACCTAACTAACCTAAGGACATCAAACATATCCATGCCCGAGGCAGGATTCGAACCTGCGACCGTAGCGGTCGCGCGGTTCCAGATTGAAGAGCCTAGAACCGCTCTGCCACACCGGCCGGCCACAATGTCGCAAAATTGTTCCAGTTTCCAAATTTTGTGACTGTCTTTTATTTCAATCGTCTAAGTGTGTGTGTGTGTGTGTGTGTGTGTGTGTGTGTGTGTGTGTGTTGTGGTAACAGCAGCAACAACATGATTTATACTGTGTGACATCTAGTTTTCTGTGAGAAGCAATGGATCAGAACGTGTTAACGTCAGTTTAGAACCTGACACAGGCCTCGCAGTCGTGGTGGAAAAAACAAAATGTATGGTAGTGTACAAATCGTGTTAGAGCAGGAAAAAACAATGTTTCGAACAACGACACAGGGTCACAGCAAGCCTCTCATGCGACTGATAGTCTGTGGGATACAGCCCTCCTTCAGTACAAGCATTGACACTTAACATTTGTCTGTGCAATATATTACTAGATGTATGCTTAATAGGATCACTGCGTATGCTCTTTGTCAGCACGCATATGCTATATGTTTTTGATATATCGGAAGAGAGAGAGGTGTGAAAAATCTTATCAGGTTCTCTATCGATTGAAGTTGTGGAGCTTTTATAGTTCGTAATTTTTCTCTGTTGAATGGTACAGAATACCGATGATAGAATGTTGGGGTGTTAGACATGAATAGGCCCTGAGGGGCGCGGTTCTGCTTCGGACTGCAGTACCTGTATGATGTTGATTCTTCCTAATTTTCCCGATAAGAGTTATCACCATAACGGTACATACTGTCTTTTATACTACTTCGTGTTGCTGGAGTAGGCTATCATAGTAACTCAGGTCAAGCTGTTTCTACATGGGCTGTGGAAGGTGGTAGATATAGCTCCCTCCGACTTCCGCTCAGTTGCAAAGCTGTATGGATGGGAGTGCATAGCCTGAGGAACAGTTACAAGGTGCATAGGGAGTATCTAAAACTACCCTGGAATATTACTGTAGCAGATAGGTTTGAAAAAGGTGACTCGTTTCGAGATATGAGAGTGTCCCGAATATGTTTCACTAGTGACTGTAATCATTAAAAGATTTCTCCATAGGGTCCAATGCAGGTATGTGGTTGAAAGACTTACTTCCAAATCGTAGACAGCATTTTTACCAGAATGCATAACAGTATAGATCTGAAAAGCCTGTGAACATTCTTGTCACCTCAATCAGCACATCATCTACTGTCCGTGATCATTCTCAATCAACCATCACCTATAACCCAGAACCTCTGATGTGGCATCTTGACAGAATGTGTTACAAATAATGGAGAAATATCTAGTAGTGCCATGAAGGTGCTGCAAATACCAGCTTCATACCATCTTTCTTACCGAATCACATTCTAAATTCGTTTATTTCATTACGAGCTTACGCCGTCGGCGATATGTAACCACGCGTTGGTCTGTTAATATACACTCCGGCAATCGCCATCTGTATTCAGTGTCGTGGTATTTGTCTGGAAAAACCTCTTCATTCAGAGGCTATGCAGTACCTTAATTTATAAGGCATGTGTAGTTTTTAACATGGATATCGTTAGCAATACTTCTGAGCACCTATAGAACCAAGACCGCTTGTAATAAATAGTAACATGGTCGTTGCGATCCTGTTTTTAACATCTGGTGGCTTGTAAGACGGTTACGTTTCTCTTTCTAAGACACAATGGTACCATTTGCAAGAAAAACGTACGAGGCATCTCCACCCATCACTGATTTTCGGTCAGTACTGTTTCGTATCGCCAGCATTCACCTATTGGTGAAATGTTATACTTAGTAGTAGTGGATGCGTGATAGATTTGCCTTGAACGTCAGGCTTACAAAGTATGCGTGTGTGTGTGTGTGTGTGTGTGTGTGTGTGTGTGTTTTCCGACAAGGGCAAAGCAAATGGATATGTCCTTTCATAAGAGAAGGTATGGATTTGACGTGGAAAGCTGCAAGGGGAATGAAAGTTTTTTTCACTTGGAAAATTATGTGAAGTCATAAGAATAGTACAGATATTTCTATTTCCAGAGCCGCAGTCGTCAGGAGGGTGTATTTCTGATAGTTCTCTCGCCGTTAAATGTAGTCCGATTGAGGCTGCAACAGTAATATTTAATTGTAAGTATAGCGGTCAAATGTATATACTACTGGTAGCCACTAAAATTGCTACACCACGAAGATGACGTGCTACAGACGCGAAATTTAACCGACAGGAAGAAGATGCTGTGATATGCAAATAATTAGCTTTTCAGAGCATTCACACAAGGTTGGCGCCCGTGGCGAAACCTACAACGTAATGACATGAGGGAAGTTTCCAACCTATTTCTCACACACAAAAATCAGTTGACCGGCGTTGCCTGGTGAAACGTCATTGTGGTGCCTCGTCTAAAGAGGAGAAATTGCGCACCATCACGTTTCCGACTTTGATGAAGGTCTGATTGTAGCCTATCGCGATTGCGGTTTATCGTATCGCGACACTACTGCTCGCGTTGGTCGAGATCCAATGACTGTTAGCAGAATATGGAATCGGTGAGTTCGGGAGGGTAATACGGAACGACGTTCTGGATCCCAACGGCTTCGTATCACTTGCAGTCGAGATGACAGGCACCTTATCCGCACGGCTGTAACGGATCGTGCAGCCACGTCTCGATCCCTGAGTCAACAGATGGGGACGTTTGCAAGACAACAAACCATCTACACGAACAGATCGACGACGTTCGCAGCAGCACGGACTGTCAGCTCGGAGACCGTGGCTGCGGTTACCCTTGACGCTGCATCACAGACAGGAGCGCCTGCGATGGTGTACTCGACGACGAACCTCGGTGCACGAATGGCAAAACGTCATTTTTTCGGATGAATCCAGGTTCTGTTTATAGCATCATGATGGTCGGATCCGTGTTTGGCAACATCGCGGTGTCTATTCGTCATTCGTCATCGCCATACTGGCGTATCGTCCGTTGTGATGGTATGGGGTTCCATTGGTTACACGGCACTTTGGACAGTGGACGTTACATTTCAGATGTGTTTCGACGCGTGGCTCTACCGTTCATTCGATCCCTGCGAAACCCTACATTTCAGCAGGATAATGAACGACCGCAAGTTGCAGGCCTTTCTGGATACAGAAAATGTTCGACTGCTGCCCTGGCCAGCACATTCTCCAGATCTCTCACCCATTGAAAACGTCTGGTCAATGGTGGCCGAGCAACTGGCTCGTCACAATACGCCAGTCACTACTCGTGATGAACTGTGATGTCATGTTAAAACTGCATGGGCAGCTGTACCTGTACACGCCATCCAAGCTCTGTATGACGCAATGCCCAGGGGTATAAAGGTCGTTATTACGGCGAGAGGTGGTTGTTCTGGGTACTGGTTTCTCAGGACCTATACACCAAAATGGCCTAAAAGTGTAATGACATGACAGTTCTAGTATAATATATTTGTCCAACGAATACCCTTTTATCATGTTCATTTCTTCTTGGTGTAGCAATTTTAATGGCCAGTAGTGTATAAGGCCAGTTTCCTAGGACGATTCTGTCTGGGGGTGTGTGGCTTGAGTTGGGCGTGTTCTGTGGCGGGAATGATTCACATTTCCGGTTAATGGCAGGAGCCATCCAAATGTAAAGGTCGGCTGAGGTACAGGAACATGGCTGACTTAACCGTGCTGAGCAGCCTTCGTGATCACATGTTGAAATTTGAGAAGATTCAATATGGACGTGTGTTTCCTCTTGACCATTATTCCTTCCCATGTAAATTGCCCAGTTGACTGCTTCTACACATCTCCTGTCTTTATTTGGTTGAAAGAACATCGATTTTGGTGTGTGTTGTGTGCATCTAGCAGGGGAAAGACGAGTGGAGGATACGTTTGCTGGTTCTCTTGTAGTAACCAAACCTAACCGCGGCAACGCCTTGGGCTCCGGATCGGAGCCGCCAGGCTGGGATGCCACCGGCGATGGAGCACGCACCACCGGGAAAACACAAGGACGAGTCGGACGACAGACCAACGACAACCGACAACAACTGACAATGACCGACTATGACCGACACAACAAGGAAGAGATAAACAACGGAGGCTTGTAGAAACCACAACACCAAACATCAACAGTAAATCCACTCGGAACCAGAGCCAGCCAAATGTCAACAACGAGCAACGACCAGAACGCAGTACCGCTGAGATAGAGACGCAAACCAGAGCGAGTACCAGACTGGCTGGACTAGGGCAGAGCGGGTCCCTATATACGAAACCGGAGGGAGCGGCTATTGGCTGCGGTGAGCACGTGGCCTAACGGTGACGCCCTCGCTGCACGAGAGCCGCTGCGTGGAAGAGCCGCCGCGGACAGGGATCCCTCTATGGGCTGGCCACATCCATTTGTTCTGGCGCGTGTTCGACTTCCGCGGAGGGAGGTACTACATCTCTAGAGATTAGAAACACCTTGGTTGACACTAAATTATAAGGATGATTTGGAATCTGTTATATCACCGACATCGGTATTCACGTGATGAAAGACCAGTTTCCTCTATTTTTTCGAGTTTTCATTCAAAGGTGTTCACAGACGAGATAAGTTTCTAGTTACTTAGTGGTTACAGCATACTCCACTTCGCTGAACCTTTGCTAAAGTTTCAGATTTCTAGAGAAATAATATTCAGTCTATATCTTCGGAATTATACTGTGCAAGTGATACTAGTATGCAAGCGATATTGATATCTGCTTGATATCGAGTAGTATTGCGAAAATTGTATGATATCCTAGCAAACCATGTGAAAGAAAATACATATGTCCTTCGAATCACAGAGTCTGTAGACAGGTGTAGAAGGCAAGCAAGCAAGCAGGTCAGGGTCAGAAACAGTAACGCTTTTATGCCAAAGGAACCGACCCAGCCTTAGTACAACAGTTCAGAGTGACCTCAGTCTGCTGAGGGCGCTCTGGTCATGCATTGGGCGAGTGTGTGCGGCGGGGCAGGGACGGGGGGGGGGGGGGGGGGGGGGCGTCAGATGACTTGTGACCATTGGCTGCCGTGGATGACCTACCGAGCTCATAGTAAATATCTAGTGCTGCATGTGCTTATGCTATCTGTCTTCATGCTATCTGTATAAGTCTTACGGTACAGGATACGAATTGTGAGTTTACTACATCCATACGGTATGTGGTGATATAGTCAGGTTGGAGATTGGCTTCATGCTGAAATATTCAAGCTTTCCTCGGCAGTAGCACAGCAGTGTAATTGAGTGAGAGTTTTTCCATATTTTATGGTCTGTAGACCACCTTTGCAAGGTTTAACAGTCAGTACAAAATGCCGATCTGTGCAAAATAGTTTTTCCACTGAAGGTCTCGTCTGCAGAAAACGACCGACAGTGCTCCCAAACCAGCACCAGCAGTTTGGCGGGCTTCGCCGAAAAATTCAAGCTTTGGTCAACGATAGCAGAGCAGTGTAATTAAGGAAGTGCCTTTCCATATTTGACGATCTGTAGAAGACTTTTGCATGGTTTAACTGTCAGTGTGTTGACGCAATCTGTACAAATCAGTTTTGCCTCTAAAAGTCTCATCTGCAGAAAAAAATGGCGGACAGTGTTCCCACAGAGGCGGCAACAGCAGTTTGCCAGATAAATTCAGTGAGAACGTAGCAGAATGCTCCATTCATTCACAAGACATCCTTTGTGCTGGGACATAGGAGCCTCTACAGACTGGTTTGAACAAGGTAAGAGGAAGGTCTCTATGGAAAGTTTTGAGAGTAATGTGATGTCCTCTTTGTTCAAGTGTTCAAAGACAAGTTGAAGCAGATTGTCCATCTCTGGCGTGATGCTGTCCATCATCCGCCATTGTGGCATTAGGACACCTCTAAACCAGCAGCTGTAGGACACCGAAAATTCCAGCATTTTTTCTCTTCTGTAGGACAATTCTTGCAATTCTGTTTGCATAATTGAACTGATTTTCCCGTCTGTGCTTAGACAGTTCTCTCTTTCCAAGCAACAAGAACGCTTTTATAATTAATGGTGTTTTTGCAAGCATGCACAAACAATATGAAGGCTTTTAGCCGCGAGTACAAGGGCGAACTATTACCGTTTCTGAGACGTATGTTGAGAGCAGGACGTTACGATTTCTGGGAAGGTTAACACATGACAGACAGGCTGTCCCATTAGGTCTGCTAGGAAGAATGCAATCCATGTTTTTTCTGGCATATTTTCGAAAACAGCTTCTGACAGCATTGCAAAAGATTTCTGTAGCATGTCCATAGGGAGACTTGGCTGTTGTTTACACGGACATGTTACTTCAGTATAACACTGACAATCTTTTAGCTGCGCCTGGGAGAGTGAGTCGCTAGGTGAACATCTCGCTGCATCTGCAGGTACAAAAGCTATGCGTCAGACATCGTGGTTAGGTAAACATGTGCGCAGCTGGAGGCGTCTTGCATGTGGGGCAGGCTGGACCGGCGTGCGTGCCTGACACATCCGATCATCATTCCAGCTTGTACATCACTGATATGTTGTGCTCATACTTCTCTATGATAGTCCGAAAGCATTTATACATGCAATGAATGTTTGTGCACTGCATTATTTCGACTCTTTTAAGTGTTGTGTGCGTGTTTGCAGAGTGTCAGACATGCATTATTTTGTCAATTTTACGCGAAGCGAACGTGTTCTTTTCATCAGTGTACTGCATTATTTTGTGGACACGTCTGTAGTCTGTGCAACACATCATTTCGACACCACAAAATCTTACTTCATAAATTAGGGCAAATAGGAATAAGAGGTGTGACAAAGAAGTGGTTCAAATCATACTTGGAAAACAGAGTTCAACGGGTTGATATATCACAAGTTTCAAATAATTCCCTTATAAAACACCTGTCTGACCCAGAAAATGTGAATACAGGCGTCCCACAGGGAAGTGTATTAGGCCCAATATTGTTTCTTATATACATTAACGACTTCCCACAAAGTATCAGACATGGAGAAAAAATACTTTTTGCTGATGACAGCAACATAGTAATAACAGGTGAAAAATCCAACACAACTGTCAGAAAGAGCAAACGAGGCTCTCAATGATGTCCACAACTGGTCATTAAAAAATAAAGTAACCCTAAATGTAAAGAAAACTAGCTATATTAACTTCCAATTGAACAAAAAACACAATGCCACTAGAATAAAAGTTAATAATAATGAATTAGAATGTGTAACAAGTACCAAATTCTTAGGGATGAATGTAACAGCCAACTGAAATGGACAAACCATGTCAACATTTTGGCAAAGAAATTATCCACAGCATGCTATGCTCTTAGAATCCTTGCACCAGTATGCAATAATACCTGTCTTAAAATAACATATTGCGGATATCTATACTCAGTCCTCAGCTATGGGATGATGTTTTGGAGAACAAGTGCCAGTAACATACAAACTGTGTTCAAAGTACAAAAAAGAGCCATAAGGGTAATAACAAACAGCAACAACAGGGCCCTCTGTCTAGAATTATTTAGAAAGCTAGGCATTCTAACTGTTTCTTGTGAGTATATCTTTCAGAACATAATGTTCATTAAGAAAAACCTCAACATGTACAACACAAACAGCCTAATACATGACCATGAAACAAGAGCTTGTCACCACCTCAATCTAGATAGAAAGAACAAGGCAAGGACGCAAAAAAATATATTTTATAATGGGATAAAACTGGATAACAAATTATCACAAGAAATTAAAGAAATAAACGAGCCCCTCACTTTCAGACAAAAGCTTAAAACCTTTTTAGTAAGTAAAAGTTGTTATACTGTAAAAGAATATTTAACATAGATGTAGATTACTGGCAACATATGACATTATCACCAAAATATTATGTAATTATAAATGTGTGTATGACTAGTTATAAAAACTACACAAAATATGAGAAACCTGTTTCATTGTAAATGTAAATGTGTGCTCATGTGTTGTAAACTGACGACATCCGTGCAATATTTATTGTTCCACGGATGAACCAATAAATAAATAAAAAATAAATAAAAATAAATAGTTTACAATTACTGAGCGTGTTTGCAGAGCATTTTACAAGCATTATTTTGACAATTTACATGCTGTTTGCATGTCTGTACATCAGTGTGCTGCATCATTATTTCGGTAATTTACGAGTAGTTTGCAGGTCTTTAGGCTATGAAATGCATTATTTCGACAGTTTACAATTAGTTTGCAGAGCGTTTTACATGCTCCTTTTGAGTATTTACGAGTTGTTTGCGTGTTTGTACATCAGTGTATTGCATTATTTCAGTAATTTACGAGCAGTTTGCAGGTCTATAGGCTATGTATTGTGACAACATCACATCAGGTCATGTGTTTTGTATCACCGTAATAAATAAACTATGTGAAATCCATCCCTAAATAAACTGTTCCAAATTCCCACTGGAAAAAAATAAAGTACACTCCTTCCTCTCCAGCAGATGGACACAGACTGAGTCGGCGCAGAAAGTAAAACTTCTGAATGGAAAGTGCATGATAACAATGCCCCAATTCATACATTGCCTCTGATGCTAATTTTGTTTGTCATGCAACTTCCCACTTACCAAATGTATCTCCTAACATATGACTGTTTCCAAAATTAAAGACGCCACTGACAAGATCCCATTCCAAGAGTAGAGAAAGTACAATATGAAATGCGATGTTGGGGGCTGCAGGCCTCTCCAAAAGATGTCTTCCAACGTGACATCAAACAGTGAAAGGAATGTCGATTTCCTTGAGACATATGAGTCTCAACTTTATCTTTGATAATGAGGGAAGCTCAAGAAATGAATCAAAAATTATGCCACAGCTGGGACTTCAACTGGGTCCCCTGCTTATTATGCAGATTTGCTAGTCATCTGCCTGATAAGCAGGATACCAGTGTTCAAGTTTTACCTGTCACACAAATTTTGATTCATTTCTTCTGCTTCTATTGTTACCAGGGGAAAAAAGCAGTGGAAGCTAAGATGAAATAATGTGTGAAGGAGTGAGAAGACTGCTTTGAAAATGAATGGGGCCCACATCCAGTCAGACATGCAATATTCATTTTATTTTTGCTTGAATATTTTTTAGACAGACATCATACGTTAAGGGGGTTGTTTGTATATTTATTGCAGACATCTTCCTTCCTGGGCATCCAAATTTCTCTGCTTAATAGTTTCTTTTTAATTATTAACTCTAATAATGCAGTCACAAAGATATTAATTTATGCAGTGTAACTTTAGAAGAAGTATGTATAAGAATCATAATTAACTAGAAAGAACATGAAATGAAAGTAAATAATAAACCAAAAATTATAAGATTCTTCTAATGCGTATTTCTTCTGCTGCTGTTTGGTTTGCAGTTACCTCGCTATTTCTTCAAGTTTTGCCTTTTCTGGGTGGGAGAATGACCTACATTTATAGGCTCCTGTGCATATCATGAAAATATTATCCCTAGATGGACTACTTGTGTTCTATAGTATGAGTAGCCCTCTGTTAAGTGTGAGGTCCAGGAATCCTCGAACCAGCACAACTCCATGGGGGGTTCATACAAAATTTACTTGATTCTACTTATGTAACATTAAATATTAAATATTGTTACTATAATAAATTATCCAGTAATGAAGCAAAACACAACACTCATTCTGTCACCATCAGGATTTCTGATGACTGTTCATGTCTTCCCATTATTGAGGGTTTGCAGATAAGTCACTGTCATCACCAACACTATGATATAATGGTTTTACAACAAGAGTAACCAGTTTAATCACATGTAAAAGACAGGCCACTATAAACTCACGTCTCACACCATTATAAACTCACGTCTCACAAATAATGTTGCAAACAAACAGAACAGAAATTAGGTGTGTCCACTGGAAGATAATAAGGAATTGTATATTTCACAATTTCACCACTGCCAACGACAATCACATTTCATATCTGCAGCATCTACTGGTGACTATCCAGTTCCTCAGGTTAAACTGCGAAGTCTCTTTTGTTCAACAGTAATTCTTCCAGCATTTGGCTATCAAATAAACTGTAGTTTATGCATCCCTTCTCTGAGAGCTAAGCTATCTTAATTTTAAACATTTATTTCCATTCTAATCATCAAAACATAGCTCTGTATTTTCTCTGTCAGTATGCATGGTACTGGATGTTTTGTTTCAGATGACTTCTACGGTTCTGAGGGAAACCTGGCAGCCTGCCACTGCTTGCCAGGATGTATGGAAATAAAGTACACTGCTGAGATATCCCATTCTCAGATATTGTGGCACAAATATTTCGAACAAAAACCGGAAGAAGCAGCTCAATTTGAAAAGTTAGTTAGTTCATTATTGTGGTATATTTTCTTTAGTTACTGATTGTTCATTACTTAGTTATGCAGTTTTGCAAAAAAATTAGTTAATTAATTCCTTGCTCCATATATCATTTAAACGATTTTTGTCAGAGTGACATAGAACATGTCAGCTTACAAGCTATCATTTGTTTTTGTGTGTGTGGATACATTTGCATGACTATAGCCTAAATTTAATAACAGAAGTAAACATTTTTCTTCTATTTTACAAATGCTTCTGGTTCTTCCTTAGACAAATACACCTGCAGAACAGGTATAAATGTCCAGAGCAACCAGCAGTGTCTAGGATAAAGTCTAAAAGAATGTTGTACAGACATAGTATTCGTTAAATACAATGCACCATCTTACCTCGTTAATAAAAAAAAAGGAAGGAGTTGACCATGGAATTGCTAAGGAATCAATGCAGCACTCACCTGAATGTCTTACACAAAAACAGCAAACCTTATCAGGATAGACAGATGAGGATTTTAATCATCCTGAATGGCTTTTCACAGGGCACTTTAGATATGATATAATTAAATTTTCCCTGAGACATTTGAGTCTCACTCAACTTTACCTTATGCTAATGACAGAAGGTGAAAAAATGAATTAAAATTTATGCCATGCCTGGGATGTGAACCTGAGTGCTGCTTATTAAACAGGTATGCTAGCCATTACACCACAGCTGCAGTGTAAATAACACAACTGCACAGACTAGTCGAATGACCTCCATAACACAAACTTCAGTTCAAGTCTTCAGTTTATTTTCGCCTTCTTAAATGGTCACTGTTGCCAAGGCTCTCCAGAATTAAATTATCTTAGATCTATAGATCATCTACATCTGGGATACACCAGGATACGCCCAATATGTCCCATGCTTGGGTGCTATTCCAATACTAGAGAGCCTCAGCAATAGTGATGATTTAAGAAGGTGAAAATAAGCTGAAGACGTGAATTGGAGTTTGTGTTGGGGAGGTCAGTGGACTAGGGTAGTCCATGCAGCTGTGTAACATATACTGTTGCAGTGGTACAATGGCTAGCACACGTGCCTACAATAGGAGACCTTGGTTCAGGTCCTTGGTGTGACACAAATTTTAATTCATTTCCTCATCTTCTGCCATTGTTATAGACAAGTCACTTTGTCAAGGATGTACTGTGAATATCTTGAATCGGGAAATCCCACTTGTCAATGCCACAGTCAGCTGGCATGTGAGAAAACGAAAGAGGTCGTTGTTGACTACTGCGAATTATAACAGCTTATAGACAGGCCATAGACCAGCAATTTGTTCACCAAATCAGTGCTGGACAGCAACCTCAACTGATCAGCTATATCATTCATAATTACTGCTTCACTATGCCATTGACCCAATCTTGCAGTTCTGCTTACTGCTCATCACAGAGCAGAAACTAACATGGTTGTAGGAACAGCAGCATTTTATGCAGTAGGTATAGAAAAATGTCACATGGAATTATGTTTCATGGTACATGTTTGTACACTACAATGGATTAGGTACCAGGATATCAAAAATCAGATGCATCTGAAGTGCCAACAGGCTACAGTCGAACATCCACTTCTAGACCCATGCACTACCTGATGTAAAAGTACCTGGACACGTCAATGTAATGTGGAACTGACTGCTAAATTTCACAAGATGTGGACCACTGATGTAAAGAGAGGCAGGGAGTATTGTGTTCTCAGTAAATAAAGAGACAACAGCTGAACAGGTCGGTTAGAAGAGCCCAAGGACTTCGAATGTGGACTAGTCACCAATGTAGCTAAGAGCATTTGACCCCAGACTGCACTGTTGCCACATTTTCCCCTCCCCTCATGTAACATTACCAGACTTCCCTCTACCCTCCCTCACCCTTTCTGACACAGATCAATCACACCGTGTATAAGATGGCAGAAAATTCAACATTGACAGTAAATTCAAAGCAGCTAAATTTTCCTATGTATAAAATGGGTTGAAATTCAAAAACTGGTATGAAATTCAAAAAATACAATTTTGCTAATTGTAAAATGACAGGAAATTCAAAAACCCAACTGGGTCATTTTCCTATTGTGTATTTAACCGGGGACCTATAAACGACGAAGAAGCTTCATCCTGCCGTAGCCCTCAGTGGTACACAACCCCACAACAGGCCACAGTAGTCCACCCACCTCACCACAGCCCCACACTGAACCCAGCGTTATTGTGCTGTTTGGCCCCTGGTGGATCCCCCCTCCCCAAGGAATGTCTCATATCAGGTGAGTGTAACCCCAAATGTTTGTGTGGTAGAGTAATTATGGTGTATGCGTACGTGGAGACAGTGTTTGCGCAGCAATTACTGACGTAGTGTAACTGAGGCAGAATAGGGGGAACCACCCCACATTTGCCAAGGCAGATGGAAAACTGCCTTAAAGACCATCCACAGGCTGGCAAGAACACTGGGCCTCGAGACTAATCTGCCGGGCAGATTCGTGCCAGGGACTGGCACACCTTCCCACTTGGGAAGCAGAGCATTAGACCACATGGCTAGCCAGGTGGGCCATTGTCGGATTAGTGCAATGAAGGACCCAAGAATACAGGCCAAACCTGCATAGCTGTCAGATTTCCTCACTCTTGTGATGTAAGAATCTAAGATTGTGGACCCTCAGATATGAGTCCAGGCTGCATGACTGGCAGATTTCACAGGCCATGTGATGCCAGACTCCAATATTATAGACTCAAGGATATGGGCACAGCATGCATGTTTGGCAGATTTCAACGGCTGTATGATGCAAGGCTCCAGTATGACAGACTTGAGGATATGGGCCCAGCACGCATGGTTGTCAGATTGCATGTGTGTTTTAAGTTTAAAATCCTGTCTGGGCAGAAATTAAAAAATGTGCAAGACCCAATTTAAAAAATGGTAGTAAATAAAAATAATTCACTTGTTCTAAGTTTAAATTTACAAGAACTTCAAAAATCCGTTTACCTTAAGTTCAAAATTGTGAATAGCCCACTGGTTGACAGAACTAGAGCACCTACTTTAGTTTTAATGGCATACAGTTGACTGTTGCAGCCTGTATGATTGACAACCACTCAGCACTATTGTAT
Organism: Schistocerca gregaria; assembly: GCF_023897955.1. NCBI lineage: Eukaryota > Metazoa > Arthropoda > Insecta > Orthoptera > Acrididae > Schistocerca > Schistocerca gregaria. Next base: position 254,946,026 of record NC_064924.1, on the reverse strand, counting down.
GTATGGTAGGCTATGAACAAGAGAGGTATGCAGTTGAATTTTTATTTAAACAGAATGGCTCCCATGTTACACCATGTCATGCCCCATAGAGCTGACAGCCACATTTGAGCCTTCAACACATTGTGACATGTCTTGCCAGAGAGAGCCAGTCCGCGTGACTGCTGGCCCCTTGCCATCACTACTGCTGCCTTAGCCATACTCTGATTTTAGGACTGTAAGGTGTCTTATTGTGCTGCATGACGTTATGAGCCGCATGTTGGATCTCTACAGCTACCGCACACTTTTACTATCACAACTGCAACATGTGGTCCATGCTTCTGTCTCCACCCATATTCACTAACTACAATACCTTCGTGATTTATATATCTGGCATGTTGGGGCATGGAGGACATTCCTACGTAGGACACCATTTCATAGGAGTTTACAAAGATGCATTCCTACAGCCTTAATCACTCATCGATTTTGGATGCTGGACAGCAGCTTACCATTTCGGTAGACATCCAAGCTGAGCACTAAGACAGAAGCCAATATCATCATACTTGCTGTGCCAGACACAGCATTGTGCATAGAAGGTATAGTAATACTCCCTAAAGGAATGCATGAAACTACTTTTAAGCCTTAACTCTCCTCTTTGTTAAGAACAACCAGTTATTTGCTAAAAACTCTCCAGTCCAGTCAAAAATATAGTTAGACTTCTTGTGTTTTGCTATATGGTGACAACGTGGAACCTTGCCGAATATGGTAACAACCTAGACATATACCTATTGCCTGCTAGGTCTTGTTGATGAACAGAAAAACCCCATTTCTACATGATCATCGTTTATGGAATGCGTGATTATATTCTGTTTCCAGAAAGGTCATAATTCATGTTCCAAAATTGTATATCTGACTGACGTTAGCAATGTAGACTTCCAGCTGTTTCTATTTCCAGGAAGGTCATAAGACATGTTCTTAAACTGCACAGTCAACTGACATTTGTGGTATAGATCATTATTAGCTCTGTGTATCAACTTGAAGACAGTTCTTGTAGCTTGTAATAAGTCATAATAACTCTTTAATAGCGTATTAGTATTCTGCATAAATAATGTGGGGATTCTGTGTGACAATCCTTTCCTACATTTTCAGGAGTTATATAGGATCAAGTGTTTACAATATTTCCGTCATATTCTGGTTTGGTACTTGTGATTTTTCTTGACCCATTCAGATAAGCTGCATAATAATACTGAAAATTCAAATAATTGCTCAGCAGTGAAATTTGTTTTTTGAAAAGAAAACAGACAGCAGAACAGGAGGAACTGAAGTGCACAAATATGACAGCTCTGCAGTGAAAGTTCTTGGAAAGAACTTGGAAGAAGTTGTCACTTACATGTAAATTAGAAAGGAGGCACACAAATCTATTCAATGGCATTCTTTGGGCAAAGTATTCATCCCACACTGCTGGGAAAGATGACCAGTAATCCCTAAAACTAGGTTGTGCTTTTACATCCATAAGTAAATTAATACCTAAAAACACTTTCATCTCATCTGTATTTGTAGGGTGGGAGTTGATGCCACCACCCCTTTGCATAGCATATAAATTCATCTGATACACTATTTCATCCAATGTCTGGTCTGTAAAAAGTTCAAGAAAAAAGTCAGCTGGGGAAGAAAGATTATCAAAATTGGGCAAAGGCCCAGTTTCCTCCACAAAATTTACATGATCATAATCACCGATCTCACGTGTTTGGTTCTGTAAAGTCTTGGCTGGAAGGAAGAAGTTCACTGATATCATCTGGAGCTTTAAAAACTTCTTTCTCAGCTGCTAAAGAAGGTAGGAGTGTGGGGGCTTCCTGATGAAGGGCCTGAGTAATGCCCTCCAGATTACCATCTTCATCCTCTTCAGATTCTGACAGTTCTGACAAATCGCTTGGAATATCCTCAAAAAGTAATTTTTAGACAGTAGCCTCATCTAATTCTGCCAATGAGTATCTTTTATCCACCTAAATAGAGGTAAAAGTTAAATAACTTACTGTATATGAGAACAGAAGTTTTGTATGGTAACGATATCATATTAGCATAGTGGTTTTACAGTGAAACCACCAACATTTGTGCTTCTCATTGTTTCAATTAATGTGATATATTCATACTTTAGACATATTTTCAATTTAGAACATATGTCGTAGTGTATATAAAAATTTTACTTGCATTGAATAAAGTACAGCATCTGAATAACACAAAACAACATGTATAAATCTCAATATGTCGCACTTGCACGGAAAACACATGCTGGACGCCGCTTTCAGATCGCTACGTTGCTCTCTCAAGATTTGTTGAGTTAGTTCATCAAAAATTCGCTAGAGTGCACTACAAACAAGGCTGAGACTGGTTTCACAGTGAGTCACCTAAGCTGCAAAGGGATACAATGCAGCAAAAAGTGTTTTTGCAGTGAAACCACTGTGACACAAAGGGTTAAAGAGAATTGGAGCATTGTAAAAGACAGTTCAGGTGTAGCAGATATTTTTAATAACTACTTTTTAAAAATAGGCAGGAAAACTGGTGCAAATAGTTCTGAGGAGAAAACAAAATGGGCATACTATAGAACAATAGAGTTAAAAATTTATCTAAAATCTCTATCTGAAATAAAGGAGATTATCATAAATCTAAAAAGTAGATATTCACATGGAGTGAATAACATTTCCAACAAGACACTAAAAGTTGTGGCACCTATAATAAGTAATGTTCTTAATAACTTATGAAATGCAACATTAACTCAGGGTGTTTTCCCAGAAATACATCTTTTTCTAAATATTTTGAGGAGGTAATGTCCTCTAGGGTTTGTTGCCCACCAGTGTAGTAATGGCATACTTAGCCAATCACAGCTTTGGAAAAAATCTTTAAATGATAGATCTCACCAACTAGGATCTTCTGACTGTGTCAATCACAATAGAGAAATTAAGTTTCTGTGGAATACATAGTTCAGGAAATGCCTGGTTTAGTTCTAATTTAAGAAACAGAATTCCAAAAGTTACCTTAAGCTATCCAATACTACAAAGAGGAATGCCATGTCATCTGCATGGAAAGTAATTACAGTGGGAGTCCCACAGGGTTTGAACATTTGCCCATTACTATTCTAACTTCACATTAATGATCTGCCATTTTATTTGAATCAGGAGGCAGAATTAGTCTGCATGCAGATGATACAACCATTGTTGTGAAGCCAAGCAAAGAGGCATCAACAGAGAAAATAGTAAATGTTTTTGTGAAAGTTACTGAAAGGTTTTGCAGAAATGGACTTGCTTCAAACTTTAAAAAATACAGCTCATTCAGTTTTGTACAGTCAGAAATATCCCACGTCCTATTATCTTACTATACCATCCCACCTCTTATTAACATAGTACACCAAAAAACACTAATAAACTGATCAAATGCTGTAAGTGCTTAGGTGTACATGTTGATGAAAACTTAAATTGAAAAAACCATATAGTATACTAGCTAAAACATTGGGTTCAGCTGCTTTTGCCACACAATAAGTGCCAACTTTGGGAATACAGAAGTCAGTAAATTAACATATGTTGCACATTTTCATTCACTGATGTCTTATAATTATGAGGTAATATTCTGGGGTAACTTCACATGTGGCAAAAAGTATTCATTACACAAAATAAAGTAATTAGACTTATGTGTGGAGTTCACATAAGTACATCCTCCAGGCATCTATTTAATAAGCTGGGAATATCAATCACAGCCTCACAGTACACTGATTCACTTATGAAATTTCTGATCCACAATGCATCTTGGTTTGAGAGTGACAAAGTTATTCATGAGAATAATACTAGAAGGGAGAATGAACTGATTTACCCTACAATGAATCTAACTTTGGTAAAGAAACAAGTAAAATATGCAGCTATAAAACCTTTTGACAATCTACCAATGGGAACAAAATAGCAATGAAAATAATCAAAGATTAGATTTTATTATCCATATGTGGAATAAAAGTCTTCCAGATGGCAGAAGTGTTTTCAAGTGTAGATGTTTCTCCTCAAAATTCCCTTCTATCCATAGATAAATTTTTGAGTAGAAATAATTAGTCATTAAAAATCTGTTGGCTGGTTGATTCAGGGGAGGGGACCAAACTAAAAAAAGAAATCTGTAAATAATCACAATGTAGCAATAAAAATATTTTTTTTTTGTTACATATAAGTGTCTTATGTTTGTTCTGTTGGCACGTACCACATCATGATGTTTATCATGACTTCAGTGTACGGAACAACTTACTAACAACATAAACTTGTCAGAAGTGTGTGTGTCTGTGAGCCATCCAAACTCCCTTATCAATGCCACCTTACTTTGCTACACAATGAAATTACACCAGTAGTCTGATGCTGCAGCAGTCTATAATCAAAAGAGGAGCTTGAGGCCTACAAAACCTGCTCTACTAAATCAAGATTTTTATGGTTTCACAGCAAAAAGGGGAAAACCATGACTTAGGTAAGTCAGTCAGAAATGATACTCATCAAAAGATCAATTATCTAATGAGTGTGTGCAAAAACTCACCCATCTTGAAACCTAGCAACTCACTTCCTCAAAAAGTCAATACTAAATGTGACAAACTGTGTATTTTCCATCAAAATATAAGGGGGCTAAGAAGTAAACTAGAACTGTTGACAATGAATATTAATGACAGTAATACTACTGATAATGCTGATATCCATTGTTTTACCGAACACTATGTAAAGGAGGGTATCAATATGCTAAATCTAGATGGCTATCATATTGCCTCTCACTTTTGTAGAAACAGTGTGCAGAAGAGTGGTGTAATTACATATGTAAAAAAGAGTATAACGTATAGATCTCTAGAGCTCACAAAATACTGCTTTGATCAGTATTTTGAAGCTTGTGGTATAGAAATTAGCACCAAGACCCAGTCACTCATTGTAGTAATAGTGTATAGGGCCCCATCAGGGAAGCAATGTATGTTCTTTAAGCAACTCGAATCTCTTCTATCCCATATATATTCTAAAAATAAAAATACTGTAGTCTTAGGAGACTTTAAAATTAACTTTCAAGATTATGATAGTAATAGAGCTGACCTGCTACATATAATGAACACATACAACCTCACACCCATGGTAGACTTCCCCACAAGGGTTACAAACTACTGTTTAAGTCTTATACATAATATTTTCATTGATGAGAATAGAAACACCAGTGCAACAGTAAAACAAGTCCTAAATGGTCTTTCAGACTATGATGGCCAATTGTTAACTATCGATTATATATGCCCACACAAGAAGGACAAAGTCTGTAAACAGGTGACTGGAGTCCAATTTATAGAGCACTGAAAGTCAATGACAAATTTAACCTATTTATAAATGAATTTATGTGCCACTCTGAGCTGTCTTCCCTCGAAGAACTGCAAAGAACAAGTATCAGAGCCATACCAGCAAAAAGTGGCTCACTAAAGGAATAACAACATCATGTTGGACTAAAAGACTGCTTTATGTTTCTCTCAGAAATAGTAATGATCCTGAAATAAGAGCTTATTATAAAAAGTACTGCAAGATCTTAAATGAAGTTCTGATAAAGGCAAAAAATTTGTTCATCAAATCAAAAATAGATAATTCTGGCAACAAAATAAAAACCATCTGGGGTATTAATTAAAGAGAAACTGGTAGTAACTCAAACAATGCAGAAAATATTGAAGTTAGACAAAAAGGGAATATTGATAAAGGTGAAAATGTTGCAAAAATTTGCAACAAGCATTTTTTTTTACTGTAATGGACAAAATAGGGTATAAATGAGGCTCTGAATCTTTTACAAAGAAGTGGACTTGGTGTGCAATACTTCAGATTAGCATGCATCCTGTCACTGTTGAGGAAATTAAGAAGATAATAAGGACCATGAAAAACAAAAACTCAACTGGTATTGATGGTATCAAAGTGTTGATACACACACACATTTTTATTTGTGAAGTCCTGTGCCACATCTTAATGAATCATTGAGACTAGGAATTGTCCCTGATAGACTTAAATATGCAGTGGTGAAACCATTGTACAAGAAGGGTGACAGAAACGAAGTAACCAATTATCATCCTATTTCACTCTTAACTTGTTTCTCCAAGATTCTTGATAAACTTGTACACAGAAGGATTCTTGAACATCTTGGTAAATACAATATTCTCAATGAAAGTCAGTTTGGTTTTCAGAAAAACATCTCAACAGAAGGTCCAATATATTCTTTCACCAATGCAATTCTTTAATCAGTCAATAATAAAATGTCTCCAACTGGAATTTTTTGTGATGTTTCTAAGGTGTTTGATTGTGTGAACCATGAAATTTTTCTGAGAAAGGCTGAATTTTATGGGTTAACTGGAGAAACAGGTATGTGGCTTGCCTCCCATTTAAAGGACCGGAAACAGAAAGTCATGGTAAATGACACTAATGGGGAACCAGTGTCCTCTTCTTGGGGCACAATAAACTGTGGAGTCCCACAGGGCTCTATTCTGGGTCATCTACTTTTCCTTATTTTCATAAATGGCCTTCCAATGTGTACAAGGGCTACGATAAAATGTACTTGTTTGCCAATGATACGATGATTCTGGTAGACAATTCAACAATTACTAATCTTGAAATAACTGTAAATGAAATTTTTCAGGAGACCTTTAACTGGTTTACCTCTAATGGATTATCACTAAATTTTGAAAAAACTAAATTTATTCAATTCCATACAAGCCCAAATATCAAAGGTGAGATTAATGTTAAATACAATGATGGGAATTTAGCAAGAGTGGAGTCAACAAAGTTCCTGGGTTTACTTGTTAATAGCAATCTTAACTGGTCCTTACACATTCCCTACCTATATAAAAAAACTAAGCTCAGAAATTTACGCTATTCATGCGATTGCTTCCTTCAGTTACTTAAATACTTTGAAAGTTGCCTATTTTGGTTATTTTCATGCCCTGATGGCCTATGGAATTACATTGTGTGGAAACCAGCCAAAGGCAAACAAAATCCTCATAGCCCAGAAAAGAGTCATTAGGATTCTGTGTGGTGTCAATTACAGACATTCCTGCAGGAACCTCTTCCAATAGCTGGGAATACTCACAACAGTATCTCAGTACATTTTCTCTTCCATGTGTTTCTTGTGTAAAAACCATTCCCTTTTTGAAATGAACAGCATGTACCATAACTATGACACTAGGGTAAAAAGTGATCTACATCTTGAGCAAAAGAATCTAAGTATCGTGCAGAACGGAGTACATTACTTTTGCATAAAAATATTTAATGCTCTCCCTCAGGCAAAAAAAATGTCAGTTACTGATCCACCTACTTTTAAAGATCAACTTAAACGATATCTTCTAAGTAAAACCATTTATTCACTGGACGAATTTATGTATGAGAATAGGTGAATTGATTTTGATGTATTGTAAGTCTGTTCAATGTAATTTGTAACTTTTTACAAAAAAACAATTCTTGTAAACATTTTTTCTATGTCTTATATTATTCATTGTACAACCTATTATTATAAACATATGTCTCAAATCCATGTAAATGACACATTCTACACCCAAGCGATTTATCACTAATGAGTCTACAGAACATGAATGACCCAAATAAAATAATAAAATAAATTCATCAATGGGCAAAGAAGGCCAGATTCAGCTTTACACAGATTAGTTATTGCAGTAGACCCTGAAGAACATGACCATTCTGTATGGACAGTGTGTGCACCTACACATAATCTGTAGAGTGAAATACATCAGTTTACAAAATAAATAAACCCATTTTGTGCAGCGGAAGAAAGGGGGAAAATAAGTGAGAGATTTCAAGGTCAAAAAATGTCCTCTCCAGGAACTGGCACCTTCACTGTCTCTATGGAGTGCAACACAGTGTTACATGTAGTCACAGAACTAAGAATACTGGATTCTAGTTGACACAGACACATAATAATGTGACAGACTTATGAGACAGGGACTGCCTTTGTTCTGCCCTAGACCTAATGAAAGTTAACTCTTCTGACCAATCTGAGGGTGGCTGTAGGTGGTTTCCAATTTGTTACATACTGGCTCTGCGTTACAATTTACCTAACCAACTCAAAAAATGTATCTTGCAGAATGCATTTTGTTTAGTTTGGTTATGCCAGCCAATATTAAAAGAAGTGGAATGCTGTTATAAAAATGCTATAAATGGCTTCGACATTGAATAAGACTTTTTTTTTTTTTAAAAAAAAAGTTTAATATATATCCACACTCAGCAAACAACTGCGAAGTACATGGCTGAGGGACTTCACATTGCACCATCACTTTTTCCCAGTGCATTTGCATCAGGGGCATGCGAAGAGTGATTGTTTAAATGCGTCATTGCACTCTGTAATTATTCTTATGGTTCCTATTGGAGTGAGATGCAGGAGCTTATAGCACATTCCTTGATTAACCATTTAAAACTGGTTCTCGAAACTTTCCTGTACATTCACTTCAAGAAGTATTAGCTTGGCATGTTTGTTGATATCTAACAAGATGTTCTGCATAATTATGACTTTTTTCTGCTTCATGTATTTTATTTTCAGTTTTAACCTAGCATTATTGGAATATAATTAATTTTTGTGAATATTTTCTAGCTTTATGATATAACTCATGGGATCCTCTGGATTTAATCACATATGGCTGTGAATTTTGATTGTTGTATGATAAAGGTAGCATTTATATTCATATTAATAACATGTACCTTATATGTCCTATTGAAATAGGCTTACTGTCTAGATATCAAACTAATCTACCTTAAAATGCAATATGTGACTATGAGTCATTTGAGTTACATTATGTTTAATGTACCTCTTGCCAAATTTAATACTTGGGGCACAACACATACTTAAACTCGCAGAGTCAGTTATATCACACCTGGCAATTTTACAGTTTTGCCCCTTTTGGGCAGACATCCTGGGTGGAGTATTGACATGTTACACCATGTTGTAGTTGAATATTAGTGAAGACGTTAAGAGTACTGTAGCTGTCATTAGTGCCAGCGTCATTAGTGCAGAAATAGCTCAATCACTCACATTTGTACAAATAAATCAAACATGGAATAATGAAAAAAAAACACAGCCTTTATAAGTGGTTGGCAGTGCTTGGAAATAGACCTATATGAGACAGAAGCCTTCTGAGTTATATGGATTGAGGACAAGACAGTACTTTCACAAAACTATGCCTGCAGAGTACTGACTTATATGATGCATGAACTTTTCTCTGAGACTATATTGCCTTGCTTCTCAGTTGGTAGCAATTTGATAGTTTTAAGGAAACAGCTTCTTTGTCATCTGTAATCAACTTTTTACTGAACAGCACTTTCACATGATAGCAGTCATTGTTCTGTTGTTCACCTTTTCTGTTTTTAATGTAAGCTGTCATATGTAAATTAATATGTATGGCATAGCAGCGCATTTCATTATGCATATCTTTACTTTGTAAAGTCAATTGACCTTCAGTTTTTAACCTATTCCATTTGTATAGCAATTTATTAAAATAAAATGATTGAGATTCATCAGCAGACATTCAGTGACATGCACTGCTCTGTACTGCATGTGACAAAATAGAAAGATGAGATAAATGATTATAATGTAGCAAAAACACACTACCTGGAAAGTTACTTAGAGTGTCTCCTCAGTGTAGTCTTATCAAAGTTTATTTTAGTTAGCTGCTCAGTGTCTGCTTGTTTGATTATCACTTTACAAGCAGAGATGCAGGTTTTTCGAAGTCGGGCATTAAATTTTTAATGAAACACTATGGAGGTTTTTTATCTCATTATTTATTGCTTCAGTTAGAATAGCACAGCACAACTGACAAATAAAAGGTTACATATTTTTTTAGCTAAATATCTACTTTAATAGGCAGTCACCAAGCATTTCAAACACAGAACAGTACGTCTAAAGTACTTCTTAAACACAGATTCATTAACGCACGTCAAAAAATCTGAAAAAGATGACCAGCAATGAAAATCTCACAGCACATATAAAGAGAAAGTAATATGTGGTGCCTGCTGTCCAACTGCCAGTGCTGCCAACATTATGTCCAGACACCACGAGTCCCCAACTCGTGGTACCTAGAGAAGAGTCTGATATCAGTGAGATCCTTGCCTTGTGGGGTGCTGGGATCATCTTTTTATTTTATTTTTTTATTTTATTTAGTCCTTCAAATCCTATATGTATAGAATATATACAAGGATATTGGACATGGTTAGGTATTTACAAGATAAAATACAGTTTGTATTGCAATCCTATGGACTAGATATTGAGGTAATTTAGCAAAGATAGATAAATACAACAAACATTACAGGCAACATACAAAGTATAATATTAATAATGCATCTTTATTTTTGTTGTTTGGCTTTTATATATACTGTCAGACTGTAAAAGCAATGATCAATTAAATATGCCTTTATTTCAGCCTTAAAACTACTGAGTTTACCTATTGATTTAATATGTTTAGTTAGATTATTGAAAATCTTTATCTCAGTATGTAGTGTGCCTTTTTGGCACAATGATGTTCTCACCTGTTTCATATGAAGGTCAGATTTTTGCCTTGTATTGTGTGCAAGTATATCTTTATTTTTTAATAAGATATCTGGGTGTCTATCGATATATTGTTTGATGAAAACTGATGTTTCGTAGATAAAAATGCAAGGAAGAGGAAGAGCTGACAGTTTTTTGAATATGGGTCAGCATGATTTCGTATTGTTTACCCCTTCAATAATTCTTAGTATTCTCTTTTGCATCCTGAAAAGTTTAATATTTGTTGTTGTATTGCCCCAGAAGATTATGCCATATTTAATTACAGAATGCACATAGGAGTAGTATACATTTAACAGGCTGGCTTTGCTGCAACAAGTTTTTAAGATCTGTATCATGTAACAGGTTTTGCTTATGAAACTTCCTGGCAGATTAAAACTGTGTGCCCGACCGAGACTCGAACTCGGGACCTTTGCCTTTCGCGGGCAAGGGTCCCGAGTTCGAGTCTCGGTCGGGCACACAGTTTTAATCTGCCAGGAAGTTTCATATCAGCGCACACTCCGCTGCAGAGTGAAAGTCTCATTCTGGAAACATCCCCCAGGCTGTGGCTAAGCCATGTCTCCGCAGTATCCTTTCTTTCAGAAGTGCTAGTTCTGCAAGGTTCGCAGAAGAGCTTCTGTAAAGTTTGGAAGGTAGGAGACGGATACTGGCAGAAGTAAAGCTATGAGTACTGGACGTGAGTCGTGCTTCGGTAGCTCAATTGGTAGAGCACTTGCCCGCGAAAGGCAAAGGTCCCGAGTTCGAGTCTCGGTCGGGCACACAGTTTTAATCTGCCAGGAAGTTTCATATCAGCGCACACTCCGCTGCAGAGTGAAAATCTCATTCAGGTTTTGCTTAGTTTTCTTTGCGAATATTCAATGTGTACCTCCCATTTTGTGTTGTTCTGGAGCCAGAGTCCCAGAAATTTAGTGCTGTCAACACTTTAAAGAACTCTGTCCCAAGTTCTATTTCTATGTTTGGGTGGTGTCTTCCTTTTACATTATAGAGGTTCAGTGCTACCGTCTTTTCTTTGTTTATAATTAGCTTGTTGTAGCTGAACCACTGTTCTACACTGTTCATTGTTAGGATAGCGGAGTCTTTTAGTTCTTCTTCTGTTTTACCACTAATAAGGAAGCTTGTATCATCTGCAAATTGGAGGGTAGTTTGGCAATACTTGTTGTACATAAGATCATTGACATAGAGGAGAAACAGAATGGGTCCTAATACTGATCCTTGAGGGACGCCATACTTCACATTTTCATATCCTGAATAGTAGTAGCTTATTTTGTTATGGTCAGTATATTGCACTTCAACCACCTGTTTGCGACCACAAAGGTATGTCTTGATCCACTCATTGGATATACCTCTAATTCCTAATTGGTCAAGCTTTTGCAGTAGGGCATTATGGTCAATGACGTCAAAAGCTTTATATAAATCAAGACATATGCCTGATACAAACTCACTTGCATCCAGCTTAGTATAGATTTCATTAAGAAATTCAAATATTGCACTTTCAGTTGAATAGCCTTTCCTGAAGCCATGCTGTGAAGGTGACAATTTTATTTTTATTTAGGAAATCAGACAATCTCTTATAAAAAAACTTTTTCTAAAATTTTGGAAAATACATGTAGTAGGGCTATTGGTCTATAATTTGAACCACATTCTGGATTTCCCTTTTTGAACAGTGGTTTCAGTTTTGCTGTTTTTAAGCATGAAGGGAAGGTTCCTGATGTCAGTGAGCTGTTGCACAAATGTGTCAAGGGTTCAGCTAAGGCAAGACAGCATTTTGTAATAATTGCATCTGGTATTCCATCAGTTCCACATGAGTACCCTGTTTTCAAGGTTTTTATAACTGATAAAATTTCTTCAGTATTTGTGGATGAAAGGAACAAAGATGTAGACACATTTCTCACACTATTGCATGATGGAGGTGATATTTTGTTGTGTTTTCCAGTCCACTCACCAACTGTTCACTTATGTTTGCAAAATATTTGTTGAAGGTCCCTACAATTTCTGTTGGACAAGAAATCATTTGTCCTTCTTAACATAAGTTCATATTTTTATAGTTTAGTTTCACTTGTTGTTTTTTTTATATATAACTTCCCATATAGCTTTAGATTTGTTTTTTTTTTTTTTTTTTTTTTTTTTTTTTTTTTTTTTTTTTTTTTTGAATTTTCAATGTATTTGTCATTTGCCATTGTTTTAGTTTTCCTTACAACATTTTTGAGGATCCTCTTGTAATTCTTCAGGTACAAATGAAATTCATGAGGCATGTTCTGTGTCTTTGCTATGTCGTGTAATCTTCTTTTCTCTGCACAAGATATTCTAATACCTGTTGTCATCCATTTGTTCTTTTTGAATTTAGGTTGACATTTTTGCTTTTTTAATGCAAATGCAGCTTCAAAGTGTGACATGAAGATTTCCATGAATTTTTCAAACATTTTGTTAGTATTTTCACAAGTATACACTTCATATCAAGTTTCTTCACTTAGTCTCTGTACAAAAAGGTTTATTTGTTTGTTAGTGAATTTCCTTGCTTCTTTTACAAGTTCCTCTTTCTCAGTTGTTTCACTTGGGGTGTGCAAAGCAATAAACTGTGCATAGTGATCACTGAAGCCAGTATTAAGATTTCCGGCTCAGAAATTGTGCTTTACATTTGTGTTTATTAATATCTGATCAATTGTTGAGCTAGTTGTTGGTGTAACTCTTGTAGGAGAGTCTATGGGGGCTATTATGTTATATGTTTCCAGTAGGGTCATCAAGCTTTGCTGGTCTTTTGAGATTTCCTGAAAATCATTATTAAAATCTCCACATATGATCACTGTTTTGTTGAAGTTTTTTGTAGTATTTAAAGCTGCTTCTAGTTGATGACAGAAATCATTTAAGTTCCCATCAGGGCTCCTATATACACAGATGATAAATTGTGCTTTTAATGCAGAGAGTTCAATTGCGGATACTTCAAAAACTTTCTCTTCAGATAACAGTTCAATGGGTTTTATGTTACAATAATCAATGCCACTTTTAACAAATATACATGACCCTCCATGACTGGATGTAATTCTAGAAAATGATGATAAAAGATTGAAGTCTGCAAGTTTTGTGACTGACAATGCATCTTTAGGCAGCCAGTGTTCAGTTATACACATTACAGAAATGTTTTTTAGCTCATCAGTACATAAAATTTCAACTTCACTTAATTTGTTTAGCAATGATTGGACATTTTGATGAATCAGCATGAAATTAAAGGATTTGTTATGCTTTGGCATATTGTTAGACTTTGGCATATTTAATTGATCACTTACCTTTACCCTGTCAATAAAAAATCATTCATGTGTGCTGGAAGTACTGCTTTTCTTTTCCCAACTGCACCTATTCTTCTATTATCATCTGCAGCAGAATTTTCTTCTGTGTCTGACTCCCCTGGTAGTTGTTCAGCTGCTGCTCTGACTGTTGATAATATTGCTGCTGGTGTTAGCACTGGGTATGCAATTGGTAGAGCTGTTACTGCATTCATTGTTTTTGCTGTGCCTGAATATTGGAGGCACCTAGTTCCTTCTTTTGTTGTTGATGTTGGTGAGTGAGGTCTTGCTGACATTGTTTCCGTCGAATATTTGGGGGGCTGATTCAGGATGATTTTGCTTTTGGGTGTTTGATGCCCCTTGATGATAATTTCTTCAATTTTTCCGACGAGCAGTTTTTTCCCCCTGTTGTTAATGTGCAATCCATGTAATGTGTGGAATCTGAGCCCAATATTGTTAACATTTATGAGTTCTACATTTCTGAGATGTTTGCAGAGTAATGAAATTTGTTGGTTGGCATTGATTATTTCTTTATTTCCGCATGACCAAGACGGCAAGTCATGCCGATGTGGGATGTTCAGCACTAAAACATTTGTGTGTGTCAACTGTCCTAAGTGCCTTTTTAGTTCTTGTTTTGCTTTGTGGGTTTCATTTTTATATACGTCATTTGACCCACCAATTAGCACAACAAAGTCTTCAGAGGATAAGTCAGCAACGTCTGTGGATCGTACATAATTGCAAACTTCCAACATAGAAGCACCAGGCTTTATGTAAGTGATTGTTTGTCAACTGGACTGACCGTTCAGAAGGCAAGCAAATCCATGACCATGACTGTCTGCCATCAAAACTACTTTTCTTCGTTTAGGTTTCTCTGCATGTTTAGAAGGCCCACCGTCGTTATGGCCAAACAATTTAGTATCAGCACTGGGCAAATACTTGATATCTGGGTCACGCAAGTGTTCACGTCTTTCAGTTTCATTTCCCTTCATAACAGTAGTTGAGTTGTTAGGCATTCTTTTGGATGTATCACTCCGCGTATTTGTAATTTCATATTCAGCTCGGAAGTTAGTTTTATCACATGCACAATGTTTCTTATCTTGCACAGTTGATTGCACACTGAACCTGCTTGTAAACATGATATTAGGCTCATACAATAAGCTTCGTTGAGGATGAGGCACTTTGTTTTACACTTTGCCTGAAATTTCGTGTTTACTGTGAGGCAAGTTTGATGTAGGTTCACACTTTCTGGATGTAAATTTTTTTTAGTTGGCTCATCAGAGTATTAATGGTTAGTTGCAGACTACTTTCATGATCATTTAACTTCCTGATTTCATCACTACAATTTGTACACACACTGTTTTTATCAGTGTAATTTTCACTTTTTTTTGCATGAACACTATGCATATCAACACTAGCCGCCATCTTCCTCACATCCACCTGCTCTTCTAGAGGGAGTGGGAAGTGGACATGTTTGTGCTCGTGCAGCTTCTGTCCCTACTCACCAGTTCACATGGACTTGGAAACTGTTTGCATCACCTGCAGTCAATAACAAGCAGCCCCTGGCTGGCAAGTGCTTCCTATATAACAACTATATAACAGCTGACAGTCTTGTGTGGGTTCTCTAAATAATTAACAATGGGGTCATTGGATATGGAGCAAAAGTGTGATTGAGGAAGGATGGGAAGAAAAAGTGCTCCTTTTCTTTTAAAAAGAAAAAATTCTGGAATTTTACTTAAGCGAATTAGGAAAATCACAGAAAACTTAAATCAAGAAACTGCAGGGAACAAAAGAAAAAGGAGGAAATATGACAGTGGAGAGAGACAATAATCAACATTTTACAATAGAAAATTAAAAATTTTACATTCACTTGAATGTAATCCAGTTTCTCTCATGTTTAATAAAAAATTCTAAATAGTAGAAGATGATTTCATTATTAGAGAGAACTAATGACAGCAAATTTTAAAGCTTTTCCTTTTCCTCATAATATAACATTTATTGCCACAATAACTTGATAAAATAAAAAAGGGCTACCATAGATAGTTGAAGAATAGCATGATTGCAAACACTGTAGTTACTGCACCACCAACTTCAAAATGTGCCTAGTACATTCATGTTATCATCAGGACACAATTCTAGTAATGCTGTCATTTTCACAGTGGATAAAACATCTTCCTAACTGTAAGCTGGACATTTTTAATTGTGATTGCAGACACAAGTTTCTGTGTACCTACTGCAGATAGATAGAATAACGTTGTTACCAAATTATGTGTTGCAGCAAAACACACGGAAAGACTGTAATCTACTTCAAAAACAGCCACTTCATTCCCAGCCATCGGAGTGAACTCTATGGATTTACAACTTTCATGGGTAAGACTACATCTTTTGTGAGACTGTATCTTGCATCCCAGAATGCAATTTCTTGTTTTAATCTTAAGACTACACTTTCATGGAATCTTATATTCAAAATACTATTTTACTTCAAGTTTGTATGTCCTGATAGAGAATAATTTATGTTTAGTAGTTACAAGGCACATTTAAAAAGAAACAGTTGATTGATTATTAAAAGTGAATATAAATGAACCTCAGGTGGTCCATCCATATTTCATACGCTCTACATTTTTATCTTACCTTGTGCAATAATCAGCTTTGAACAATGTGAAAGAAAAACAAAAGTCTCTCCAGTTTGAAAGCCTGCTTAATACTTGCATGAAATTCTTGCTGAACACTTGAGAATGGAAGAAAGGTCAAAACTGATCTTACTGACAAATGCATAATGCTACAATGTAAGTATTAGTATCAGAAGTGATACTGTACATAAAATAATGAGACTACTATATTATAATCTAAAGGAAGATGGCTATGAATAATTATAATGAGAGGAATATCATCATAGAATGTAATGGAAAAGTTTTAGAATAAGTGATTTAGTTCTCTCTTCACAAACTTCAAAGGTGATGAATCAAAACAGGCAAGACAAGTTATTGTAAACTACATGGTCTATTTTATCATTTCTCTTCAGCTGAAACTTCACTGCAGTCCTGTATACATGAAGCATTGGAGTATACTCTCAGTTCTGTTGCCGTGCATGAGAAACGTTTTGTTATTCAAATTTTGCAAGACATAGGCCAGAAAGCAGCTGAAATTAGCCAGGATAAGTCTAGTATATGGACATGACTGTATGAGCAAGAATGTGGTGTGATACTGGAGTAAGAAATGCAGAGGAGGTTAAACAGACATACCTGATGAAGGTCATCAAGGATGAATATCAGTATTGATTGAACACCTCTTACCACAAGTGAGTCATGCTATAAGAGACAAGCATTGGCTTACCGTTTCTGAAATCACAATTTCCTTTGAAATTCTCAGGTCAGCATTCCAAAGTCTGCACTCTTTATTGGCATTGGTAATTTGGATTGGAACTGGTTTCAGCATCTACAGCAATGTTGCAACAACCCTCGAATTCCATTGTTATAACCTTTAATCACCAATAATTGCGTGGATATTCAAACACTCTCTCTTAGAAACAATAGCTGGTTATATGATAACAACTCAGTATCTCATATTCGACTGCCCTGCCGTGACATGCAGCTGGCGCCGTTTATAGCTAGGTGGCACTCCCGCACTCAGCCGAGTTGCGGAGCGCCTCTATCGCCGTTTGCGCGTACTGTCGTGGCGGCACTGTTAAATGTTGTGGCACTGTCACAACACTTTTCGCCCCTTGAAAAAAAAAAACACTCACTTCGTTGAAGACATGGACAGTGCGGAGACATCCATGGCCTCTTGTGAGGTCCCGAGAAGATCCCGCAGAGAGACACAAGAGTATGGTCGAAAATGTCCAGGACGGAAGCTCATACGTGGAACGTGCCTCCTGGACGAGATGATGGGTGAAAACTCCGGAGCAGCATCCATAGGTGTCGTGGACCTGGGGGTGTGCTCCAGCAAAATGGATCCCGGAGAAGGTGGCGTAGCGACTGGGGCCAGTTCCGGCGTACTTGGAAGCGGTAGCGACGTTGGCTGCATCAACACGTACGGTATATCAGCAGCGGTGACAGGACTGGCTTCTCGGGCTGGTGGAGGTGAAGAAAGGGTTGGTGGCACTGGTGTGGCCACCACTTGTGGGCACATCTGGTCGTAATGGCAAACAACCATGCTGTCCTCCATACGTATTTCACAAAACCGGCGGCCGCGAAGAGCCTTGACACCCCGGGAATCCATTTAGGGTGAGATCCATACCCTCATGCCCACACGTCGGCACCTACTGAGTATTGTCCCGCACTAGTGGACACAGCACAAGGCCTGACAGGGTGAAGCAGGTGCAGTAGAGTGTGCGGTTGGCGGCCATGCAAGAGTTCAGGAGGGCTGCGATCACCCAGAGGCGTGAAGCGATAAGAACTCAGAAATTGCAGCAGAGCGTCATCTGTGGAAAAATCAGTAAGGAATATTTTCATCTGGCTTTTGAAAGTGCGGACAAGGTGCTCGAACTCCCCATTTGATTGTGGATGGAAAGGCGATGCTGTAACATGATGAATCCCTTGTCCAGTACAAAAATCATGGAAGGCTTGCGAAGAGAACTGAGGGCCATTGTCCGTGACGATCATGGATGGAAGACCTAATAGCGCAAAGATTTTGGACAAAGTCAGCATCGTCGCCGCAGTGGTGGGCGACGGACATCGAACAATGAATAGAAACTTTGAGAAGGCGTCAATCAACAGTAGCCAATAAGTACCGAGGAAGGGGCCGGCAAAGTGAACGTGCACCCATTCCCATGTTTGTGCTGGATCAGGCCACGGAGAGGGCATTGTACGAGGTGCAGCCAGTTGTTGAGCACACTGACCACACGCAGCAACCATGTGGGCGATGTCCGAATCAATACCGGGCCAATAAACGTGCCCGCGGGCCAGGAACTTAGTCCGAGAAATACCCCAATGACCTTCATGCAACAGTTTGAGAACGTCTTTGCGAAGAGAGGCTGACACCACGACCCGTGGAGATGCCCCATCCGTGGCCAGAAGAACAACACCATCACAAACAGACAAACGAAGGTGCAAGGCATGGTAGTTGCGACGGGGATCCGATGCCCGGCCCTTGGTCCTGTCCAGCCAACCCCATTGAACAAAACCATCACCCGACGCAGGACCGGGTCCCGCGCAGTACCCGACGCGACCTGCGAACCTGTAAGTGGAAAACCGTCGACCGCACGACGTTCTTCCTCATCAATGTGGAAACAGAGTAGTTCATCACGATCAAAAACCGGGTCGGGGCCCATCGGCAATCGCGACAATGCGTCAGCGTTGGCGTGCTGGGCCGTGGGGCAATAGTGAATCTCATAGTGAAAAGGAGACAAGTATAAGGCCCAACGTTGCAGGCGGTGAGCTGCCTTATCCAGAAGACACCGATGGGCTGAACAGAGAGACCAGCGGCTTGTGGTCAGTGATGAGGTGAAACTTAGAACCATACAAAAAAAATGCTGAACTTTTTTAGAGCATAAATGATAGCGAACACCTCCTTTTTGATTTGAGAGCAACGCCGTTGCGCATCGTTGAGGGTCTTGGAAGCATAGGCGATGGGTCATTCCAACCCATCCTCATACCGATGGGCGAGAACAGCCCCTAGGCCATACTGTGACGCGTCAGTCGCCAGAACCAAGTGCTGACCCGGACGGAATGTGGCAAGACAAGGCGCCAACTGCAAATGAGCCTTCAGGCCGACAAAAGCCTGCTCACACTAGTCGGACCAACAGAAAGGGACGCCACCACAGATGGAATGAATTTGTGATAATAAGCAATCTTGCCTAGAAACGTGTGAAGTTCTTTGACCATAGATGGCCGGGGTAGAGCGTTAATGGCCGCAACGTGCTGACGTTGGAAACCAAGATACACAATGGAGGGTTGGAAGAACTATGACTTGTCCAGATTGCACCTCAACCCAGCCGAATGCAAAACCCAAAAAAGTGAACGCAAATTGCGAAGGTGCTCCTCAGTTGAGGCCCCCATGACAACAATGTCATCCAGATAGTTTATGCAGCCGGGAACGGAAGCTATGAGCTGTTCCAAAACTGCTGAAAAATGGCCAGTGCGCTAGCGACGCCAAATGGTAACCACTGGTACTGATACAACCCACAAGGAGTGTTGATGACGAGAAATTCTTGGAAGTAGCATCCAACGGCAACTGATGGTACGCCTCCGATAAGCCAAGTTTGGAAAAGAACTGGCCCCCAGCGAGCCTGGTAAATAACTCCTCAGGACAGGGAAGAGGATAAGTGTCAATGAGGCTCTGAGCGTTGACAGTGGCTTTAAAATCACCACACAATCGCAGACTCCCATTTGGTTTAGAAACCACCACGATCGGCGATGCCCATTCGCTGGAGGTAACAGGAAGGAGAATCCCTGAAGCTGTTAACCTGTCTATTTCAGCCTTGACAGGTGCATGCAACGCCACCGGAATAGGGCGTGCCCGGGAAAACTTAGGGCGAGCCGTAGGTTTAAGAGTAATGTGGGCTTCAAAATCCTTGGCACAACCCAGACCAGGAGAGAACACAGATGAAAATTCAGAACACAATCCATACAGCTGTTGATACGGAATATCCTCAGATATGAGGTGCACATCATCATCAATGGAGAACCCGAACAACTGGAACGTATCATAACTGAACAGGTTTTCAGTGCCTGCATGATCAACAACATAAAACGTGAAGGGCCTAACAACAGACTTGTAGGAAGTGGAAGCATCAAACTGACCAATGATAGGAATTTTCTGTTTATTATAAGTTCTCAGATTTCGCGTAACTGAAGACAAAGGAGGGGAGCCCAACTCCAAATGCATGCGAGGATTAATGAGAGTTAGTGCAGAGCCAGTGTCCACTTGCATGCGGATGTCTTTATCCAGAACACGAACAGTAACAAACAACTTATCTGTTTGAGAAAGCACACAGTGAACATCCATGTCCAATGCCTCGTCCACACCGACAGGAACTTTAGGGGACTGACACACGGAAGCAATGTGGGCTTTTTTCCTACATGAATTACATGTGGCCCAACATTTTGGACACGCGGCCCTGTCATGCTGTACGAAACAATGGGGGCAAGAAGGAAGTGCGGAACAAACCGGCTTCTGTGGTTGCTGGTTTCGCTGCGAGTGTTGTGACCCAACGCAATGTTGTTTACGCGAGTGAATCGCCACCACATCTTCATTCTCCTGTGAAACAGGCAAATTGTCCGTGTCGAGAGTTGACTGTACAGCACCTACATCACACCACACGTCTATTTGCGCGCCAGCAGTGTGAGACACTTCAAAGGATTGAGCGATGCTTAGAACTTCCGACAACAATGGGTTTGGCAGTTGTAGGGCATGTTGCTGAACTTCTTTATCAGGAGCAAGCCATAGAATCGCATCCCTAACCATTGAATCAGCGTAAGACTCATGATGAGTGTCTGTGACAAACTGACATTTCCTACTCAGACTGTGTAGTTCTGCCGCCCAAGCCCGGTCAGATTGATTGGGCTGTTTACGACACCGGTAGAGCGCCACGCAGGCGGCAATGATGTGGGTGTTTTTTCGGTAATAGTTAGACAATAAGTCACACATTTCTTGGAAGGATAGAGAGGCAGGTTCCCGCAGAGGGGCTAACTGAGATAGCAGCTGATAGATCCGTGGGGAAATCCAAGATAGAAATAACGACTTACACATAGGAGCGTCGACAATGCCAAAAGCCAAGAAGTGTTGCCACAAACGCTTCTCATAATCCCCCCAGTCTTCAGCGGCCTCATCGTAAGGAGGGAATGGAGGCAGAGAAGAGGAAGATAGACGATGAGTAAGCGACGTCGACAACGCCTGAATCACAGCCGTCAGCTGTGTTTGTTGTTAATGAGCACTTACATAAGCTGTTCCATGTCTGCCCCATCACAAACACGCAAATCCACAACGCAGTGAAAATATCTGACCTCGTCGCCAAAAAGTGTTATAACCTTTAATCACCAGTAATTGCGTGGATATTCAAACACTCTCTCTTAGAAACAATAGCTGGTTACATGATAACAACTCAGTATCTCGTATTCGACTGCCGTGCCGTGACATGTGGCCGGCGCCGTTCGTAGCTAGGTGGCGCTCCCATGCTCAGCTGAGTTGCGGAGCACCTCTATTGCCGTTTGCGTGTACTGTCATGGCAGCACTGTTAAATGTCGTGGCACTGTCACAACATCCATAATATGTGAATGATGAGTACCCAAAATCTTGACACAGCCATGACTCTCAGTGAATCGATTCAGTATTAACATTTATGTTATATTACAGGGAGGAAGATGAGAATGACTGGATCAAAATTGTGACAGATAATGAACACAAGAGTCTTCTATTTCTTCAAGAACTAACCAGCATTTACATCAATGTCTGCCTACTCACACTTCCCAAGCAAGCCACAAACAGTTCAAGCAAACAAAATGCTAATGGATACATTATTTTGGGGCAAGAAATGTGTTTTACATGCTGACATAGTGCTGCTAGGGACAATAGTGACCAGTGTGATTGCATATTGTAAATCACTGAGATACATTCAAAACACAAAGACACATGTTTTGGGCAGGTGTCATTTCTGTTGCACAATAATGCCCAACTGCTTGCTGCTACATCAACTCAACCATTTCCTTAAGGATTCACAGGGGTCTACAAGTAATTTATTATTTTACTTGTCAGTTATTATTTACTCTTTTCATTTGAGCAGTATCATGATCAGCAAGTCACTTCGTCCTAGAGTCTAAACTGAAACACCATTTTCTTACTACTGGTATCACTATTGTGTAGCTTGGTGCTTAAGTGAATGTAAAAAGGTACAAGACTTGGTAAAATCTACAACATCTCCATTTATATGACTATTCTGCTTCCAGAGATAAGCCTACAAACATAAAGGCCTGAGTCTCAAACCCCAATTAGTCTAAGGATTGTTTTGTCAGTTATCGTTTCTTTCACTTTTGATAACACATTGTTAGTATAGAAAGCAATGTTACCCTATGGTTCAGAGCTCACATAAAATGATAGGTCCCCTTGCAGCTGGCTGAGTAAGGAAGAAGGCAAGAGAAAACATACCACCATGAATATGGCATACTGTGTTAAGCACTTGGATGTTCAAACCAACCATCAAGTTGCTGACAATGTTACTTATCAACATTAGTCCTGCATGCCAACAACTTGAAGAGTAACAATGAACTTCTTAAAAAATTGAAACTAACTGATTTAATTGAGCACCTCAGCTTCTGCATTGTCCTATGGACTTTCTGACAGATGATACACATCCATTTTATTTACTGAAGCCATCATATAACAGGAAAGATGATGATGTAGTAATTTCATTTCAGAACAAATTATTGTGTCTGTACTATTCCGTAACCTTTCCCCCAAATAATCTAAAAGAAATGTACTTGTAACCAAATATGATGATTTGCAATTAAGGTCTGTTATCAGCTAGTGTGTGGTCTTTATGCCTTATACAGCGTTTTTTATAATCCAATGTATCAGCTATATAACAAGATGCTGAATGCATGGTTTTATTAAAATCATCAAACTTTTGTAGACCTGAGACATTTCCTCGATGTTCCATAAATGCTTGGAGAGGTCCTAGTAGCCATTTCATCTAGCTCTTTTTAAAAAAGTATCAAATTAGTCACTTAATATTAAATCACAGATTCATACATGAAAATAAAATACAAATCCAACAACTACAATCACAGCCGATTGAGTGCTTATTTATTAATAAGTTAGGAAAATTTATATGCATAGTTTCACTATATTATAAATTTTGCTCAGTATTCTAGACCCATTAAGAAAACCCCAAGATGGCATGAATTGTTAAAATAAAGTTGCCATTTAGTTCAATTTGGTTTTGCAACCATGCTGCCATGGAGCAATAACTTTTATTAACAGTCACATCTGAGTGGAATCACTTCAGAATGGCCCACCTAAGAGCCAGGGGGTCACCCCCAGGCAACTACAAAAAAAAGCCACAGGAGAGGTCAGTGCAACCTCTCCAGTATAACTGCCTACATGGACTACTTTTTTACTGGTGGACACACTCCACTGAGGTGATAAAACCAATGAGGACATCCTCTCCAGACAAACTCTGGTCAGGTTCTCAATGGTGCAACTTGGTTTTTAGCTCAAGCATAAGAAAAACTGCACAAGTTGCAGTTCTTATCTTAGCATTTAATGGCCTCCATTATCAGTCATATTTAGAGCCATACTGGTAAGAATCTGGTTGTGCCACGGGAGGATGTACATGGCCACCACAAATGTCAAAATTATGAGTGTGTCCAGTCTGCTCTGTGATGCGACAGCACAGCACATCCCAGTGCTACTTGGATATTAGCTGCCACATATGCCACACTTTGCTTTCAAATCTCATTTTTCTCATGATCAACAATACCTCCCAACTTCGTCTCAAGGCAGTTCCCCACATTGTTAGTATTTAGGACTCCTCAGGGACTGGACGAACATTTTATTCTTCTTTGATATACACTCCTGGAAATTGAAATAAGAACACCGTGAATTCATTGTCCCAGGAAGGGGAAACTTTATTGACACATTCCTGGGGTCAGATACATCACATGATCACACTGACAGTACCACAGGCACATAGACACAGGCAACAGAGCATGCACAATGTCGGCAATAGTACAGTGTATATCCACCTTTCGCAGCAATGCAGGCTGCTATTCTCCCATGGAGACGATCGTAGAGATGCTGGATGTAGTCCTGTGGAACGGCTTGCCATGCCATTTCCACCTGGCACCTCAGTTGGACCAGCGTTCGTGCTGGACGTGCAGACCGCGTGAGACGACGCTTCATCCAGTCCCAAACATGCTCAATGGGGGACAGATCCGGAGATCTTGCTGGCCAGGGTAGTTGACTTACACCTTCTAGAGCACGTTGGGTGGCTCGGGATACATGCGGACGTGCATTGTCCTGTTGGAACAGCAAGTTCCCTTGCCGGTCTAGGAATGGTAGAAAGATGGGTTCGATGATGGTTTGGATGTACCGTGCACTATTCAGTGTCCCCTCGACGATCACCAGAGGTGTACGGCCAGTGTAGGAGATCGCTCCCCACACCATGATGCCGGGTGTTGGCCCTGTGTGCCTTGGTCGTATGCAGTCCTGATTGTGGCGCTCACCTGCACGGTGCCAAACACACATACGACCATCATTGGCACCAAGGCAGAAGCGACTCTCATCACTGAAGACGACACGTCTCCATTCGTCCCTCCATTCACGCCTGTCGCAACACCACTGGAGGCGGGCTGCACAATCTTTGGGGCGTGAGCGGATGACGGCCTAACGGTGTGCGGGACCATAGCCCAGCTTCGTGGAGACGGTTGCGAATGGTCCTCGCTGATACCCCAGGAGCAACAGTGTCCCTAATTTGCTGGGAAGTGGCGGTGCGGTCCCCTACGGCACTGCGTAGGATCCTACGGTCTTGGCGTGCATCCGTGCGTCGCTGCGGTCCGGTCCCAGGTCGACGGGCACGTGCACCTTCCGCCGACCACTGGCGACAACATCGATGTACTGTGGAGACCTCACGCCCCACGTGTTGAGCAATTCGGCGGTACGTCCACCCGGCCTCCCGCATGCCCACTATACGCCCTCGCTCAAAGTCCGTCAACTGCACATACGGTTCACGTCCACGCTGTCGCGGCATGCTACCAATGTTAAAGACTGCGATGGAGCTCCGTACGCCACGGCAAACTGGCTGACACTGACGGCGGCGGTGCACAAATGCTGCGCAGCTAGCGCCATTCGACGGTCAACACCGCGGTTCCTGGTGTGTCCGCTGTGCCGTGCGTGTGATCATTGCTTGTACAGCCCTCTCGCAGTGTCCGGAGCAAGTATGGTGGGTCTGACACACCGGTGTCAATGTGTTCTTTTTTCCATTTCCAGGAGTGTATTTCTCTTACAAATTCTTACCCATGTGAACTGGTGATATTACAAAAAATACGGTATTGTGGACTGGTATCATCCCATTCTGTAAATATTACCTTGGATTCTATTGCATTTAATGCTTCAGAACACGTAAATTCAAGTGACTTTCTTCTTTTCTGTTACTTGTTTGTGGTCTTCCCTCCCAGCTCTTATACCACAATATTATCTGGCTGAAAACATCTGCTACACGGTGGCTGTTACATGTTTCATCTCCAATGCTGCCACAGTCATGGAGACAGAAGATCTTCAGGAAAACTATTAATTACCTAAAAACAGGGGAAGAAGCTAGGACAGCAGGTCCAATAATCACAATTTAATTGAGTTATCTTGGTGAGACTCATTACTCTTCATTAAATACTTATTTGTATATGTAATATAACAACAAATGTTCAACATCTACAAACATGATCCTGGAACATAAGGGCTACAAACTCACTGTTACTGTGACAGCAATTTTTAACCATGTAGTGACCCCCAGTCAGAGAGGGTTACACTTTTATTCCATACAGACTTATATCCATCATCAATGTCAACATGAGATGTGATCCCCTCCCCCAGGCATGAATACATTCTTGCATTCTTAGCAGCATGGAAGCAAAAAGCTCACAAACTTCACCTTGCGGAATCCCTTGCCTGAAGTACTTCCTGCATCAGTTGATGAGGACAGCCGGCAGCAGCTGGTCCTCCCATTGCATCCCAAGAGTGCTATATGGCTGGCAAACAGACTGGCTGAGCCAGTCAAGGATCCATATTGTATTTTCTCGCATCTGGTTTTTGGTGTGACTGTCCCAGAATTTAAACTACTGTCCAGGATCCTGGATAACAGGACTACGGACACACTTTTATCCTGCCTTGTGCTGAATTTGTGAATCACGTGAACACAGAGAAAGAATGATGTGTGACATCCCTGCTACAATCACTATATATTATTCAAAATACACATTTCCATGTTAAATTAGGGATTATTGGGTAGTTAAGTTTTTAGCAAATTTCACGTCCAGTTTCAACATTTTAGAATGACTCGTAGAAAAAACTGGCATTTGGAAAAGATGTCTCATCCATCCTCTAATGATGAACACAGTTCATCAAGTTCATCTGTTCCGAGGAAGAAAGCTAAATGATATAGGGCTTTCAAAAAGACTGGTTAGAAAACAGAGATTTTCTCACAAGGCTGATAAAAGAAAAGATGTCACACTAAAGTGTGTGATTTGCTCTGCCATGTTTTCTATAAAATTCAAAGTAAGAAAAGCTGTGGTGGATCATCAGCAGGTGCAGAAACGTATTCTGGCGCATCAGAAATGTCATAAAAATAAAACAATTACACCTTTACTTTTGAAGAAACCAACTGAAGAAGATGCCATGATTATGCTAATGTTGCAAATGTTATCACAGTGTAAAACATGGCCTTAGCTACAGTCATAGATTGCCAAATGAAATCAGATCATCCCTTGTTACCAGACAATAGTACTGCATCTAAAATTTTGTGTGCAAGAATTAAGGCAATGGCCAATGCAGTCGTTATGTAGTCATGGACAAGCGTCATAAAGCTTTCTATTTTCTTGCATCATCAGATGCTTCAAACTGAGGAAATATAAAAACATTCCCTTATGCAATTCAATACTTTGCTGTTGACAATGGCATATGCCACTTGTGACGTTCACCTGCTTTATTTCTTTGTTAAGGGGATGGAAGTTCAACACTGACTACTATAAATGATGTAGCCGACAGTTCACAATTCTCTTTCACAGTTCCTTACTTTCACTGTTCACAACCCGCCCAATGTTACACAATTATTTTGCTAGTTCACTACTGGTAAATGTTGATAAGTCTCATTAATAGGTTGCAGGCAACATCAGCATACAGCTACAATAGTTTGCTGTTGAACATCTATGAACAGTAAAAACCTAGCCACACAGTTCACAGTTCTTGCAGAATAATATGATACGTGTGACACTATTTTTCAAATAAATTAAACAGACATTGTCATTAACTGTTCTAACAGACAGCCTATTTTTGTTGCACTTATTCCACTGTTAAGTTGATGCATTTTGTTAATCTAACCAATACATGTTTCATGTATGAAAATCGGCTATGGACTGACTGCCTCAGGACCAAAAATCGGTCCTTTATATATACTGTTTGATGTTTAAGTTACAGAAATTACAATTAAAACATAACTCATTCAATTAACTGAATACATTAAGAAATTTCTTCCTTTTAACAAAGGTTAGGCTGGATTAATTGTTTAAATAATGAAATTAACAGATATAGTTATACAAACAATACTTTTGACAAACCTGGTAATTATTGTGGAATTAATTACAGGCTGGCTTTGCTAATATGCTTTCAAATAGAGTCAAATAAATACTTTAAGAATTCTAGTAACTCTTCTTCCAAATGTTTATAATTAGTACAGAATTTATATTTGTTTATAAGTCAACAATAGAATCTAAGTCACTAAACAATTACTGATTTCACCCTTTAATGATCTATAGCAAAAGATATTAACTAGGAATGGTCAAAATGAATTACATACCCAAAACTAAGCACAAAATTAGACCTGGTGCTATATTCCCTAAGACTGAGGGCCAACCTTTCTCTTTTACGGAAATGAAGATTATACTCATGCATGTTAATGGTACTTAGGCAAAAATGGAAATAAAATGAATTTAAGGAGGCAAATGGCAAAACAAGAGAGGAAGTGAAAAGATCCCAGCTTGCTTCGCCACATTACCTCCTCATTGGATTGACCAGATAGACATTGCAAATAGCTAACTGGACAATTCAGTGGCCACAAGTGACCCCAGAAAGTAGGTTTATCATTCTGCACACAAAAGAATATTACATAAGAAATCATCTTATCAAAAAATATAGTACATATGTTTCCAAATTTCTATTTATATGAAATGGCCATACAAAATACAAAATATTTGTATATAGTGTATATATATAAAAAACAAAGACTCTGTGACTTACCAAATGAGAAACTGCTGGTAGATAGACACAATAAAAAACACACAAACATACACACAAATTTCAAGCTTTTGCAACCCAAGGTTGCTTCATCAGAAAAGAGGGAGGGGAAGGGAAAGACGAAAGGATGTGGGTTTAAAGGGAGAGGATAAGGGGTCATTCCAATCCCGGGAGCAGAAAGACTTACCTTAGGGGGAGAAAAGGATAGGTATACACTCACGCGCACACACACACATATCCATCCGCACATATACAGACACAGGCAGATATATGTAAAGGCAAAGAGGTTGGGCAGAAATGTCAGTCGATGCGGAAGTACAGAGGCAAAGATGTTGTTGAATGACAAGTAATGTACAAGGGGCGACAACTTGAAATTAGTGGAGGTTGAGGCCTGTTGTGTAACGGGAAGAGAGAATATATTGAAGGGCAAGTTCCCCTCTCTGGAGTTCTGATAGGTTGGTGTCCAGATAACCCGGACGGTGTAACACTGTGCCAAGATGTGCTGGCCATGCACCAAGGCATGTTTAGCCACAGGGTGATCCTCATTACCAACAAACACTGTCTGCCTGTGTCCATTCATGCAAATGGACGGTTTGTTGCTGGTCATTCCCAAATAGAATGCTTCACAGTGTAGGCATATCAGTTGGTAAATCACGTGGGTGCTTTTACACGTGGCTCTGCCTTTGATCATGTACACCTTCCAGGTTACAGGACTGGAGTAGGTGATGGTGGGAGGGTGCATGGGACATATAGTGTGTTGTACATTGGCAAAAAATATCCACAAATTATATTTTTAATAACAATAGGCACCTTCATCATAAGTGATGTCCTTTTTGGATAAACAAAGATTAAATTCTAAGATGCATATTACTTTCTAAAAGTCCTGTCTTGCTTCAAAGAATAAATGATCATGGGTTGCAAAAAGTTAAATTGCACTGCACATTGCAGTTCATTTTCAGACAGAAAATTCCACTTTTTCAATGTTTGGTATTTTGCACAAGCACTTTCACTCTTTTAATGAGCTTTACAACATTTTCTCATGAAGATGTCTACACCTTCAACAGGTGCAAGTGGTAGTTAGTAAGAAAATGCACTGCTATCAGTTCCCTTGGAGGTGGTTCTCCTCCGCCACAGTACATGAAAAAATTAGACAAAATACCATACTTTAGTACACTCACTTTTACTTCTAACTAAATATAAGGAAAAAATGTTTCACACTAATGGCAAATAATAGTCATTACTACATAAATAAAGACATTACGCAGTTTTCATAACATCACAATAATTAGCACTAAAATTGACTATAATACTAAAGGTGGGATCTAGTAAAAATTTAAAATCAAGTGCACATTACACTACAAAACATTATTCTAGGTCATAACTCTGTCTCAAACTGGTTGAACTTGAAAGATTTGGGTTTCTTTTCCATTTGCAAAATCACTAAAATGCCAAGTCCTGGTTAGAAAGTACCCTGCTGTAAAAATCACATAAAAGTTGAAGATAGAATGTTTCTGATTCACTTATAAACTGCAGATAGCACAGGAGAAGAGTTTGACTACCTCAGGAAACATGAAAAATGAGACTGAAGCTGGGCTAAGCATTATCGTCACATAATCGTATCCAACACAGAATGTTGTACCCCCTATTTGCTTGTAAGTCTTAGTCCTGGTTCAATACACACTCCATTCTCCTAACGAAATCAATATTACCCATGCTCAGAAACATTTTAAACTCTCATGGATCAATATTTAAATATCTAATTGGTGATAAATAGGGTTTCAGGTTAAGAATATTCTTCAATCCAAAAATTCAGTTAGTCTTTGTGTAAACCAATTCATAAGAGCTGTCATGGGCAATGCGTACCACTCTGTAAGGACCATGATACGCGTGCAAAAACTTCTTTATCTCATCATTTACTTTGCTAGATTTTTCTTTGGTTTTGATGAGGACAAGATCACCTATTCTGAAACTAGTCAGATTCACTCCTTTGTCATGCCTTCTCTTCCTTCCTGCTGCTTTCTTTTTCATCATCACTTTAGCCAGTCTGATCTTTTTTACCTGTGCTACTTCACTTCCCAGAGTGAAATCCACTTCTTCTCTGATGATGTTGCTGGGCCTCTTGTCGAACATAAGCTCACATGGGGCATATCCTGTTGATTTGTTCCATAAGTTGTTGCTAATATTTTCAAAATGTCGAATATGACCAGCCCAAGCAATGTGTTTCTTACTACAGTAAGTCCTGTACAGCCTATTAATCTCCTTTGTAACCCTTTCACTCATGTTACCTTGTGGAAAATAGGTAGAAGTCTTTATGTATTTTACGTTGTGCATTGCCATACAGTGTTCAAACCTCTCAGAAACAAATTGCGGACCATTATCAAACAAAAGTGATTCTGGTACCCCTACATTGTAAAAGTAATCAGATGTCAACTTCTCAATTGCAGTATTAGCATTTGCCTTCTTAATTGGATACAGTTTTACATATTTGAGAATGTGTCCAAAGCAACAACAAAATATTTACAACCTCCTGTAGATGCAGGCACAACACTCCTAGAAGTTCAACTGCTATAAGCTCTTTAGGTTCACTAGGAAGAACAGAATGCATTAAGCCTTTTGATGGCACACTAGTTGTCTTTACTCTCTGACATTTACCACAACTTTCTAGTCTCTGCTTAACCCTTCTCACAAGTTGTTAAATATTACTGTCTCCTGTATCTTAGTTACTATTTTCTGGTCCCATAATGTCCATAACTCTCACGCAAGTAGTCAATAAATTTAACAGCATGCTGGTCAGGAAAGCATAATTTCCAATCCTTATCATTCAAAATTTTCCTCCTAAACAATAATCCTTTATGTATAATACAATAGTGTTTCACCTTTGGCATGTTGTCTGAATTGTAATACTCCTTAACCAACCTTAAATTTGGGTCCTCATTCTACTCCCTTCTCATCTGCTTGCAAATTTTCCTAATAAGCTATTCATCTTTCACTCCCTGCAAATAAAACAACCTACTTTTTCTTCATGTTTCTCACTACTGTCAGTGTGCTTCTTTCCTGCTGACATCCTAGATAATTCATCAGCCACAATATTGTCTTCACCTTTTACATACCTTACCTCCAAATCAAATTGTTGCAAATACACCTAGTTAACATTGTGTGTTTCAGCCTGCACTTCTGAAGGTAACTCAAAACCTTATGATCAGTATTCATATGGTCTTATTTCCAAGCAAATAGTACTCAAACTTTTGAAAACCAAAAATAATTGCCAAAGCCTCTAATTCAGAAATGTAATAGTTATTTTCATGTGATTGTATTGTTCTGCTAGCAAAAGCAATAGTTTTGTGTTCAACCCCAATCTCAGTAGGTACTAATTTGGAAATTTCTAGCCCCAAACCACAAAAACTTGCATCAGTACTCATACAGAATGGCAGTGATAAATTTGGATGTCCTAACATCTTACTATTTACTAATTCATTTTCCAAACTCTGAAATGCCTCTTCACACTCCTCTGTCTAATGCCAAACCACATTCTTTTTCAACAAATTACCAAGGCAAGGACAGTTAAAATGACTGATCTGATACAAACTTCCGGTAGAAGCCAAACAAGTCAAACATACACTATGTGATCAAAAGTATCCAGACACCCCAAAAAACATATGTTTTTCATATTATGTGCATTGCGCTGCCACCTACTGCCAGGTACTCCATATCAGTGATAACAACAGTCATTAGACATCGCGAGAGAACAGAATGGGTTGTTCCATGGAATTCACAGACTTTGAACGTGGTCAGGTGATTGGGTGTCACTTATGTCATACACCTGTACACAAGATTTCCACACTCCTAAACATCCCTAGGTCCACTGTTTCTGATGTGATAGTGAAGTGGAAATGTGAAGGGATGCATACAGCATAAAAGCATACAGGTTGACCTTGTCTGTTG
This sequence comes from Schistocerca gregaria, assembly GCF_023897955.1. Lineage (NCBI taxonomy): Eukaryota > Metazoa > Arthropoda > Insecta > Orthoptera > Acrididae > Schistocerca > Schistocerca gregaria. The sequence goes on along the minus strand of NC_064924.1, from coordinate 254,913,333 downwards.
ACTGAGAGATTGCTGACAGTTGAAGTGGGTCGTAATCTGTAATAGGCAGTCAGTCATCTATCCAGACCATCACACAGAAATTCCAAACACCATCAGGATCCACTGCAAGTACTATGACAGTTAGACAGGAGGCGAGAAAACTTGGATTTCATGGTCGAGCGGCAGCTCATAAGGCACACATAATGCCAGTAAATGCCAAACGATGCCTCGCTTGGTGTAAGGAGCGTAAATATTGAATGATTGAACAGTGGAAAAACATTGTGTGGAGTGACAAATCACAGTATACAATGTGGCAATCTGATGGCAGGGTGTGGGTATGGCAAATCCCCAGTGAATGTCATCTGCCAGCATGTGTAGTGCCAACAGTAAAATTTGTAGGCGGTGGTGTTACGGTGTGGTCATGTTTTTTATGGAGGGGACTTGCACCCCTTGTTGTTGTTTTGTGTGGCACTATCACGACACAGGTATACATTGATACTTTAAGCACCTTCTTGATTCCCACTGTTAAAGAGCTATTCGGGGATGGTGATTGCAACTTTCAACATGATCGAGCACCTGTTTGTAATGCACGGCCTGTGGCAGAGTCAATACACAACAATAACATCCTTTTAATGGATTGGCCTGCACAGAGTTCTGACCTGAATCCTTTAGAACACCTTTGGGATGTTTTGTAATGCCGATTTCATGTCAAACCTCATTGACTGACACTGATACCTCTCCTCAGTGCAGCACTCCATGAAGAATGGGCTGCCATTCCCAAAGAAACCTGATTGAACTTACACCTGCAAGAGTGGAAGCTGTCATCAAGGCTAAGGGTGGGCCAATATCCATTCCAGCATTACTGACGGACAGCACCACGAACTTGTAAGTCATTTTCAGCCAGGTGTCCAGATACTTCTGATCACATAGTGTAGCTTTAAGATCCTTCTTGTTCTTGGTGGTGATAAATCTGCAATAGCAGCAAGCTTTTCTGCATCAGGCTGTATACCTTCCTCATTAATCCTGTGACCCAAAAATGAGATTTCCTTCTTTACAAATTCAGATTTACTTAATTTTAGTTTCATACCTCCCCTATAAACAGCTCTCAGTACTTCATTCAGAATCTTACAGAGCTTAAACCATTCTGCACTCGCTACTAGGATATCATCTACATAGACTGTGATTTCTTTGGTTCATATCTCACCCAGCACCTTGTCAACAGTGCTGATAAAAACACACACACACACAGACAGACAAATTCAGATCAAATGGCAGTGCCCTTGGTGAAGGAGGTGCAAGACCGAAGCACGCAAAGATGCAGGTACCACAACATGCGGCGAAGCATTGTCGGTGGAAAGGAGGATAACACCATCCCTAGCCGTGAGGCAGTAGCGCAAAGCGTAGTAGTTCCGCAACGGGTCATAAGTCTTAGCGGACAGATGATCTGGCCAACCCTTTTGAATGCAGCGTAAAATCTGTGATGGGGAATCCGTCCACAACCCACTGCTCGGCAACATCCAGATGGAAACACAAAAGTTCATCCTTATCGAATGCCAGGTCAGGACCCATGGGAAGGCGAGACAGTGCATCAGCATTCGCATGTTGAGCTGTCAGCCGGAAATGAATCTCATAATTGAAACGAGACAAGTAAAGAGTCCAATGCTGGAGGCAGTGTGCAGCCTTGTTGGGAAGTGACGATGATGGATGAAACAAGGAAACTTAGGATCCATAACAAGGTGAAATTTAGATCCATAGAGAAAAACACCAAACTCATGAATAGCATAAATAATGGACAAAGCTTCTTTTTCAATTTGAGAATCCTTTTGTTGGGCATCTGTGAGTGTTTTGGAGGCATAAGCAATGGGTTGTTCAGAGCCGTCTGAAAAACGGTGCGAAAGGACTGCACCGACCCCATATTGAGAGGCGTCCGTGGCAAGAACAAGATGTTGGCCAGGTCGATATGTAGCCAGGCACGGGGCAGTTTCAACATAGTCTTCAATTTCTGGAAAGCCGCATCACATGACGCGGACCAGTGAAAAGGTACGTTTTTATGCAACAGGTGATGCAAAGGCTGAGCCACCGAAGCAGCAGACGGTAAGAACTTGTGATAGTATGCTATTTTCCCAAGGAAGGCCTGCAGTTCCTTAACAGATGTAGGGTGAGGAAGGGCATTGATCACAGCGACAGTTTGCTGAAGCAGACGAATACCATCCCAAGAGAGTTGAAACCCCAAGTAACGTGATAGATACCTGAAAAAATTGTGATTTCTGAAGATTACACTTAAGACCAGCAGTCTGTAAGACATGAAAAAGTGTGCGGAGATTTTGAAGACATTCTTCAGTGGTGGAGCCAGTGACAACAATGTTGTCCATGTAATTGATACACCCAGGGACAGGGAGCAATAATTGTTCCAAGAATCGCTGAAAGAGAGCAGGGGTGCTAGCAACCCCGAATGGGAAGCGTTGGTATTGATAGAGGCCAAAAGGCGTATTAAAGACCAGAAACTGCCGGGAAGCAGCGTCAAGAGAAAGTTGATGATAAGCTTCTGACAGGTCAATTTTAGAAAAATACTGGCCTCCAGCAAGTTTAGTGAACAATTCTTCAGGTCGGGGCATAGGGTAAGTGTCGATGAGGCAGTGAGCATTTACAGTGGCCTTGAAATTGCCACAGAGACGAATATCACCATTGAGCTTAGCAACGACAACGACAGGAGAGGACCACTCACTGGACGTGACAGGAAGTAAGACCCCTGAAGTAGTGAGACGATATAGCTCCCATTTTACCCAATCACGAAGGGCCACAGGAATGGGCCGAGCTCGAAAAAACTTAGGCCGAGCCCGAAAAAACTTAGGGCGAGCAGTGGGTTTGAGCATGATATGAGCTTCAAAGTTGTTTGCATGGCCTAAACCAGGAGAAAAAAAGGGATGATAATGTCATTGACAAGGAATCCAACTGAGCATAAGGAATAGTATCAGAGACGATATTGACAGAGTCATCTATGAAGAACCCAAAAACGTGAAAGGCATCGAAACCAAAAAGATTCTTTGCGTTGCTCTGGTTGACCACAAATATGGGAACAGTTCGAATGACGGATTTGTAAGATACCTCAGCATTAAATTGTCTCAAGAGAGAAATCTGTTTATTTTATGTCCGTAATTGCTGAGTGACAAGTGATAGGAGTGAAGAACCCAACTGAAGATACATCTGAGAATTAATTATAGTGGCAGCAGAACCAGTATCCACCTGCATGAGAACATGCCGACCAAGGATTTGGACAGTGAGGAATAACTTCCGTGAAAGGGAAGAAGTGCAATTGACAGACAACACAGAACCAGAATCAGCGTCATATTCAAGAACATCATGTATGCGGTCGGATTTGCAAACGGAAGACACATGACCTTTCTTTTTGCAATTGTGACACACAGCCCAACGTTGGGGACAATCCTCGTGTGAATGTTTCGTAAAACACCGCAGACATGAGGGAAGTTGCCGGGGGTTTTGCTGCAGTTTCTTAGCGAGTTGTTTACGGTTAGGCCGAGGCTGCGCCTGGGAGCACACTGCGGCCACGTCGGCCGGCGGGGACGCGCCGCACACATCATCAACAGCGCACAGAGGTTGTCTTTCCCCAATGTCACACCACGCCTGTATTTGCGCCCCAGTGGCACGAGAAATTTCAAAAGACTACGCGATGGAGAGGACTTCATCTAGAGTCGGATTTGCCAACTGAAGGGCACGTTGCCGAACTTCTTTGTTGGGCGCCGACCGGATAATAGCATCCCATACCATGGAAGCGGCATAGGATTCTTTGTGAATGTCAGTAACAAATTGACACCGTGAAGTTCAGCAGTCCAAGCGCGATAGGATTGATGCAGTTGTTTTCGACAACGATAAAAGGCAACATGAGAGGCTACCACATGTGTTTGCTTTTGAAAATAGACAAACAGAAGGGAGCACATTTCAGCAAAGGACAAAGACACAAGATCTTTCAAAGGAGCCAATTGCGACAACAACCGATACATTTGAGGTGAAATCCAGGAAAGGAACAGAGACTTACATGTTTGTTTGTCTGTGACATGAAATGCCAAGAAGTGCTGTCAAAGACATTTTTCATAATCAGACCAGTCTTCCACCATCTCGCCGTAAGGAGAAAAAGGAGGTATAGCCAATGACGAGAAACGTCCCGCATTTGACACCGCAACGAAATCGCGAATTGCCGATGTTAGAAGAGTTTGCTGTTCAATGAGACCTTGCAACAGTTGCTTGGCAGTAGCCATGGAAACCTGTGGGGTCAACGATGAAAAGGAAAAATCCACTACCTCATCGCCAATTGTTATAATGTCAGGTTGAAAACCTATATTTCAAACAACACAACACATATAAGTCACAGAGCAAATTGACAAGCAAGACATGTGAACACGGTAACATTCAAATGAGCACTGAGTCCAAGTCTAGCGGCCGCTGGCTGGCTGGCCGGTTAGGTGGCGTGGCTGCTGCATGGCTGGTACACAGCGCCGCATGTAGAGGACACGCGTAATTGCGCGGCAGCACTTTGAATGTTCGGCGAGTCACAACAATTACCACTCTCTAACTCTAACTCTCCATTAGGCCTAATATTACCCTCCTTTATTCTTTCTGTACTTAACACACAGCCATCACTATCAATGATAAATTGAAGTACCTTGTCCACAGCACTACTGGATTCATCATTGCTATCATCATTACAACTACTGTCAGAATCAGAGCCACTGTCACCATAATTGCCCTCAAATACTTGGCTCATTAGTTGATTCTTGTTTCCAGCATTAGATCACAAAGCAAAACACCTGAATTCTTTATGTCCTCTTAAAAACCTATCATCCATTTTGACATTTTGGACATACTGAGCAACAGCAACAGCATCACTTAATTTTATCACAGTAACTTCCTCCTCTCTTTTTACAGGATAAACATTGCTACACACCATCATTCAACATCTCACTAGAATTAGAATTTACACTCATCTTACTACTATCATTTACATTACCCTTACTTGTGATTACAACACATTTATATGCGTGTGGCTCTTCATCACCACCTGCTCTAGTGTAAGCCAGAACTGGAGCATTTTCTAGTTTAAATGGTTTGATCCAGAATTACCATCCTCTCCTCCAGTTCTGTTCCTTGACTTTCTCCTACCGTTTCCGTGCCCATTCTGGCTATCCTCCACCCAATCATTTCTTGAACTTCTACGACAATTAGTTCTGTTCATCCTATTTACCTGAAACTCTCTCCCTGATTGATTATTATCACCAAAATTCCTCCTATGGTCTTCCACTGAGAGCTTCACCCTCTCCACTTTATCAATATAATTTAAAAAATCACTAATATTACCCCTAGGGACAGGTACAAGCAAATCTCTAACTTTCCGAGGCAACTTAGTTTCTAAGTCCGTAATTACTGATTCACTACCTAGCTATTTGTCCAAATATTTCAGTTTGCTTATCCAAAACTGACAGAAACCTTCCACAATACCCTTCCTAGAGCCAAATCTCTCCCCTCCCCAAAATTCACTCAAAATTTCCGGCTGCTTCTCTTTGGACCAATAGTCATTGAAAAATGCTTTCTTAAAGCTATTCCACAAAGTACAACTATCAGCTACCTGAGCTGCACATCCATAAACATCCCCTTTCAAAAATCCTCCTGCAAATGGCATTTTCTCTTTGTCATTCCATGTTTCATGCAAATCATTAAATTTCCTAATTAAATACAGTTGCTGCACTTCCCCATATGGCTCAAAATCATTAAATTTTTTACAACTAACAAATGAAGGACTGTTTGACATACTAAACACTCTATGCTTTAGATTTTGTACCTCTTCCATCTTTTACCCATTTCAGCCAATCTTGAATCTACATTTTTATTTACTTTTACCAGTTTTTCCTCTACCACTACCACACACTTGGTTTCTATCTCCATTTACAAATCATTTTTAATCTGATTGATTTGATTCTCAAGTTAACCCTATTTTCAGCACAAAATTTCCTGGCTGCTTTGACTTCATCTTTACACTGTTTCTCAGAGGCCTCCACCCTCCTACTTTAGTCATCACAAAGTTTCTTTCTCTCTTCTACACATATACTACTCATTAATGTTAGTTTCTCATTAGTATTCTGTACTACTTTCTTTGTCTTTCATCATGATCTTTCACTACTGCTGCCTCAACCTTCTTATTTAATTCTGAAAGATTAGAAGTGACCAACTTAATGTCCTTTTTAATTATTTTTTTAAGCTAGCCATGTCAGTTTTAATGCTATCAGTTTTATTTTCCACTCTACTAATGTCTGATTTCATACTCATACCACTCAAACTACTAATAATTTACCTAACATTGCTTCCAATTTTCCATCTGCCATAAACTTTTGCCTTTGCTGTCTTTCGCTACTAGATTCTTCCTCCTTAGCCTTAACAATTTCACCCACTTCAGTATTGTTTTCGTCCATTTTGCTCACATCACCACAAAATGTAGATGACACTTTTATCATCTCATCTACAATATGACTTTCGACCCTATCATTCAGAGTTACATTCATTTATGATTTATAACCACTATCAGCTATCGAATCAGTCCCCATTAAGTCTATCTGTTCATTTAAAAACTTAACCGCTACTACTTTGTTACCAATCACATCACTCCCATATTGGCCATTCTCTCCCATCACACTGTCTTGTTCATTAAGGTCACTCATTATGTAGCACTTAATATAAAACGGCTTTTGCTATGAATTACCTTATTTCTATTCACTCATCTCCTGCTGCTGCTGCTGTGGTTACTCCCACTTGTCCAGAACCCTCTTGTTTAGATCAGGTGGGTTGACTCCAGCTGGTATGCTGATTGGCTGCTGCAGCTGTTCTTCATAATGGCTGCCCCGACAAGCTTGATTCCCAGTTGGCTGCTGCGGCTGTCCTCCATAATGGCTGCTCCGACAAGCTTGATTCCAGGATGGCTGCTGTGTCCAACATTTGTAATGGCTGCCTCTATAACCTTGGCCAACGATCTTTTGTTGCTATGCTGTGTTGTTGTTGCTACTATCACATTACTTGTTCACACACAATCAAACTTCCTGAATACTGTAATTACTTTTAACTGTCAATTAGTCTGTTCACTGTTCGCAATAATACTGGTGCCACAAGTACTCTAAATTCAGCCACTCAATTCAATCTGCACTGTTCACTGTTCAAAGTTTGCAAATCCTTGTTTATTGTGTCCAAATACAATATTCCTCACCCGAAAGGTTACCATATGTGATGTTCACCTGACTTATTTCTTCGTTGACAGTCCTTGGTGTCGACATACTGTATTGTTATACTGGATGAAAAATAGGGAGTGAGTACTGTAAATGATGTAGCCATCAGTGCACAATTATGTTTCACAGTTCTTTACTTTCACTGTTCACAACCCCCCAATATTACACAATTATATTGCCAGTTCACTATTGGTAAATGTCGATAAGCCTCATTAATAGGTTGCAGGCAACGTCAGCATACTGCTACAATAGTTTGCTGTGAATATCTGTTGTTGTTGTGGTCTTCAGTCCAGAGACTGGTTTGATGCAGCCCTCCATGCTACTCTACCCTGTGCAAGCTTCTTCATCTCCAAGTACCTACTGCAACCTTCATCTCTCTGAATCTCCTTAGTGTATTCATCTCTTAGTCTCCCTCTACAATTTTTACCCTCCACGCTGCCCTCCAATACTAAACTGGTGATCCCCTGATGCCTCAGAAAAAGTTGTGCCACAAATTTCTCTTCTCCCCAATTCTATTCAGTACCTACTCATTAGTTACGTGGTCTACCCATCTTATCTTCAGCATTCTTCTGTAACACCACATTTCAAAAGCTTTTATTCCCTTCTTGTCTAAACTATTTATCATCCATGTTTTAGTTCCATACAAATACTTTCAGAAAAGACTTCCTGACACTTAAGCAGCTATGAGCAGTAAAAACCTAACCACACAGTTCACAATTCTTGCAGAATAATATGGTACATGTGAGACTATTTTTCATAAATTAAACAGACATTGTTACTAATTGTCCTAACACAAGTCCTATTTGTGTTATACTTATTCCACTGTTAACTTGATGCATTGTTGTTAATCTAACCAATACATGTTTCATGTATGAAAATCGGCAGTGGATTGACTGCCTCGGGACCAAAAATCAGTCCTTTCTATATCCTCACAATAATAGGCACTGAAAGTAATACACTGTTTGATGTTTAAGTTACAGAAATTACAATTAAAACATAACTCATTCAATTAACTGAATACATCAAGAAATTCCTTCCTTTTAACAGTTCCTTCTACCACAAAGGTTGGGCTGAATTAATAGTTTAAATAATGAAACTAACAGATATAGTTACACAAAATATACTTTTGACAAACCTGGTAATTATTTTGGATGTAATTATGGGCTGGTTTTGCTAATATGTTTTCGAACAGAGCTAAATAAATGCTTTAAGAATCATAGTAGTTCTTCTTCCAAATGTTTATAATTAGTACAAAATTTAAATATTTTTATAAGTCAAAAATATAATCTAAGTCTCAAAACAATTACTGATTTCACCCTATAATGATCTGTAGCAAAAGATATTAACTAGGAATAGCCAAATAAATTAGGAAATAAATTAGATACACAAAACTAAGCACAAAATTAGGCCTTATGCTATATTCCTTAAGATTGAGGGCCAACCTTTCTCTTTTATGAAAATGCAGATTATACTCATGCATGTTAATGGTAATTAGGCAAAAATGAATTTAAGGAGGCAGATGGCAAAACAAGAGGGGAAGTAAAGAGATCTCAGCCTGCTTCGCCACACAGGGACTGCTTCGCCACACAGGGACTGCTTCGCCACACAGGGACTGCTACATTTTTATGAAGACTCCAAAGAAACCCACAAAGATATTTTCCATGCAATAAAGAACGTTACAGAATCTAGTAGCTTTTATCTGAATCAAGTAAGTGCATACAGTGCTGACAATTTTCCAGTGAACTATGGCAAAAAGCTTTTGTTTTTTATCTTACTGAAAAACGAAAATCCATCCTTTTTGATAGCTAATTATAACTGCCATGTCATAAATAGTACTTTAAAACATGGTGTTAAAACACTGCATTGTGATGCAGAGGCATTAGTTCTCAAAACCTACAGTGAATTTGGTTCTGCTGAATCAAATGCTCAGAGTTTATGGAGTTCAAGCTGAAGGAAATATTGTGACTCTTTACAAGATGGCTCTCACTACTTCCTGCAGTTGACAGAAATGTATGATGCTGGCTTGAAATCAATTCATATTTTATTTCAAAGAATGAAGAATACTTTTCAAGACTGATCTGGCAGTTCGTGATGTCAAATGGGGAGCATGATTCTGAAGGAACTTTACATTCACTTCCTGAATGTTATCTATGTTTTCTGAAGCATATATTGGCCCTGTTTGAAACTGTTGTTAGAAAACAGAAAAATACCTCAGTTACTTCTGTTGAGCTGGACAGAATAATATGGGATCTTAAAGCAAAACCAGAGAGCAGGAGACAAGATAAATTCTTAGGGTGCAAAGCACATGAAATTGTGGAAGGAATACTAAAATCACAGAGATCGAGTTTTGAAAATGTTGCACACTCTTTCTAGTCACATTGCATTTGTTATTTGTCATATAACTATGACTTTTCTGAGAACAATGTGTTCAAGCTGTTTACAAGTTTTTCACTTACAGAAGAAGAAGAAGATATTCATCTGCAATGGTGCTATATTTTAAAGGTTACCTACAAACTGAATCTCAACCTGGATGAAGATCAGTTATACAATCAATTTTGTGATTTCTAGACTACATATGGGGGAACTGATAAAAGTATAACAATGACCAAATTTGGGTATATTATAAGCAGCAGACCACAACTGACAATCCCCAAATTGCTTTAGGTTGTACATATTTTCAGTTGCTATGAGCAACTCATTTGCTGGAAGAATCGTCAGTATGATGAAGAACCAGTGATCAAAAGAAAGAAATCATAAGTCCTTAGCCTTAGTAAGAGGAGATCTTCAAGCTTCAAATAAAGGTGAACTTTTCTGAAAGTTGTGGTGGACTTTTGAATTTTCTTCAAGAGCAAGGAGCAGTAGAAAGGGTGGGGGGACAGATAGTGCAAATCTACTGAAAGCAGCAAAGACCAACAAAAAAATATGCATTAAAAAATACAAAACAGTGATCATGTTACTTTTGGGCCTTTTCTTCAAAAATTTTCTCTCTCTTTTTTTATCTGATCTTTGAACTGAACTTATTCTATTGCTTGTAAATGTTTATTTAAAAATTCATTTCATGTTTAAACAACAAATCCATACATTACAAAGAAGAATAGAATGGAGAGGATTTTCTTTTTATTTGTGTGTTAACACAATGTTAAAATTAAATTTTGATATGTTAAGAAACTATAGGTACCATACAACAAATTTGTTATATTACTTATGATATTTGTAGTAAACTGTTAGCATTTTATTTATTCTGTGTAACTGAGAAGTTGTCCAGCCCAGGGTTTCTGGAAAAGTGGCATCCCTAGCTCCATATAACCGTCAAGGCATTTGTGGTCTGAATCTTAGTATGGAGTCTTACATTATCCTGCTGAAGTATGCCATTTTGTGCCCTGGTCATGAATGGTATGACAGCAGGTTGGCTTTGGCATTATTGTCACACACTGTCAAGTATATCAGACATGCTGTCATATGCAATAGCTTCCCACACCATGATTCCATGAGTTAGAGACGTATGGGTATCGAGAACCATCACTTCCTGTGACCTTTCAACAAGTCATCAACAAACAGGTTGCCAGCAGTCTGCTGACCGCAAGCAGAAGCAAGCCTTATTGCTTAATACCTTAGAATGCCACTGAATATCACAGCTGACTCTTTTTTCTACTCCATAAAAGTGTGGTATAGCATCAGCAGTAAAAGACATAAAGTAATTTCAGTTCTCAACCCAGCTTCCAGTAATCTGTTCCCAATCGTTCGGGGTGACACAGTGCCTATACCACTGCCCAGATGTAAGCTGTTGTCATTCGTCCATTCCTCGGAGCTAGCTGAATAGTCCTATGACCTTCTCATGGTGTAGTCCTATTGTAAGGCCCAAACCTACTCTTCTTGGCATATTGTTGCCCTGAGTCCATCTCATCAATGTGAATGATTCAACAATCCTCAAAGTTCAAAAGATGGTGATAAGCTTCATGTGTACATCACCTGGACATGCTGTGTTGGAATCTCCAGCTGAAAGTTTGCTGTGACATTAGAAACAGCTAACAGAAATCACATACACCATTCATCATCAGTAGGAACGCCCTTTTTTCTGTACCAAAAACACAGTTTGCAACCACAGTAAATACTGGGAGAGCACTTTGTACTTGTGTGAGATTGAATGTAACCTCATTAAATTGGTGCCAGAGGAGAAAAGCAACAGAGCTGCATGCTTCCCCTTCTACACTGTGTCTGCCTGCAATGAAATCCCCACCAGTACCATTGTCCCTCCCATGCTCAGGCATAAGCCAATTGTTCACACTCCAAGCAAATATTTATCTGAAGGAACTAGTATATTTTTCATCCATTCCTTTAGTGCTTCTTATAAATTTTTGGTCCTTACTTTTTAAATATGTGTGAGATGAGAAAGGAAGATTCATATTAATGTTAACAATGGAAAATCCAGGATGGAATTTAACAACATTATGAAAAGGATAGTTGCTACTCACCATATAGTGGAGATGCTGAGACACAGATAGGCATAACAGAAAAACTGTTAGAGAGTGAGCTTTTGCCCAACTAGGCCTTCATCAGAGACAGATATCATACATGCACATACTCATGCAACATTTGTATTAGTATGTATGTGTATGTTGTCTGTCTCTGGTGAAGGCCTTGTTGGCTGAAAGCTCACTATCTGACAGTCTCTTTGTTGTCCCTATCTGCGACTCAGCTTCCCCACTATATGGTGAGTGGCAACTATCGTTTTCACTATATTGTCTATTAAGTCAGAATGATGCATGCTCACGAATTGGAAATAAAGTGTTACCATACTAACAACATTATATATGAAGACATAATATAATTGCATTGAATATAAAATGTTTAAGTGACATTTCATTTCTTTCAATAGCGAATTGTGGTGGCCTGCTGGGACTGTTCCTGGGATTCAGTGTCCTGAGCCTCATCGAATTTATATACTTCCTCACAGCACGAGCACTGTGTTACTTTTCATAATGTTCATAAAGAAACCTGCTTCAAAGAAATACTGCAGTAAAATATCTGTAAGAAATGTATTCAAAATTTGATATTAAAGAGCAAACATTTTTTCAAGGAAAATAATGCCACAGAATTACTCATGCCCCCTCTCACTCCTGCATCATTACACATTGTTTTCCTCTGGCTCCACAAACAATTTTCCTTCCAAGATTTCTATATCTAAACTGGCACCTTTTCATTAGCAACTTACAAGACTGGAAAACAACTTCAAAAGTTTGCCTTCTAGGTCAAATACTCTGCTCAAGAATTGCAGGAGGAGGAGGTCTACTTGCAAAATTTTGGGAGATACAAGTAGATTTCAGTTAGAGTACATCATACTCAGGCAGAGATTCCAAAATCAGCTATTAGATTGTAAGGCCCAGGAGCAGATGTAGACTCAGATCACTATTTAGTAGTGATGGAGAATAGGCTGAAGTTTAAGAATGTAAGTAGGAAGAAACAATACACAAAGATGTAGGGTACAGAAGTACTAAGGGATGAAGAAATATGCTTGAAGTTCTCTAAGGCTATAGATACTGTGATAAGGAATAGCTCAGTAGGCAGTTTGGTTGAAGAGGAATGGACATCCCTAAAAACAGCTGTCACAAAAGTTGGAGAGAAAAATGAAGGAAGAAGGAAGGTAACTGCTGCAACTGCAACTTCAGTTGATCGATGAAAGAAGATATTATAAAAATGTTTTGGAAAATTTGGGAATACAAAAATACAATTCACTTAGGAATGAAATGAGTAGAAAGTGTAGGAAACCTAAGGATAAACGGCTACAGGAAAAATGTGAAGAAATAAAAAAAGAAATGACTGTCAGAAGGACTGACTCAGCACATAGGAGGGTCAAATCAATTTTCCGTGAAATTAAAAGCAAGGGTGGTAACATTAAGAGTGCTATATGAATTCCATTGTTAAATGCAGATGAGAAAACAGATGGGTGGAAAGAATAGACTCAAGGCCTCTATGAGTGGGAAGACTTGTCTGATGACGTGACAGAAGAAGAAAGAGGAGTCGATGTAGAAGAGATAGGGGATGCAGTATTAGAATCAGAATTTAAAAGAGCTTTGGAGCACTTAAGATCAAATAAGGCAGAAGGGATGGATAACATTCCATCAAAATTTCTAAAATAAACAAATTGACTATTCATGTGGGTGTGTAAAATGTATGAGTCTGGCGAAATACCATCCGAATCTTGGAAAAATATCATCCACACAATATCACAGATTGCAAGAGCTGACAAATGCAAGAATTATTGTGCAATCAGCTGAGCAGCTCATGAACCCAAGTTGCTGACAAGAACAATATATAGAAGAAAACAAAATTGAGGATGTGCTAGATGATGATCACTCTGGCTTTAGGAAAGGTAAAGACACGAGAGAGGCAATTTTGACGCTGCAGTTGATAATGGAAGAAAGACTAAGAAAAAATCAAGACATGTTCATAGGTTTTCTCAACCTGGAGAAAGCTTTCAACAATGTCAAATGGTGCATGGTGCAAGATGTTTGAAATCCCAAGGAAAACAGGGATAAACTATAGGGAGAGATGGGTAATATACAACATGTGCAAGAGCCAAGAGGGAAAAATAAGAGTGGAAGGCCAAGAACAAAGTGCTTTGATTAAAAAGGGTGTAAGACAGGAATGCAGTCTTTTTCCCCTACTGTACAATCTATACATCAAAGAAGCAATGATGGAAATAAAAGAAAGGTTCAAGTATGGAATTAAAATTCAAGGCGAAAGGAGTGAAGATGAATTTAATGATCTGTTGAATGGAATGAACAGTTAATGAGTACAGAATATGGATTGAGAGTAAACTGAAGAAAGAGGAAATTAATGAAAAGTAGCACAAATGAGAGCAATGAAAAACTTAACATCAGGATTGATGGGCACAAAGCAGATGAAGTTAAGGAATTCTGTTACCTAGGCAGCAAAATAACCAATGATGGACAGAGTCAGTGGGACTCAAAAGCAGACTATCACAGACAAAAAGGGAATTCCTGCCAAGGGAAGACTGCTAGAATCAAACATATGTCTTTATTTTGGGGAAGACATTTCTGAGAACGTACATTTGGAGCACTGCAGTGTATGGCAGTGAAACATGGACAGTGGAAAAACCAGAACAGAATTGAACTGAAGCATTTGAGATGTTGTGCTACAGACAAATGTTGAAAATTAAGTAGAATGATAAGGTAAGGAATTAGGAGGTTCTCCCCAGAATCAGAGAGGAAAGGGTTAAGACATCAGAGAATAACTTCCATGGTACTAGAGGGTGCTGTACAGGGTAAAAACAGTAGAGAAAGACAGAGACTGGAATACATTTAGGAAATAATTGAGAATGTAGGTTGCAACGGCTACTCTGAGATGAAGAGGCTGACACAGCAGATAAATTTGTGTCGGGCCACATCAAACAAGTCAGAAGACTGATGACTCAGAAAAAGGAAGGGGGGGGGGGGATGAGGGAGAATCAGAAAGCTTAAATTATATCAGGGAATTACAGAACCACTGCAAGAAGATATTCCCACTTGGCAATGGTTGAGGTCCTTGGAAAACTTGGTGCAGTCATCTGAAGAGCTTGCCATTACTCGAAAGAAGGCGAGACGAAAACTGTGGCAGAAGGAAACACTTTAAAACCTTTTGTCGTGAAAGTATTTGTTATTAGTAATTTTTTTAGAACTATAAACTGTTAGGAAGTTGCATCTCCAAGGCAGGATGACAACAGCAGTTTTGTTATGCTTTCCAGTACTTGCTGGATGGGCAATTATTTCATGTTAAGAAATTCCACCTTGGAGAAGCAGGCTGTGTCACAGAGAAAAAAGACATGGCACGACAGTCTTGCTTATGTCAGAAAAGAAAGAAAAGCTTAATTCTATCATGTAGATTGTACAGAACTGTCATTCATGAACATTATACAGGATTTATGTCAGATAGATGTATGCTCATGAATTGTAAATGAACTGTTCCCCTGCTTACGATATTGTGCATGAAGATTCCACATAATTGTATTGAGTAGAACAGCTTTTGTTTCCTTTGGTAGAGAGAGTTGGAAATTACCCACCCTGACAGCAGTGCATATTAAAGCATCACTTCCAGGACAGAGAGGAGTGCTGGCCTCAGATCAATTCCACTCAGCAGATTAACGATGAGGATCGGTGTGCCGGCAAGCCTGGGTGTAATTTTTAGGTGGTTTTCCACATCCCACTGAATGAATACTGGGCTGGTACCTCAGTTACATGATTCACAAATATTTAGAAAACATTTGGTCACTTTCACATGAATAACATGACACACTGACAGTTTGGGGTACAAATATCCTGTCCCACAGGAGGGCAGGGCGTGGGGGAATTAATGGGTTCTGGTAGGAATGGTATCCATCCATCACTTAAACTAACCATGTCAAATCTGTTAATAACCATAGTGACCCTAAACAAATGTGGGAAAAGGTACAAGAAAAAGAAAAGGCATATAGAGAGTAGAGAATTGATTAGAGCTTCCAGATTCCAGCCCAGAAAAATTGGAATGGTGAAGAAGTCCACATCAAGAATAATGACAAAGTTTGTCTGATTAGTATTTCAAGAAGCAGCAGTTAAGTGTAATAGCACTGGTGACCTGAATATACACATTTCTTCAGACATAAGGAAACATTTTAAGGCTAATGCACAATTAAAGCTGGCTGACATCACATTTGCTAAGGAAGATATGACCAGGGGTCTGACAGTTGAAGGATAACATGGGGAAATAGGCAATCAGTACAGATGTTGTTAACTGTA
The DNA here is from genome assembly GCF_023897955.1 of Schistocerca gregaria. NCBI lineage: Eukaryota > Metazoa > Arthropoda > Insecta > Orthoptera > Acrididae > Schistocerca > Schistocerca gregaria. The sequence continues at coordinate 254,897,300 of NC_064924.1, read as the reverse complement.
AACGTAGACAAGAATAAACCAGCTACCACTGCTTTCATGCCCTCTGTTTCTTGTACAGCCTCATGCAGGTCATAGAAAGTACTTCAGGAGTTACAAATTTCTGGAAACATGTAATCTGAAGACACAAGTTACATCTTACATCTTTTATTTCCACCTGTAAATGTGTCTGTATTAAGGAAACCATATCTAAGTCACAAAGTAGGATTTTGCTTAGTGAGTAATAATCACTGTGAGTATGAAATACACTATCTGTTCAAAAGTATCTGGACACCTATTAGTGGACCCTTTGTCCTTACAATAGCTTCATCTCAGCGGAGAACACTTTCAATGAGTTACATGAAATGTATTCACACCTGCAAATATGGACAGCTGTCAGCTGTATAATGGAATGAAAACAATGAAAATTTGTGCTTCACCGAGATTCAAACCCAGATTTCCCACATATTGCAAGCAGTCGCCTTACCGTCTGGCTATCCAAGCACAACTCAAAGCCAGACCCAAACGTCCATATGTTGTCAATCATATGTCTACACCCTCTGCTCATACATCCATTGTTATATTCCTGTACAGAGGAGACATTTTACTTGAAAGTCACTTGCCCAGTGTCAGCAGATAAATATGATGTTGCAGTGACTGTGTTATTCTAAATTACAGCACACTATTCATTTGGAGGTGCATGCATGTATGAAGGAACAGGTACTGCCGTGACTACAGTCATTATGAAATACATGAAATCTATTCGCAGTTGTGAATATGAACAACCATCAGCTGTATAATGGAATGATGACAATGAAAATTTGTGCCGGACCAGGACTCAAATCCAAATTTCCTGCTTATGGTGAGCAGTCACCTTACCATTTGGCTATCTGAGCACATCTCAGAGCCAGACCCAAACTTCCACATGTCATCAACCATGCATCTACAACCTGTACTCATAAACCCATTACGCATATTCCCATACAGGGGAGACATTTTACTTGAAAGTTGCTTGCTCGGTGTCAGCAGATAAATACAATATTGCAATGCTTGTGTTATTCTGAACTATGATGCAATGTTCCTTCATAATTCAGAATAACACAGGTGCAGCAATATTATATTTATCCGTTGACATCAAGCAGGTGACTTTCAAGTAAAATCTCTCCCCTGTACAGGAATATACATAATGGATGTATGAGTACATGATGTAGACACGCAGTTGATGACATATGGAAGTCTGGGTATGGTTGTGAGTCATGCTTGGATAGCCAAATGGTAAGCTGACAGCTCGCAATAAGCAGCAAATCAAGTTTGAGTCCCGGTCTGGCACAAATTTTCATTGCCATGATTCCATTATACAACTGACTGTTGTCCATATTCACAACTGTGAATACATTTCATGTATTTCTTGATGGCTGTAGTCACCACAATGCCTTTTCTTTCAGACATACATGCATGTCCAAAGGAACATTGCATCATACTTCAGAATAACACAGGCACTGCTTGTTGTCTGAATGTCTGTTGAGGAATGGTAGCTCATTCTTCCTCAAGAGCCAAAATTAGAGAAGCTAGTGATGTTAGATGTTGGGGTTAGCACAAAGCTTCCATTCTAACTCAACTGACAGATGTTCCATTGCATTCCGGTCAGGACTCGGGACAGGCCAGCCCATTTCAGAGATGCATTGTCATCCTGATACAAACAGTTATCATCTCAAAACTGTTCCTCTACTGCACTCAGTACAAAATGCTGTATTTAGCATTTCCTTAAGCACAATAAGGGGACCATACCCCAACCATGAAATACAAATCCATACTGTAACATCTCCTCCTCTGTACTTCACTGTCGGAACTATACATGATGGTAATGTTCTCCAGGCATTCGCCAAACCCAAATTCTTCCATTGGACTGCCACAACACTGCAAACCACTCATCTATGCACATTAATTGTGCTAGTTGGACTGATGGTAGCACTTTGTAACTCAGCAGTAATTCCTGCCACTGATTTCAAGTGATTTTTTTTACAACCACGCAGCTTAATTTCCAATGATCTCAGTCTGTCAGTACATGAGGTCTGCCTGTTGTGGTTTAGCTGTAGTTGTTCCTTCATATTTCCACCTTCATAATCATATCACCAACAATCAACTTGGACAGCTTTAGAAGGGTTGAAATGTCCCTGATGGATCTGGTGACTCAGGTGGCAGCCAATGATTAGTCCAAACTTGAAGTCACTGAGTTTTCCTAATTGATGGATTTTGTTGTTACTGCTTCTCTACTGACAACACAACACTCCCACCTCCTTTTATACTGGTGAGTCCACCTATCATGACATTTAGTGGTCAATTCTGCATTACATAGAGATGTTCAGATACTTTTAATTGGATAGCATATATGAAGCTCTCTCTGTTTGAGGAATCCTGGAGCTACTGCAGATGCTGTGAGCATTCATGTCATTTGTGGGACCTGTAAACTACTGTTAAAATTAAATTTGCCATAATTCAATATAACATGTCTTACAAATTTTTTTTTAATCAGTTTTAGAGCTAGAAGAAGAATTTCAGTTTCCTATAAAGGATTCTTTTTTATTTTACTGATTCATTTATCATTTGTAAATTTGTATACTTGCTAGCTAAAATAAACAATCCTCTAAAAGGGCTGTATTAGATAGTGGAGGGATACAAAGCTTTGGTAAACATTTGTGTTAAAAATTCATAATGAACAAAGTAACAGTGCATGGAAATTCATTTGCCAACTGCTTCTCATACCAATGACACATACTTCACCTATGCTGTATTCCCAGCAGTCAGATGACTGCAGTGTTATGAGATCTTAGGCTAGCTTGTAATAACAGATGGCTGCAGGGCACAATAAAAAGTAAGGTCAAAGATATCAGATATTTTTATTTTATATTATATTCCCATCATGGGTACTGTGATAGTTCCTGGTCACATACGTACATCTTTCTATGCCAATGTGATTTGATTTTGTAATATTTCATTGGCATTACATTCAGCACATTTTTTGAAATTAAATAATACCATATGTACTGGGCATCTTGGATGATATTGTTCTAGAGTAAAGCGAGGTAAGTGAAAAGGCTTTTTCCCCATTGTCACTTCAGATGTTGCGGTATTTTCTCACGTGTGGTATAGGCTACTTCCAAGCCCACTCACCAAGGAGGGCATGAAAAATGTTCTCTATATGTTTGGAGCAAGTAGAATAGTATGCATAGCCCAAGGGAAAACAACATCACATTTTGGCTAAAGGAGTGTCTCTAGTTTTAATTAACCACGACAGAGTGGCAATTATGGCCAAAATTAGCACATAGATCTTAGTCAGTTCTGTTATAGGAACTTAATATATGAGGTAACAACCAGGACATTCATGATACACTGTATGGGATACTACTATGTTGTCAGATGGCTGACTAGAAAGGCTGAGTTAGCTTTTAGATAAATTTGATAGATGAAGTGTGAGCCATGTTTTAATATGGTTTGGTGGATAGAAGCTCATTCAATTACTTTTAGGCATGGCTAAGAAAAGATCTTTAACATTAAAGGCTGTGTTGTGAAAAATGTTGATATTTATTTTTTTTAAATGGGTAGCTAGTGGTAAAACTAAAGTAGGGAAGTCAGGAGCATACCCTGGGCACCATTTCCATAGACATCAGTGGTGTGCAGTAACCATTCAGACACCCCAAGTACTGAATGTTGTAATTATATTATTGATTATACTATTATTATATATTAATTATAATTATATTATTTATTAATTAATTATATTAATATCATAATTTTAAGCAAACAATAGTAAATCAATGGCCAGGCCCATCTCAATAATGCTCACTACTGGTAACAGTTTAAATTGAAAGAACAGTTGCTGAAATAATTAGACCTAATATCAATTTACATCACTATAAGCTAACTTTTATAGAAAATAACTAGTTTCTGGCTTTAATCTCTTGATGGAGAATTTCTGCAACATCAAAGGAATTAAAATTCCACTCTCCTCTCTTGGAAAGCAAATTTAGAAACCACCTCCTCAAAGGAATGTTCCTTCTTTCTTAGTGGTCCTAGTATGTGAGCTACAAATGAGAGATGAGACAATGTCTCTTCCCTAGTTTGATTCTCTTCACAGCTGAAAGTGATCTTTTTGCTGAAGACATACTCACAGGAATTGTATACAGTAATGACACTAACATTTTAAACTGTTGTAAACTTTTGTTTGGAACTGAAATAATGCTCAGCAGTTTTGCAGATCTACTCGTGGTTTTATTTATAAACTCTTCAGTACTGCACACTACAGTCACCTTATTTTTGTCAAATGGTGTCAAAGAACTTTTGATATGCATCTAAAGAACTTTGCAAGCTGCTTTCAGGGAACTAGTTAGAGTATTGTCCTTAGTTTACACGTGATAGTAAAATTACAAATTTCAGTTCAGAACAATTTTGAAATCTTGAATCCAAGCGAGCATCAGTGTTATCAATCACTTTGCAGCAGGTGCATTTATATGCTCTAAGGGGTAAACAAGCAAAAAGGATGCAACATGAAGAAATTAACTGAGTGGGACAGAAACTGGTAGATGTAATGTACATGATGAGACAAACAAATGATTACAATTTGAGAAGAAGTTAATGATTTATTCAAGAGAAAGAGCTTCACAAACTGAACAAGTCAGCAATGCATTTGTCAACCTCTGGCCCTTCTGCTACCAGCTATTTGGCTTGGCACTGATTGACAGAGTTGCTGGATATTCTCCTGAGGGGTATCATGCCAAATTCTGTCAAATTGATGCATTAGATCATTAAAGTTCCATACTGGTTGGAAGGCCCTACCCATAATGCTCCAAATGTTTTCAATTGGAGAGAGAGCTGGCAACCTTGCTGGGCAAGGTGTAGTTGTCGAGCATGGAGACAAGCCGTAGAAAATCTAGCCATGTGCAGGCAGGTATTACCTCGCTGAAATTTAAGGCAAGGATGGCTTGCCAGGGAAAGCAACAAAATGAGCCGTAGAATATTATTGATGTACAACCATGGTGCAAGAGTACCACAGATCAGAAACAAAGGCATCCTGCTATCAAATGAAATGGCACCCCACTCCCGGTTGTCATGCTGTATGGCGGGCGATAGTCAAATTGGCATCCCACCAATGTCCGGGGCATCATCAGTCACATCCTTGTTGGTCATCAGAGCTCAATTTGGAGCAAGACTCATCACTGAAGACAATTCTACTCCTTTCAATGACATTCCAGGCTGAATGTCCCAGACAACTGCAGATAGGCTTGCTGGTGTACAGAGGCCAATGGTAGTCGCTGCAGAAGGTGCCCCGAGCTCTGCCCCGTTTCTGTGAGTCACATGTGAATGGTCCTTGCAGTCACTGAAGAACTTGTTGCATATCAGATTGATGATAATGATGAATCTGGGGCTCTGAGTGCCTCTCTGATGATTGTTCACTCCTCACATTCAGTTGTTTCTCTTGGCTGATTGCTTCATTTTTGAGAGTGTACCGGCCCTGGTTCAACAGTTCTTGTCGAAATCATGTAAAAGTGACATTGCTCCTAATCAAATGTCAAGTGATTGACTGACTACTCCAATTGACTTCTTTGAGCCCAACTACATGTCATCTTTCAAATGCTGGTTACTGCTCAACTGAATACAGAATGAAATTCACAAAGATTTATGCCCTGGTATCGACATGTCCCCTGTTTATTACCATTGCCAGCTGCATGGTGAAGTTGTGCTGCAACATCGCATGTTCATCCATCAGCCTTCATAGTTTACAGTATTGCATTTTGCATCAGTACCTGTAAGAATATCAATTTGTGACCACTTTTCTTAAAAAAAGGACTAGTTGATTTGCGATGCTTTTCTTGAATTTTTTTGTTTATGGTAAAAAAGTCACATCACTGGGGGTATTTTTTTAAAACTTATTCAAGAGGAAAACAATACATTTAAAGGGTCTTGAAAAAAAACTGCAAGTGCTTCAAGCAAAATAATAAATATTTTAGACTCCACTATTCGGCTGGTACTTTGAGACAAAACAAGCTGTAGTACATCGGCATATGAGTGAAAAAATATGATTTGTGATACCTGACTCTGATTAATGCTTGAGCACTATTCAGATTTCCTGCCATAGTCAACACTCCATCGAATGTTTGTGCAGTTAAATTTTCATTATATCCTAATTCTGATAAGAAGTGTTGGTTGTGTTCTGCAACAGCCTGGGCATGTGTGTTATTATTCGTAGCACAGAACCCTCAAGAACCTTTCTTTTATCTTTCCTCCATAACACAGGACAACAGAAAACTGTGCTTTACTTGCTGCATCTGAGTTTTCATCAACTATGGCTGCTACAGAAGGGACATCCACAATTTCCCACTTTACAGCTGTCAAAATGGTTGAACTCTGGCTTGTATTAGATCATTTTGCATTCAATTAGAAATTCCTTTTAACACAATAGAGGTTTCTATGTGCTCCACCACACAAGGATCATACTCCGCAGTTTACTTTAAAAAATCTACATAATTTCTCTGATTAACAGATTTTGGTGTTTTATTGTGTCATCAAAATGCTAACTCTTGTTTTTCCAGAAAACACAGTGCTGTAATAAACCTTTTAAGGATGTTCCTGTTTTGCCTTACTTTTTGATTGTGTAGAGATATTTCATTTTTAAGTGAGTCATCAAAGACAATTTCTACTCAGCTTTTCCCAAAAGCAGATATAGTTACAGATGACTGTAGACAGTTAAAAGACAGCCTCTCTTTGTTACCAATTTCACTAAATCACCCAAATGCATATACCTAGTTTTGGCCAAGCTAGAATTTCTATCCTTTCCAAACTACAGACAATAGCAGCAAAACACTACATTTAGGTTACTCCTACCAGCTATTTGGTGTAAATATACATTTGGTACAAATATTACACAGAAAATGTCTAGTGAATTTATTAGTCTTTTGAACCAAGTTCGGTAGTTCTAGTGTTGGCAATCCAATTTTTAATTATCTTGTTCTTTTCTAAGAAAGAATGCACACAAAATGGCTTAGAGATGGGTTGTAATAGATGTAGACTAGCTCTATATTATATTACTTGATACTACCTGACACCCTGGCACCTTGACAAACTTTCATACAGATTCGGCAAACTCACAAACTGAGCATTACAGTACTATACTATCACTGATACTCTCTGTTACTCTTTATTATATGCCCATCTGAAGCTAGCCTCACTTGTGGCTGAAATCCACACACACAGTCTGTGGGCCAACAGAAGTGTCTGTGCAAGTCTCTTGTTTGGTTGTGGCCCAAAATTGCACATGAAACATGACCAACAATGCTGAACACACAGCTCTCTTGTTGTTCAGCTAAGCTATAGAGACATTGCTTCAGTTTGACTCAGAATGCTCTATCAATAACATAACATTATGAGCATATTAATACTGTGTAAATAAAACATTTGGTTATTATTACACAATGTATCATTACAGTGATTGTTATTGAAGCAGTGCTTGAGTTGCTTCGCCTGAGTACATGACACTGATAGAGGCAGTTTTGTGATGGCAGATGAAAAAATAAGAAAGAGCGAAATAAAAGGGGAAGCAGGAAGGCATGCAAAGGATAGAGAGGGGAGGGAATAATAATAATAATAATAATAATAATAATAATAATAATAATAATAATTGTTGCAGTTGACAGGAGAGCCAACACCGTGCCACTAAAGGAGGCCAAAATGCACGTGTTTTAGCTCACGCAGGCTGGCGTGAGGTCTGGAATATGGCAAGGGAATTAGAATTGAGAAAAACGGACATAGCTGGTGGAATACTTAACTTTAATCCATTAATGATGAACATTGCTCTTGATGGTACATGATTTACAATATCAATAGAAACTGATCATGTCCCCTTGCTAGGTCGTAGCAAATAACATAGCTGAAGGCTATGCTAACTATCGTCTCGACAAATGAGAGCGTAATTTGTCAGTGAACCATCGCTAGCAAAGTCAGCTGCACAACTGGTGTGAGTGCTAGGAAGTCTCTCTAGACCTGCCATGTGGCGGCGCTCGGTCTGCAATCACTGATAGTGGAGACATGCGGGTCCGACGTATACTACCGGACCACGGCCGATTTAAAGGCTACCACCTAGCAAGTGTGGTGTCTGGCGGTGACACCACATTCGTCCCCCACAAATTGGCGTATGGTTGTGGCATAAGGCTACCGCCCACTGTGGGGAGGACCGCAGGTTGACGTATGCGACGAGGTGGGGAGCCTAACAACAGGCGAGGCCGTGCCATCCGCATCCTGGAATTCGGACCGCGGGGAGCCAGGAAACGCCAGAAAACCTGCTCAACGCCAACATGTGGTGTATGCGCCCGTAGAGAGACAGGAGGGGCCGAAGGGTCGACCTCCATCGGGCCGGGGCACCCGACGAACGAAGACGACATATGGTCCGTAGCGGGCAAGAGTTCCATGTCGGAGGACAACTGGTCACGGGAAGCATCCGCTGCGCGTGACCCAGGGTGGCGCCCGGCGTCGCCGGTGGGAGAACAGGCGGCAGTGGCGGAGGCGACGGCTGCGGAGGCAGCGGCACCACGTCGCCATGGGGCAAAATGGAAGGCAGCGTCAGTAACACCTGGGGCTGAGGCGAGCCAGTAGATGGGTCCCCGGGGCGCTAACCAGACGGCACCATTGCTGAAAGCAGATGGTGAGCGGCAGATCCCGTGCAACTGCAGAGGCGCAGCTGATTGAGATGCCGACACACCTCACCAGAGGCCCCAAAACCAGATACATAGCGCGTCCGAGGCAGCGAAGAATGCGCCCTTCGAGCCAACGCAGTGAACCTCGGTAGTGGCGATAGTGGACAACGTCGCCTGGAGCAAAAGCAGGTGTCTGCCGTTGCACAGGAACCTGATGCGGCGAATGGAGCAAAGACATCAAGGTTTGATGAGGGCGACCATGGAGCAGCTCAGCCGGCGAGCCACCATCTCGGGGGCTGAGAGTGATACGAGGACAAAAAGAGCAATAACGCGTCCTCCCGAGAATACGACTCTTTCAACTTCAACATCTGTGACTTGAAAGTCCTGACCAATCGTTCAGCGGCACCATTTGACTGTGGCAAAAACAGCGCGGATGTCAGATGTTGAATACCATTGGCCTTGCAGAATGACTGGAACTCTGCGGACATGAATTGTGGGCCATTGTCAGAAACAATAGTCTGTGGAAGACCTTCAATGCTAAAGATAGCGGATAATGCTTGGATGGTGGCACTTGATATCATGGAAGACATCCGGACAACAAAAGGAAAATTACTGAATGAATCTACCACAACCAACTATCGAGCATTCCAGAATGGACCAGCAAATTCAATGTGTAAGCATTGCCAAGGGGAAGTGGCTTTTGACCATGCAAAGAATTTCCGCAGTGGTGCTGATTGTTGTTCGGCACACACCATGCAAGAAGAGCACATATTCGTAATTGCAGCATCGATTCCGAACCAAGTACAGTAATGACGAGCAAGATGTTTCATTCTCACTATACCCCAATGTCCTTAGTGGAGAAGCTGTAAGACAGAGGACTGTAAAGAACGTGGTACCACGACACTGGACTGATCATTATCAGAACGCAACAGCAAAACACCACGTCGTACAAAAAGTCTCTCCTTGTGAGCAAAAAATCGGTGAACCAACGTGTCCCTGATCCGTGACTTTGACAAGAACCATTACATAGCAACAAAACATAAAACGGGAGCAAGGACAGGGTCGGCAGCTGTGGCTGTAGCTACACGACGAAAATCAATCGAAAACGATTCGACCACATCATTGGTTTTCGTATCAATGAACATGCAAGCAAGTTCGGAGGAATTGAATGCCCTATCCTCAGCAATAGGCAAACGAGACAACGCATCGGCATTTCCGTGCTTAGCAGTGGACTGATACAAGATATCGTATCGGTACTGTGAGAGGAAAATAGACCAGTGAATTAATTTCTGCGCTATACGTAGAGGTACAGGCTTGGTCGGATGAAAAAGCGATGTCAAAGGTTTGTGGTCAGTGATTATGGTAAAATGACGACCTTACAAAAAATCATGAAACTTTGTAACACTAAATACGAGAGCCAATGCTTCTTTCTCGATCTGTGAATAGTTTCTTTGAGCAGACGAGAGCTATTTGGACGGAAAGGCAATAGGGCGAACATGCGATCCATCTTTGTGTGCAAGCACAGCACCGATCCCGAAATCCGATGCATCCACCATCAACAAAAGGGGCTTCTGGAGATTGAATGGCATAAGGCAAGTTTGGGAGAGCAACACCGATTTCAACTGGCGAAAGGCGCGCTCGCATTCCGTCGTCCAGATGAACGGAACACCTTTACAGCGTAAGCGATGAATTGGAGCTGGAATGGAAGAGGCGTGTGGTATATAATGGCGATAATAATTAATTTTTCCCAGCACATTCTGCAGCTGCTTCAAATTCTGCGGCAAACACAAGTCGTGTATGGCACGAAGGTGTGTGGGACTGGGATGTATGCCTTGGGCATTGATTACATGTCCTAGGTATGGTAAGTCCCGAGGAAAAAACACACATTTGTCCTTCCGCAAGCGAAGACCATTTTGTCGCAAGACTTGAAATAATGTTCTGAGATTGACCAAATGTTCTTCTTCCGTCTTTCCGGAGATCACAATATCGTCCAGATAATTTGCTGCAGTAGGGACCGACACACAAACAGTTTGTAGATATTGCTGAAACAATGCAGGGGCGGATGCACACCCGAATGGCAGTCATTTGAATCGATACAAACTAAGACGCGTGTTAACCACCAAAACGTGCTGGGATTCTTTGTGCACCGGTATTTGCAAGTACGCATCTGTGAGGTCCAACTTTGAAAAATATTTACCCGGGCACAGTTTGTCAAAAAGATCTTCCGGGCAGCATAAAGGAAAAGTTGCAATCAGTAGTTGTGGATTCACTGTTGCCTTCAAGTCCACACAAAGTCTCAACTTTCCAGAAGGTTTTGGCAAAATTACTAAGGGTGATGCCCAGAGAGAAACCTGCACACGTTCAATTACTCTTTGTGATTCCAAATCATGTAATGTTTTTGCGACCTCATCACGCAATGCGTGGGGAACATTGCGCGCTCTGAAAAATTTAGGTTGGGCGTTTACTTTCAGTTCCAAATGTGCTTTATAGTTCTTAGTGCAACCGAGGCCCGGTGCAAAAATGTCTGCAAATTCTTCACATAGACAAGAAACAGTGTCTGAAGCCACAGTCTGGTTCACTGATAGGACCTGATTTACTATAGATAAGTTAAACAACTGAAATAAATTGAAACCAAACAAGTTCACTGCAAAAGGAGAACGAAGGAAGTAAAATGACACGAGCTTTGTTTGTCCTTTGTATGTTGCAAGAAGGCTGCACTGTCCTAACACAGGGATACCTTCGTCTTAATAACTACTTAACTTAACATTTGCGGCACGCAACGGAGGTGTGCCCAGCAGTTTGTACGCGTCTTGATTGATCAGTGAAACTGCAGCTCCGGTATCAAGCTGGAATGGTATCAGTTTGCCCTTAATGTCCAAGTCCACAAAAAGTTTATTGTCCTGCTTATGACAAGAGCTACTGTCTCGTGCAATGTGAACTAACACTGGTACATAATCAATTGCGACTTGAGGGGAGTTCCGGCGATGTCGATGCACACTATTTTTGGGACGAACACAGTCACTGTTAGCGAGAGTGGCACAGGGCAGAGTGGAATCAACTACATGAATTTCCATGAGCGAAGTTTCGCGAGCCTGGGTAGCCTTGGTTCGATTCCGATTCTGGCACAAAGCAAAGGGCCTGGAACGGTTTTGAGCTTCTGATCTGAGCTTTTTCTGGCAAACACTCTGAACATGTCCTTTTTTATTACAATAAAAGCAAATAGCTTGGCGTGACGGGCAATTCTCACTCAAATGTTTAGCAGCACAATGCGGGCATGATTTGATCACTGCATTTGCGTGACGGCGCGGCACACGTGGTTGAGGGCCTAGCGGCAGTGGCGCGGCCGGGCGCGAGGACTGTTTACTGCTCCGTGCAGCTCGCCCGGCGGGCCGGTTAACCTGACACACTGCTGGCAAAGTTTCACATGATTCCTGAGCAAAGTCAAGTGTGTCCTGCCGATCCAATATGTCCATCACTTGTTGAAGGGAGGGATTTACTAGTTTTAAAATCTGTTCCCTTATACGAACATCAGAAATGTTCTGTGCAATTGCATCACGTACCATAGAATCTGAATAAGGGAGTCCACATTGACACTCAAAAGCACAATCCCTAGTAAGGCCTTGCAAGGTTGCAACCCATTCCCAATTAGTCTGACCTGCCGTACGTCTTGTACGAAAGAAGGTATACCATTTCTCAACTACATTGACTGATTCTTTGAAATATGCATCTAATGCAGACAAAATTTCTTTGTAGGACAGAGTTGCTAGGTCGCGTCGGGGAAATAATTTGACTATCACACGGTATGTAGTCACGCCGACTGACAATAACAAAAAAGGCTGCTGCTCGTTACCTTGAATTCTGTAGGCGGCGAGATGGAATCCAAATTGGCACGACCACTCCGTCCAGCTTTCCAGTGCAGCATCAAAAGGTCGAAAAGTGGGTGCAACAGCGTGTTGTGGCTGCGTTAGCGGTGAAGCGGCTGCTGCCGCATCGTTTTGCATCGCACGTTGACCCTTGACGAGCTGTCCAAGGGCATCCAGTAAGGCCAGCGTCTGCTGATTCTGTAAGCGATAAAATTCGGACAGTACATCTTGAGATTGTGGCGAAGCCATTACACAAGTAAATCAGGGTAATTTAGATAAGAACACTTTTACTCTCGTCGCCAATGTTGTGGTTGACAGGAGAGCCAACACCGTGCCACTAAAGGAGGCTGAAATGCACGTGTTTTAGCTCACACAGGCTGGCGTGAGGTCTGGAATACAGCAAGGGAATTAGAAATTGAGAAAAACGGACGTAGCTGGTGGAATACTTAACTTTAATCCATTAATAACGAACGTCACACTTGACAGTACATGATTTACAATATCAATAGAAACTGATCATGGCACCTTGCTAGGTCGTAGCAAATAACATAGCTGAAGGCTATGCTAACTATCGTCTCGACAAATGAGAGCGTAATTTGTCAGTGAACCATCGCTAGCAAAGTCAGCTGTACAACCGGGGAGAGTGGCAGGAAGTCTCTCTAGACCTGCCGTGTGGCGGCGCTCGGTCTGCAATCACTGATAGTGGCGACACGCGGGTCCGACGTACACTACCGGACCGCGGCCGATTTAAAAGCTACCACCTAGCAAGTTTGGTGTCTGACGGTGACACCACAATAATAATAATAATAAACCCCGTGGAGGCCCGGGAAAAGAATAGGCATTCGGTATGTTCTGCCAGTTGTAAAAGGCGATGAAAAGAACAAACCACTAATAGGGCTAACCCCCCTTTTAGTGTGATTAGTTGGTTCAGGACAGAACTAATGATGCCTCGTACAAGCACTGTCATGGTTGGGGACGACGCTTGAACCCTATGCCTGTCCACAATTGTAAGGACACTGCTACCCACAGGGAAAATTATTTAAATCCCAATAGAGGTGTTTTGCAACCACTCTAGAAGGAAAACAAAGACAGAGGATGAGATGGTCAGATGAAGTTAACCGACATCCCATGTTCTGTTATTACCAAGCAACAAACTTAGGAATCAACACAACTGGATACAGATCATAAGTATACACAAAATTTATTACCAGATACCCAGAGTTAAAATTTTTAAAGAACAATGACTAGCTGATCAGATCCGTGTAATAATAAAAAATAACAGGATACCACAGTCAGAATTAGAAAACATCAAACAACAAGTACAACAAATACTGGAACAAAATAATGTGCAATCAGAAGAAGAAGAAGAAGAAGAAGAAAATACAGTAATGGACTCAAACATCCCAGAGAAAACAAGCAAAGAACACCACGCATCAATTAAACAATCAGAGGAAAACGAAATCTTATGACAGCCACCAGAACAAGCACAAATAGAACATGAAGTGACACACATGTTAAATATAGAAGAATAATTTCAGCTAACATATATAGAATACAAAGACACAAATACAGACATTAGACCATTCTTGCATAGACCAATAAATAACCCACAAGTCGAAACAACAATAGCAACTATCAACACAATCATACACAACAAAATAAATGAAAATACAACTATGGAAGAGTTACAACTAGTGGTTTATTTAGGAGCACTCACTACACTAAATATACACACTAGGCAGAGATCAGAACAAACCAACACACAGAAAAGAAAAAAAAACACAAAACCAGCATGGCAACACAGGCTACAGACCAGACTAGAAAAACTGAGAAAAGACATTGGACAGCTAACACAATTTATAAGAAATGAAATATCAGACAAAAAACGAAAAAGGTTTGGTAAAATCTCACAACAAGAAGCAATAGAGCAATTAGATGAAAAGAAGCAGAAATTACAAGCATTGGCCAAGCGACTTAGAAGATACAAAAAAAAAGTGAAAATAGAAGGAAACAAAACCAAACATTCAACACAAACCAAAAGAAATTTTATCAGACAATAGATAACACACAAATTAAAATAGACAACCCACCAAACATAACAGACATGTAACACTTCTGGAGCAACATATGGTCAAACCCGGAACAACATAACAGGTGTGCACGGTGGATACAAGCAGAAACAGACACATACAATATGATACCACAAATGCCTGAAGTGATAATTTTGCAACATGAAGTCACCTGAGCAATTAATTCTATGCACAATTGGAAAGCCCCTGGAAAAGATAAAATAGAAAAATTTCTGGCTAAAGAAGTTCACCTCAACACATTCACATCTAACTAAATTATTTAACATAATGATATGGATATAATAGAGGGAAACATTCCACATGGGAAAAATATATCTAAAAACAAAGATGATGTGACTTACCAAACGAAAGTGCTGGCAGGTCGATAGACACACAAACATACACACAGAATTCAAGCTTTCGCAACCAACAGTTGCTTCATCAGGAAAGAGGGAAGGAGAGGGAAAGACGACAGGATGTGGGATTTAAGGGAGAGGGTAAGGAGTCTTTCCAATCCCGGGAGCAGAAGGACTTACCTTAGGGGGAAAAAAGAACAGGTATACACTCGCACACACACCCATATCCATCCACACATACACAGACACAAGCAATACCTGTCCTTTTTCCCCCCTAACGTAAGTCTTTCTGCTCCCGGGATTGGAATGACTCCTTGCCCTCTCCCTTAAACCCCACATCCTTTCGTCTTTCCCTCTCCTTCCCTCTTTCCTGATGAAGCAACCGTTGGTTGCGAAAGCTTGAATTTTGTGTGTATGTTTGTGTTTGTTTGTGTGTCTATCGACCTGCCAGCGCTTTTGTTTGGTAAGTCACATCATCTTTGTTTTTAGATATAAATTATTTAACAGTTACATTGCACACCCAAACACATTCCCTGATACACTTACACATGGAATAACTTATCTGAAACCTAAAGATCAAGCAGATACAGCAAACCCAGCAAAATATCGCCCCATAATATGCCTAAAAACAATATACAAAATATTAACTTCAGTCATTACACAGAAATTAATGACACATACAACACAGAACAAAATTATAAATGAAGAACAAAAAGGCTGTTGCAAAGGAGCACGAGGATGTAAAGAGCAACTGATAATAGACGCAGAAGTGACATATCAAGCTAAAACCAAACAAAGGTCGCTATACTACGCATACATTGATTACCAAAAAGCTTTTGATAGTGTACCCCACTCATGGTTACTACAAATATTTCAAATATACAAAGTAGATCATAAATTGATACAGTTCCTAAACATAGTAATGAAAAATTGGAAAACCACACTTAATATCCAAACAAATTCAAATAATATTGCATCACAGCCAATACAGATTAAGTGTGGAATATACCAAGGAGACTCATTAAGTCCTTTCTGATTCTGCCTTGCTCTGAACCCACTATCCAACATGCTAAATAATACAAATTATGGATACAATATTACTGGAACATACCAACACAAAATCACACATTTGCTATACATGGATGATCGAAAACTACTGGCAGCAACAAATCAACAACTCAGTCAATTACTAAAGATAACAGAAGTATTCAGCAATGATATAAATATGGATTTTGGAACAGACAAATATAAGAAAAATAGCATAGTCAAGGGAAAACACACTAAACAAGAAAATTACATATTGGATAACCACAGCGCCTACATAGAAGCAATGGAAAAAACAGATGCCAATAAATATCTAGGATACAGACAAAAAATGGGAATAGATAATACAAATATTAAAGAAGAACTAAAAGAAAAATATAGACAAAGACTAACAAAAATACTGAAAACAGAATTGACAGCAAGAAACAAGACAAAAGCCTTAAATACCTATGCTATACTGATATTGACCTACTCATTTGGAGTAGTGAAATGGAGTAACACAGACCTAGAAGCACTCAATAGACTTACATGATCACAATGCCACAAATATAGAATACATCACATATATTCAGCAACAGAAAGATTCACATTAAGCAGAAAGGAAGAAGGAAGGGATTTATCGACATAAAAAAACCTGCATTATGGACAGGTAGACAATTTAAGAAAATTCTTTCTAGAACGAGCAGAAACTAGCAAAATACACAAAGCAATCACTCATATAAATACATCGGCTACACCATTCCAATTTCATAACCACTTCTACAACCCTTTAGATCATATAACATCAACAGATATGAAGAAAGTAAATTGTAAAAAGAAAACACTACATGGCAGGCACCCGTATCATCTAACACAGCCACACATCGATCAAGACGCATCCAACACATGGCTAAGAAAAGGCAATATATACAGTGAGACGGAATACAGGATCAAACAATAAACACCAGATATTACAGCAAGCATATTATTAAAGATCCCAATACAACAACAGATAAATGCAGACTTTGCAAACAACAAATAGAAACAGTTACAGGAAAGTTTAGGGGCAGCGTACCAGGCCACCAGTATCTTTATGTAAGGATTTTACAAATGAGGACCATGTAGTGATAGTGGGTGGGGCGGGAAACAGTTTGGACAGGGATGGGGCATATGAAATAGGTGGTGACCTGGACAAGATAGCTTCCCTGACTCATGGCACCAATGTACACTTTGTTGAGCTGTTCCGGCGTCATGATCAGCCACGCCTTGATGGAGCTGTGAGGCGAATCAATGTGGGGCTGGGGATGGCTCTGAGGACGGCCAACTTTGCTCATGTTTCTCTGGTGCCCGTCGGGACTATCAACAGATGGGGTTTCACTAGGCATGGCCTACACCTAAACAGGACTGGGAAGGGAAGATTGGTACAGCTGATTCATGAAAGTATAGGGGGTGGATCTCGGGCCACACATGGTCAAATACCTGTTGTCATAGGTAGGAAAAGTAGGTCTTTTTTAGGATAAATCCAGACAACAGGTTCCCCTGCCTAAAGAGTATCTCTAGCAGTTCAAAAAATACTGAAACAATCACTCACAAGACAGATTATAACACTTCAAAAATCACACATACCAGATGTCACAAAGAAAAACAAACCATCGGAAAGAGTAACATGGGGCATTTCACAGACTTAACAATCCTCCATCAAAACATGCAATCAATAAAAAATAAAATACAAGCATTAGAAGTTGAGCTCCAATCTTTGAACTGCACAGTAGTTTGTATTACTGAGCACTGGTGTAGAGACACAGAAATCCAACATGTAGTATTATCATTGTATGAAAGGGCAAACTCTTACTGCAGAACTACTTCAAGGGGTGGAGGATCATGCATTTATATCAGAAAAGGAACACAGTTCAAATCTAGACATGACCTCAGTACAGTAAGTGAAGACAAACACATTGAAATATCAGCTATTGAATTATCAGGGCTCGATATCACCAAGAAATTAATCATTTTGTGTGTGTATAGATCTCCCAGTGGTAGTGTGGACACTTTTTTCAATAAATTAACAGAAGTTCTAGATAAAGTCTCAAGTACAAAGGTCAACATAATTCTGTGTGGGGACATAAACATCAACACTAATATCATAAATGAATCCAGCAGCACCTTCATAAATATCCTTCAAAGTTTTGGCATGTCCCTATTGGTCAATAGTGCAACAAGGGTTACTACAATGACTGCATCAGTAATTGACCATGTGGCCACAAATATAGACAGGGAAAAATGTGATGTAGCTGTAAAAGATCTCGGACTATCAGACCATCTCTGTCAAATAACAACAGTAAAATCAGGCATCGAATCATTCCCTAAACTACAAGCCTATAAACGACATCTATCAGAAATCAAAATAAAAGATTTTTCAAAAGAACTAGAAAAACAAAGCTGGGATGCAGTGTATAAGGAAACCAATGTGAATATGAAATTCTCCAAATTCTCCACATTGTTTAAATTGAACTTTGAAACAGCATTTCCAAAAGTATGCATGACTGTATCAACATCTCACAAAAACAGATGGATAACAGCAGGTATTAAGTAGTCCTCCCAAACACTTAAACACCTCAGTTCCATGAAAAAGATTCACAATGATCCAGAATTTTTAAATTTCTATCATAGATACAAAAAGATTTATAGGAAGGTGCTGATTGCTGCAAAAAAGTCATTTAATGACAAAATAATATATAATGCAGAGAATAAAAGCAAAGCAGTCTGGGATGTTATAAAAAAGGAAACGGGGAGAGGCAAACAAACGCAGAATAACATACTGCTAAGGGAGGGGGATAAGGTAATAAATGATCCACAACACTTAGCAAACTATGTAAACGAGCATTTTTCAAGTATTGCAGAGAAGTTACAGCAAAAATTCCCCAAAACAAATATAACACCTGCAAAAATTGTTGCACTAGATACAATGATGTTACTTCCAACCACAGAGAATGAAGTCAATAAAACTGTTCAAAAGCTAAAAAATAAAAAGTCAGAAGGCTTAGATGATGTACCAATGTGTGTACTGAAACAATGCATAGGGATTATACAAGGCCCATTAACAAATATAATAAATGAATCCTTCACATCAGGGACATTTCCAGAGCAGCTAAAACAGGCAAGAGTTGTACCTTTGCTTATGAAAGGTAATGCAGAAGACATAGAAAATTACCGGCCCATTTCCCTGCTGTCAGCATTCTCAAAAATAATAGAAGCAATTATGAAAGACAGATTAATGAATTATCTGAATAAATACAATCTTTTAAGCAAATCACAGTTTGGTTTTCGAAGTGGCAAAAATACGGAGTCAGCCATAGTAGAATTCACAAAAGTTGTACTTAATGCTCTTGATAAAGATGAGTGTGTCACAGGCATATTTTTGGATCTTTCTAAGGCTTTTGATACAGTCGACCACAAGATTCTATTAAATAAATTAGAAGCATTAGGAATAAGAGGGGTAGCTAATGACTGGTTTCGATCATACCTAACAGATATGGTACAAAGAGTAGAGATAACACATACTTCAAATAGATCTAAACATTTAGTAAAATACTTATCAGAACCAAAACATATTAATATAGGGGTTCCACAAGGTAGCATATTAGGACCTATACTATTCCTGATATACATCAATGACTTTCCCAGTAGTGTTACTCATGGTGAGAAAATTCTCTTCGCTGATGACAGCAATATTATAGTCACTGAGAGAACAAGAGAACTCCTTACCGAGAAAGCAAATGAAACTCTCAAGGAAGTTTACGATTGGTCAATAAGCAACAAATTGACATTAAACATAAAGAAAACTAATGCCATGAACTTCAGTTTGAAGAGGAAAAATGACAATGTTAAATTAAATGTAGATGGCACCTCTATAGACTGTGTAACAAATGCAAAATTTCTAGGAATGAATATTGACTCTCAGCTGAAGTGGTGCGAACACACAAAGGTACTTGCAAACAGAATGTCATCAGCATGTTATGCCCTTAGAATTCTATCATCTGTGTGTAACATGCAGTGTCTTTTAGTTACATATTATTCATATGTACACTCAATTCTTAGCTATGGCATTCTTTTTTGGGGAACAAATCCACAAAATATGAACACAATTTTCAAACTCCAGAAAAGAGCCATAAGAATAATAACCAGAAATAGTAGTCGAGCTCATTGTAAAGATCTGTTCAAAACACTGGGAATTTTAACTGCTCCATGTGAACACATTTACCAGTCAGTTGTACACATCAAAAGTAACATTGGCAATCACTGCACAAACAGCTCTGTCCATGAGCATGCAACAAGAGATAGACTCAACTTACATTTACCAAGAAAAAATAAACATAAAACTCAAAACAGCATTTTCTACCAAGGAATAAAACTGTACAATAAATTACCAAAAGGGATTAAAGAAATTTCAAAAATACACTTATTTAAGAAGGCAGCTAAAAAGTACCTGTTATGCAATACATTTTATACATTGAAGGATTACTTAGATAAAGCAGAGTAGGGGTTTGATAAAAAAAATGTTATACAAACAAATAATAATAATAATGATGATTATAAAACATCCAATATTCCACATAACACCTTCACTTTATTATTTTTCTTCTTTTTTCCTTTCTAGAGACACTCTCCCCTCAAGCTATGCATAGCACAATACTAACACCTCTTCCTCTTTCTGAGCTCAACATCTCACTCATTATGAAGGGATGCTGACTCAGTTTTTCAGGATAGCAAATGGGAACTTGCAGTACAGAAAATGGCCCAAGGATCACCTGTGTGTGTGTGTGTGTGTGTGTGTGTGTGTATGTGTGTGTGTATGTAGTGAGTGAAGTGTTATGAAACAATGTGTGTATAGTGTGTGCAGTGACTGATAGTGAAATATGAGTGAATAGTGTGGCATTACATTATTTAATGAGTTATTTGTAAATAAATTATTGTATACCAGGAGTAAAATCTAATGATTGTCTCTAACTAGAAGTCTGTAAATATATGTGTATACGAATTAGCTTATTGTAAATTGATCTAAGCTTGTAAATACTTTGACATGTCCTATATCCTTGTAAAAAGAGATCTACGGATGAATAAAACTACTACTACTACTACTACTACTACTACTACTATCACATCACAAGCAGATGTACAATACTAGCAAATACAGAATACCCCAGAAGACATGACAATGTAGCAAAAATAATACATCAACAACTTGCCATACAAAATAAACTAATAAAACAACATGTTCCCACATAAAAGTATGCACCACAAAATGTACTGGAGAATGATGAATACAAATTATACTGGAACAGAACCATTATAACAGATAAAACAACACCACATAACAAACCTGACATCATACTCACCAATAAAAAGAAGAAATTAACACAATTAATCGAAATATCCATACCCAATACAACAAATATACAGAAGAAAACAGGAGAAAAAATTGAAAAATACATCAAACTGGCTGAGGAAGCCAAAGACATGTGGCACCAGGTTAAATTTGACATCGTACCAATTATACTATCATCTACACGAGTCATACCACACAATATCCACCAGTACATTAATGCAATACAGCTACATCCAAACATATATATAAGACTACAGAAATCTGTAATTATTGATATATGTTCAATTACCCGAAAGTTCCTAAATGCAATGTAACATATACCGTACAGTTAAAAGGAAGTCACGCTTGATGAAGGTCCATTTTTTAACCAGACATAACATCCGATACAGGAAAGAATAATAATAATAACAACAACAACCTCGTGGTACTTACAGAGGACAAAGAGACCCCCATCAACAGCTTGAGATACATAAAGAGTGTGCAGAAAAAGTTGGGTTACAAATCTCATTTGAGAAAACTGAATTCTTATGTTCAAAGACAGAAATTATGAGCCTGAAAACAAAATATGAGAAAACCAACAGGGCCCTGTACTTTAAATACCTTGGATAATTCATTGAGCCAACAGGCCTTCAAAAATTATCACAGCAAAAGTGCCTTCAAAACTTCAAAAAGATATTAGGGATGGTCCAAAACGTATATAAGAAAAATACATGTCAAAACAGACAAAAATTCAAGACTTCAACACAGTCATAAAACCAATAGTCGCCTACACAAGTGAAACACTGACACTTAACAGAAGACAGGAACTTGAATAAATCTGAAAAGAGGATAGAAAGACAATTAGGAAAATTTTAGGAGCAAGACATACCCAAGACAGTTACAATCTATCAAAACAATAGGAAATTTTTCAAACATCAAAATTGGTCATCTCAACAGACTACAAGAAAAGTGATTGACAAAACGGATAATAGACTATGTGAGACATGGGACACATGCTCTAGGATACTTCAAGTCGATCAAGACAAGGCAATAATTACCAATCAAACACAAACTCTTCTTTGTAATTTCCAACAGATTTTATTTAATAATTGCATGACCCTCCCCCCATGAAACATGGACCTTGCCGTTGGTGGGGAGGCTTGCGTGCCTCAGCGATACAGATAGCCGTACCGTAGGTGCAACCACAATGGAGGGGTATCTGTTGAGAGGCCAGACAAATGTGTGGTTCCTGAAGAGGGGCAGCAGCCTTTTCAGTAGTTGCAGGGGCAACAGTCTGGATGATTGACTGATCTGGCCTTGTAACAATAACCAAAACGGCCTTGCTGTGCTGGTACTGCAAACGGCTGAAAGCAAGGGGAAACTACGGCCGTAATCTTTCCCAAGGGCATGCAGCTTTACTGTATGATTAAATGATGATGGCATCCTCTTGGGTAAAATATTCCGGAAGTAAAATAGTCCTCCATTCGGATCTCTGTGCGGAGACTACTCAAGAGGATGTCGTTATCAGGAGAAAGAAAACTGGCGTTCTACGGATCGGAGCGTGGAATGTCAGATCCCTTAATCGGACAGGTAGGTTAGAAAATTTTAAAAGGGAAATGGATAGGTTAAAGTTAGATATAGTGGGAATTAGTGAAGTGCGGTGGCACGAGGAACAAGACTTTTGGTCAGGTGACTACAGGGTTATAAACACACAATCAAATAGGGGTAATGCAGGAGTAGGTTTAATAATGAATAGGAAAATAGGAATGCGGGTAAGCTACTACAAACAGCATAGTGAACGCATTATTGTGGCCAAGATAGATACGAAGCCCACACCTACTACAGCAGTACAAGTTTATATGCCAACTAGCTCTGCAGATGACGAAGAAATTGAAGAAATGTATGATCAAATAAAAGAAATTATTCAGATAGTGAAGGGTGACGAAAATTTAATAGTCCTGTAGATTAAAACTAAAGAAACTGCAAAAGGTAGGAATTTAAGGAGATGGGACCTGGATAAACTAAAAGAACCAGAGGTTGTACAGAGTTTCAGGGAGAGCATAAGGGAGCAATTGACAGGAATGGGGGAAAGAAATATGGTAGAAGAAGAATGGGTAGCTTTGAGGGATGAAGTAGTGAAGGCAGCAGAGGATCAAGTAGGTAAAAAGATGAAGGCTAGTAGAAATCCTTGGGTAACAGAAAAAAATATTGAATTTAATTGATAAAAGGATAAAATAGAAAAATGCAGTAAATGAAGCAGGCAAAAAGGAATACAGACATCTCAAAAATGAGATCAACAGAAAGTGCAAAATGGCTAAGCAGGGATGGCTAGAGGCCAAATGTTAGGATGTAGAGGCTTATCTCACTAGGGGTAAGATAGATACTGCCTACAGGAAAATTAAAGAGACCTTTGGAGATAAGAGTACCACTTGTATGAACATCAAGAGCTCAGATAGAAACCCAGTTCTAAGCAAAGAAGGGAAAGTAGAAAGGTGGAAGGAGTATATAGAGGGTCTATACAAGGGCGATGTACTTGAGGACAATATTATGGAAATGGAAGAGGATGTAGATGAAGATGAAATGGGAGATACGATACTGCGTGAAGAGTTTGACAGAGCACTGAAAGACCTGAGTAGAAACAAGGCCCCCGGAGTAGACAACATTCCATTGGAACTACTGATGGCCTTGGGAGAGCCAGTCCTGACAAAACTCTACCATCTGGTGAGCAAGATGTATGAGACAGGCGAAATACCCTCAGACTTCAAGAAGAATATAATAATTCCAATCCCAAAGAAAGCAGGTGTTGACAGATGTGAAAATTATCGAACTATCAGTTTAATAAGTCACAGCTGCAAAATACTAAAGTGAATTCTTTAGAGACGAATGGAAAAACTAGTAGAAGCCGACCTCGGGGAAGATCAGTTTGGATTCTATAGAAATATTGGAACACGTGAGGCAATTTCTGACTCTATGACTTATCTTAGAAGCTAGATTAAGGAAAGGCAAACCTACGTTTCTAGCATTTGTAGACTTAGAGAAAGCTTTTGACAATGTTGATTGGAATACTCTCTTTCAAATTCTGAAGGTAGCAGTGGTAAAATACAGGGAGCGAAAGGCTATTTACAATTTGTACAGAAACCAGATGGCAGTTATAAGAGTCGAGGGACATGAAAGGGGGACAGTGGTTGGGAAGGGAGTGAGACAGGGTTGCAGTCTCTCCCCGATGTTATTCAATCTGTATATTGAGCAAGCAGTGAAGGAAACAAAAGAAAAATTCGGAGTAGGTATTAAAATCCATGGAGAAGAAATAAAAATGTTGAGGTTCGCTGATGACATCGTAATTCTGTCAGAGACAGCAAAGGACTTGAAAGAGCAGTTGAACGGAATGTATAGTGTCTTGAAAGGAGGATATAAGATGAACATCAACAAAAGCAAAACGAGGATAATGGAATGCAGTCAAATAAAGTCGGGTGATGCTGAGGGAATTAGGTTAGGAAATGAGACAATTAAAGTAGTAAAGGAGTTTTGCTATTTGGGGAGCAAATTAACTGATGATGGTCGAAGTAGAGAGGATATAAAATGTAGACTGGCAATGGCAAGGAAAGCGTTTCTGAAGATGAGAAATTTGTTAACATCGAGTATAGATTTAAGTGTCAGGAAGTCATTTCTGAAAGTATTTGTATGGAGTGTAGCCATGTATGGAAGTGAAACATGGATGATAACTAGTTTGGACAAGAAGAGAATAGAAGCTTTCGAAATATGGTGCTACAGAAGAATGCTGAAGATTAGATGAGTAGACACATAACTAATGAGGAAGTATTGAATAGGATTGGAGAGAAGAGAAGTTTGTGGCACAACTTGATGAGAAGAAGGGATTGGTTGGTAGGACATGTTCTGAGGCATCAAGGGATCACCAATTTAGTATTAGAGGGCAGCGTGGAGGGTAAAAATCGTAGAGGGAGACGAAGAGATGAATACGCTAAGCAGATTCAGAAGGATATAGGGTTCAGTAGGTACTGGGAGATGAAGAAGCTTGCACAAGATAGAGTAGCATGGAGAGCTGCATCAAACCAATCTCAGGACAGAAGACCACAACAACAACAATTGCATGACAATAGCAAACTGCTGTTACCCCAGAATAATACACATAATTTCCCTACAATTTGAGACATTACGAAAGAGACACAATGTCTATGGGTATCAAAGCCCATCCCAAACAATAAATAATTTTAAGACCCTCTTTACATAAATCTTAACAATAAATGGTTTACTGGGACAAACTTCCACAGAAGTAGGACACTTTTTAATATATAACAGCAGAAACAACTCACAATTTCTCTTTCTAAATAAGATATTAAAAACCCAGTACAATGAAAGGCGTCTTTCAGGTAATACAAAATTCCAGTGACAAGTAACAGCACATCAGAGGTGCGCAGAAACTACAACTCAAATCAAGCCTGAATTTGACACGTTCCACATCATTACGAAAGAATCGTGTTCATGATCCATAGAACAAGTAATATAACTAACTAACTAACTAACTAAAAGCTGAAAGGAACAGTAGACTAGGAAACATGGATGCCTCGGCATCACCAGGAACTAATAATAAAATATTCAACTTAAATTTGCCGAAGAACTGGAGTCTACTGATAAACACAGTGATGCGCTATCAGTTACAATTCAAACTGGCTGTTGCCAAGGCATCATCCCCAAGTTAAACGACCAGCTATAACAGACAACACGCACTGTTGATTACACCACTGAAGCAACAACATAAAACGATGCAGCAACTGGGCAGTATCAAGAGTAACACAATCCTTAAAAATTAGAAAAATTTCAAAACAGGAATACAGACACAAGGAACCCCTATGCCATTCACATTCAGAATTAACCACTATAAATATCTGCACCACTCTGTCATTAATAATATGTGCAAACAGGCTTATTACTGCCAGAGCAGGAAGTGATAGTATACTCATATATACAAAGCTGGTCATAGTGCTAAATCACACACTCGTAACTTAACTCATAACGTAACCCCAGAGCCAATTAATAATATTACATATATTCCATGAACACACAGTCAATAATTACAATATGACAGGACTCTAGCACACAATAAATTTTTCACCATTGAACCCCTGCTTGTTTACCTCTGAAGACATTACCTAGATACCAGCAGACAGCCAGAAAATCAAACTTCTGGTTATTTCGGAGTGCACAGACACACACTTAGATATACACTCCTTGCCCGTATCTCAAGTGTGTCCAAAATAGGCAAACCTCATTCACACAGGTAAGCACTGTTCAATAATTTATGTACCAGTGGTCAATACTAAACAGATAACATGGGTGCCCAAACACTGGGAAAGCCATTAACTGCAAACAGCACAAAATTCAATTACATATATACAGCAGGGCCTTAAGAACCAGGATAATTCCCAATGCTTGATTCTGTACATATTCAGTAGCAGGCTGATGCATTCCAAAGCCTCTTTCACGTGTTCACATCATTTAGCAGCACAAAAGAGACCATTAACCTCTCACTAGACATAGTACACACTAGCTGATCGCACACATGTCTCCGTCTGCAGCCTCACTGCCCATGTGACAGAAAGAGGCAGAGCATGCGCACAGAGCAACTGCCACCAACCAGACAGCACACTGGACTGCCAACCAATTGACCAAAACCAGCCCTCTCTCCACAGTGTCATGCACTTAAATAGCCAAAAAGAAACCAAAGAGGTAAACTGTGGCCACGTGATGCAGAGTCGATCACTGAATACAGAGAAGTGACTAGCTCCAATAGTGCCACGTTTCACTATGTAACATCATTTAAGAACTCACACATTGGCTCAGTGAAATTCAAAAGGCCCTCAAACACACAAACATAAGACCAAATGACATTTCAGAAAGAGACATCTTCAGACACAAAATAGACAAATAGGAAGTAATTTGCTTAAGATTTTCCATTTATTGGGAGAATTCACTAATAATAATAATAATAATAAGAAGAAGAAGAAGAAGAAGAAGAAGAAGAAAAGGAAGGAGAAAGGAAGGCATTAAAATTTTGACTACTAACAAAGGTAAATACAGAATACGTTCCCAGGTATCTGAGTGGCTGAAATACTTCATAAGTAATAGAACTCAGCATGTTGTCCTCAATGGCAAATGTCCATCAGAGAGAAGGGTATCATCAGGTGTGCCCCAGGGAAATGTGCTGGAACCACTGTTATTTTCTATATTCATAAATTATCTGGTAGACAGGATAAGTAGCAGTCTGTGGCTGTCTGCTGACAATGATGCTGCGAAGTATGAAAAGGTGTTGTCGTTGATTGACTGTAGGAGGATACAAGATGAATTGTGTTGTGGTTGGCAGGAGAGCCAACCGTGTTAGTAAAGGAGGCCGAAATGCACGCGTTTTAGCTCACGCAGGCTGTAGGAGGATACAAGATGAATTGTGTTGTGGTTGGCAGGAGAGCCAACCGTGTTAGTAAAGGAGGCCGAAATGCACGCGTTTTAGCTCACGCAGGCCGGTGTGAGGTCTGGAACATGGCAAGGGAATTAGAATTGAGAAAAACGAGCGTAGCTGGTGGAATACTTAACTTTAATCCATTAATGGAGAACGTCGCTCTCTATGGTACATGATTCACAATATCAATAGTACAGATACTGGCTCCTTGCTAGGTCGTAGCAAATAGCTTAGCTGAAACCTATGCTAACTATCGTCTCGGCAAATGAGAGCGTAGAAGTCAGTGAACCATCGCTAGCAAAGTCGGCTGGACAACCGGGGACGAGTGCTAGGAAGTCTCTCTAGACCTGCCGTGTGGCGGCGCTAGGTCTGCAATCACTGACAGTGGTGACATGCGGGTCCGACGTATACTACCGGACCGCGGCCGATTTAAAGGCTACCACCTAGCAAGTGTGGTGTCTGGCGGTGACACCACATTCCTCCCCCGCAAATCGGCGTATGGTTGTGGCATAAGGCTTCCGCCCGCCGTGGGGAGGACTGCATGTTGACGTATGCGACGAGGTGGGGAGCCTAACAACAGGCGAGGCTGTCCCATCTGCACCCTGCCATTCGGACTGCGGGGAGCCAGGAAATGCCTGAAAACCTGCTCCAGGGTGCACGCCAACTTGCGGTGTATGCGCCCGTAGAGAGACAGGAGGGGCCGAAGGGTCGACCTCCATCGCGCCGGGGCACCCGACGGGCGAAGACGACATATGGTCCGGAGCGGGCAAGAGTTCCATGTCGGAGAACAACTGGTCACGGGAAGCAATCGGTGGCACTTGACCCAGTGAGGTGCCCGGCGGTTGCAGCGACGCGTCCACTGCGGGCCTTGCCGGTGGGAGAACAGGCGGCGGTGGCGTCATGGGGCAAAATGGAAGGCCGCGTCGGTAACACCTGGGGCTGAGGCGAGACAGTAGATGGGTCCCCAGGGTGCTGACCGGACAGCACCGTCGCTGAAAGCAGACTGCGAGCGGCAGATCCCGTGCGATGGCAGAGGCGCAGCTGATTGAGATGCCGACGCACCTCACCAGAGGCCCCCAAAACCAGATACTTAGTGCGTCCGAGGCAGCGAAGTATGCGCCCTTCGAACCAATGCCGTGAACCTCGATACTAGCGATAGAGTAGCGATAGTAGACAACGTCGCCGGGAGCAAAAGCAGGTGACTGTTGCTGCACAGGAACCTGATGCGGCGGATGTAGCAAAGACATCAAGGTTTGATGACGACGACCGTGGAGCAACTCAGCCGGCGAGCGACCATCTCGAGGCTGAGATATGAGGACAAAAAGAGCAATAACGCGTCCTCCCGAGAATGTGACTCTTTTAATTTCAACGTCTGTGACTTGAAAGTCCTGACCAATCGTTCAGGGGTACCATTTGACTGTGGCAAAAATGGCGCGGACGTCAGATGTTGAATACCATTGGCCTTGCAGAATGACTGAAATTCTGCGGACATGAATTGTGGGCCATTGTCGGGAACAATTTTCTGTGGAAGACCTTCAATGCAAAAGATAGCAGATAACGCTTGGATGGTGGCAGATGACGTCGTGGAAGACATCCGGACAACAAAAGGAAAATTACTGAATGAATCTACCACAACCAACTATCGAGCATTCCAGAATGGACCAGCAAAATCGATGTGTAAACGTTGCCAAGGGGAAGTGGCTTTTGGCCACGCAAAGAATTTCCACGGGGGTGCTGACTGTTGTTCGGCACACACCATGCAAGAAGAGCACATATTCATAATCGTGGCATCGATTCCGAACCAAGTACAGTGCTGACGAGCAAGTTGTTTCATTCTCACTATACCCCAATGTCCTTGGTGGAGACGCTGTAATACAGAGGACTGTAAAGAACGTGGAACCACGACCCTGGACTGATCATTATCAGAATGCAACAGCAAAACACCACATCGTACAAAAAGTCTCTCCTTGTGAGCAAAAAATCGGCGAACCAACGAGTCCCCGATCCGTGACTTTGACAAGGGCCATTGCATAGCAACAAAACGCAGAAGAGGAGCATGGACAGGGTCGGCAGCTGTGGCTGTAGCTACACGACGAAAATCAATCGAAAACGATTCGACCACATCATTGGTTTTCGTATCAATGAACATGCAAGCAAGTTCGGAGGAATTGAATGCCCTATCCTCAGCAATAGGCAAACGAGACAACACATCGGCATTTCCGTGCTTAGCAGTGGACTGATACAAGATATCGTATCGGTACTGTGAGAGGAAAATAGACCAGTGAATTAATTTCTGCGCTATACGTAGAGGTACAGGCTTGGTCGGATGAAAAAGCGATGTCAAAGGTTTGTGGTCAGTGATTATGGTAAAATGACGACCTTACAAAAAATCATGAAACTTTGTAACACTAAATACGAGAGCCAATGCTTCTTTCTCGATCTGTGAATAGTTTCTTTGAGCAGACGAGAGCTATTTGGACGGAAAGGCAATAGGGCGAACATGCGATCCATCTTTGTGTGCAAGCACAGCACCGATCCCGAAATCCGATGCATCCACCATCAACAAAAGGGGCTTCTGGAGATTGAATGGCATAAGGCAAGTTTGGGAGAGCAACGCCGATTTCAACTGGCGAAAGGCGCGGTCGCATTCCGTCGTCCAGACGAACGGAACACCTTTACGGCGTAAGCGATGAAGCGGAGCTGAAATGGAAGAGGCATGCGGAATATATTTATGATAGTAGTTGATTTTTCCCAGCACACTCTGTAGCTGCTTCAAATTCTGCGGCGATGGCAAGTCTTGTATGGCATGAAAGTGTGTGCGTCTGGGATGTATGCCTTGGGGATTGAGTACATGTCCCAAATATGGCAAGTCCCGAGCAAAAAACACACATTTGTCCTTCCGCAAGCGAAGACCATTTTGTTGCAAGACTTGAAATAATGTTTGGAGAATGGCCAAATGTTCTTCCTCCGTCTTTCCGGAGATCACAATATCAGCCAGATAATTAGCTGCAGTAGGAATCGACGCACAAACAGTTTGCAGATATTACTGAAACAATGCAGGGGCGGATGCACACCCGAATGGTAGTCGTTTGAATTGATACAACCGAAGATGTGTGTTAACCACTAAAATGCGCTGGGATTCTTCATCCACCGGTATTTGCAAGTACGCATCTGCGAGGTCCAACTTCGAAAAATATTTACCCGGGCACAGTTTGTCAAAAAGATCTACCGGGCGGGATAAAGGAAAAATTGCAATCACTAATTGTGGATTCACCGTTGCCTTGAAGTCCACACAAAGTCTCAATTTGCCGGAAGGTTTTGGCAAAATTACTAAGGGTGATGCCCAGTGAGAAGCCTACACACGTTCAATTACACCTTGTGATTCCAAATCGTGTAATGTTTTTGCGACCTCATCACGCAATGCGTGGGGAACATTGCGCGCTCTGAAAAATTTAGGTTGCGCGTTTACTTTCACTACCAAATGTGCTTTATAGTTCTTAGTGCAACCGAGGCCCGGTGCAAAAATGTCTGCAAATTCTTCACATAGACGAGAAACACTGTCTGAAGGCACCGTCTGGTTCACTGATAGGACCGGATTTACTATAGACAAGTTAAACAACTGAAACAAATCTAAACCAAACAAGTTCACTGCAGAAGAAGAACAAAGGACGTAAAATGACAGAAGTTTTGTTTGTCCTTTGTATGTTGCAAGAAGGCTGCACTGTCCGAAGACAGGGATACGTTGACCTGAATAGCTGCTTAGCGTAAGATTTGTGGCACGCAACAGAGGTGTGCCCAGCAGTTTGTAAGTGTCTTGATTGATCAGTGAAACTGCAGCTCCAGTATCAAGCTGTAAAGGTATCAATTTGCTGTTAATGGCTAAGTCCACAAAAAGTTTATTGTCCTGCTGACGACAAGACCCACTGTCGCGTGCAAAGTGAACTGACACTGGGACATAATCACTTGCGACTTGAGGGGAGTTCCGGCGATGTTGACGCACACTATTTTTGGGACAAACACAGACACCATTAGAGAGAGTGGCACTGGGCGGAGTGGAATGAACTACATGAATTTCCATGGGCGAAGTTTCGCGAGCCTGAGTCTCCTTGGTTCGATTCAGATTCCGGCATGAAGCAAAGGGCCTGGAACGGTTTTGAGCTTCCGATCTGAGCTTTTTCTGGCAAACACTCTGAACATGTCCTTTCTTATTACAATAAAATCAAATAGCTAGGTGTGATGGGCAATTCTCACACGAATGTTTAGTAGCACACCGCGGGCATGATTTGATCACTGCATTTGTGTGCTGGCGTGGCACACGTGGCTGAGAGCCTGGCGGCAGTGGCGCGGCCAGGGGCGAGGGCTGTTTACTGCTCCGTGCAGCTCGCCCGGCGGGCCGGTTAACCTGACACACTGCTGGTGAAGTTACAAATGATTCCTGAGCAAAGTCAAGTGTGTCCTGCCAATCCAATATGTCCATCACTTGTTGAAGGGAGGGATTTACTAGTTTCAAAATCTGTTTCCTTATACGAACATCAGACACGTTCTATGCAATTGCATCATGTACCATAGTATCTGAATAACGGAGTCTACATTGACACTCAAAAGCACAATCCCTAGTAAGGCCTTGCAAGGTTGCAACCCACTTCCGATTAGTCTGACCTGCCGTACGTTTTGTACGAAAGAAGGTATACCGTTTGGCAACTACATTGACTGATTCTTTGAAATATGCATCTAATGCAGACAAAATTTCTTTGTAGGACAGAGTTGCTACATCGCGTCGGGGAAATAATTTGACTATCACACGGTACGTGGTCACGCCGACCGACGATAATAAAAAAGGTTGCCGCTCGTTACCTTGAATTCTGTAGGCGGCGAGATGGAATCCAAATTGGCGTGACTACTCCATCCAGCTTTCCAGTGCAGCATCAAAAGGTCGAAAAGTGGGTGCAACAGTGTGTTGTGGCTGCTTTAGCGGTGAAGCGGCTGCTGCTGCATCGTTTTGCATTGCACGTTGACCCTGGATGAGCTGTCCAAGGGCATCCAGTAAGGCCTGTGTCTGCTGATTCTGTAAGCGATAAAATTCGGACAGTACATTAGGAGATTGTGAAGAAGCCATTACACAAGTAAATCAGGGCAATATTTATATGAACGCGGTTTTGCCTCGTCGCCAATGTTGTGGTTGGCAGGAGAGCCAACCGTGTTAGTAAAGGAGGCCAAAATGCACGCGTTTTAGCTCACGCAGGCTGGCGTGAGGTCTGGAACATGGCAAGGGAATTAGAATTGAGAGAAACGGGAATAGCTGGTGGAATACTTAACTTTAATCCATTAATGGAGAACGTCACTCTTTATGGTACATGATTCACAATATCAATAGTACGGATACTGGCGCCTTGCTAGGTCGTAGCAAACAACATAGCTGAAGGCTATGCTAACTATCATCTCGGCAAATGAGAGAATAGATGTCAGTGAACCATTGCTAGCAAAGTTGGCTGTACAACTGGGGACGAGTGCTAGGAAGTCTCTCTAGACCTGCCATGTGGCGGCGCTCGGTCTGCAATCACTGATAGTGGCGACACGCGGGTCCGACGTATACTACCGGACCGCGGCCAATTTAAAGGCTACGACCTAGCAAGTGTGGTGTCTGGCGGTGACACCACAAATTGGACAAAACTTCTAGTTGGTGTGATGAATGGCATTATCTGATTTATGGAGGACTGTTAGAAAGGTTTACAGGACTACTACATGAGTAGCTCTGTTCAAGATAGGAGGGAGGACTTCATGGATAACATTGCACCATCAACAGTGTAAATAATAAATCCCAACAATTCTACTGTGACGCAGTACATGTTTTGGTCTCTCCATTTACTTTTAAGGAATTCCAGAGAGTTTAAAATTTGTCACGAAACACAGCCTCTGGGATTGACCACATACAATATGCTATGGCATCTAACTCATCAGGGGAAACGTAACTCATCTGATTACATTTATTCAATGAAATATAGCAACTGGAAATGTTTCCTGATGGATGATGTACTCACATCATAGTCCCAATATTGAAGCCAGGGGAAGTCACTGTCATCAGAAAATTAAACAGACTGATAATCATATCTTCTTCTGTGCCATGTAAAGTTGAAACGCTTTTGAAGTAATACATTGAATGGTAACTACAGTATTATGATCATCTCCATAAAACACAATTTGGTTTCAGAAAGAGTAGAAGCACCATAGATAATATTATCAATTTAATGATGGACATTAAGCAAACTTTTGCACTGAAATCCTATCAACTCTGTTTTTTGATATTTCAGTAGCTTATAACAGTGTAGATATTGGATTACTTGCAGCTACTAATGGTTTTTGTCTGTAACATCTGTAAGTAATAGAGCAATAGCACTATTTAGAACATGTATTCAATCCATTGGACAATGTCCTACAACATGAAGATGATGTAAGAGTGTATACATCATCCTCAAATTTATAAGTTAATTACTTAAGACTGAACATTGCAGTGGAGACATTTTCAGTTTGGAATCACAATAATGGCTTGGGTTTATATTGCACAGAGGACCAACTGAACTAACAGTCTGTCTATGGCAAAATTCCTAGGTCTTTATTTAGACAATTGACTGTTGTGGGAACAATGCAGAATGAATTATCAACAAAACAGACTGGTTGGGAGGAGATCCATCAGTTTTATTAACATCTGATTCATTTGAACCTCAATTATGGTTGTACAGTGTTTGGAGTGCTCCTGAACAGATTCTCAGAAAACTAGTCATAATACGATTCATTGCAATAAGTTGTGTTTGGGGACTATGTTCTCCACTTCAACACTCACCTTTGTTCTATGGTCTCTCGGCATGCAACTTTTGTATGCCATGTTTGTTCTTGCCTGCTTAAACGTCTAACAAATGCATTTACGATATCTAAAGTGTATTATTACCAACCTGTGATATGTGATAACTACAGTGGTGGCCCCAACATCATCATCGTATGTTTGTGAGTTATTTTGTGCTTCTCTTCATCATTAACGCACTTCGTGTGCCAGCCCAAATTGTTTTCGGAACAACGGATCTTCCAGTGTCTTTTGGTACTAGTGCTATGCATCCTATTAACTGTGCTTGTGACCACAAGTGGTTAAGTGTACCTAATGTGCATTTGGTTAAAATGAACAATTATTTATGGCCAGCAATGCCGACATACACTTAACTTTAACCAGCTTAACATGGCCACCATCAAGTGTGACTAAGCAGCAATGGCCACTACATGGACAGTGCACACCAGCTAACGACATCGTGGATGATAACCCAGTTAAGGATGTTGTGGATTTGTGGATTACTCCTCAGCTACGCAGTCTCCTTCAGTTCGGTTTGATGTGCCTACGAAGTTCCAGAACAGTGATTCAACCATTCCAATGCACGGGATTGCACATTCTTATATACCTAGTGTTGCAACCCCCCCCCCCCTCCCCCTGCATGCCATCTTGGCAATGCCGGTCACCTCGACTGCGCCAGTTTCTGCAGCCATCACTCTTGGTTACACCATGATCGCCTTCGGCCCGCTTTCGTAACAGCACCAGCATTCCATCTTGTGACTGCCTTCCGCCTGCT
Source organism: Schistocerca gregaria (assembly GCF_023897955.1). Lineage (NCBI taxonomy): Eukaryota > Metazoa > Arthropoda > Insecta > Orthoptera > Acrididae > Schistocerca > Schistocerca gregaria. The sequence goes on along the minus strand of NC_064924.1, from coordinate 254,861,882 downwards.
GTTGCAACAGCACCTACCATTACACCAGCATTGTGTTCGTTGTCGGGCCTCAGTTGGGACACACCATGCCAACCTTTGCACCTGCTCACTCCACACCATGAGCTACATGCAGCTGCCCCCCCCCCCCCCCCCATGCAGACCTCGGGCAATGTACCGCCCACCTCTACTGTACCCCCCACACTGGTGTTGGAGGCTCCCTGATCTGCACGCATGGATCTTCGTCTGCCAGTGCTGCATCATCGTGTGTTACCCAGTAGGTTTCCTAAGCTGCCTGCTTTGCAAAAAGATAGCCCAAAGACTTGGTTCATGGTAGTGGATCACCTACTGGATATCCACAGTATTTCGAATGATGATGCACATTTTGTCTGCCTGGTGAGTCACCTCCATGCTCATCGGGACCTCATCAGCGATCTGCTTCTTTCACCACCTGCCTCACACAAGTATTCAACAGCAAAAGCACTGCTCATCAAGCGCCTTTCTCGTCCCCAGCTAAGGCAATCCATCAGACTATTCACGACGAGCACCTCGACGACCACACACCTTCGTAGCTTTGGCAGCACCTCCATGCATTAATTGAGGATCAAGCATTAGCTGACGCCATGCTTTGGACATTGTGGATGGTCAAAATGCCTTCAGATCTACAACTCCACCTGCTGTCCCAAGTTACCGACCCATTCAAGGTTTGCCTACACATGGTCAATTGAGCTTATGCTATCATTCATCACAAACACTGCCTGTCGCGGACGACATCTCCATCACCCTCAGTTGGAACGCCTGCACCATCGGATTTGTGCTCTGCCAGTGTGCTTGCCTCAGCACCTGCCCGTCAGGAGCTGCCACCTAGCGGCCAACAGGAGGTACTACCTGCAGCCTACCAACAGTAGCCGAACTCACCTGAGCAACAGCCCGAGATGCCACCAACAACGACGCAGCCAGCTGCAGCTCCCTGCCACTCCACACCACTTCACCTCCACACTTACCTGCTCTACACCATTATGAACTTTCACCTGACCTGCAGGCCGCTGCACTCAACCATGCATCTTGTTCTGCTGTTCCGTGTTCTAAGGAATTCAACACGACTCCACTTTCCATCTCCTTGGCTATGCTTTCCACATGTGCATCTCTGCTCAAGCTTATTACTACACGGCTCTCTGATCTTCCAGATGCGCGCACACAAATCTATGAACTCCGCACCCAGAATGATGCATTATGCACCTGCATTGCCTCTGCCTCTGCTAAATTGTCACACACACGACACATGATAGGTCGCCTATCTACAGAACCGCAGCAAGGTGAACCAACACATTCATCTATTGCATCTTCTCACCACATTGCTCCTGTGTCAAGCATTCCACTGACTGCTGCCATTTCCGCATCGCTGCAGGCGAATCTCCAAGAGGCACCTGTCTGCACTACTTAGGATTCCTCGCACCGTGTGGCTTCTGCGCCACACCTCCCTTCATCAACTACAGCCAACGTCCTGGCCACATCGTCCCAACCTGGCAAGGTCAGTGAACCACCATTGTATCTGGACCCCCTCTTGTCACCCCTGGCTGGTCTCCCTTCATGGGTATTGGCCGTCACTAATGGCACTTGTCATAGGATTCACACCACAGATGTTCCACCTGTAAGTTATAAAGCTAGGTGCCTTAACACTTCCAAACTTCTGCGCGCAAAAGAAATCGTTCAGGATTTGTTGGCTTCAGGTGTGCTCCGCCCCTCCAATAACACAACGGGTCTTCACCTATCCACCTTGTTCCTAAAAAGGACAGCTCATTCCGCATGTGTGGGGACTCAGGTCCCTTAATACTCGCATAATTATTGATAACTATCCCATTCCTCATATCCAGGATTTAACACAATGGTTCTAAGTTCTTCTCTGTTTTAGACTGTTCGAAGGTGTACCACAGATCCCTATGCATCCACCGGATATACTGAAGATGGTCATCATCACACCCTTCAGCCTATTTGTATACTGTTATATGCCTTATGGATTGAAAAATGCTGCACAGATGTGGCAGCGGTTAATTGATTCCATTTTTCTACCTCTGCTATTTGCTTATGCTTACGTAGATGACATATTGATCTTTTCTTCCTCTGCTGGGGAGCATCAAGTCCACCTCGATGCAGTCCGTTCGGCCCTCACTGCCAACAGCGTGGTGATCAACCATGATAAATCTCAACTCTGTTCCACATCTGTTACATTCCTAGGCCACACTGTCTCTGTTGACGGCCTCCGACTGACGGATTCTCATGTTGAAACCATACTTGATCTCCCTCGTCCTGAAGATTAAGTTCAGCTCCATCGTTTTCTGGGTACAGCAAACTTTTTACCACTATATCCCTCAGGCTGCATCTGTAAAATTGGCCTTCACTGATACCCTCTCCGGCAAAAACACCATGGGAAACGGAAGTTGGACTGGACCAAACCCATGCTAGAAGCATTCGGTAATCTTAAAATTGTCCTCGGCAAAGCCATCACACTCGTCCACCCTGACCCTGAGGCTCATGTTTCGATCACGACTGATGCCAGTGACTCAGCTGTGGATGCTGTTTTACAACATCACACTGTCTAATCCACCCAACTAGTCTGCTTCTTTTCCAAGAAACTGACTAAGAGCCAGTTTAAGTGGTCGGCTTTTGACCATGAGGTTCTCGCAGTGCATGAAGCAATTAAACACTTCCATAGTGACCTCAAAGGGCCATGATGTGGCCGGTTATTGAACGCTTCATCTGGCCCAGCATGAAGTACAACTGCCGCTCTTGGACCCGCACGTGCATCCCATGCCACCATAGCACAGGCACACTCAACCTCAATTAGGTTAAAGTTTGATGTTCCAAGAGGTCGCCTTCAGCATGTCCACATCAACGTGGTTGGTCCACTCCCCCCTTCTGAGGAATACATATTATCGATCATCAACCATGCAACCCACTGGGTTGAGGTAGTCCCTCTCATCGATATCACATCCAACACCATCGCTAGCTCTTTCGTATCTGCGTGGGTCACGAGGTTCAACTGTCCTCTTTCACTCACGACTGATCAGGGATGACAGATCGAATCTGCATTCTTTGCTCAACTGTGCAAGCTCTGCGGTGTCGCTAACTTCCACACCACAGCCTACCACCTGCAGCCAAACGGCCTGGTCGAATGGTGGCACCGAACTCTCCACGTTGAGCTTATGTGCCACAGTGGGTTATGGTCTGAGGCCCTTCCTTGGGTCTTGCTCAGCATCCGCTCGGCCCATAAAGAAGACTTGACCACATTGCCAGCTGGGATTCTCTACAGAGAGCAGAATTTGTGAAGGGCCCACCATCAGCTGATGCTATGGTTCTTCTGGCCCTTGTTGAACAGGTTCATGCGCACATTACTCACCTGCGCACGCTCCTGCCACGTCCTCATTCCACGCCATCGATGTTCGTCCACAAGGACCTTGCATCATGTGAATTTTTGATGCTGCGCAAAGACTCTGTGTGAATGGCCTTGCAACCACATTATTCGAGCCCGTACCACGTGTTCTGGCGTGGTGTGAATACGTTCATAATTCATCTAAATGGACGATCACAGACAGTGTCCATTAACCGCTTGAAACCGGCATGGTCCCTCTCTGACCTCTATTCTGATGCCTTCGATCTGCTTGCCATTGCTGCCACTCCGCCTTCTGACACCACTGACCTGACTTCGAGTGACGTTCCACCATCCACGCAGCAGTTGGCTACACGGGGCTTTTGCAGCATGGTTTCCGATGCGCCTACTTCTCGTGCTGGCTGCTGTCTTCAACCATCATGCTGGCACGATGATTACGAGTTTGAGTGAGGAAGCTTCCCTCTGCTGCCATGCCCTGCACTGGCCAGGGGGGGGGGGGGGGTGGGAGAGGGGGGGGGGGCAGGCTCTGTGGCGCCTTTGGCATAGAGTGCCGTACCTTTGACTCTGACGTCTCTACCTTTGTTCTATGGTTTCTCAGCATGCAACTTTTGTAATGCCATGTTTGTTCTCACTTGCTTCAATGTATAATAAATGCATTTGTTATACCTAAAGTGTGTTATTATTTAACTGTGATATGTGATAACCACAAATGGATTACTAACAAACAAATTTTTTATGCAACAAGCTGCCATCACTGGACATCCAGTTTCTATCAAGACATCATGCCTCATGGACTGAACACAGCAAATGCCTCACAAGAGAATACCACTACTAACCAAAAAATACTTTCACTAATGGCATGCCATCCCTCTAACATAACACTGATGATTGGTAAAAATATCAGCTAATCATATTTCAAATTTCAGTATTTTATTTGGCTAATGGTTTATTTATGTGGCACTGTACATAACAGTCATGCAGTTCCTCAAAATGAACAGGCCAGAACATTTACAAATTCATACACATGGATCCAAAATTGCACCAGATGTGGGCTTCACAATTCTATGTTTTGAAACTGCAAACCAAACAAAAATCTCCCTTCCTTTGGGCACTAGTTGTGGTATCATATATCAAGACCATCACACTGGCCTCCCACAAATGGTAATGCAATTGCAAGTTCCCATTAGACTGAAAGTGGTCACGCAGGATCTGGCAGACTCCATGGCGCAGACCTGATGACCCATGCGTCCAGCAGCTCCATACCAGGAGCGCCCTCTGCCACTGCAATACAGGACCCAGTGGCTGCCTCTGAACCAAGTCATGCTAAGAGCCACTTCGCTACGTGCTACATAGATGCCGCCAAGACATAACTCCATCGTTCACGCTTGATACAGAGACCCTTTTCCTTGCCACATTGATAGCTGGACTCTTGTTTCTTGCTGCATTATTTGTAATCAGTCTTCATTCGCTTGGAGAAATGCAGGTTAAATAAATTTTCTGTTTGCTGTGTTATCTTCTTCGCTAATCATTTCTGTTCCTGTCCACCTTTCCTACATTGACAGTCACCACACTACTCTGTAGCACACCTCTCCTTACCATCATGCACAAAGTCATACATAACATTCATATTTATATTAAAAAAAGGAAATTTTAGCCATAAAAGAGGCGACTGCTTATGATACGTCAGACTGACAAAATTTTAATTTTAAAATACTCAAAAATTACTTTACAAAAGAAAGAACATCAAAAATGGGGGCCATGAATGAAAAGTTATATATATGATAATCTGGAAATAATTAAGGAAGCAAAAGCAACTTGTAGAACCCTTATTAATATGGATTAAGGCTCACACAGGTACACCCCACAACAAAATTATAGACCAGATTCAAGTACTGTAATTTCAAATACGTGAGGTTAACTAACCATGAATGTTAACTGTTTACACTCAATTAAAATGAATAATTTCTGAAGTTTTAGTCATTAGAAAATCTAGTTCTCTTCAGTTAGCAGCCTCTTCATCACCTCATCTGAATTTTTGGTGGCTAAACTAGGTAACTACTCTGTTATTGATAAGATTTGAAGTAAATTTTTTGCTCTTTTTATTTTTATTCTATTTTTAGCCATTGACTACCAGTCATGTTTGTGTTAATGTCTTTATTATAACCCTCATTAAATATTCTTTTACTGAGGTTATACTGTTGCAATTAATATTTTACTAGTGCGAATGGTGTAGAGTGAATAAAAGATTTTGGGATAGTGGTTCAGTTGACCCACTAAAAGTGTGTCTATACCAACTCTTATACTTATTGTTATGTATAAATAGAAGCATTATGAAACATAGTAGTTTGGCATACAGTGAATTACAGGGCACATACACCAGAACTGTTAAAAGATGCAGCCAGTCAACATAAGCACGAAAAAAAATCTTTGTAGAACTTAGAAAGAGGCATGGGTATTCCTTGTTCAATTCTTGAATGATACACAGAGAAGGCTTTTGTTCTAGGAATTGACAATTGTGGGGTCTTGCCCACTAGTCTTGTATAGGGTGCCTAAAGGATGCTGTATTCTTAGAATGCTATAAAACTATTCAAGTGAAATCACATTAATAATTTTTATTACAAATAAGAAGATGACAAAACTTAACTTTTAATTTACAATGGTGTTGCAAGCGATGGTCGGCACGTGGACAATTGAAGTCCTTTTCTGCATACAAGGTCCATGTAAGCAATTGATATGGATCACGCCACTGTTATCATAGTGCTCTCCCAGTACTGTGCAACTAACTGTCAGCCAAGGCTGGCAGAATTGGCACTTATATTCTCTTTGAGTAGAGGGCACTCCTGTCATGGTGGGGTCCTTGTCAGCAGGCTTTGACAGACGTCATCTCATCACCTTCTTTGGTCTTGAAATCTCCGTCTTCACGTTGGCACTTGTCAATACGCCGGAACAACAATATCAATTTTACACTATCAAATGAAGACTTAACAATGTAGGAAAATGCGGACTGCTACTTACTGTAAAGAAGACATGTTAAGTTGCACACAGGCATAATTAAAAGACACTTACATAAAGCTTTTAGCCACAGCCCTCATCAGTAAAAGTGAAACGTACACCATTCATACACACAAGCAAGCACACCTCATGCAGACATGACCAACAACTCCAGCATTTTGGGCTGATGTGTGCTTGCTTGCGTGTATGAATGGCTTGTGTCTCACTTTTACTGATGAAGGCTCTGGCCAAAAGCTTTAAGTAAGTGTCTTTTAATTGTGCCTGTCTGCAACTTAATGTGTCTTCTTTAAGGTAAGTGGCAATCTGTCTTTCCCTACATTGCTGATATTCCTATCTGGAGTTCCATTGTTTGAAATGAAGACTAAAAAATTTTTCACTTTCTTACCACATTACATCCGCATCCAGTAACCATTATGGCTCAACCACAAAAACTGCAAAAATTCTGGCAAATGATTTTGTTAAGGGGAATAGAAAATCTGAACCAAAGAAATGGAAAAACAAGCGAACATGACAAGACAGAAAGGACTCAGGATGTTCATGAAATGAAACAGACTTTCATTATATATACCAGATCAGACACATGCATCGGGAGCCACTAGCTTCAGAGTGGCAAATACGAAAGATCTCCAGAATGAGATTTTCACTCAGCAGCGGAGTGTGCGCTGATATGAAACTTCCTGACAGATTAAAACTGTGTGCTGGACTGAGACTCGAACTCAGGACCTTTGCCTTAGTAGAGCACTTGCCCGCGAAAGGCAATGGTCCCGAGTTCGAGTAATTCCGGCACGCAGTTTTAATCTGCCATGAAGTTTCATATCAGCGCACACTCCGCTGTAGAGTGAAAATCTCATTCTGCAAACATCCCCTAGGCTGTGGCTAAGCCATGTCTTCACAATATCCTTTCTTTCAGGAGTGCTAGTTCTGCATGGTTCACAGGAGAGCTTCTGAAAAGTTTGGAAGGTAGGAGACGAGATACTGGCAGAAGTAAAACTGTGAGGATGGGGCGTGAGTCGTGCTTGGGTAACTCAGTTGGCAGAGCACTTGCCTGCGAAAGGCAAAGGTCCTGAGTTCGAGTCTCGGTCTGGCACACAGTTTTAATCCATCAGGAAGTTTCATGAAAGATCTCTTTGACAATCCAGTTTCCCTCAAATAAAAATACAAGTTTGCAAAGTAGAACACACACATTGTACAGTCACACTAATGTGTGACTGAATAACCACTTTTTGCAGTCTAGACTGTTGTGAGATGTGCAGGAAGGGCATCAGTGAGGTTCTAGAAGGCACTGACAGAGATGTGAAGTCATGCCAGCTACTGAGGATCCATGACACGAAAGGCCCAATCAGGGTTATCCTACAGAGTCTCAATTGGGTTTAAATCTGGAGAATTTGGTGGCCAGGGGAGTACAGTAAACTCATCCTGGTGCTCTTTGAACGATGCATGTACACTGCGAGCTGTGTGACACATTGCATTGTCCTGCTGGTACATGTTGAGGAAAAACAAACTGCCTGTAGAGGCGGACATGGTACACAAAAATAGGTGCATATTTGTGTTGATCCATTGTATGATGAGATCACCCAGGGAAATAACATGAAAACATGTCTCAGACCATAACACTTCTTCCTCTGGCCTGGATCCACCTGACAATTATTGTGGGGTGTTTGCTTTCAGGTGTTTCATGCTATACACACCAGTGGTCATCTGTCTAATGGAGCATAAAATATGCCTCAAATGAAAAGGTCATCTGTTGGCACTCAGTGGATGTCCAGTTGTGGTACTGGTATGCCAATTTCAGCCTTCATTGCTGATGAACTGCAGTCAACATGGGTGCATGAACCAGGCACCTGGTGCAGAGGTCCACATGCAGCAGTGTTCGCTGAATGTTTGTCGAGCAGTCTCTGTTGGAAGCCCCTTGCTTCATCTGGGTGGTCAGCTGTTCAACAAATGTATCTCTATTTGCCCATACACATCTCTGCAGCTGTTGTTTATCCCTGTGGTGTTCACAGTTGTCTCAGCTCTAGTTATAATTAGCGCCATTTTGCCATGCACCAGTATACTTGGAAATACTCCCACACTTAGCTTGAAAGCCAATGATCATGCATTTTCAAACATCACACATATTGCTCTGTTTCTGCATTATGACAACAACTGCACTGTTTCCCTCATCCCCCACTTGACACCCTTTATACACCCTTCACTGCTTGTGGCACTACCTGCCATCTTTGAGTGATTATGTGACCAGACTGCGTACAATCTGGATGAGATCGCAGGCACCACTGTGCAGAAGCCACTGGAAGTATTGGCATCTAAACTCATGATTCTCGACAATCATGAAAGCCACATAAGCACAGTGACAATATCATATGAAAAACGCAATGATATTATTTTGCTTACTCTGCCATCTCACGCAAACCACAAGCTACAACCTCTTGCCAGAATGAGATTTTCACTCTGCAGCGGAGTGTGCGCTGATATGAAACTTCCTGGCAGATTAAAACTGTGTGCCCGACCGAGACTCGAACTCGGGACCTTTGCCTTTCGCGGGCAAGTGCTCAACCAACTGAGCTACCAAAGCACGACTCACGCCCGGTACTCACAGCTTTGGAAGGTAGGAGACGGATACTGGCAGAAGTAAAGCTGTGAGTACCGGGCGTGAGTCGTGCTTCGGTAGCTCAGTTGGTAGAGCACTTGCCCGCGAAAGGCAAAGGTCCCGAGTTCGAGTCTCGGTCGGGCACACAGTTTTAATCTGCCAGGAAGTTTCATACAACCTCTTTATTTGGGAGTTTTTGCTTATTTTATGAAATTCGTTAGCATAGCATGGCAAACACAGGAAGGTCAAACACAATCTATGATGTTCTATCTACATCTACGTGATTACTCTGCTATTCACAATAAAGTGCCTGGAAGAGGGTTCAATGAACCACCTTCATGCTGTCTCTCTACCGTTCCACTCTCCAACGGCACACGGGAAAAATGAGCACCTAAATTTTTCCGTGTGAGCCCTGATTTCTCTTATTTTATCATGATGATCATTCCTCCCTACATAGGTGGATGCCAAGAGACTGTTTTCACAATTGGAGGAGAAAACTGCTGATTGAAATTTCATAAGAAGATCCCGCTGCTACGAAAAATGCCTTTGTTTTCATGATTGCCACTCCAATTCACGTATCATGTCTGTGACACTATCTCCCCCATTTCATGATAATACAAAACGAGCTGCCCTTCTTTGTACTTTCTCAATGTCATCCGTCAGTCCCACCTGATACGGATCCCACACCACACAGAAGTACTCCAGGATAGGGTGGACAAGCATAGTGTAAGCAGTTCTTTTGGTAGACTTGTTGCATGTTACTGAACTGGTTGGCAGGGCATTCGCCCTCACCTTCACCAACTGAAATACACACAGCAAATTTAGGGCATGAGGTACTGAACCAACGAACAGAAATATTATGAAACAGATTTGCATTCTGCGACTATGCACTGACATCAGCTGTTGTACTGCACAGTGACTTGAACCCACATTCCCTGTTTACTGTGAGCAGTTGCCTTAACCATTTAGGTTATCCAAGCATGCCTCCAGGACTGATCAAAACTTCCAAGTCAGATAGTTACAAGTCTTATGCCTACACAATTCATGATTCCTGAACAGGGAGACAAATGTGATAGCATCATTTTAGCCAGTTGGGCCATGGATACGTCACTGATGGTTACAATATCTGTGTTCACACAGTGTCTGTAGCTTCACAGCACAATGTCCTCCAGACAAGCATGTATATCTGAAGAAACAGACATTGTCACTGACGATTACATATGTGATAAATATTACAAAATAGATTCACGTTCTTTGAGTATGCGCTGACATCAGCTGTTTGGAACCCATGATGAAAATATAATATTTGTCTCTCTGTGCAGGACGCATGAATTGTGTGAGAGTGACATATGGATGTTTGGACTGGTGTTGGAGGCTGAAGTAGTTAAGGAGCATGCATCTCTGAAGGACATTTTATTGTGAAGATACCAACGCTGGGTAAGCGAAGACATTGTACCTGTAAATTTTGTACCCATCCCTTGATGGGCTAAAATGGTGATGTAATGTGGTATTTAAAATGCCCCATGGTCTAAGGGTAGTGTCTTTGATTAGTAATCAAAACATCATCAGTCCCAGGTTTGAATCCGGGCACTGCTTAAATTTTGATTTATAATCAGCATTGGTAACTGAAGACTTCTGCGATAAGAAGTAGCCCTCATTGTGCCAAAGGCAGAGGTTCAGCGGGAGATTTAGGGCATGCTCTTGTCCTAGTGGTGGGAAACTGCCCCTACAGGTGGAAGGATCAGCGATGATCTACGGCATGAGGATGCAGAAGGCAATGGAAACAACTGCATTAAAGTAACATATATCCCAAGGACATGTGGCCTGTACTTGAAAAAGTGTCATGATGATCTCTCCTTTGGCAAAATATTCTGTAATAGCCCCCCATTCAAATCTTCAGGAGGGGTCTGCCAAGAGGGAGGTGACTACGAGAAAAAGACTGAATAATCAATGAAAGGATAATGTTCTATGAGTCAGTGCATGAACTGTCAGAAGCTTGAACATGGTAGGAAAACTAGAAAATCTGAAAAGGGAAATCCAAAGGCTGAATCTAGATACAGCAGGGGTCAGTGAAGTAAAATGGAAAGATAAGGATTTCTGATCGGATGAATAAAGGATAATATCAACAGCAGCAGAAAATGGTATAACAGGAGTACGATTTCTTATGAATAGGAAGGGAAGGCAGAGAGTGTGTTACTGAGAGCAGTTCAGTGACATGGTTGTTCTTATCAGAACTGACAGCAAACTGCCATTGACAATGATAGTTCAAGTGTACATACCAACATTGCAAGCTGACAATAAAAAGATAGGGAAAGTCTATGAGGGGACACAGGGGACTGGAATGCAGTTATAGGGAGAGGAGTAGGAGAAAAGATTACAGGAGAATATGGGCTTGTGACAAGGAGTGAGATAGTAGAAATACTAATTGAGCTCTGTAATAAATTTCAGCTGGTAATAGACTGGGTTATACAGGAAGATTTCAGGTAGATTACATCATGGTCAAACAGAGATTCTGAAATCAGGTATTGGATGATAAGGCATACCCAGGAGCAGACACAGACTCAGATCACAATATAGTAGTGATGAAGAGTAGGCTGAAGTTTAAGACATTAGTCAGGAAGAATCAATAAGCAAAGAAGTGGGATACAGAAAATACTAAGGAATGATGAGATATGCTTGAAGTTCTCTAAGACTATAGATACAGCAATAAAGATTAGCTCAGTAGGCAGTGCAATTGAAGGGACTGGACATCTTTAAAAATGGGCCATCACAGAAGTTGGAAAGAAAAACATAGGTACAAAGAAGGTAACTGCGAAGAAACCATGGATAATAAAAGAAATACTTCAGTAGATCAATGAAAAGAGAAAGCATAAAAATGATCCAGGAAACTCAGGAATACAGAAATACAAGTCACTGATGAATGAAATAAATAAGAAGTGCAGGGAAGCTAAGACAAAACGGCTACACGAAAAATATGATGAAATTACACAAAAAATGATTGTCGGAAGGACAGACCTAGCATATAGGAACGCCAAAACAAACTTCAATGACATTAAAAGCAAGGATGGTAATAATAAGAGTGCAATGGGAATTCCACTGTTAAATGCACAGGAGAGAGTGTATAGATGGAAAGAATACACTGAAAGTGTGTATGAGGGGGAAGATTTATCTGATGTGATAGAAGAAGAAACAGGAGTAAATTTAGAAGAGGTAGGGGATCCAGTATTAGAATCAGAATTTAAAAGGGCTTTAGAGGACTTAACGATCAAATAAGGCAGAAGGGATATATAACATTCCATCAGAATTTCTAAAATCTTTGGGGGAAGTGGCAACAAAATGACCATTCACATTGAGGTGTAGAATGTATGAGTCTGGCGACATACCATCTGAGTTTTGGAAAAATATCATCCACACAATACTGAACACTGCAAGAGCTGACAAATGTGAGAATTATCGTACAGTCAGCTTAACAGCTCGTGCATCCAAGTTGCTGACAAGAATAATATACAGAAGAATGGAAAGGAACATTGAGGATGTTCTAGATGACAATCAGTCTGGCTTTAGGAAAATAAAGGAATGAGAGGGGCAATTCTGATGTTGCAGTTGATAATGGAAGCAAGACTAAACAAAAATCAAGACACATCCATAGGATTTGTCAATCTGGAAAAAGCTTTCACGATGTAAAATGATGAAAGATGTTTGAAATTCTGGGAAAAATAGGGCTAAGCTGTAGGGAGAGATAGGTAATGTACAATATGTACAAGAGTCGAAAGAGGATAATAAGAGTGGACAACCAAGAATGAAGTGCTTGGATTAGAAAGGGTGTAATCTTTCACCCCTGCTGTTCAATCTGTACATAAAAGAAACAATGATGGAAATAAAAAAAAGCTTTAGGAGTGGAATTAAAATTCAAGGTGAAAGGATATCAATGATACGATTTGCTGATGACATTGCTATCCTGAGTGAAAGTGAAGAAGAATTACATGATCTGCCGAATGGAATGACCAATCTAATGAGTGCAGAATATTGACTGAGAGTAAATTGAAGAAAGACAGAAGTAATGAGAAGTAGCAAAAAGGAGAAGAACAAGAAACTTAATATCAGAACTGATGCTCACAAAGTAGATGAAGTTAAGGAATTCTGCTACCTAGACATTAAAGTAGCCAATGATGGACAGAGCAAGGAGGACATCAAAAGCAGACTAGCCCTGGCAAAATGGGCTTTCCTGACCGAGAGAAGTCTACTGGTATCAAACATGCACCTTAATTTGAGGAAGAAATTTCTGAGAAAGTACATGTGGAGTACAGTAATTATGGTAGTGAAACATGGATTGCGGGAAAACAGGAACAGAAGAGAATCAAAGCATTGAAGATGTGGTGCTACAGGTAAATGTTGAAAATTAGGAGGGCTGATTAGGTAAGGAATGACAGGTTCTGTGCAGAATTGGAGAGGAAAGGACTGTGTGGAAAACACTGATAAGGAGAAGGGACAGGATGATAGGACATCTGTTACAACATGAGGGAATGACTTCCATGGTACTAGAGGGAGCTGTAGAGGGCAAAAACTGTAGACCAAGACAGAGATTGGAATACATCCAGCAAATAATTGAGGACATAGGTTGCAAGTGCTACTCTGAGATGAAGAGCTTGGCACAGGAGAGGAATTTGTGGTGGGCCACATCAAACTTGTCAGAAGACTGATGACCCAAAAAACAACAACAACAACAACAACAACAACAACAACAACAAAAGTATTTGTCTCCCTGTGTAGGAATCATGAACTTTGTCAGCACAAGGGTTGTGACTAAATAACACATCGAAGTTTGGAGGCTTGCTCAAATAGTCAAAGTGGTTAAGCCAAGTGCAGTAGTGCAATCGTTAGCACACTGGACTCACATTTAGGAGGAAGATGGTTCAAACCCACATCTGGCCATCTTGATTTAGTTTTTCCATGATTTCCATAAATCGCTTAAGGCAAATGTTGGGACGGTTCCTTCCAAAAGGTACGGGTGATTTCCAACTGCAGACTTCATATCTGAGCTGGTGCTCCATCTCTAATGACCTTGTTATCAATGGGACTTTAGACACTAATATCTTCCTCCCCTCCTATTCTGAAGTGGTTAAGGCAGCCACTGACAATAAGTGGAAAAATTGCTTGCATACATACATGCATGTCTGAAGGAAATTGTATTGTGAAGATTCAGATATTGTATGAACACTAATGCAGGTATTTTTAACCTGAAGACTATCTGCCAGATTATTTCACTAATTGCTCTTTGCCAACTGAATCTAACCAAAAATTGGTTTGCCATCTACTTCCACTGTTAATATTTCTGCCAACAGAAATGAAGCATTATCTCTAGAGATCATTCAGCCTTGTCCCCAAAAAAAAACAGGGACGGGGGAGGGGAGGGGGGGTCAAATCGACATTTCTGACAAATACTCCCATCAAAAACAGTCTCGGAGAAGAAGCTAGAGTACAAGAATAAAAGATAAATGAAGAAATCTAGCAGGACTGTAGAAAATCAAAGCAATAAAACTTAAAGAGGAAGCTATTTGACTTGGAAGAATCCAAAGAGTCTGAAGGAACTGTTACCTATGATAATTTACATTCAGCAAAGAGACTTCCTTCTAGGCCTAATGAAAACAGCATGGTGAGTTCTTAGGGAAATTTGTGACAGATAGTATATGGCAAAGATTCTACAGCTTTTCAACATTATGTTGCTAAGATTAAGCAAATCCTGAAAGATGGAGCCCAAATATTATTTGACAGACACAAGATTGGAACAATGAAACTGATACCAAGAGATGAAAGAAGTTTGTATCAGAGATTGATGTTGTATTGAAATTATCTAATCCATTTCAGTTTTAAGCATGAGATTGGCTCAGTCTTTTAATTGCTAACTGGATGACTTTGCATTGTATTAGTTGTACAGAGTGTTTCAAAAAGAATATATGCATTACAAAGTATTATTTTGTCCAAACTATCGCACCACCTCGGCTCGGTTATTGGAGAAACAAATATATAATTTAGTTTATATTAATAGCTGCTAGATGTCAGTTGTCTTCTGCTTTGCTTGGTAACCGTCATATGTTGAAAATGGCTACTCCGCAGCACAAATCATTTCATGTTCTCGAGTTTGCGAATTGCAGTTCCGTGATTACAGTGCAAAGATGTTTCAGGTTGAGGTACCAAATTGATCCTCTGATACATTTTTCAACAAGACAGGGCACCACCTCACTGGAGTCACCAAGTGCGAGAATCTCTGAATGAAGCTCTACGGAACCATTGGACTGGTCATCAAGGAGCTGGCGACTTAGCATGTCTTAGCTGGGCTCCATGGTCACCGGATTTGACATCCTCTGACTTCTTCCTGTGGGGTTTCATTAAAGACAACGTTTATGTACCACCACTCCCACAGAACCTGGAAGACCTGAAGAACTGTATCCATACTACCATAAAATCAGAGATGAACATGCTTGCCCAAGTATGGGAGGAATTTGAGTATCTATGTGATATGGTTCGTGTCACTGATGGAGGACGTATTGAACTTCTGTAATCTGAACTTGAGAGGTTTGTAAATATGTGTTTAAAGTTTAATACTCCTATGCCTTAAAGTTTAATAAATATGTGCATTTGAAATACATATATTCTTTTTGAAACACCCTGTGTATTAGCCTTTTGTAGGCTGTTGTGATCTATACTTTATTGTTTGTATGTCATTTTTTTTATCCATCTGTAGACAATAAATATTGTATGGATGTTGTCCAGAAATACACGTAAATTTATGGGAAACAATTTATGAAAAAGGAACATACAAAATTTTACATTAAGTAGCACAAAGAATAATACATACACTATGTGATCAAAAGTATCTGGACACCCCCAACAACATACATTTTTCGTATTAAGCGCATTGTGCTGCAAACTGTTGCCAGATACTCCTCATCAGTGACCTCAGTAGTCATTAGACATCATGAGAGAGCAGAATGGGGCACTCCGTGGAACTCATGGTCTTCGAACATGTCAGGTGATTGGGTGTGACATGTGTCATACATCTGTACGTGATAATTCCACACTCCTAAACATCTCTAGGTCCACTGTCCCAATGTGATAGTGGAAATATGAAGGGACATGTACAGGACAAAAGCATACAGGCCGACCTCGTCTGTTGATTGACAGAGACCACCAAGAGTTGAAGAGGGTCGTAATGTGTAATAGGCAGACATCTAACCAGATCATCACACAGGAATTCCAAACTGCATCAAGATCCACTGCAAGTACTATGACACTTACACGGGAGGTGAGAAAACTTGGATTTCCTGGTTGAGTTGCTGCTCATAAGCCACACATCCAGCTGGTAAATGCCAAACGACGCCTCCCTTGGTGTAAGAAGCATAAACATTGGGTGATTGAACAGTGGAAAAACTTTGTGTGGAGTGACGAATCACGGTACACAGTGTGTCGATCTGATGGCAGGGTGTGGTTATCGAAAATGCCTGGTGAACATCATCAGCCAGCGTGTGTATTGCCAACAGTAATATTTGGAAGTGGTGGTATTATGGTGTGGTCGTGTTTCTCGTGGAGAGGGCTTGCACCACTTGTTGTTTTGTATGGCATTATCACAGCACAGGCCTACACTGATGTTTTAAGCACCTTCCTGCTTCCCACTGTTGATGAGCAATTTGGATGGTGATCGCATTTTTCAAAATGACTGAGCACCTGTTCATAATGCATGGTCTGTGGCAGAGTGGTTACATGACAATAACATCCCTGTAATGGATTGACCTGCACAGAGTCTTGACCTGAATCCTATAGAACACCTTTGGGATGTTTTGGAACACTGACTTCGTGCCAGGCCTCACCCCGACAGCACTCCATGGAGAATGGGCTCCCATTCCCCAAGGAACCTTCCAGCACCTGATTGAACACATGCCTGTGACAGTGGAAGCTGTCATCAAGGCTACAGGTGGGCCAACACCATACTGAGTTACAGCATTACTTGTAAGTCATTTTCAGCCAGGTGTCCAGGTGTACATGAGTGCCTCCTTTAGTCATACCACCAAGAATATCCATATGATAGTTTGTAGGGGGAAGCGGAGGGGGGGGGGGGGGGGGGGGGGCTAGACCTGTTGTATGCAGTATTTTTCATACCTTGGAAGATGAATGCCGACTTGTAAGTAGCCACAAGACAGTTCCAGTTTGACCCTGTTAAAAACCTGTATAATATTGACTTTAAAATAATTTTCTTGAAAGAAAAACAACTAATTGCACTATATTTTTTTCTTTCCTTGAGAGCTAGGCGCAGCCACGACACCCTCCCTGCCCCCCCCCCCCCCCCCCCCCCAACCCCTCCACACCCACCCTAGCCCTCAGGTGTGGGTACCCTTGATACGACTAAGGTGAACCGACTGGATGATAAGGCTAAACAAAGGCTTGAAGCTGACTGTCCATCAATTATGCTTCTCTTCAACTGGAAAAAGACGCAGGTCATAGCAATCTATAAAGATGGGAGAAAATCGGATGCACATAATTACCGTCCAATTTCACTGACACTGATTTCTTGTAGAATCATGGAACATATTTGTGTTCAGACATAATGACACTTCTAGACTCTGAGAAGCTCTTCTACAGAAACCAGCACGGTTTTAGGAAACAGAGGTCAAGCGAGACACACATGGTCCTCTTTGCGCTTGTTATACAACAGGCTCTAGATACTGGCTCCCAGGCTGATACTATATTTCTCGACTTTCAAAAGGCGTTCAACTCAGTTCCGCACTGTTGCTTGCTTCTAAAGAGTGCACGCTTACGGTCTATCCAATGACATATGCGGTTGGATAGAAATTTTTCTAACAGACAGAGAGCACTATGTCATCCTGAATGGAGTGACTTAAACAGAAATAAGTGTAACTTCAGGTGTGCCCCAGGGCAGCGTAATAGGTCCGCTGCTTTTTACAATTTACATAAACGATATGGTTGATGGTATTGACAGCTGCATTAGACGGTTTGCCGATGATGCTGTAGTCTGCAGGAAAGTAGTATCACATGAAATTTGTGAAAATATCAATGAGGATTTGCAGAAAATGTGTGGTGTAATGACTGGCAGTTATCTCTCAATATCAGTGAGTGTAACCTACTGCATATAACAAGGCGACAATCCCCATTAATGTATGAGTACAAAATAAATGCCCAGTCTTTGGAAGCAGTAACACCCATCAAGTATCTGGGTGTTACTATTCGAAATGATCTCAAATAGAATGATCAGACTACACAAGTAACAGGCAAGGCGAACTCTAGATTGTGGTTTATTGGTAGAATCTTGAAGCAATGCAGTCCTTCGACAAAGGAAATTGCTTACAATACATTAGTTCAGATAGTCTTAGAGTATTATTCATCTGTATGGGACCCTTACCAGTTGGGTCTGATTCAAGAGATTGAGAGGGTCAAAAGAATCACAGCAAGATTCATGACTGGTACATTTAGCCATTGCGAGAGCATTACAAATCTCACAGAAAGTTTGAAGTGGGACACACTTGCAGATAGACAACCTGCTAAACGGAAGAGGCTGCTAACTAAATTCCAAAATGCGATTTTCGCTGAGGATGTAGAGCATATATTATTACCACCAACTTCCAAATTGTGCAATGATCACCATTCAAAGATAAAGGAAATTGGAGCTTGTACTCAGGCATTCAGACAGTCATTTATCCCTCGCATGATCTGCAAGTGGAACAGAGGGGGAGGGGGAGGGGGATATGACTCTGGCGCGAATTGTGCCCTCCGCCACACATCGCTTGGTGGTTAGCGTAGTATATATGTAGATCTAGTTGTAGATGTAGAACGAGTTTATGGGTGGAGTGGATTTTCTAGATTCACTGATTGCATTTTAAGAATCAAAATCATATTGAAGAAGTACTACCATCAGTTATTTTTTCATGTCCTCGATATTATGGTGGTAAAAGCATGGGTACTGAACATGAGGGGTTGTGACTCTCGTTGTATACCCAAAAATAAACAGAGGCCATTTGGTCAGACCAAAGCAAAAGTAGCTGATGCCCTGTGCATAATGAACAAGGATGTAATTGGGAAAACGAGGGGAAGACCTCCAAGTATAAATACTAAATATGCAAAGAAATAGAAAACAGGGTTTGCATCAAAACCAATTCCCCAAAATATTGTTCATCATGAGAGTGCTGTCATTGGCCAACTGTGTCTGCAAAGAGAGATAGATGCAAAATACCAAGCTGCAAAAGGAAGTCCATCCGTTATCTGCCAGATGTGTAATGTTAACTTATGCACTGAGAAGAAAGAGAACTATGTTCTGGACTTTCATAAAGAATAAAAACTGTGAGTATCAAATGTTTCAAATTTTTTAATATTTTCATGTGTTGGAGAAGTACGTATGTTATTATTCACGAGCCAAAATTTAATTTATCTGTATCCTTAAATGCACAATGTAACAAATAAGTAAACCCACAAAATAAACTTTATAAAGACGAGTTAATGTATTTTTATAAGTATATGTTTATCGTAACCCTTAAGTAACATATAGTGTTTGGAATTTTTTGGTCTTTATCGCTTCATAATTCTGTTCATAGAGTGTTTAGCAAATTAGGGACATCATAGAAAAAACACACTCTTCTTGGAACGTTGATAGGGTTTGGAAAGTATGTTTTTGTTCTGAAACTGCAAGTTCCTTCCAGAACTTTGAGTTATTGCCTTCCATATCACAAACTCCTGCTGGGTTTGGGTTCTATTTGTTTCCAGCTGCTTTATTATGCTCAGAAGTAAGTAAAAAGTCACGGCGCTATTGAAATCAAAATGTACAGGTTGTCGTTTGGAGGATGAGTCAAAACGTTTATTTGATGGCATAGCTGTCAAGTCTGAAACATACAAAGTACAGCAAAACAATGCACATGCTTCATGCTAAATATGGTGATTTTATCTGTATTATTCAAGTCCCTCTTGATTTCCTTGGGCAACTGCAACCTGTGCAGTCACCTCAAAGTACCGTGTGCTTTCAGAGACAATATAGATACTACAGTCATATCCTTGCTCTGAAGATGCTATGCACACTTCCCCAAAACGTTAGCCAATGATGTATTACCCATACTAAACATAAAGATATTGAGGGACATACCATTATGAAGCTCAAAATAAAAAAGAAATAAGTGTAAGGAGCCTCCATACAGAAAAAAAATCTGTGGGGATTTCATTGCTTCAACATCTTTACTCACTATGGCAACACATTTCAAGGTATAAACCAAGTCCACAAAGAGTACTAAATCATACAAACTGAGTCCGTTACCTTTTTGTGTATTCTGTGAAACTAATGGGCACTGGGCACAGGAGTGCAAGAAAACAACCAGTATGAATCAGTGCACAGAAAAGTTAAAACAATAATCGTGCTCCTTCCTTGGCATAAATAGAGGCTTCTTATCAAAAACATGTAACAAACAAGGCAAAAAATTTTGTTCAAATTGCAAGCAGTCTCCTCACAAATCCATTTGCTCGACAGATGACGTAGCTGCTGCATCAGTGAATACAATTCAAACTCACATTTCTGACAATGCTCACAGACAGTACACATTTGAGCTGTTGGACTAATTGCCTAAGGTAAACTGACATGATGTGTTCTAGATGCACGAAGCCAGTCTACATTCATCAATCTAGGCAATGAATTACAACTTACCACCATCGTTGAAACAGACTTACACATCATTGCTTTTGAATGGAATACCAGCATACTGTGATGGTGCCATCTTGTGGACTTCCAGCTGCAGGAGTCCAGGCTCTTGCCACAGTAAACATTACTGCACCTGACAGCTCAAATACCATGTATATTCACCACACCTAGCTATTCCTCAGAATGTCCTTTCACTTACAAATGTGCACATATTGCCCCTGACTGACCCCTAGCCAATAGAACTTCTCATCATTGTATTCTAGTGGAATCTGATAAAAGTGCACCACT
The DNA here is from genome assembly GCF_023897955.1 of Schistocerca gregaria. Classification (NCBI taxonomy): domain Eukaryota; kingdom Metazoa; phylum Arthropoda; class Insecta; order Orthoptera; family Acrididae; genus Schistocerca; species Schistocerca gregaria. The sequence goes on along the minus strand of NC_064924.1, from coordinate 254,840,945 downwards.
GATTTGGATCTCAACTTTTTATTATGACTTCCTTTGATTTTTCAATGGATGCTAAGCTGAAACAGAAGTCGAATTATGGGTAACCAAATCTCCATCACCATACTACTTCAGGGAGAGTCTACACTCCATAACCAAGATGTTCACAATTTCTGGGACCTGGAGACAATTGGCGTCCATGAAACAGAATCAAGATCACGAACAATAAGCTCCATCGACTGTGTATTGGTGCAGCTTCATGCTTCCTGTTCCACTGAAGATGGCAGAAGATTTGTTTCATTTTTTAGGGACGAACTAAAACTAATTGTCCAATAACATCACAACAGCTGAGAAACAATTTTGTGCATTATGCAAAAGGTTGCAAAGCAATGTAGACGATGCAGATAACTATGGAATAAACATGATGGAATACACACTTCAAGGTCAACTGGAAATAGTGAATTCGGATTTTGAGACAAAAGTGATATATTACTTACCTCACCACACCATAAAGAAGACGAGAGACAATACCACAAAGTGGAGAATTGTATTTGATGCCTCGTGTAATGAAAATTATACTCCATGTAAATGACATTTTGGAAGTGTGACTAAATCTGTTCCCTTCACATTAAGCATGTTGCTTTGCTTCAGAAGACACTGTTACACTATTGTGTGTGACATCAGACAAATATTTCAATAGCTTTCAGCCATCACTAAGACAGAGACCCGACACGATTCCTTAGGTTTCAGATATTACCTAACAATGGCGACATCTAGCATATCACTAATGAAGAGGCTACGTAGGTACCATTTCATAGGACTTACTTGTGGATCGATATGTATTCCCTTCCTCTGTCGGCAACACTACAAGAACTAGCTACTCACCACATGCATAACTTCCCAGTTGCCTCTCTTCCAGTCTATCATGTGGCAACAATAGAACCGCACTGATGCAAAAAGCATTCTCATCGTTTTGAAAAAAAGCTTGCGAAACATGTTTCAGTTTGTTTTAAGGAAACAAGTCATTTGTTATAGTTAATCTTTAACAAAATGTTGACTAATGTGTCAGAATAATTAAAAAATCATTTTATTGGAAGATACAAAAAGTTTGGATTCTGCATTAAACAAATCACTTGATCACTCTGGTATAAACACACAATGAAGTTACAGTTGTTTCACATTGAAAGACCAAAGATGTATGGAGGTAATCAAACTTAACCATCACCAAATCTGGAGAATAGCACATTTTCATCGTCCCTTTCTCTTCTGGGTACATATGGAATTGACAGGCAGAATAGATTATGAACTGGTGGAACTAATTTAACAATTTTTTTATGTCTTTCATCTTTTTGTGTGATATTGTCTTTGCTGCCCTGGCCTGTGCAGGTATGTCATTTTCAGAGGCCTAGGAAAAATGGCTGCAAATCTGTTTCACTAGATTTGAGCCCAACTGCTTCATACTTTTCTGTGTAGTTCTCACTGTAGTGTATAAGACTGGAGCCCTTGAATAATTTTATTCTTCACATTTGTGTTCTCTTTGCCCCCTCTTTGAAAACAGTCTTTGTAGTGATCTGAGAGGCGTTCAAAATCCAGAAACTTGCCAGTTATGTCTCAAACTACGAAAGGTTTACACTCCCGCCAGCCACACACAAGGGCCATCCATGCCGGAGGCATGAAGATGTCTGTCCTCTTCTTTTGCTTTCGACCTCATCTGCATTCAAATATGGAAGGGGTAGTGTGCACTCCAAGTCAGAAGTTGTAGCTGTTAAAGATTCATCATCTTAAACTTTTACTTTACAGTCAGCCAAAATATCTCGCATTTTAGTTGCCAGTTTGGCACGATGGTTTTTTCTAGGTTCTGAAAACTTGGCAAATTTCTAGGTCTTCCTCCACTTTTATTGCTACTTCAGATGTATCACAGGTTTTGCACATAAAAGTGCATATTGAACTCTGTTGTGTAATATTTTTTGTAGATGTGCTTTTATAAAATTGGCTTTTCCGTTGACTTGTCTATTTCTTTAAATAGTTCATACATTTTATTAAAGGAAAACTCCAGAGACAAATATTGACATGATGACTTCCTTTCCCCATAGTGACTTCTGTATTTGGGCAAGCTTTTAATATAATATCTGTGTCATGTAAATTCCTCCACAGAAATCTTGTTTGGAGGAGATTTTCATCCCCTTTTGTCATTTTCAGGTACTCCAGAGACTTTATTTGTAGTGAATAATAAATTCTTTTATTGCTTACTTGAATTACACCTAGAAAGAATTTTTACAAACTTTTTTGTCACATAATATGATCTGTCTTGTCACACTTTTGTGACTAAGTGCCTGGTTAGAATACCCTTTCTTGCATCATTTAGGTACTACAGTTTTTACAACATTGTATAACCTAGTCATTTGTGCGTCTCTTGAAGGTAAATGGTAATACATGTTATGTATTTGCAGAAACATGCTCACTGCATTTAAAGTGGCAATTATAATCAACAGGCATGAATACTTTTGCTGGCACAAGTTACCTTTTACATTGGTCCATTACTAACCACCTGTTCTTTTCAGTTTTCTTATATCATTCCATGTGTCTGTATTCCTTAGCCGTTTCCTTCCTCTAACATGTCCATCAGCCACTTCACTGTCTACGACTTCTCCTAAATTACCTATCACACCACAGGAAGAATGGCCATTCTCTTCATAAGTGTTTGGAAGTAGTAAAATCTCTAGTAAGAGAAAAACCCCAAGACCTCCCATTGTTCTATACGAAAGCCAGTCATTCGAAATTCCACTATATGATAACGACTCTTCATAGATATGCTTACCTCAATCATCCATTTCGCTGAGAAATTCATGCTAGTCTGGGTGGGGAGGGGGGGGGGGGTGATTGGATGAATGATCACTGTAAAAATACTCACTACTTTCAGTATCACTCAATGGACTTTGTAATGCTAATGCATTTTCCACTCCAGAACATCTGTTTCTGTCGTCCATTTCATTTCACTGACAGGCTGTTCAAACACAGAAAATATACACACAGACAATGAAGGCATTACATTTGTGCCCAGCAAAGAGTTTATATTACATAGTGCACAGTACGAATCATCGAAACCAAAGAGAACATAAACACTGTTGAAACTGAAAAAAATAAAGGATATGAGACAGCTGACTTTGGTATAAACAACAACTGCTTGCTTTACCAACTGGAAAAGTACTCTGTATTTGGTTGTATAAAATATGTAAACGATCACCATTGTAAAAAATAAGCACCTATTTTGACTTTAATAGAGACAGCAAAGGATTTGGAAGAGCAGTTGAACAGAATGGATAGTGTCTTGAATGGAGGATATAAGATGAACATCAACAAAAGCCAACAAGGATAACGGAATGTGGTCGAAGAAATTGGGTGATGCTGAGGGAATCAGAGTAGAAAATGAGACACTTAAAGTAGTAGAGGAGTTTTGCTATTTGGGCAGCAAAATAACTGATGATGGCCGAAGTAGAGAGTATATAAAATGTAGACTGGCAATGGCAAGGAAAGCATTTCTGAAGAAGAGAACTTTGTTAACATTGATTATAGATTTTACTGTCAGGAAGTACTTTCTCAGAGTATCTGTATGGAGTGTAGCCATGTAAAGAAGTGAAACATTGACAGTAAACAATTTAGACAAGAAGAAGATAGAAGCTTTTGAAATGTGGTGCTGCAGATGAATGCTGAAAATTAGATGGGTAGATCACGTAACTAATGAGGAGGCACTGAACAGAATTCTGGAGAAGAGAAATTTGTGGTACAACCTGACTAGAAGAAGGGATTGATTGGTAGGACACACACTGAGGCATCATGGGATCACCAATTCAGTACTGGAGGGAAGCGTGGAGGGTAAAAATCATAGAGGGAGACCAAGAGAGAGTACAGTAAGTAGAATGTTGTAGAGAAAATAGGATCTAAATGTTCATTAGATGAAGCAAGGCAGTTAATGGAAGAGGCCTTACCCACACCATTTGATACAATTGAAATTACACCCACCTCTCCTTCTGATATTAGGAAGATAATAAATTCTCTCAAGAGTAAAAGCTCACATGGAACTGATGGCATTTCCAGCACGATAATAAAAGCTTGTTCCCAAGAAATAAGTGGGATTCTTAACCACATATGTAATAGCTCTCTGAAGCAGGGTATTTTCCCAGATAGATTGAAGTATGCCATTGTTAAACACTGCATAAAAAGGGGATACGTCTGATGTCAACAACTACTGCCCAATCTCTCTTCTGACTGCCTTATCCAAAATTCTTGAAAAAGTAATGTATTGTAGAGTAACTTCACACCTTTGTAAAAATAGAGTTTTAACAAAATGTCAGTTTGGTTTCCAGAAGGGTTTTTCAATGGAAAATGCCATATATACGTTCACTAATGAAACATTAAATTCTCTGAGTAACCGGAAGTCACCTGTTTGTGATCTATCAAAGGCTTTTGATTGTGTAAATCATGGAATACTTCTAGATAAGCTCAAGTACTGTGGTATGAATGGGACAGCACTCAAATGGTTTAAATCATGCCTAACTGGAAGAGTGCAGAAAGTTGAAATAAGCAGTTCAAGATAAAATGCAAAAAACTGGTGATTTCTCAAACTGGGGAACAATCAAGAATGGGGTGCTGCAAGGTTCGGCCTTGGGTCCTCTGCCGTTCTTAATATATATTAAGGACTTGCCATTCTACATTCACGAAGATGCAAAGCTGGTACTTTTTGCCGATGATACAAGTATAGCTATCACACCCAACAGACATGAATTAACTGGTGAAATTGTAAACGATGTTTTTCAGAAAATCATTAAGTGGTTCTCTGCAAATGGACTCTCATTAAACTTTGACAAAACACAGTATATACAGTTCCACACAGTAAATGGAATTACACCATTAATAAATATAGACTCCGATCAGAAATCGGTAGCTAAGGTAGAATATTCAAAATTTCTAGGTGTATGCATTGATGAGGGGTTGAACTGGAAAAAACACACTGAGCATCTGCTGAAACGTTTGAGTTCAGCTACTTATGCTATTAGGGTCATTGCAAATTTTGGCGATATACATCTGAGTAAATTAGCTTACGAGGCCTAATTTCATTCTCTGCTTTCGTATGGCATCATATTCTGGGGTAACTCATCACTGAGTAAAAGAGCGTTCATTGCACAAAAGCATGTAATCAGAATAATTGCTGGAGCTCATCCAAGATCTTCCTGCAGACATTTATTTAAAGAGCTAGAAATCTTCACTGTAGCCTCACTATATATGTATAAATATTCACTTATGAAATTTGTTATTAACAATCCAAACGAATTCAAAAGTAATAGCAGTGTACATGGCTACAACACTACGAGAAATGATGATCTTCACTACTCAAGGTTAAATCTAACTTTGGCTCAGAAGGGGGTAAATTATGCTGCCACCAAAGTCTTTGGTCACTTATCTAAAAGCATCAGATGTCTGACAGATAGCTATATAGCATTTAAAAGGAAATTAAAAGAATTTCTTAATGGCAAAAACAAAAAGAGTGTCATGTAATATTTTGTGTAATGTAATATCTTGTATGGACACCTTTTATTAACCTGACACGTTCCACATCATTGCGAAGTGTCGTATTCATGATCTATGGAACAAGTACTAATCTAATCTAATCTAATCTAATCTAATCTAAAAGATTCCGGAGGATGTAGGTTGCAGTAGTTGCTCAGAGATGAAGAGGCTTGCACAGGGTGGAGTAGAATGGAGAGCTGCATCAAGCCAGTCTTTGGTCTGAAGACCACAAGAACAACAACAACAACAACAACAACAACGACAAGTAATAATAAGTTACACAAACTCCAAACTATAAGTCACAATCATAACACTTTGCTCTTGGATCACTTCAGTTTTTGCACTAAATTAGAGCCATAATGATCTAAGTGTGCTTTTTTACTTGAATCAGTAGGGCAGGACGTACTTTTCAAAGTAAGATCAACTCTGATGTGAGAGATTGAGATATTCTTACAGAAGATAGTGGTTTTTGCACTTGGATCAATGTGGCATAAAAATTTATATTTTCTTCCATGCACCCATGTGAAAAGCTCTAATAAAGAAAAAAATGTCTCTTTGATCTGTTTGGTCCTACTGCCCCATTTTATTTTTATGAACAATTTCACAGCTTTGGTGGGTGAAAGGCAGAATTTACAACCAGCTAACTAATGTGATGAACATCATAAAATTTGTGAAGTCGAAAACGGCTAAGAATTTTTCATCAGTGCATCAGCTATGACAACATTACAAATTACCACTTCTGGAAAACATACATCATTGGTATCCAGTGGCAGAATGACTACACGCCTCATACTCCAACTACTGGCATCTTAAAAGATGTCTCAGCCCACTCTAAAACATGATGTTCTGCAGATCATCTCACGACTTTACGACCTAAGATTGTTACTAACCAAGGCAAATTGTTGTTTCAATAAACCTGGATCAGGGGTATTGCATGGCACTAGACTCTGCCTTTCAATATCATGCAGTGCTTGTTGCTCTGGTCAGGAAGGTTTTTGGATGGTCACAATGTGACCAGTCTTATGTTAGACAGTGGTATGAAATGATCTCTACACTGCCTTGACTCCACTACATTTTCTTATTGCACAAAAACTGACGGGAATACCAACCAGTTCCATAGCTAAGATGATGACAGACCTTAGGAACAATCACTGCCATATGCAGAAATTTACAGAGGGCTTCTGAATTCGATGAGAGAAGCAATGTCTCAGAGTGTAGTGCACCCAAAATAGCAACAATCACATTCGCCATTCAGCTGGTCATCAACACTGGTTGATAATCAATCTCTTTCTTAAAGGTGAAGGGGATTTGTATCATATTTTTTTGGTGCTGATTTCAGGTAAAGTATTAGACTGTTTAATCACAAGCAGTTTCCACAGAAATTTAGAGTTTCTGTGAGATATGCAAGTGGTACCTACTTAGTCGTTATTACAATATAACTGTTCTGCAAAAGTTTCCAATGTAATGCCCTACAAAAGGATGTTTAATTTTTACAGTCAGTAATACAGCTACCAATATACTTTGGTCTGTGGGTGCGCCATTCTGTACGTCGTCTTTCTGCTGTAAGCATACGCTGTTCACAGCGTGCAAGTGTGCTGTGGACAACATGGTTTATTCCTTAGAACAGAGGATTTTTCTGGTGTTGGAATTCCACCGCATAGAACACAGTGTTGTTGCAACAAGACGAAGTTTCCAATGAAGGTTTAATGTAACCGAAGGACCAAAAAGCGATACAATAAAGGATCTGCTTGAAAAATTTCAACGGACTGGGAACGTGACAGATGAACGTGCTGGAAAGGCAGGGTGACCGCGTAAGGCAACCACAGAGGGCAACGCGCAGCTAGTGCAGCAGGTGATCCAACAGCGGCCTCGGGTTTCCGTTCGCCGTGTTGCAGCTGCGGTCCGAACGACGCCAACGTCCACGTATCGTCTCATGCGCCAGAGTTTACACCTCTATCCATACAAAATTCAAATGCGGCAACCCCTCAGCCCCGCTACCATTGCTGCACGAGAGACATTCGCTAATGATATAGTGCACAGGATTGATGACAGTGACATGCATGTGGGCAGCATTTGGTTTACTGACGAAGCTTATTTTTACCTGGACGGCTTCATCAATAAACAGAACTGGCGCATATGGGGAACCGAAAAGCCTCATGTTGCAGTCCCATCGTCCTTGCATCCTCAAAAAGTACTGGTCTGGGCCGCCATTTCTTCCAAAGGAATCATTGGCCCATTTTTCAGATCCGAAACGATTACTGCATCACGCTATCTGGACATTCTTCGTGAATTTGTGGCGGTACAAACTGCCTTAGACGACACTGCGAACACCTCGTGGTTTATGCAAGATGGTGTCCGGCCACATCGCACGGCCAACGTCTTTAATTTCCTGAATGAATATTTCGATGATCGTGTGATTGCTTTGTGCTATCCGAAACATACAGGAGGCAGCTTGGATTGGCCTCCCTATTCGCCAGACATGAACCCCTTTGACTTCTGTCTGTGGGGACACTTGAAAGACCAGGTGTAACGCCAGAATCCATAAACAATTGAACAGCTGAAGCAGTACATCTCATCTGCATGTGAAGCCATTCTGCCAGACATGTTGTCAAAGGTTTCGAGTAATTTCATTCAGAGACTACGCCATATTATTGCTACGCATGGTGGATATGTGGAAAATATCGTACTATAGAATTTCCCAGACCGCAGCGCCATCTGTTGTTGACAATTGTAACTACAGTAATTTCGAAAGTTTGTCTGCCTGAAAATGTACTGTTGTCCCAAGCATATTGCAACAAACGGTGTATTTCTATCGCTGCTCGTTTAGTTTGTATTGCCGTTTCAAATATACCGGTCATTTTTGAAACACCCTGTACTATTATGCAGCATTCTATTTACTCTCCCACATATCGTACTGTATTCAATTTAAAAGTATGAAAAAATAACACATAACCACAAAAGAATGTAAGCTATTATGGTTTGCCCAGACTTCATAATTTTTCACATTAATTTATGAAAGATCGAATAAAAAGGTTTTTTAAAAAATTATTATAAATTTGGCTGTTTCCCTATGCAGTACTTAACACAGTGCTTTAATTTAATGAGACTCACTTCTACCGATAGAACCTACACGTACTTCTGAGTAATATGACATGAGATAAAATCATCACTAGCATTCTTGACATTATGTTGAATGGTACCTTCTTCCATTAACAGAGAGGAGTTCTCTCATTCAAAGATGTACACAACATCATGTCAAATGTGCTTATTCCACATGGTGTATTACTTCTGGCCTTTTTTTACTATTTTATTTTTATTTTGGACTTCAAAGTCACCAGCAGCTACTTTACTTTACTTTACTTTACAGTAAAAGCACAATGGTTCGCTGGGACTTTTTTTCCTCTTGGTATGCACACATATGTACCGAAAATGACTTACGTTACATCTTTCCCCCAATTTCAAATTTCTTTTTAAATTGCTCTGGCAAACATTTTATGTTTGGTACCAACAAGACTTTCATCAATGATAAGCTGTCCATTGGTGTGTAACGAAATCTAACACCATCATTGGCACGATCAGCCAATGGCTGGTATATCCCACGAGTCATCAGATAGATACAAAATCTACTCACCAAGCTGCAGCAGAAGAAAACACACAAAAAACTGTTTTTTTGTGTGCAACCTTTTGGAGCCAGTGGCTCCTCCTCCTGGCAGAAGGGCTGACAGAAGGAAGGGGAGGGTGAAGGAAAAGGAAGGGGGGTGAAGGAAAAGGAAGGGGGGTGAAGGAAAAGGACTGGACAAGTTTAGGTAAGGGATAAGGTTCAGAAAAGTTACTAAGAACCCCAGGTCAGGGGTTTCCTTCTCATCCTGTCCAGTAAATCTCCCAATACAGTATTCAGGGTGACTTTTCTGAACTCTTCCCCTAAACCTTTCTGTTCACCCTTCTTGCTTTCCTTTCAATTCTTCTGCTGGAAGAAGGGACCGCTGGCTGCGAAAGCTTGAAAACATAAAATCTCTTTTTATATGCATGTTCTCCTGCTGCCACTAGGTGAGTAGATTTTTTATTCATCCAATTTCTTTATATTGTCAAACATGATTATTTTATTTGTTGTATCAGTCATAATCGTGATGGCTTCGTGCAGGAAACTTCTCACTACCAACAAAACAGACTTTTGTAAGACGCCTAAATAAAATGGTAAGTAGAAAACATTTTACAAAACCATGGAAATCCTAAAATGGTTTTGTGCTCCAATATGTGAGAATTGTGGGCCTTTTATTGAGTCTCATATTTAGTAAGCAACCTATAAAACCTCTTACACCAGAATAAAATTTTCACTCTGCAGCAGAGTGTGCACCAATATGAAACTTCCTGGCAGATTAAAACTGTGTGCCAGACCGAGACTTGAATTTGGGACCATTGCCTTTCGTGTGCAAATGCTCTACTGACTCAACTACCCAAGTATGACTCATGACTTGTCCTCACAGCCCTAATTCTGCCAGTACCTCATCAGCTACCAACCAAATTTCACAAAAGCTCACCTATGAACCTTACAGAACTAGCACTTCTCTATGAAAGGCAAAGGTCCAAAGTTCAAGTCTCAGTCCAGCACACAGTTTTAATCTACCAGGAAGTTTCCTCTTCTCAGTTACTCTGACATTCTTCCATTTTTATATGGGCTGGACAAATTTGCAGCATCTTTATAACTACACTGCTTAGCTGAGTGATTGGTTTCAATTACAATAAGTTGCAGCAAACTACAGAAGATCCTACTGGCAGCATATGCTTTTGTCCAGGCAGCTTGTGAAATAGGTGTGGTAATGGCTGTGGAGTTTCAGGTGCAATTACTTCAACATACCTAGCAGCTTTCATTTTGCCTTCACTAAAACACCCTGGATCACTAGTAAATTTCAAAAATTTCACCATCAATTAAGTCCTCTGCTTCGGCCTGGTGTAGGTTGCATTAAAAAACCTCAAAAGGAGGGGGAAAAACTGTAAACACTAACTTAAAGAAAAAGAACACAGAAACAGTAAATAATGGTGCTACATAAAAACAAGAATGTAGAATGTACAGAAGTACTGCAAAAACACGATTGCAACAAATGAACAAAGTAGCAGAATAAGCTAACGCCAATATTTCGCTGAAATGACATTCAAATGTTTACAGTTATTGATCTACATATTTAAATCGAAGCATCATGCATCTATAATCACAAAACAGAGTACTGATGAATGAGCACCCTGACAGTACTAGCATTGCTGGCTTTACATCAGTACCTTGACATTCAAAGGCTTAACTTACCTACTCGTGTTAGATGTATGACATTATGAGGGCAGAATTGTTCAAATATTAATGGTCTGGTTCTATCAAAGTGTGAACATTACAATTAAGTAATGATGAGTGAAATATCCAGAGTATCAACCATATGACTTCTGGAATGATAAGCCAATGATTTGCATGTGACATGGTTCATAGGATTGAGGTATCCGATTGCAGTGTATTGCTCTGACGATAATATCACTGGGAACTCACTTTCGAATTATGGTGAGTATTGTTCTTCACAACTAATTACCATCTGAGACCATGTTATGATGTTCACATTGTTGGAATAGTAAGCATAATGCAACTAAAGTGACCAGTGCTAACAATGCTGTGCAGAACACAGACTATCCCTGTAACTAAATTTATGAAGTTGGTCGTTCAACACATAGGTCTATGATGTGTGCTCCATTTACAACACAACAGTGTAATACACATAATAGTGTAGTAGCCAGAGACATGTGAATGAGAAGCGGTGTGGGAAAGTAGCCATGTTTTGCTATCTGACAAGTTGTAATTTGATGCCTATCTAGATAATCTACATACAGAGTGATTCACGAAGATATGCAAATATTTTAATTTTATTCTACAAGTAAAAATAATGAAAAAGTTCATATAAACATAGGTCTACAAATGTTTAGTTACGGAGTTACACCTAATAAAAGATTTTGCCTTAAATTTAGCAACTTCACCAGTATGAAGCCATCACAGAACTGTTCGAGGTTAAAGTAAAGCACAATTTCCACTTATTTTGTTCTTTTTGATCTGGTGAGTCTAATAAAACATGTCCCAGATGAGTATCTGCAGTAGTTTTCCAGAACATTCAGAGAAGCAAAGAACTAATTTTATAAAATTTTTAATAAATTAACTACTAGGCCCCCCTTTTTTTTTCAGGCAATTGCGCAAAGTTTTCAACAGATGTTGTACAGAATTTAATTTTAGAAAAAGAATGGTAATAACATTAACTGAAACTGTAGGAATGTCAGATAATCTGCTTTTATTAATACCATAGTACACATTAATTCATGTTAAACCGGAACAAAAAGGTCAGTGTTAAGGAAGTTTTACAGTGTACATACAGTTTCATAATACTTTCACAATAAATGTTCAAAAATGTCTCCACCGAGTTCAATGCATTTAGATGCACTTTCACAGTGTTGTTCTTAATTTCGTCTATTGCATTCCTAATGCGAGCAATTAATGCCTCAGATGTATTACACTTGCCCTCATAAACTACATGGGACATGTTTCCTTAGATTCACCAGACCAATAATAACAAAATAAATGGAAATAGTGCTTTACTTTAACCTCATACAGTTTTGCAATGGCTTCATATTAACGAAGTTGGTAAATTTCAGGCAAAATCTTATTACTGATGATTATAGGAGACACACAGGGTTGAATTGAACTGTCACAAAACTAGACCAGAGTACTTTTCAATGTGAAGTTGTCATACATTTATTGTCCTACATGATACAAACTATGTATTATAAAAAAAATCAGCAAAAGTAATTTAACTGTCAATTTTTCTTTTATTTCATGTACAATATTAGAAACACTGCATTCAAAAATCTTCACAAGTTACCCAATTGCTTGCAATATAAATAAATTCACTAATATTGTCATTTAAACACATAACTAAAATTTAAGTGCCACAAGGAAGTGTATTTTATATACAACTCCAGTAACGTGATCTCTTTATTTAAAAATCCTCTGTAGGACTAGCAATCTTGCTCCTCACTCCTTCCAAATGTAGGTTTGACTTCCATTCCATATTTTCAATGTAATAAAGAATATAAAATGTTCTTTGGCGACCTATACAGGTACAAACAACAAAACTGAAATGCACGTACTAATCTCTAGAAGAGTCTTGAGATTCACATTTCACAATATGAAAGACAATGTTAAGAAATTTAACAGCACATAAATCTGTAAAATGAATAATATATTATATAAATAAAAAATAAATAAATAACAGTAAAGTGACTTATTCCCCCTCGCCCTGTCCTTATGAGATGGTACCCAAGAAGAGCAATTATTAATTCTGAATTGTCAATTCAGTTCAGCCATGAACAGCAGTGCAGCTACATTACGTCAGAATGAGAGGTGTGAATAATATTTATTCACCTAATTTTGTCTCGGATTCATGAATTTTACAAGCAAAACAAAGAAAAGCACTGTAAAAATAAGAAGTAAAGAATATGTGAACATATTCAGTCATCATCTGTCACTCAACATCTGCTGGATCCACTTCCGTAGAGCTTATGACTGCAGTGACTACTTCCACTTCTTGCCACTTCTTCGAATATGCCACAGGATCAAACATATCAGCATTCTGTCAAAATAAACTGCAATTAGCAAAAATTCAAATCCACAAATACATATGTATGTTACAGGTTCAATAGTGAAACATTTTAACCTTACCTCACTTAACATGCAGCAACAGCATGCGAGAAACTGATCTTGTATTCCTTCACTTGCTACAAGCCCAAAGCACATAGCATCACAATTCATGTTAGGAAACAGATAGACATTTTGTGTTATATAGGTAAAGAAATCAATAGCAAAAAAGCAAACACTAAAAATTGGCAGTATTAGTTCAACAGAATGTTTTAGTATGATCACTACATTAATTGATCCCCATTAACTTGCAAAGGGAAACAGCAATTTAACATGTTAAACTGCATAAATCTTTCAGTTAGCACAACAGTGTCTCAAAATCAACACAATGGACAAGTCTCTGAAAGTTTTAGTTAGGCAGAATATGACATTCAACGGAGTAATCAGGCTTGTCATGTTCAAACCTGCAGTGATATTTTTTTTCCTTATAGTTAATGTTAGGTGAAATGCACACACAAAATTTCAAATGCCGGCAAACAGTAAAGGTTATTCTTTCTTCTCCTTTTGTTTTTTTTTTTTTTTTTTTTTTTTTTTTTTTTTTTTTTTTTTTTAATTCACTTGCATGGTGCTGGTAACTAAGAGATGGATACCTCAGGATTTAGCCAGCTGCTACTACGCTGAGCATTGTGCACTTTATCAGGGAATTGTGGCCGTCTTACTACTACTACTACTACTACTACTAACACCGCCACCTCAGCACTCGTTGAAGCAGAACCACATTTCGACATTTGTTAAAATGGTAAGTGATACTTTTTGAGGCAATATCTTTTAGCTTCTGAAAAGTATTTGGCAACATCTTTCTGACTGTAGTTCAAGTTTCAAAAAAAAACTTTCTGAACATACACTCTAACCTTGCAGGTGATGGGGAAACTTTTGAATGTTTTGCAGTATGCTTCTATTGAGATATACAGCAAATACCAACCAAAGCCATCGATAGAAGATTACGTGATTTGCAAAACGGTGGCTGAACTTTTAGATGAACATTTAAATAGTGCATTTGTGGGGTTAGAAGTGATAAAACACTTTATACCGCAGATTGCAGAATGGAATGAACAACAACCGGAGAGAATCATTCTATGTGACAGAAGTGCAACCCTTCCACAAATTGCTGCAGATTTCAATGATGGGCCATCAAAAAGCGTCAGCATGCGAACCATTTGACAAAACATCATCAATACAAGCTTTCAGAGCCCAAGGTCCACTTGTGTACCCTTGATGACTGCACGACACAAAGCTTTATGCCTCGCCTGAGCATATCAAACCGACATTGGACTGTTGATGACTGGAAACATGTTGCCTGGTCGCATGAGTCTCTTGTCAAATTTTATCGAGTGGATGGACGTCTACAACCTTGTGAATCCATGGACCCTGCATGTCAGCAGGAGACTGTTCAAGGTGGTGGAGGCTCTGTAATGGTGTGAGGAGTGTGCAGTTGGAGTGATATGGGAGCCCTGATACATATAGATACAAATCTGATATGTGACACATATGTAATCATTCTGTCTTATCATCTGTATCCATTGATGTCCATTGTGCATTCTGATGAATTTGAGCCATTCCACCAGACAATACAACACCCCAGATGTCCAGAATTGCTACATAGTGGCTCCGGGAACACTCTTCCAAGTTTAAACAGTTCTGCTGGCCCCCAGACTCCCCAGACATGAACATTATTGAGCATATCTGGGATGCCTTGCAGCGTGCTGTTCAGAATAGATCTCCAACCCCTCATATGTTGCGGATTTATGGACAGCCCTGCAGGATTCATGTTGTCAGTTCCCTCCAGCACTACTTCACACATTAGTCAAGTACATAGCACGTTGTGTTGCAGCACTACTTTGTGCTCACGGGGCCCCTATACAATATTAGGCAGATGTATTGGTTTCTTTGACTCTTCAGTGTATATTATGAACATTGCACAAATATTTCTCATTTCTGCAATAGTTACAAGGAATAAAATTAATACTGACATATTGCTATCTTTGTTTTTATTTCTGGACACTCCATACTAATTTGGAAGGAACATTGTGGATAAAATGTAATCTGTATTTGTCTATGAATATATAAGTATCTTACAATCGCTTTCTGTCAGTTATTCATAGCTAGATTCACATCCCAAAGAAAGAAGTGACAAAGCAATGCTGCAATACACACTGATTTAATTCAGGGCCATACACCATGTAGCTTCAACCACGGAAACCACATGAAGAATGTCCTAATTTACAGCTGTTTTTCAGTGACTTCAGTTCACATAGGCAGCTGAAATTTAGCAAGGGAACTTTTCTGCTGTTAACTAGAACTGGCAAATAAATAAATAAAATAAAAATCATGACACGTTTCAACATGACAATTCTGATCATTCTCTAGTCAGCTGCACTGCAACATGGTTTCTTCAAAGTGTGGTTGTAGAAACATTGCATATTTTGAAAAAACTGGTAGTTTTAAATTTTGTCATATTTTCTGTACATTCTTCTTTGACGCCATTTCAATTAACACAGACTGAATAGGCTATCGACTTGAAAAGCATCCAGCAGCTGTTTAATATGAGTTTTTCATTAACTGTGTCCTGTTTATTTTAAACAGGTTATCTGACATGACCCAAAAGTAAATTACCTTATTTAATGTTTCTGCCTGCTAAAACACAAGCAACATATCAAAAAGTAAGGTAGGTACACACACACACACACACACACACACACACACACACACACACACACACACACACCACCCTCCTCTTCCTCCCAAATGATACTTTCTCACTGCTATGGTTGGCTATATTAAATCGAGATTTTTGGGACTTGATACAGTATTTAAATTTTTGCACAAGTCACTGTTAGTATGAGTTTTCCACGAAAGTGTTTTCAGCAGTGTCATGTTCAGGGAAAAAGAATTTATTGGTTGTCAGCTCTGTATTTGGGAAAGTATATCATTTGGTGAGCTCATTTAAAATAAAATCTCTTAGAACAGTTTTTCAGCAGATTTCTGTAATGTGCATGAGAGAGCAGTCTATGAAGCTAACTGGTTAGTGTCTCTTATGTGTCGTGTATCTGAAAGATTTCTAATTATGATGGTGAGCTGGTGTTTTAATAGGCAAGTGTAGCAGGTTTACAATACTTTGTCAAAAAGTCACCGTACAGACAACAGGTACAATAGCTGGACTACACCTATCCCTAGGTGAAAAGAAGGTGGTGTCAGTTGATGAACAAGGAAATCTGTACAAGTGACTCTCTACATCAATATCAAAGTGACTTTCAAACAATCTGCATATGGGGATGTCTTACAAAAAAAATCCTTATCATTTCTCTTTATTTGCTTAAAACATCATTGCTTCTTTACCATTAAACGTTTCTTGAAAAATTAAAAACAAAAATGGAAGAGAAGAAAGAGAGAACAGTGAGTACGACATGGGCTAAAAATCTGACAGTAACTAACTAGCAGTAGACAAAAAAAATTACAGGATGTGATAAGGATTTGAAAATGTAAAACAGATTACTTACAATGTGTGTTAGAAGCTAATGTAACAATGGAAACTATCATGAGATAAAGAGAGATGAATGACAGCACTAAATCAGTCTGAAGAAAGAGGACTCCAAGAAAGAGGTAGAGAACATTTGTGGAAATTGATGTCGATCTATCAAACATCAAAATACAATAACATGAAACCAACAAAACAGAGAAAAGTTGTTAATAATACCATTCTATTGCTTCCTTTTGCTTATGTCTTAGTATAACTAATTTTGCAAGTTGCAGAAGTTTAAATATTTTACAAATTTGATCATCATACATCCATAATGGGAATTGCATTCATGAGCAATTAAATTAGGGTCACTACAGAACTATGAACATCCCTTTTTACCCTACTGATGGATGACAAGACTTGACCTGGATTCTGTAAGTCATCCTGATCCAAGATCAATCAAGTGTCCTCCTCCCTAATTTTCAGAGACTGGTCAAACCTATATCTAAGACATGTGCGTCTCATTTGAGCAACTTGCTGATGTCATTTTATCCCGTGTAAATATTCCCCAAATGGATGTACCCCACCACCAGCTCGTAAGGAGTCCAATTAGTGAGAGAGGTGCGTAACTTACTGCAGTTTGGCATATTCTTACTCTGGCACCAACTTTTATGAATTTCAGATTGCTGTGAACCTAAGCCTACAATAAGCTCTGACATGGAGAGTAGAGATACTAGTGTGATCTGGTTCCTGCTTCTAATAGTGATATGTTAGTTTTGACTGGTATGACTGTGCACCAACTGTCCATCATTGAATTGCACAATTTACTGCAGTGTGATCCATCTATCTGTTGTTGTGATCCACAAGATTTCATAGCAATTCTTGTCATAAACATCTAACTGCCCATAGCAGTTAACTGTAGTGGCAGCAATTTTGCCCAAATCAGGGGAATCAACTGTAACTGTCGACATGGTAACACTGAAATGCACTGCACCTACACAAGCTGTAAAGAGTGTCTCATCTATTGTAAATAAATTATCTGCCTGCAATCAAATGCTCTGATTCACATGTCTGGTACTGTCAATTACTAAAAGGTAAGAGCAGCAACATACTGCTATACAATGTAATTTTATCTAACTCAACTACTGATGAATGCATATTCAAGACATTCAATGCATTTTAACAGGGAGGACTGAATTTTTTTGTTTTTAAATAACTACTGTAGTGACCAACCAGAAAAACAGAAATATGGACACTTATATTTAGATGATACCAGTTTTGAATAAAAAGTCATTGCAGAAATCAAAATGCAAAATTTGGAGTATTATATGAATTAGTTATTTGATATAATATGATACTACATAACTATATAATATTTAATATTACAGACTCTAGACAGCATCGATGGAAGGGGCATTTTAGATTGAACAGTAACATGCACAGTTAATGTTCTATATCTAATTAGTCTCTGAAAAAGTCAGAATACCTTTGTTACTATTGCTGGATATTCTCTGCAGATCCTTTCCCAATCATCTGGCAAGTTCTTTACACACTTTGATAATGAAAAACGCAAAAGCTGTTCACGTGTGTACAGGTACGAAGGCTCTTTCTGAGAACCTGCAACAGATTGACCGTGTTGTTATGAAATCATGTGGCATTCATTAATTTGAATTATACTTCACTTGAAAATATAGTTACGAAGATTACAGGAGTGTATACTTGGAGGAGAAAGCTTTGTGATTTTTTTTTAATTTTTTTTTTTTGGTGTGTGTGTGTGTGTGTGTGTGTGTGTGTGTGTGTGTGTGTGTGTGTGTGTGTGTCTAAGATCTCTTTGGTATCTATCTTCCCTCAATCTCATTTGAAGATTGCAACCACACTGGCAACACTACTTCAAAACATGTTAACAAAAAGAAAAGGGAGGTAATGTTTTATGTGAAACCAACAATGAAAACAAACAATGTTTACACATCTCTTCATCATATAACTTAGGCCTTTCCTTTCACAGAAAAACAATGGCTAAGACTGCTATTAACAATCTCCTGGAAGTTGACAAGTCATTCAGGTTCACATGGTAATTTGTACCTCTCTATCGACCTTCATTTGTGAGAGACTTCTCTCCTTTCACTGCTTGTACTATTTCCTGTAATATGTCTTGCCTTTTCTGTCAATTCTGCCAAAATTTGAACTTTTTGTTAGTCTCCAATTTGTTTTACTTTATGTTTGGACATATGTGCAATGTTCTGTGAAAACACTAGCATTTATGATGAACAAAAATGTTAATATTGACTAGTGAGCTATTCTGAAAGGTAAACTGTTCGGGATATTTCACATTTATTCATATTCAAGGAACAAATTTTACCATACGGTGTTGGAGGTTTTTACAAATCCAATTTTTTCAAATACTTTTAAATTCCACTGGGGAACGTGGGATTTTTTTTTTTCCAGGAAAAAAGTGTTCACTCAGTTTTTCATTCACAGTTTCAAAGTTAAGGGGAAGGTAAGTGACATACTTATAAAAGCACTTTTCTATTTGAAGTTAAATAAGATTACCATTAGTGTTTATAAACAAGTAGATCTTTAAACCAATATTTACTTTTTACTTTTTCTTATTACAGTACATTTGCTTGGGAAAGGGGGGAGGGGGGGGGGGGGGGGAGCGGAAAAGGATTCATCTTCAACTGCTGTATTGGTCTGTTACTTTTCGTTTCTTTATCCCATTCACCTACAGTGACAAGTATAGTTGTAATGTCAGCACCTTGTATTGCAGTAAAATGATGGGTAATCCTGTCACAGTGCTGTGAATTCAACATATGGCTCTTCTGTAAAAATTCTGAGCTACACCAGTGGACGGCACTAGTTTTATGTTTGTGACACTGAAGCAATAATTCTAGCTTAGTCTGCGATTTGTGATCTGAGTGACGACATGCCTGACCTTTACGAAGCAGAAGCTGCAAAAATTCAGCGTTCTTTGGAACAGTGTGATATCAGTGATACAAGTAATAATGAAGGCAATGACACTAAGTGAGGCATCAATAAGCTGCATTCTGGAGGACGGGGAAACTAAGTACAGTAAAGCCTGGCGTCACATTATAGGTGTGCCGATGTTACAACAAAGTATTCCGCAATCTCTTCAAAGGGGCTCATTCGGACTGGAATAATGTAGCTAATTGTCCTATGATTGGCAATTGTACTGCAACATCTGAAATAGAAGCAACAGTTCTACAGCATCTGGGACAAAATCCTACAGAACTTTGAGTATCTGTTCCTAGCAAAATGGCAACATCAGTGAAAGTCTGATGAAGTTTAGGGGCAGACTTCCATATGTTTAAATTAATCAAGCAAAGAGAGCTAAATCTGGCACAAAGATATATAAAAGAAAATGGGTACTGTTATAATCAGAAGATATATATGCTGGAAAAGTGGAAGAAAGTGGTGCTGTGCTTGCCTAATGTCCTGCAAGTGAAAAGAATATGCTTCAACTGCGTGAGAGAGTTTTGGGAGTGGAGAACTACTTATGTGAACAACTACAGTTGTCTCAACTTGTTTAGAAATTTACTAGCTAGGAGCACTCACGCACCCTAAGATGAATAAGAAAAAATATGCAGCCCATAGTCAGTGGAATTAACCTGAGGAGAGAACATACATTTGTATCTGAAACATTATTCTTGCTGTGAAATGAGCAGATAAAAGAAACGTTCAACTACTGTTCACACTTCTTGATAGACCAGAGTATGTGTACACAACCAGTGCCTTTCCTTGTACCAAATTATGAGAAGATTTGTCAAGTAATATAAGAAGATTAAAATGTATCTTCTGGACATAGCGCCACTGAATGCAAGTGTAATTTACCACTTACTGAACCCAGCACCTAATAGCATGACGACGCCAAAATTTCTGGTACATTGTGGCAGAGCAGGTCTTGAAGACTGTAATTCTCCCAGGCTACATTGTAAGGGACAACCAAGCAATGCAGAAAATCTGCTAATGACATTTCCCATGAAAAACAGCATCAACTGAGAAGAAAAGAGCTCTCTTCATCAGAACGTTCAAAGTTTGTTATGATTGAGGGCATCCCACAAACTGTAAGCGAATGATTATGATGTTGTAAGTTTTTAGACAAAGTATACCTCGTATTTTTTTTGATACTCGTGTATTTGAGAAAAAGAAAAATACACAGGAGAAAATAATCTTATTCCAATGACAAATCTGTTATCAAAAAAACATATTTCAATGGATTAACCTGGAGCAATCTTTGTAATTTGGGGACAGTAGATGGGGGGAGGAGCAGGAAGATGAGGAGGAGAAATCAACATGCACAATGGTTTGAAGTCCATATTACACTGTATGAATTAACTTATCAAGTTATCTGTTAAAATTTTGAGTAGGTCCAACAGGACTCTCCAGTACAACACCGCAGTGTTCAAACAACATTGAGTGCAATTTCTTGGGCATGCAGTGAATTCTGGAACAAGTATTTTCATCACATAATTGTAGGGAAAGAGGTTAATAAGACAATCTTCTGAAGCTGCAATATATATAGACTGAGAAGCGAGTATAAGTAAAATATATGCCCATCAGGCAGAGAGAAAGCTAGTTAAGAACTCAACTAACTTTTCATTTGATTTTTTATTGAAGTATAGCCACTTGTTTACAGTCCAATGAAGATGAAATTTCAATACCCGCAGAAGCAACAACAATGGAGTGGATTTGGTTGGTTGGTTTAAAGGCGGGAGAAGGGAACAAACTACGAAATCATCGGTCCCTTGTTCCTAATAAAACAATGCCACAAGTGTGAGAATAAAACGGACGAAACATATAACACAAAACGAAAAGAGAGGAAAAGCCTCAAGAATGAAGGGAAGGCAATGAACACTAAAAGGAACAAAAGAGAACAAGAAAACAACAGAGAGACGCTAGAAACGGGAGAGCAAAACATGAAAGCAGATTACAGTGGCTGGCCAACCACGAGAATAAAAAGGGAAAGCCAGCCACTCTGCAACACATTAAAACCTCCATCATAAAAGCACTAGGGTGGAGGACACAGAGGGAGATCGCTAAAAGAAGTATAAAACGTACTCCCATGGATAAAACGTAAAACTAAAGCTGCTGTGGAAGCATTGTCGCGCAACACCAAAGGCAGGATGCTGGGTAAGTTAAAAGTCTGCCGCAGAACGTCTAAAAGTGGGCAGTCCAGCAAGAGGTGGATGACTGTCATTTGAGAGCCACAGCGACAGAGTAGGAGTAGGTAACCACGCATTAGCCACGTACGGCCAATGTGGAGCCGGCAGAGGACAACTGATTCCCTGCGAGAGGCCTGCATGGAAGACTTCCACACATTCATAGTGCCCTTAATGACACGCAGTTTGTTGTGAGTGCTGTTATGCCACTCTGTCTCCCAAAGCCAGAAAACCCTGTGGTGTAAGACAGAACGCAGGTCAGCTTCGGAGATGCCTGTCTCCAGATGGGGTTTCCACGTCACATGTTTGGCCAGCCTGTCAGCAAGTTTGTTACCGGGATTCTGACATGTCCTGGGGTCCACACAAACCCCACGAAACTGTAGGACTGTTCCAGGGCACAGATAGACTACTGAATGGATGCTACCAGAGGGTGGTGAGGGTAGCACTGGTCGATGGCTTGTAAGCTGCTCAATGAGTCAGTACACAGGAGAAATGACTCGACAAGGCGAGAGCAAATGTACTCAAGAGCATGAGATATGGCCGCCAGATCTGCAGTGAAAATACTGCAGCCAACTGGCAAGAAGTGCTGCTCAATATGTCCTCCATGAACATATGCGAAGCCTACGTGACCATCAGCCATTGAGCCGCTCATGTAAACCACTTCAGAGCCCTGGAACGTGTCAAGAATCAAGAGGAAGTGACAGCAGATAGCGGCAGGATTAACAGAGTCCTTAGGGCAATGCAAAAGGTCCAAACAAAGCTCCATGGAGGCATAACAGACCACATGCAGAGGTAGTAAAGGGAAAGACTCCAGTCCGAAGAGAAGGAACGACTCGCGAACCACAATCATTAGCCCCGATCTGGGCCGCCAATGCGGGACATGGACTGCCGCGGATGGGAAAAGGAGACGGTAATTCGGATGCCCGGTGGAACTATGAATCGGTGCTGTGTAACTGGCGAGTAGTTGCGCACATCTTGTCTGCAGTGGAGAGACACCAGCCTCTACCAGTACGCTGGTAACCGGACTCGTCCTAAAAGCTACTGTCCCTAATCGAATCCCACAGTGGAGCACAGGGTCGAGTAAATGCAATGCTGAAGGCGTTGCCGAACCATAAACCACACTACCATAGTCAATTCGGGATTGGACAAGGGCTTTGTAGAGCTGCAGCAGCAAACAGTGATCTGCACCCTAATTGGTGTTGTTCAGGCAATCGAGGGCATTGAGGTGCTGCCAGCACTTCTGCTTAAGCTGATGAAGATGAGGGAGCCAAGTCAATTGAGCATCAAAAACCAGTGCTAGGAACTGATGTCTCCACTACAGTGAGTGGATTGTCATTAAGGTAAAGTGCGGGTTCCAGAAGAATGGTACAACACTGACAGAAGTGCACAACACACGACTTTGCGGCTGAAAACTGGAAGCCGTGGGCTAGAGCCCATGACTGCACATTGTGGTTGGCTCTCTGGGAGCGCCACACAGCAGCAACAGTACTGGAGCAGCAGTACGAAATGCAGAAGTTGTCTGCATAATGAGAGGGCGAGACGGAGGGCCCAACAGCTGCTGATAGACTGTTAATGGCCACTAAAAATAGAGGGACACTCAATACAGAGCCCTGCAGGACTCCATTCTCTTCACAGAGTGACAAAAAGCTTGGGATAAAAATCTGAAGTGGTCCCCAGAGACCCCACTCATACAATGTGGCAAGGATATGATGTCGCCAAGTTGTGTCACATGCTTTATGTAAGTCAAAAAAGGCGGCAAACAGGTGCCATCTGGAAAAGGCTGTTCGGACGGCAGACTCAATGGACACAAGAGGACAGTGGTAGAGCGACCCTGGCGGAAGCTGCCCTGACATGGAGCCAGCAAGCCACGTGACTCCAGGACCCGACCCAACCCAACTGCCGACATACTACACGTTCCAGCAGCTTACAAAGAACATTGGTGAGGCTGATGGCTGATAGCTAGGTGCTCTACCGCCGTTTCGATAGAAAAATGTCATCGCATCAGATCTGGTTGAAGATGACAATAAGATGTCGCTTGTAGTCAGATGAGAGATGTTTAATCATCTGGCTGTGGATGCGATCAGGCCCAGGAGCTGTGACGGGGCAATTTACAAGGGCACTGAGGAGCTCCCACTCTGTAAATGGGGTGTTATAGGATACACTGCAGTGTGTAGTGAATGACAGGACATTCCCTTCCAGCCACCGTTTGAGAATGCAAAAGGCTGGGGGTAATACTCTGACACAGAGGCTCAAGCATAGTGCTCAGCAAAATGCTCGGCAATCGCATTTGTGTTGGTACATAACTCACCATTTGAGATAAGACCGGGGACAGCTGTTGGGGCCTGGTACCCGAAAAGACGTTTGATCTTTGCCCAGACTTGGGAACGTGACTTGTGACACCCAAAGGTGGAGGCGTTTCTCTCCCAACAGTCCTCCTTCCGTTGATTGATACGATAGCGAACATGGGCATGGAGCCGTTTAAAGGCTATGAGGTGCTCCAGGGAAGGCTGCCGCTTATGCCACTGTAGAGCTCGCCAATGCTCCTTAATTTCTTCAGCGACTTCCGTCAACCACCAAGGACTGCCTTATGCCTCAGGCACGCTAAAGAGTGAGGGATCGCATTTTCTGCCACAGAAACAATTTTCCTAGTCACCTGCTCAACCATCACATCGATGTTACCATTACCATAGGGGAGAGATGCAGTGGTGAAAGTTCCTCAGTCTGCCTTGTTCAAAGCCCATCTGGTCAGGTGTCCGTGCGTCTGACACTGGGAAGATGGGGAAATGGTCACTACCACATACGAAGCCATGTGCTCTCCAGTAGATAGATGATGGTAGAAGTCCTGGGTTGCAAATTGATAAATCAATAGCTGAGTAACTACCATGAGCCACACTGATGTGTGTGGCGGTCCCAGTATTTAAGAGGCAGACGTCAAATTGCGACAGTAAAGTTTCAATGACACTGCCTCGGCCAGTAAGCAAGGTACCACCCCAGAAGGGGTTATGAGCCTTAAAATTTCCCAGAAGTAGGAAAGGTTTAGGGAGTTGGTCAATCAGTGCAGCTAATACATTCAGGGGTACTGCACCATCTGGAGGAAGATATGCATTGCAGACAGTTATTTCCTGTGTCATCCTTATCCAGACAGCCACAGCTTTAAGAGGGGTTTGAAGGGGTACATATTCAATACAGACCGACTTTAGGACATAAACGCAAACTCCACCTGACACTCGATTATAGTCACTACAGTTCCTGTAATATCCCTTATAGCCGTGGAGGGCAGGGGTCCGCATTGCTGGGAACCAGATTTCCTGGAGGGCAATGCAGATAGCAGGTGTAAAGCTTAATAGTTGCCGTAGCTCAGCCAGACGGTGGAAAAAACCACCCCAATTCCACTGGAAGATGACATCGTGAGACTGGGTAGGCACAGAACATTCAACGAGGCAGTTTACGCCACAGTCAACTGCTGCCACCGATTTATTGCCTGAGCAGTCTATATCCATTGTATCTGAGGGTCTGATGAGATCTAGGTCGTCAGCGGATGCCAAAATCTCCATCCTATCCTCAGACACAGAATTTGTAGGTAGCGGTGATGTGGGTGCCACCAAAATTTCTTTGGTCTTAGGGGTATTCTTTTTTGATTTTTCTTGCTGCTCATGAGTTGCCCTGGCTGGGAGGACTTCACTGGCACAGTCTCTGGGACTGAGGATGAGCACGAAGTTTTACGACCAGCTGCTTTTGGGCTCTTCAGCCACTGGCGGATGTCATCTTTCCCACTACAAGAAACCTGGGAAAGGAGTGACCCAAGGGACCCCTTCCTAGTGAGAGAAGCTGAAGAAGACTTACGCTTCTTCGGCTTAGAAGTGGGGATGGACGTCCCCGATGGTTGGGGGTAGGGTGTTGTCCCGAAGTAGGTGGTGCAGGAGCAAGAGGGAGGGAAATGCCCCCCACCATCAAGGGGCAGGTGTAGTCTTCCAGCTCTGAAAGGTGACCTGGGTTGGCGGAGCTGTTGGTGTCAGAACTGTTGTAGCAGCGGCTTCAGACGATGTCATACACACAGGATGCAGGTGTCAAATTTTCTCTTAGCCTCAGTGTAGGTCAGTCGGTCCAGGGTCTTGTACTCCATGATTTTACTTTCTTTCTGGAGAATCCTGCAGTCAGGCAAGCAAGGCGAAAGGCGCTCTCCGCAGTTGACACAGACAGGAGGCAGGGTACATGGAGTATTGGGATGTGATGGGCATCCGCAATCTCGGCAAGTGACACTGGAAGTACAGCGAGAAGACATATGGCCAAACTTCCAGCACTTAAAGCACCACTTTGGAGGAGGGATATAGGGCTTTACATCACTCCAGTAGACCATTACCTTGACCTTCTCAGGCAATATATCACCCTCAAAGGCATAGATGAAGACACCGGTGGCAACCTGATTATCCTTCGGACCCCAGTGGGCATGCCGGAAGATATGTACACCTCGGCGCTCTAAGTGGGCGCGCAACTCATCGTAAGACTGCAAAAGAAGGTCTCTGTGAAATATGATACCATATTTAAGCTCTTATGGGGCGTGATGGTTACAGAAAAATCCCCCAGCTTGTCACAAGCGAGTAACTCATGTGACTGGGTGGAGGATCCTGTTTTTATCAAGACTGACCCAGATCTCATTTTGGACAAGCCCGCCACCTCCCCGAACTTGTGCTCTAAATGCTCAACAAAAATCTGATGCTTCATCGTCTTGAAAGATTCCCCATCAGCTCTCGAGCATACAAGGTACCGTGTGAAGTAAGATCCGCTGCCATCCTTAGCCTGACGTTCCTCCCATCGTGTGGCCAGGGAGGGGAACAATTTGGGATTGTACTTCTGTGCATTGATTGAACTCTTGATTGTTTAGAGACTGCTGGTGTTTCACCACCAGCAAGAGATGATGGACTACGCTTCATGTGTTATCCGACCTGATGTCATCCACTCCGACCACGTGCCCTCCCCATGGGTGCCACCCAGCCGCAGCAAAAGCCACCTGGCAGGATGGTCATTGCCGGAAGTCCTGATGCCACAGGGGGATGTCCATCTACCCCTTGGCATACGTGAGGAGTTAACGGCACAGGCATCAGCAGAGCTATCCCTGTGTGGTCAGGGGGCTACAGCCAACAGGGTACATGGCAGACCCACCACAACGGACTGGCTACCGTGATGGATATCAGGTGCAAATAGGTCCATGGTCATTGTCGATGCAGAAATTGACAGTGCCTACTGCATGGGGGGAAATGCACCAAGGAAGGTGTCTTCACCCAAGAGATGGAGAATGGGCAGAACTGCAATGCGACGAGAAAGTGGGCTAAAGATCTCAATGCACGATGGACACGATGCACCTTGTAAGGTGCCCTTCTCCAATTGGCTTGCTCTTCAGGAAAAATTTGAAGAATACAGGTCAAATCCTACAGGGGACCATCACATACAGGCCAATACATTTGAAACTCCTTGTAGTCACCTCGTATGAGGTACAGGCAGCAATACCTTGGGCCTATTCTAACCCCCGGATCTGCAGGAGGGGATGGAACGGATTTCCACTGCTTATAGGAAGCCCGAATTCGATAGCAATGTTAAGAAGAGGACGATTTGGTTGCTGGGTAGCAGTCATAGGTGTGTGAAAGAAGTTATTCTTTAGCTGTTCCCTGCATATTTGTTGACAGAAAAGTCCCTGGATTTACAGCTAGTTTTTGGTGTCCAATGGGCATAATATTACAGCAAACAGCACTGTTGCAATTATCAGGTGCACTGACAGATTTGCACCTGATGGTGGTGCTAGGGTTGCTTGCCACAATATTATGCCAGCTGGACCCCGAGAAATGGGAGTACATCCGTGGATTGTTCTGCAATGTGTAAAAACTTCACAAAAGGCATTCAGTTACATAAACGGTGATTGGTCAGGACTGCTATTATTCAGATTCACACCATTAATGTTCACTTGGTACAGCTGTTCAGACAACACAGTCAACCTCAGCTTGACAGTGCTCTGAATTGATATAATATGGGAAGATAGGATAATAATGATTACATCTTACTCCGCAAATCACTATGGTGAGTCAGAGAGAGTACTTTTTGTATCATTTATGACAATGTCTTTCCAACACATTCACAGATTGAGCAAGGGAAAAGTGACTGTTTACATGGCTATAGCCATGCTGTTATTTGCCTGATTTTTATCTGCATTACATCTGCAGGTTGAAATGTATGAGCCTCAGGAATATTCAAATATCAAGTATTTGCATGATGTGCAGCAATATTTGAGCGTGTGCCAATTAAGATTTTTTTTTAAACATCTCTATTACTCTCTTGGCAGTCAAGGAGAGGCTTTTATTATTCGCATGACCCATCACATATGATCTGTGTCTCATTAGTCCAGCCTGATAGCACTCTCTTACACTTTATCAGTATGGAAATATAGATCATATAAGCATTTTGTATACAATTGCTTCTGTAGACAAAACAGCAGTTTTCAAGTATTCTACAAATGCAGCTTGGTCTGCCACTTCCTTTGCAGACAACTGAACTTATGTGGTTGTATATTAATACAGTGTTAATCCAAAATACTCATATGACAAGACTGACTTCTTGTCACTCAGTAACCCCTCAAACCACAAACCTGAGAATGTACTTGCTTACATGAGGGTCACCAATGGAAGTAATGTTGCACTTGCCACTTGTAGTTTTGCCAGAAAGTCTCTCCGGTTTTGCAATATGTTGACTGTACAACAGCACTGTTAAGAAATCAGAAACTACAAAAGAAAATATGTGAAGAAAGATATGTGAAAATATTCGGGAGGCTGCGAATATTTTTCAATGGACAGTGCAGTTAGGAATAATGTGGGACTTCTGGCTCACAGTTTATAAGCCTCGCGCTGTACCATCCCAATGATGTCATTTGCTGAACATATGTCGAGAGGGGGGGGGGGGGGGGTATATTCACAGATTTCTCCCAAGTTCTCCTGTTAATAATACACTTTTTCCAGGGTGAAAGTACATATCTTTTTCATGTTAAAGTGACAATTTACTTTCCATTGGAACTGTAAAGCTTATCGATCCTTTGAATAGCATGAGTCTTGTACACCGGCATAAAACTTTAGGAAACTAAATCCAGCAAAAAGCAACACACTTTGGAAGGATCTTTGATGCATGACAACACATACACTGTATGTTTTCATATTATGTAAGTATACACACAAATTCCAGCATAAATGCGCAGTAGTTTCCGATGCACTGAAAACGAGATTGCGTTATACACTTTTGTAAGCCAATCACAGTTCATGTCACGATCTCACCACCTAATAGCAACATCTCTTAAGTAGCATAACATAAATACAAAAAGTTAATGGTTTAAATTATAGACACAGTATAGCTACAATAAAAGCGAAGCTTTCACATATTATATTGGTCATCAGATATTTTATTTACAAAATACTACATCATCATCAATTCTTGAAGCCCAATAGCATTTGCCAAGACTGGTAAGTCACAAGGTGGAACTGTAAATGTGGTCTTAGATCTTTCCTCCAGCACTACCTCCAACTGAAGACACCTACTTTGCAAATCCATAGTCGCAATATAATGACTGCCCATGTTAGTCAAGTTGGTGGTGATGTTTGATAAAAGATCTGCACTTGTAATCATAACAGAACCTATAAGCACCACTGTTACCCGAGCTCTTATTTGGTACAGTAACTACCGGCGGGACTGCTACGGTCGCAGGTTCGAATCCTGCCTCGGGCATGGATGTGTGTGATGTCCTTAGGTTAGTTAGGTTTAAGTAGTTCTAAGTTCTAGGGGACTGATGACCACAGCAGTTGAGTCCCATAGTGCTCAGAGCCATTTGAACCATTTTTTTTTTTTTTTTTAAACACAGAAGGGAAAGCAGAAAGGTGGAAGGAGTATATAGAGGATCTATACAAGAGCAGTGTACTTGAGGGCATTATCAAGGAAATGGAAGAGGACGTAGATGAACATGAAATGGGAGATTTGATAAGAATTTTACAGAGTACTGAAAGACCTAAATCAAAACAAGGCCTTAGGAGAGCAAGCCATGACAAAACTCTTCCATCTGGTGAGCAAGATGGATGAGAGAGGCGAAATACCCTCAGACTTTAAGAAGAATATAATAATTCCAGTCCGAAAGAAAGCAGGTGCTGACAGATGTGAAAATTACCAAACTATCCGTTTAAATAAGTCACAGTTGCAAAATACTAACAAGTTCTTTACAGACGAATGGAAAAACTGGTGATGGCCAACCTCGGGGAGGTTCAGTTTGGATTCAGGAGAAATGTTTGAACGCATGAGGTGGTACTGACCTTGCAACTTATCTTAGAAGAAAAGTTAAGGAACAGAAAACCTACGTTTCTAGCATTTGTAGACATAGAGAAAACATTTGACAATGTTGACTGCAATACTCACTTTCAGGGATAAAATACAGGGAGCGAATGGCTATTTACAATTTGTACAGAAACCAGGTGGCAGTTATAAGACTTGAGGGTCATGGAAGGGGAGCAGTGGTCGAGAAGGAAGTGAGAAAGCGTTGTAGCCTATCCCCTATGTTATTCGATCTGAGTTTTGAGAAAGCAGTAAAGGAAACAAAATAAAAATTTGGAGGAGGAATTAAAATCTATGGAGAAGAAATAAAAACTCTGAGGTTTGCTGGCGACATTGTAATTCTATCAGAGACAGCAAAGGACCTGGAAGAGTAGCTGAATGGAATGAACAGTGTCTTGAAAAGAGGATCCAAGATGAACAACAACAAAATCAAAACAGAAATAATGGAACATAGTCAAATTAAATCAGACGATGTTGAGGGAATCAGACATTTAAAGTAGTAAATGAATTTTGCTCTTTGGGAAGCAAAATAACTGATGACTGTCGAAGTAAGGAGGATATAAAATGGAGACTGGCTATGGCAAGGAAAGTGTTTCTTAAGAAGAGAACTTTGTTAAGATTAGATGGGTAGATCACACAACTAATTCGGAGGTACTGAATAGTATTGGAGAGAAGCAGAATTTGTGGCACAACTTAGTCTATAAGATGTGATCGGTTGGTAGGATACAAGGATTATCAGTTTAGTATTGGAGGAGAGTGTGGAGGGATGAAATTCCTAGAGGGAGACACCAAGATATGAATACCCTAAGCAGATTCAGAAGGGTGTAGGCTGCAGCAGTTAATTTGAGACAGTGAGACTTGCACAGAATAGAGTAGTGCGGAGAGTTGCATCAAACTAGTCTCTGGACTGAAGACTACGACGATATTTTTGAATGGTGATAGCTTAATGGTCCATCTAGCACATTTGATCAGACCAGCAGACAAAATGCAGCTCTGCTGACGTGTGTTGGTGAGGTGAGACGGCAACTCATTTAGAGAATACTCATGTGTACCTGTATGGTAGCTCTCAGAGAAATTTACCTTGTGTGTTGAGATTGCATTTAATGATGTCATGTCCACATGAAGTTTCCACATTAGTTGAAGAACGTTCTGTTATTCGTTTTTTTGCTTCTTGAAGATGAAAAACAGGCTATAACTTTTCTCCGATGATTTTACAGTATGGTGACAGTTTTGCGAAAAGCGATTTTTTTATAAGTGGGTAGAATAGTTAAAAAATGTCTAGCCTCGGAAAATGACAAGCAGCATACTTGCCAGCCAGTTCAAGCGCCAACTCCTTCCCTTGAAACTCACACTGATAACATTATTTGTTAAGAGCAATGTGTAGCAGTTGAACATATGAAAACAAAGTAAGTGCTGGCACAGTTCATAACATTATCAGCAACATGCTCAAATACAGCAAAACAGGTGCAAGGTAGTTCCCAAATGAATTAATGCAATAACACAAGGAAACAACAATAAGTATGTATAGGCTTGCAACAATGCTGCGAAAAGGAAGATGACCATTTTCTAAACAAGACTTTAATGTGTGATGATCTCATCTTTGTTTTTGGAATTCTGCTGAAAATGGCAAAGTGTGAAATGGAAGCACAGCAGTTCACCTGTTAAAGAAATATGGAACACAAGCATCAGTGGGGAAAACTCGTGTTGACTGTCTTTTGGCATGCCCAAAATGTTGTCACTTGTGATTATTTTGAAGATCATGTACAATGAACAGTGCTTATTTACTTAGACATGCTAATGAACTAAGTAAAGCCAGGAATGACATTGCTAAATGACAATGCTCACCGTAACACCACCCAGCTGACCCAAGAAACCACTGCAAAAATAGGTTGGGGGATACTGCCTCATTCTCCCTACAGTCCATTTGTTGTCCATTCAAGGGGGCGTTACATGGAAAAAAGTTCAGCAACAGTGATGATGTCAGAGAATTTTGAGAAAGTGGCACAAACAACAAGACAGGCTTCTTTGCGTAGGATCTAAAATAAACTACTACATCATCAGGAAAAGTGTATTGATATTGGAGGGGATTATGTTGAGAAGCAGTGAAAGTCTAATTTTGTGAAAATATAGCTGTTTCCTCTCTATCAATTTGTCTCTAGTTACTGGATGTACCTCCTAGTACTACTTGTCAAAATCTTCATTAATTTTTGCACATGCATTGCAAACAATTTTTTTTAATTTTTGGATGGTGATCATGAAATATAACTGGAAGTACATGTAACAACAGCTACATCGATATTCCCCAATCCACCTTTAGGCACGTGTCAGACCCTGTACCACTATTAGTCATTTTCTTTCCTGTTCCACTCGCAAATACAAGAAGGGAAAAACAGCTGTTCATGTGGTTCCGTATGAGCCCTAATTTCTTGTATCTTATCATGTTACCCACCAGGCCTCGACCTTCGCTAATTTCAACTTGCCGCCCCTCATACCTCACCTGTCATTCAACAACATCTTTGCCTCTGTACTTCTGCCTAGACTCACATCTCTGCCCAACCTCTTTGCATTTACATATGTCTGCCTGTGTCTGTATATGTGCGGATGGATGTGTGTATGCATGAGTGTATACCTGTCCTTTTTCCCCACCCCCCTAAGGTAAGTCATTCCGCCCCCGGGATTGGAATGACTCCTTACCCTCTCCCTTAAAACCCACATCCTTTCATCTTTCCTCTCCTTCCCTCTTTCCTGGTGAAGCAACCATGGATTACGAAAGCTTGAATATTTGTATGTGTGTATGTGTGTTTGTGTGTTTTTTATTGTATCAACATATCAGCGCTTTCTCGTTTGATAAGTTAAAGCATCTTTGTTTTTTATATACATCTTTGTAAAAATTTAGATAAACATGAGTGTTGCTCGGTTTGCTTCTGTTAACCTGTTAACCAGTCACAGAACAGAATCTGTAACTTCATGAAAATCTTGCTGTTTCATCATGCAAATTCACTAACACTATGGGCTCTTCCCTACATTCTAGCACTGAGAGCATATCAGACTAAGTTTACCACTTCTGCAAATAAATGCTTGTTAACTGTAATTATTCTGACAATTTTAAACTCTGTAAACTGCTATTAGAAGCACAATGTCAAGACCACTGCATTTTGACACACTGTACCCCTTATAGTGGAAACTAGGTAGCTTTTGGAATTATACATTGAACAATTGGTTTATCAACATCACTTAATACCTTAAGAGTTAAGTCTCACAACAATTTTCTCAGAGTTCTTTCAAAGTGTGCTCATAGCTCACCTTAGTTCAAGTAAAATTGATACACTACCTTCCAGAGTACAATGAACATGGCATAGCATACAGGGAGATATGGAATCTGCCTCTTTGGCAGAATTTATGTTTTCGATATGCTGCAGTACGTACTTAAGATGTATATGTAGACTTGGAAAGTGTTGCAAACAGATGGTAGATTTTTTTCTTATTTTAACCTTTTGCAAGAAAAAATATGTTAATTACAACCATTTCCATGCCAAAATCAAACCTATTTTTGTTTTGTTGTATTTGACACCATATGCGAGGAAAATGTAAAACAGTTCGTATACTCATTGTGTCAGCTCAAGTAAGGTGACAACTGTAGATGATGATATGTTCCGATTAATACAGGGTTCTATTTGACTTTCATGAACACAAGAGTTCATGCATATGGCAAAATGTGATTGCTTCACAATAACTGCACGAACATACTGTCTGCATTGTTTTCATTAAAACTTAGCAGCAGTGTTAATCTCTCCAGCATTTTATTTTAGTACATCATGCATTTAACATAGTCTTATCTACAATAACAATAATGGAAAGTACTTTACATAATTTTAAATTTAATCTTAAATATTCATTCCAGTGCTTAGTAGCCCTTCACCTAATCCAATCATCATAATCGTCAATCATCCTCAGTGAAATCTATAAGTGCTAAGGGAAAGAACAAAAATCATGAGATAATGTACTTGCAAACACGATATTAATTCAAATGCTAACGGTAAATTGTGAACTCATAAATTTCAATAGAAAGGTGAACTTACGAGTAACACTCGGGTTGTTAGTTACTAGAGATGCAGGTGATGCTATATCTGTATCATCTCCATCCTCAGTGAGATCTATAACTGTTAAGGAAACAACGAGGTCATGAGACTGTATTTACAAACACAATATTAATCTGAATATTAATGATACACTGCAAACTAAAAAGATATATAACACGTTACCAATGGGGACTGATGAGTGTTCTGCACTTGGTTGGTCCTGTAAAGGACTATTTGCAGATACGTTTTCTTGCATACTTGTTGCTATGTAGCAGCGTCTTTATGGATGAATTAGCTGGTAACTGTTTATAGGCCCTTAGTCTATATTTTAACCACACTGTGCATAAGGTTCAAAGTCTCTGTAATCTGATGCCTGTAAATGCCCTATCGCTTTCAGCTACTGCATAGGAGTGATCTGCGGCCAATAAAGCAACCACGATGAGCTTATATTGTTTTATCAACAGACGATAGCACCCATTTCACATTGTAGTCGACAAAGTAACCATAAAGCAGTCTCAGTTTTCAGTGCACAGACTGTGTTGTAATTTTGCTGGTATGTCTTATTGTTCACAAGATTAAATCTATTTATTATAGTGGTTTTATAGTGTAATGCAGATATATTGACAGTAATCTGCCTCCAATTGCAATGTGTCTACTGCAAATCTCTTTGAATTGAATTTTTTTTGTGTCATATGTGTAAGAACACCCACATAATCTCAATTTTCATAGAGTTTACTTGATATTTCACTTCTTAACAAGTGCTTCTACAAAAGTTAAGTTATTATGGTACTGGAAGTGGATGGTTTACTCTCGCTATAGTCAGATGTGAGAATGCCTCTCTACTTGGATTGGAATAATTCGCCGACCGAGATGTCATCGCTTACAAGACCTGGCATTGTGGAATAGATGCTAAAACTCAATCTAGACCTAGTTATGTATATAGTAATATGCCTTTTACATTGTATACCCACTCCTGTATACCCTCCCCTCCCCTCTCCTCCTCCTCCTCCTCCTCCTCCAAATTAACATAGTGAGGTCAACTTTTTATAAGCAGCAAGATGCATAGAACAAGGGAAGCCAAAGAAGTTTTCAGTATACAGATTGCTGTTAAGTCTTTACACTTAGAAAGTCAAGTCAATTTATTATGATGATATAACATAATATAGAAATGTTAACAATAACCTGTCACCAGTTTCACTACATCTAGTACAAATCACCGTAAAATGAGATTTTTTGTGTTTTGTGGGCAAAAAATACATACACAATCTTGTTCCGCAAATTTATTCTAATATTTCAGTTACAAACAAATACACCCGAGAAGTTATTTTATGTTATTATGGTACCTCAGTATTTACTATAATTATCAAATAGTCTTAATCTGCATTCTTGCTTCTACATTGTATTTTTACACATTTTTACAAGAATTGCAATGGAGTAATATAAACAATAATTTTTACACTTTAGGTCATAATGCAATGGGGAAAATCAGGGTTGAGCCCTTCCGAGATAGAACTACAACTCTTGAAAGATACATTTGACAAAATTGGGCTTGGTTCCAATTACGAACAAGATTTAGATGCAGAGGATGTTTCAGTAGGAACTTCCAGAGGCAACAATGACCACCAAGCACAACTGAGTTTCGATTAAGCTCAGTCAAACCGTGAAGTAGCATTAGAATATACTGTATATACTCAAATAATCCACGCCCTTGAAAAACGCGTGTGCCCTAATTTTGAAGGAGGAAAAAAATATTGTTCTAATGTAATGACTTGTTCGAAATTGTATATAATATCAATTGGTTTGAAGAAATGCATCTTAATCTTCACATGCAGCCAGTTCAGCAGTGTGCAGTTGGCCTACCGGCCTGCCAGGAAACAATCTCTGGCAGCCGGGAGTATGGCCTACCTACAACAGAGGGGGAGTAAATTACCATGTTTAAGAAATTAATGTTAATATGTGCAATAAAAGATTTTAGTCTCTACTTATGCTCCCTTACCTCTCTATTCATCATCGCTTTCATCATCATCATCACTAGCAGGAGAATAATTGTTGCCATCAGCATCTTCCCATACAGCGTCATCCTCTGTTCCATTCAGTGAATTTGTGACACCACATTTTTTGAAGGATTTTTCCACCAGTGGTTGTGGAATTGAATCCCATGCACTTTTCATCCACTCACAAATCTTGAAAAAATCCAGCTGTTCGATTTTTCCACTCAGTGTGAACTTGTGGTTTTCATCAGCCATCTATTGCGTATACTGCTGTTTAAGTGCAACTTTGAATGGCTGATTTATACACACATCTAGTGGTGGTAGGATGGATGTTAGGCCTCCAGGACAATGACTAAGTCAGTTTTCCCTTTTTGTAGTTTGTCTAGCACTTCCTCAGTTGTATGTCAGCGGAAGCTGTCCAGGACCAACATGTTATGCACACCCAGTAACGCACCAGGACGATGTTGCCAAACATGTGTCACCCAGTCAATCACAAGGTCATTGTCCATCCACCCTTTCGGATTTGCTCTCACTAATATGCCTTTCACTGATATTTTTGAAATAATTTCCCTTTTAAATATCACAAATTGGTAGCTTTTGTCTATCGCCAGTTACACACAACATCACTATACACCTTTGCTTCTCACTGCGCCAGTTCATATCACGATGCTGGATTCCCTTTTCTTGTTCTCGGTGTTATCGAGCGGCATCTCAAAATAGACTGGCATTTGATCCACGTTACCAATTTGCGATACTATATAGGACTGTTTGCATCACAGATTTATCACAAAATGATGAAAATGCACTATTTTTTTCCTCATAATCTAATCGCCTGAAGGCCATTAAGCGATTGTAGTTTTCCTCTGGAATCCTAATCCATTTCAGTTGAAATATCTTGCTAGCCCACCCCACCTAGCTTTGAAACTGGTAATGCCTAGTTGTTTGGCTAAAACCAGTGCTTGAGGTTGGCAACATTTCACTCGTCACCATGCATCCGTATTGTCGCCCATTTACATAATCACAGAGCCTTTTTTCGAGGTCCGGATGCTTTGCTCTTTGGCTGCGAAATGCCCGGCGATCACTGTTACTTTCTTGAAGCCAAGTTTTGCTCACTCTTGCTCACATCGTACTTCCTTCTCACTACGTGGTTTCCAATGTTCTCAGCTTCTTCAATAATTTTCAGTTTTTCTTTAGCAGTGTACGAGCAATAACAAGAACTTGTAGCTGTAATTAACAAGTTTGGGTGTTGTTAATACTTCTTCACTTCTAAACTGCTACTGACGCATCACAGACTGAGGTCACAAGAATGCAATAGTATATTGGGGTCTATTGCTGGAGGCGGAGCACTACCAACCTCGTTTCGAATAATCCACGCACCCCTACTTTTAGTCCTTAAATACGGGAAAAAAATTTGTTTCTTATTCAAGTATATATGGTATTTCTATTTCAATAACAAATTCTGAAATGTGCAGTGAAATCCTGCTTTTACACTTTTAATGGAACTTCAAAAAATTGTGTAAAATGCGGAAAAACATAAAATGTTGGAAACAATGTCTTAAGCTGTTAAAGTTACGTATATGATACCCCCTTGCACTTTATGTATAACATATGTACATAACAGGCATCAAAAGACTTGTCACAGACTTTTTTTACTATCTAATGAAGTTTTACTATCTAATAAAAGCCGCTGACGTAAGTGGGACTAATAACTATCTGGAAAGTACGAATGTTTGACTCAGCTTCATACGTTATAACCCATGTTCTTGAAAGCATGCATAAATTATGAAGTACTGCACTAGTTACGTATTTTTTTCCATGATTAGCACAATGCACTATAATTATTTCTCAAAGTGCAATGATGTGAATAAGTATTTTGTATGGTATTTGAATGTGTGTTATTGTGTCTCTTGCACAGTAGTCATCTTTTTGAGGTTTTCAGGTACTAAGCGTCATCAGTTATGTAGAAACACACACACACACACACACACACACACACACAATTTGAGCTTTCGCAACCGGCAGCTGCTTCGTCAGGAAAGAGGGAAGGAAAAGGAAAGATGAAAGGATGTGGGTTTTAAGGGAGAGGGTAAGGAGTCATTCCAGTCCCGGGAGCGGAAAGACTTACCTTAGGAGGAAAAAAGGATAGGTATATACGCACGCATACACACAGACATATTTAAAGGCAAAGAGTATGGGCAGAGATGATATCTCTGCCCATACTCTTTGCCTTTAAATATGTGTGTGTGTGTGTGGGGGGGGGGGGGGGGGGGGGGGCGCGCG
The DNA here is from genome assembly GCF_023897955.1 of Schistocerca gregaria. Classification (NCBI taxonomy): domain Eukaryota; kingdom Metazoa; phylum Arthropoda; class Insecta; order Orthoptera; family Acrididae; genus Schistocerca; species Schistocerca gregaria. Next base: position 254,802,351 of record NC_064924.1, on the reverse strand, counting down.
CGAGTATATACCTATCCTCTCCCCCCCCCCCCCCCTAAGGTAAGTCTTTCCGCTCCTGGGATTGGAATGACTCCTTACCCTCTCCCTTATAACCCACATCCTTTCATCTTTCCTTTTCCTTCCCTCTTTCCTGACAAAGCAGCCGCCGGTTGCGAAAGCTCAAATTGTGTGTGTGTTTTTGTGTGTTTTATTCATTGTGCCTATCTACCGGCACTTTCCCGGTTGGTAAGTCTTGGAATCTTTGTTTTTAATATATTTTTCCCATGTGGAAGTTTCTATCTCTCTCTATATCTATCTCTCTCTATATCTATCTATATCTATATCTATATCTATCTATCTCTATCTGCACTTGACAACGAGAATAAATTCTTGAAACACATTTTGCTCAGCATGAATAAAATAAGTATCAGGCGCTGTGTTTAAACTAAAAACATTTGAGCAATGCAAAGTGAATGACGGTGTCAACTAACACTCCAAGTGGCCATATGCCAAAACAAGCTAAATATGGCTCGACAAAGGTGTCACAATAATCAAAACAATCACCAGCAGAGACAGTTTGGAAATTATTGTAATTGGTCATGATATCTTCATGAAAATTATAAATATGGTGAAGCAAAATTAGGTGCAAATTAACATTGTGGTCATAGGAAATTTGATGGGACCAATAAAAAATGTTGTAAATGGCGGGAAAATGTTAATTCTGGGAACTTGGAAGCAGGGTTATACTGTATAACATGCCAGTAGTTACTCAATATCAGCTGAAGGTTTCTAAACAGGGAATGAATTCATGTCAATACAACACACTACCATTTTTCTTACCACTTGGCCTAGAGTTCCTGTGAATTTGCATTCCCCTGGAGAAATTTTCTTGTAGTTTCTCTCATAGGGATTTCTTGATATGATAGTTCTAGAATCAATGAAGTATGCACCACAGAGTGGAATATGCCTAAACCTCACATCAACAGAGCTGAAAGCTTTCCTAGGGGTGCTAATAGTAATGAGTTCTCATAGCCCATCTAGTATTCGTCTTTTCTGATCATCACACCCCACCTTTCACAGTTCTAGGATCACTGATGTGATGACGCTGAAAAGATTTAAAATTCTGAAGCACATTCATTTAAATGACAGCAACAAAATTCCAAAATGAAATGAACCTAGTTATGACTAATTATACAATCTAGGACTTCTGATAGTGCACTGGAACAAAATTTTCACGGTATCCTTCAATCCAATGATGAAAATATGGAGGTTTTCAAGAGAAAAAGTTCTTTAAATCAGTACATGCCATTGAAACCTGTAGAGTGAGGCTTAAAAATATTTGTAATAGATTGTGCGATTACACGTTATATGTTGTGCTTTCAAATCTATAAAGGAAAAACTGAAGATGGTATATCACTAAGGAAGATACTGTTTGTTTTTTATTTGATCAGTTTTTCTCTAGACTTATATTTAGACTTTTGTGTAAACTGTTAGAGAAAGGGCTTTACGGATGTAGAACTATTTTACCCACAAGAAATGATGTTATGAAAAGGAAAGTTGCTACTCACCATATAATGGAGATGCTGAGTCGCATATAGGCACAACAAAAAGACTCTTACAATTAAATCTTTCGGCCGTAAAGGCCCCTTGTCAACAATAGTCTGTCATCTGTTGTGGACGAAGGCCATAACTGCCAAAACCTTTAATTGTAAGTCCTCTTGTTGTGCCTATCTGTGACTCGGCACCTCCACTATATGGTGAGTAGCAACTTTCTTTTTCATAATATTGTTACATTCCATCCTGGATTTTTCAGTTTGATTTTTACCCCACAAGAAACTTTTTTCCCAAAGAAATGCTAACAGTAGACAAAAATTTGAAACTTGAGGAGTCAGATTTTGTTATGGCAGGTCACATTTCTGTTTCCAAGTAGAGAGAAAAAGGAAAGAAATGTGGTATAGTTTGTAGTGCTATGCACAATCAAGGGGAAACAATGTTTGTAAGCTGACACAACAAGGAAAAGAAAAAGGAAAGTGTTTCTTGTACTACATCAATCACAGACTACAATTGCTAAATGGTACGTGCAGATAAAATTAACCGGTACCAACCATCACACAATATATTTTGGAAGTCTAGATACGGAAGGATGAAATTTTCAATTACTTCCCTCAGGCAGTGAAAGTAAATGCATGCATACATACACTAAGTGATCAAAAGTATCCGGACACTCCCAAAAACATGTGTTTTTCATATTAGGTGCATGGTGCTGCTACCTACTGCCAGGTACTCCATATCAGCGACCTCAGTAGTCATTAGACATTGTGAGAGCAGAATGGGGCGCTCTGCGGAACTCGTGCACTTCGAACATGGTCAGGTGATTGGTTGTCACTTGTAACATATGTTCACACTCCTAAACCCCCTTGGGCCACTGTTTACGATGTGATAGTGAAGTGGAAATGAGAAGGGACACACACAGCACAAAAGCGTACAGGCCAACCTCGTCTCTTAACTGACAGACTGCCGACAGTTGAAGAGGGTCGTAACTAATAGGCAGACACCTATCCAGACCATCACACAGGAATTCCAAACTGCATCAGGATCCACTTTAAGTTCTATGACAGTTAGGCAGGAGGTGAGAAAACTTGGATTTCATGGTCGAGCAGCTGCTGATAAGCCATACATCATGCTGGTAAATACCAAATGACGCCTAGCTTGGTGTAAGGAGAGTAAATATTGAATGATTGAACAGAGGAAAAACATTGTGAAGAGTGACGAATCACTATAGTCAATGTCGCAATCCGATGGCAGGGTGTGGGTATGGTGAATGCCCAGTGAACATCATCTGCCAGCGCGTGTAGTGCAAAACAGTAAAATTCGGAGGCGGTGCTATTATGGTGTGATCTTGTTTTTTCAAGGAGGGGGCTTGCACCTCTTGTTGTTTTGCACGGCGCTATTACAGCACAAGCAATTTATGTTTCAAACACCTTCTTGCCTCCCACTGTACATGAGCAATTCGGGGATGGCGATTGCATCTTTCAACACAATCGAGCACATGTTCATAATGCACTGCCTGTGGTGGAGCTGTTACACAACAATAACATCCCTGTAATGGACTGACCTGTGCAGAGTCCTGATCTGAATCCTACAGAACACCTCTGGGATGTTTTGGAAAGCCAACTTTGTGCCAGACCTCACCGACCAACATCGATACCTCTTCTCAATGCAGCACTCCATGAACAATGGGCTGCCATTCCCCAAGAAATCTTCCAGCGCCTTACTGAACACATGCTTGTGACAGTGGAAGCTGTCATCAAGGCTAAGGGTGGGCCAGCACCATACTGAATTACAGCATTACTGATGGAGGGCGCCACGAACTTTTAAGACATTTTCAGCCAGGTGTCCAGATACTTTTCACATAGTGTACTTTATAAGGTGACTAGTTTTCTTATTGTGTATACCTCTGTTACATTTCAAATTTAAAAATATTCTGGCAAATGAGCCAATTGAAAATTTCTGCTCAAAATCTAAAAAGAGGACCAAAACCCACGCCAAAAATATTAATCAGTAGCTCAAATTTTAAGAAAAGAGCTACATGATTCCATGGGATGCAGCTTCAGGAATGTGACCAAGCATGCCTACAGCAGGTACACATCAAGGAAGTGTGCAGTTTGCACAGAAAAACACTTTAACACAGTAGATCAGCATGCAGTACCTGCAATGTAGCACTGTGCAGACAATGCTTTGGAGCCGTCCACCAGTAATGAAACGAATCTGGTTTATGATTTGCAATTTTTTTTTTGTACAAAAAGTAATTCGGGATAGTCTAAATAAACATCAAACACTGGAAACTAAAGGTTGCGATATGAACAATACAATGAATATTGAACAACGGAAAATCCAGTTAGCAAGTAAACAGTCTGCCATTTCAGTAATCATGGATCAGGCGAACAGACAACAGCGTGAATTATCCATAAAAATGTTTTATAAAAACAGTGATAGTTTGGTAGTGAAGAAGAGGGAGCTCCGACATTTTTATAATTTAGATCATCATTATTCCATTCCGCTGAAACACAAAATAAAATGCTGGATTAATAACTCTGAAGAGACTGGATCTGCCCTCAAGAAGAAACCAACAGGATGACCAAGAAGTGTGCGTTCTCCAGAGAGCATTAATGATGTATGCAAGTCTGTCTTACAGAACCCACGGCGTTCAATTCATAAGCAAGCAGCAGGGGTTGGAATGTCCCTGGAAAGTGTTCGCAGAATTCTTCATCTTGACTTAAAATTCTATCCGTACAAACTACAGATGGTGCAACAATTGAAGGAAAAAGATTACCAGTTACAATTAGGATTGTCTACAAATGATGACAAAAATAAACAATAGCGATCAATTTCTAAACAAGTTGTGATGTCAGATTAGGCACATTTTCATGTCACAGGTTAGATGGATAAACAGAACTACCATTACTGGGCAAACACAAATCCTAATGACATTCATGAGTGCCCTTTACACACTAGTAAAGAGACAGTATGATGTGGTGTTTCACAACATGGGATTATCAGACCGTATTTTTTCGCAAATGAACAGGGAAACATAATAACTGTCAATTGCAATCATTACTTGGAGATGTTACGAACTTCTGTAACACCTGCATTTAACAACCTTCCAAATATTCTAGAAGCCTGGTTTCGACAGGACAGACCGACATCACACACTGCACAGCAATCAATAGCATATGTGCGAGAATTGTTTGGCAACGATGTGATGTCACAATTCAGTAACATTCCCTGGCCCCCCAGATCACCAGATTTATTCGTTTATGATTTTTTCCTTGTGGGGCTACCTGAAGAGCATAGTCTACACAACTTGACCAAGAACCCTGGATGAGTTAAGGCAAATAATTCGGGATGCAATTCAGTGTTTCCGAGCTGAGATGTTGCAGCGATCAATGAGGAATCTCAATAGCAGATTTCACGAATGTATTCGTACAGGAGGACACCATCTGTAGAACGTAATTTTTTTAAAAAAATGATAAATGCCATCAATGTTTCGTAAAAGGTAAAGCTGTAAGGTTTCAATTACTATGAATGAAATTTCTTTTCTTCATCACTTCCAAGTTTTATTGGAATGTGGAAATGTTCCCGTTTTCTGTGTCACCTTGTATATCTTAGAGACACCTGCAAGATTAACAGGTGTGTAAGTAAATACTGCTTACAATATCTATCAAAAACAGAAAATCTAACAAAGATGCAGGCTTCAGATCATGGCATACATTGTGCCCTGATCATCTGACTCTTGCAGGTGCTGTACTTGTTCTAGTTGAACTGTGAAGAATTACTAGCGAGCTCAAAAAGAATTCCGTGAAAATCTTTAAACCACTGAGCAACAAGCATGATGTTCAGTATATAAATGATCCAAGCTATAGACAGTTTCCACTATAACAGATTACATTGTATCTAAACGTGGTGGTCCTGACATTGCGCTTCTAGGAACAGAGAAGGCATTCGTAGACTTTGAAACTGATGGAATAACTACATTTAACAGGCATTTGTTTAAAAAAGTGTTTTTAAAAAAAGTTCTTCTACAAATTTCACTCCAATAGGGAAGAGCTCGTGGCATTTATAAGTTTGGATACTGAAACAACAATGTTGTCATGATGTACGGATCCTGTTTTGCAATTGGTTGACAGAACCAAACTGAGCAGTTGTAACATTAAAGTGTTTATGAAATTAACAAGTCATATTTCAAACTTTCCAAAATTACATTTGTGTATTGTAAAAGTCAGCAGCTTAAGTGATACACCACATTAAAGATCTCCCAAAAACACATCATTTTTAGTATGGTTTGTTGTGCTAAAGCGCTGGGGAAATGTGACGTGGCAACTCAGTACATTGTAGATCTTATCTTTGATTTACTTCTTGGCATTATTTAATAGTTGATCCAGCAAAAGTTGCAAACTTTTTTTGGAGAATTCTGGCATCATAGTTTTGATCAGTAAATTTCACACCCTTCGTCACAGAGCTAAGAAACGAAGATTACCATACTTTCAACTACATTTCAATGTCACTCAACTACTTACATCAAGTACTTTCCAACATCACCATAAAAAAAAAGACGCATGTAGATTATTGTAAATAGGAGACTAGGAATTTGGCAGGATGAGATGACACTGAAATGTGGTTGAAAGTGGATAGTCTAAGGTACAGTAAACCTTGTCTCAAACCTACTTTATGATTATCAAGAATGTGCATTACATTATGACAATAAATTGACTGTTCAGTAGGTAATTTGATCCAAGCTACGTAAAGTTCTCACTATAAAGGAATGCAAATCAGCACCGTCAGTGAAAGATTATAAACTCTCCAAAATTTATGATAAAGTGAGCATTACCACAGAATGATTGTTTTCAAGACAATGGAAATAACTGGCACAAGTAAGCACAACAAGAAGCAGTTTTAAACATTTTACGCAATAAAATACTGTGACCTACTTGTTTGGTTAATATAATGCACTGAAATTGTTGATGTTTATGGAAATGTTATGGTTGCATATATATTGTAACACTGTAACATTCCATAATATATTAAGCTATGTATCAGTGGTTTTTTTTTTTTTTTTTTTTTTTTTCATTCCTGTCTGAACCTCCATGATGGAATAGTCCATGTCCTTTGTGAAATAGTATACAATTGTATAGATTGTGGCACGAGGTAGCTTTGAGAGAGTGAGTATGTGAGCACTCAGCTGTATGCAGGCAAGTAAAGCATACGCATTGCAGACGTTACACAATTGCCATAACCTCAGGGTAAGAACAACAACATGGCACCTCCTGCCTATCCTTAATATGCAAATGCTGACAAAGCATACTGCTGAAATTCTTCTCATTGCCCCTATACATAAGCAACATTGACAGGTGACGTCACAGGGAAAGTATAGCATTAAAATTTCTGTGGACCAAAAGCCCTTTAGCATTCCTACTAAGATATTTACCATTGAAAAGGTGAATGAGGATACATACAAAAATTTCAGGTTGCCTCTCTTAACAGAACTTCTAAATACTCAGGGGAACAGAATGGTGTACAAGTGCTTTGAAAATTACTTCAAAGTACACCACACGAAGCTCATTTTAACTGATCACGTATGTTTTTAACAATGTAGGCTTATATTCACAAATTCATGAAAAATTTTGTAGAACGATTCCTGAGCTGGAGCAATTTAAATAAAACACTGCTTCCTGGCACCAGCAAGACATGTGAACTATCGCCAGTATGAGCATAGAATCCACTGGCTTTACAGATTAGTCAAAGAATACAATTCTTTTACTTTCTGTGTAATGTACAACACCGGCAACTAATTCTTGATGTGGGGCAATGCAATTTTTGTACCAGGGTAATTATGTAATTGGATATTGCTAAAATTTTTATCAGATAGAACACCCTCACAGAAATTAGTCATCTGTAAAAAATCATAACATGGAATTATGAAATACCGATTCCTAAAGTCACCATGTGGTCGAGAACTGAATGCTAGATGTGTACATACACTAGGCTGAAAATACTGTCATGTTTTGGGGCAATGTCCTCCTTCAAAGCTAACTAATAAAGTGAAGGTGAAAAATAGAGCTGGGCTTACAGGATGGCATAACTGTGGCAAGGACTGTTAAGTGGAGGCGTTTGACTGTCAGATAATCACTGTAGTTCATCACAACAATGCACTTCTCTAGTACATCTTACTTCAGTCGTGTCTCAGGCATAACCTATTCAACTTTACATAGGGCTACCTGTGAAAGTAGTCACATCACTTATCAGTTCTGCAGTAAGTTGTACACAGCCTTTTGTGCGAGTGTGACCACCAACTAACTGTCCAGTCAACTAAATAGCTGCTGCTGCCAAACTGCCACCATCCAGTGTCTAAACACACTTTTGGGCACAACATGTATTGATTTCAATGGCTGCTTCACAGCCAAGCTCAACGGCAGCTACTCTTAACGACATAGAAGAGAACAGTCAAAAATGTTCAAATGTGTGTGAAATCTTATGGGACTTAAGTGCTAAGGTTATCAGGCCCTAAGCTTACACACTAATTAGCCTAAATTATCCTAAGGACAAACACACACACACACACACACACACACACACACACACACACACACACACATGCCCATGCCCAAGGGAGGACTCAAACCTCTGTCAAGACCAGCAGAGAACAGTCCTTACAACACATGGTTCAGACCGGTAATCCTCCCAGCCTCAAAATACACTAGCACCCCCCAGTCCCATATCTGCACCTGTCTAAATGAACACCACTTCATTCTACAGTCCCATCATTCTGTCTGCAGTCTTCCCCTTCCTCTGTTCTAACTTTCTCTCTCCCAAATCATGTCAACTACCCTATCTGCTGCTAACACCTCACTGATACCACTTTCCTATCTGCTTGCACTTGCTGCCTCTACCTACCAGCTTCAGTCATCCTTCCCCTTAACCGTTCCTATCCTACATGCCTCCTCCCCCCCCCCCTCTCACCCAATTTGACTCTATACAGCCTTTCAACAAAAAATGGTTCAAATGGCTCTGAGCACTATAGGACTAAACTGCTGTGGTCATCAGTCCCCTAGAACTTAGAACTACTTAAACCTAACTAACCTAAGGACATCACACACATCCATGCCCGAGGCAGGATTCGAACCTGCGACCGTAGCAGTCGCACGGTTCCGGACTGCGCGCCTAGAACCGCGAGACCACCGCGGCCGGCAGCCTTTCAACACAGTTGAGCTCCAATGTCAGTACGATATCATACAGAAGCCAGGTAACTCATTCATTAGCAAGACAATGTCATGTCTACAATACTATGTGATTTTTGGTTTTTAAGATCATAGATGACTAATATTAGTATTAGCTGCTTGTATCTGTGTATGTGCGGATGGATGTGTGTGTGTGTGTGTGTGTGTGTGTGTGTTTTTTTGTTTTGTTCATTGTGCCTGTCTGCCGGCACTTTCCCGCTTGGTAAGTATTGGAATCTTTGTTTTTATTATATATATATATATATATATATATATATATATATATATATATATATATATATATATATAAGGGATCTCTGTCAGTGGAGAGTTTTCCTTTTCCCCTTCCCCTGACAACTGCTAACTGATTAAGTCTAAGAAATGCCAATATGAAAACATTCCCTCAATATGTATATAGTTTCCTTTGAAATGATTAGTTGTATGTTAATGTGCCTGTGAACACTAATAAAGTGGAAGGTACTTACTGATAACGTCATCAGAGGTACTGTCTCTTGAAAATGGCTTGTTTGTAGTGGATGAAAAAGTTGTACCACTTTTAAGTCCTACGTCTGCTAGTCGGCTGGGTAGCTCTGTTTCTTTAGCACAAGTTTCCATTATCCGGTGCCTGAGCACATTCATTTGAGCAGAAGTGTCTCCTTTCACTGATACAAATGCGTTATTTGAGGAGTCCAGTTTCATAGCTGCACTGGAAGCAGGAGCTTTGTGTATGTTTCCTCACTCTCACTTGTTGCACCACTATCAATCCCATCCACTCTACTGCTTCCTACTGGAGTTGCATCAACTATGTCCCCATGTGGACCACTTGCTTCTGTTTCAGAGCTGAAAACCAAAAACCAATTTAAGACCTACGAAAATGTATATGATTAAAAGAAATGCAGAGTTGACTTTGCATTATTTCACCGTCTGAGAATGACTATTTTTATACTACTTAATGCAGAAATGCTGGTGAGCACAAAAAGAAAAAAGATGTGATGCAAAATTTGAGAAATTTTCAAATAATGAAGGAAAATTAGGATTTGCTGTTCCACTGAGAACTGGTCATGGCACAACCTGAGATTGGGGCAGAACAAAAACAATAATCCCACATATGCCTTAAACAAGTTAGGGAAACTATTGAAAACCTAAATAGTGATGCCCTTGCGAAAATTGGAACCACTGTCCTCATCAGGGGTCTTACCTCAGCACCCCCTTTGTTTGTATGAAGTTATCAGTTTCCCAAGAAAATCATCTGTAATAGGTTTCATACACACGTCTACAGCATCTTTGCAGTGATTTGTCTCTACCCTCTTAAAAATCTAAAAGCTGCTTTTCCTACTTCCGGCACTGGTACTAGACACCATACTTTTTCTTTTCACCTATATCTCTCTTACTTATGACAGTGGAATTTTATAATACATCTTTCTACATCTCACAGTCACTAAACCAGTAAAAGTTGCATTCATACTAATGTCAGAGTACAAGAAGTAGTAGCTACTGCACACTTTCTGTGAATGAACAGAATAAGAAGTGCAAAAAATGCTACTGGTGCAGATTCACACACTGCCACACCCCTACAGTCACATTTTTAAGTGTGCACTAATTCCTAACAACACATACAACAGCATACCTAAAAAGTGGACACAAATACAATTTCCAATAGAACTGACAGTACGTATTTGGGATTAAAGGAGCACACAAAGGATAGGGACATCCTCACGGTAATTTCCCGAAGATCACAGTTTTAACTTCAATACATACGAAAAAGGACGCACAATACAATCCTTATGTGATTTCATTTTCAGCACAACAGCAAGTTTACGCCTCAATAAAACCACATTTTACTTTTTGTATAACAATCTCCACACCCAAAGGCCTTAGAAGATATACCTATCACTTCACATCTTAAATTAGCCAACAACAAACTGGATTATCTTATGTTCAACGTGACAGTGTGAGAAGTCAAAATGAGGACTATATTAGTGTTTGTTGTCAGTCATATGGAAAGATTTACTTTCAAATGACCCTTCTGAATAACTACTCTCTAATCAAGACCACACTGACTACGACTTAGTAATAAAATAAGTGCTGTCACTTCATGTTCTGTAGAGGAACACTGACAGTGCTTACTGTGACATATGATGCGATAACATTTGGTATTTAGTAGTCAATGAGAACACAGCAGCAAGTGATGTGGTTTAGGGTATGAACTGATGCTAAACTTCAATTTCACAATAAAACCATTATGTTACATGAAATGATGGAGAACAAAGGATCAAGGAGGAGTAATCAACACGGACAGTTTACTTTGACCAGTGACTCTGCAGCAGAGTTAAGTGTGATTATCCTACTTGTTCTTACATTATTTCTGATGCCAATTTTTCCTCCTTTTGATCTTCATTCAATAGTAGCACTTACACCATATTTACATAAAATAATTAAATTCCTATTCAAGTCATATTTTTAAGCTTTATTATTTACAGTATAGCCTAACAATTGTTGATGTCAGTAGTGTAAATATCTCAGGTAGAAAAATTTTACTTAAAGAAAGATTCTATATTTATGATATCTATAAACCATGTATACTTCAAAATTTATACCTTAATTCCCCTCCCCCCCCCCCTCCCCCCCCCCCCCCTCTCTCTCTCTCTCTCTCTCTCTCTCTCTCTCTCTCTCTCTCTCTCTCTCTCTCTCTCTCTCTCTCTCTCTCTCTCTCTCTCTCTCTCTCCCCCCACTTTTCCCCAAAACTGTGTGTGACAGCTGAGGTATTCCACAAGTTTTGATTTTGAAATGCAACTGTCTAATTCTGCTGTTTCTGCCAATTTTCTTAAGCATATTAAAATAGCACTTGCATTCATGTTCAAGTAAAGTGAAATAAAATCAATTGTCTGTAGCAGTGTGTGGCATGATGAAACTGCTTCTCAGTGTAGCCTGATTAACTTGTATATTATCTGTTGCACAATGAAAACTCGTGGTCTGTCAGTAATCGCCCCCCCCCCCCCTTTTTTTTTTTTTTTTTTTTTTTTACTGTGATAGAAGCTTAATGTAGACTGCTTGATGTAGATAATGTTAAGGCACATTGTTAGGGGCCCTATCCATATAGTAGTCAATTTTGTGAAGGCACTACTTCTGCTATCAAACTATGATTACAATGAACAAAGTAAGGAACCAAACAGCATAACAAATCAATAAATGCGGAGAAATATTTATGCAAAAAGAGAATTTTCAAGTAAATGAATGCCTCTGTAATGGGAGACAATATATTATTTGCTAATGTAAAGGTCATTGCGCTTAGGTTGGAATTGTTTGGCATTTTCAGAGAGATATTGGTGAGATTGAATAGTTCAAGATAATTCTTTAAAAAATATTATTGTGCTGAACTCCCTGGTAATATGAACTTGACCTTAATTATTTTGAACTTATGATTTCAGGTGATAATTGGCAATGAAAATGTATGTGGGCAATTAACCTGATTAAATAATTAAATTAACAGAAACCTGACAGAATTTAACAACACAATTCAGAAGCAAAAATGATTAAGATTTGGGAAATTAATGAACTTTGTTTGGTTCTAAGACTATTCATGTCTGCAGTGAAGCTCACAGTCATTTAATTCAAATTCAATTACTATGTGGACTGTTTCCAATTTGTTTATTTTTCAAATGATTAGAAAATTTACTCAGCCCCAGTACATATGTACACTGAGGATCAAGTTGAGAAACAAACTTGGGTAACTAAACTGAAGTAGCTGCCATGAATCAAATCTAGATAAGGACCTCGATAGGATTCAGTACTGGACTGAGCCATACAAGAATGGCTCAAGCCACTACAAAAAGCTGATTATATTTCTCTATGGAAAACACTGAAATGTGCTAAATTTGTCCAGAGTTCATTAATTTTCTAAAAATAAATTTTATATGTATTCCTATAAATGAAACTGATATTTCATGACAACTGATATTTTACATTCCTTAAATTTTATTTGAATTGAACATATCCTTGTAACACTTTTTTATTTTATACGGCAACAATAGGCTTGCCCTAATTTGCACTTTGTGTGTGCACACCTGTCAACAATTCAAAGCTTCTGCTAGTTGGCAAGTGGTCTCTTTTACATGTCTGATTTAATTGCCATAGCTGTATTTTTCAAATTTTTTGACTAATAAGATGAGGATATTTCCCAAATTTGTTACTCAAAAAAACACAGGGTTGTCTTACGATAGTAGATTAAACCACTACTGCTGAGGTCAACTGTTTACATAGAGTAATGAATTAAATTAGGGGGCATATTAAATTTACAGATGAAGCTTGGGCAACTGAGGTCACATCCAGATTTAATTTGAAGAATTCGTAAGGGTTGAAGGGAGAACTGTGACACCAACTAGACTGAGCATATGGACAAAAGTGTAGAGAGGTGAAGTGCTGGGCAGCAAATTTCATCATGCTGTCAACAACGATAAGGTATGCTGCGTACCTTTGCTTTTTATGAACATCTATCACGTTTAAACTGCAGTTTACCTGAATCCATTTGTAATAGGAATCTTGTAAACTTTAAAATTAGACATAAAACTTAACAGTAGTATCCATAGGAGACAGTGAAAGCCTAAACAAGTGCAGTGTGATACCAACACGTTTCATATAATCTTGCATTTGTACCTTTACTCTGACAAGTACTCTTCATTGATGTGCGGATACGGCAATTTTATTGCTTGTATATAAGAGTTCACAAGGTTTTAATACTTATATAGCTCAATGAAAACAACCTCTTCTGCATTTTCTTCCCTGTATAGTTGAGCAGCTGTAGTATGTTACAGCACAATCTTTATTTTATTCTTGTTTTATCTACAGCACTGATGATGGTCATGCAGTGACAAATCGATTTGCAACAGAAATAAAGACTTCTACACCAATGACCAATGCTGACCATCGTTTTGTAATTAATATTGTCAATGCTCCCCATGATGTACAAGAGGAGCGAGAAGGGGTGTGCCAGCTGCGGGTTCTGCATGGCCAATGAGACAGCAGCGGGCAGACAGCATGTCCCTAATCAAGAGACTATGGAATGATGTCACATATGTTGTTTTCCTACATGGCCATCTCGCACAGCAGGTGTTATGAATAATAATAATAATAATAATAATAATAACAACAACAATAAGCTTAAGATAGAAAAATCAAGAACAACTTAATATCATCACATGCTCTTGTCAATACAGATGTAAAATCTACTGCGTATTTGGGAAAAATAGCTGTGTCTTCACATCCCTCCAAAACGACAAATTTGGGAAATCCAAACATGTTTGGAAGAAACAGTTATATATTTTTGACTGCCAAGATTAGAAATTCAGTGCCACTTTTCTCACCTCTCACAGGTTAGGTGAAATTATTGTCCCAGATAATATCAGTAATAATAATAATAACAATAATAATAACAATAACAATAATAATAACAATAATGCTATTTGCCCTTGAGTCTTTTTTACTATTTTTGCAAATTCAGACTCTATAATAGTATTCTAATCATAAGATGATAATTGCCACAATCAGCCTCAAAACACACAAGCTGTTCCGCACAGATGGTCCTTTGGCACCCTTTATGGTCTTCTGTTAGACAGTGATGGACCCAGAGGGGCAAACACCTTTGATACCCTAACTGGTGGACAATTGTGGCACCACTACCAACAGAGACATCCCGTTGTGCCACTAGGTGTGTGTTTGTGATATGTCGATAACATCCGAGTGTCCACACTTTTCAACACTGCAGGAGTCAAAGCTGTGTGCAGCCAGACGACACACTGGAGACTGGACAGGTTTGCGCAACCTCTTAATGATGATAGATGCCTCACCCAACAACTCAACGTGCTTTTGTTAACTGGAAGATCTCGGTAGACATTCTGCAAGTGTCTGAATATCTGTGATGCTCTGGTTTTCCACCAAAAGACACTCAATGACAGCTCTTTGCTGGGGAACGCACCTCCTTTACAGACAGCATTTTGAAGGCTATGTGTAGCACTGCCACTGAACTACAAGAAACTACAGGTGCTGAATCTGGAATATTTCATGATATACCACAACGATTTCCACTTTTTTTTCAACCAAAGGTATGTTATGTTATTTACTGACTGTTTCAAGTATGTAGCCTATATTTGTCCAAATGTTAAATAGTAACATGTAAAAATTTCAAGTAAATCAGCCAAGGACTTTGGCTTCTTTTTTTTCCGTTTCATATATTAAATATTTATTTACATATAAGGCCTGTTCAAAAAATTTCGGAACATTTGTAATTTTGCACGAATGGTGTGTTTGAGTGAAATGTGGTTGGCATCCCTGCACACATTTGTATTTAATGTGTAACTGCTGGAAGTTTCATTGTTGTATGTCTGTTAGGTCTTGTCTGGTGCTGTACTGAGTAGAACGTTGGGTCACACAGTTTGTGAATTTTGAGATGCCAGGGTTAGAGGACCAAAGCGTCTGTACTAAATTTTGTGTGAAACTCAAGAAAACCTTTACAAAGACACACCAAATGATGCAGGAAGCCTACGGTGATGAGTGCTTAAGCAGTACTCTGTATCAAGACTGATTAACGTGGTTTAAAAATGACTGGACAGAAGTTAAAAATGACCCTCTTCAGGACAACAAAATTGTGCGTGCCAATCTAAGACTAAGAGTCCAAGAGACTGCAGAAGATTGCAACATTTCAGTTAGATCATGTCACAAAACCCTGAGACAGCACCTTGAAATGCATTGTCTTGCAGCCATGTTCGACCCACAGCTCGTGAGTAAATACCAGAAATACAATCTGTGGAGAGCTTTTTGATCACACAAGTGATTCCTTAAGAGATGTGGGTCTACAGCTATGATGTTGAGACCAAGGTACAATCTTCACAATGGGTCAGGAAAGGTTCTCCAAGGCCAAAAAATCTCATCAGGTCACGTAAAATGTCAACGCCCTGCTGACAGTTTTCTTAAGCTTTGAAGGATTAGCCTGTCATGAATTTGTCCCTAGGGACAAACTGTTAACCGATGGTACTATTGGCACATGTTGTGACACCTGCAAGAAAATGTGAGAAGCAAACCGTCTAAAATGTGGCAAGAAAATTCATTGCTCTTGCATCACGTAATGCACTCACACTTTCATCCCTGGTGGTGCGTGACTATTGCACGAAACACAAAATCACTGTGCTGCCTTAACCTTCGTACTCTCTAGACCTGACCCCTGCAGACTTTTCACAGATGGCACTTCATGCAATCCAACAACACGTGTAGCAAGGCTGCTTCCGGAAATGGAAATGGTGTTGGGAGTGGTATATCAATTTTGAGGAGTGTGTTTTGAAGCGTACCACGAACTATAGGTAAAAAGAAAGTGTAGAAAAATTTTGTGGCCAAAGTTCCGAAATTTTTTGAACAGACATCATATATTAGGAAATAGGTATACAGGGTGTTACAAAAAGGTACAGCCAAACTTTCAGGAAACTTTCCTCACACACAAATAAAGAAATGATGTTATGTGGACATGTGTCCGGAAACGCTTAATTTCCATGTCAGAGCTCATTTTAGTTTCGTCAGTATGTACTGTATTTCCTCAATTCACCGCCAGTTGGCCCAATTGAAGGAAGGTAATGTTGACTTTGGTGCTTGTGTTGACATGCACTCATTGCTCTTCAGTACTAGCATCAAGCACATCAGTACGTAGCATCAACAGGTTAGTGTTCATCACGAACGTGGTTTTGCAGTCAGTGCAATGTTTACAAATGCAGAGTTGGCAGATGCCCATTTGATGTATGGATTAGCACGGGGCAATAGCCGTGGCGCAGTACATTTGTATCAAGACAAATTTCCAGAATGAAGGTGTCCCGAAAGGAAGACGTCCGAAGCAATTGATCAACGTCTTGGGGAGCACCAAACATTCCAGCCTATGACTCGTGACTGGGGAAGACCTAGAACGACGAGGACACCTGCAATGGACGAGGCAATTCTTCGTGCAGTAGACGATAACCTTAATGTCAGTGTCAGAGAAGTTACTGCTGTACAAGGTAACATTGACCACGTCACTGTATGGAGAGTGCTACGGGAGAACCAGTTGTTTCCGAACCATGTGCAGCATGTGCAGGCACTATCAGCAGCTGATTGGCCTCCAAGGGTACACTTCTGCGAATGGTTCATACAACAATGGGTCAATCCTCATTTCAGTGCCAATGTTCTCTTTACGGATGAGGCTTCATTCCAATGTGATCAAATTGTAAATTTTCACAATCAACATGTGTGGGCTGACGAGAATCTGCACGCAATTGTGCAATCACATCATCAACACAGATTTTCTGTGAACGTTTGGGCGGCAGGCATTGTTGCTGATTTCTTGATTGGGCCCCATGTTCTTCCACCTACACTCAATGGAGCACGTTATCACGATTTCATACGGGATACTCTACCTGTGCTGCTACAACACGTACCTTTACAAGTACGACACAACATGTGGTTCATGCGCGATGGAGCTCCTGCACATTTCAGTCGAAGTATTAGTACGCTTCTCAACAACAGATTCGGTGACCAATGGATTGGTAGAGGCAGACCAATTCCATGGCCTCCACACTCTCCTGACCTCAACCCTCTTGACTTTTATTTATGGGGGCATTTGAAAGCTCTTGGCTACGCAACCCTGGTACCAAATGTAGAGACTCTTCGTGCTCGTATTGTGGGCGGCTGTGATACAATACATCATTCTCCAGGGCTGCATCAGCACATCAGAAATTCCATGCGACAGAGTGTGGATGCTTGTATCCTCGCTAACAGAGGACATTTTGAACATTTCCTGTAACAAAGTGTTTGAAGTCACGCTGGTACGTTATGTTGCTGTGTGTTTCCATTCCATGATTAATGTGATTTGAAGAGAAGTAATAAAATGAGCTCTAATTTGGAAAGTAAGCGTTTCTGGACACATGTTCACATAACATATTTTCTTTCTTTGTGTGTGAGAGATGTTTCCCGAAAGCTTCTTGTAACACCCTGTATAAATAAACACACATATTGAAATGCAATGTAATATCAAAAATTTCAAAGCAAGAGGTGGAAAACTTCGGGAGATTACAATTTTGTACAAATATTTGCATTTATATTCACATAGATTATCATATTCCAGAATGTTCAAATATTAAAACGCAATCTTGTTGAAATTCTGTTACGGTTTTGGGATGTTTTTTCTTCTTATTCCAAAATGTATAATTTCCCTAAAACAATATGTTAGTTAACAAAATATGCCCACAAGAATAGTTAACTTTAGTTAAAATTCGGAGCAGGCTTTGAAAATCTACGAACACATTAATGGGTACTACAAACGGCATTCAAAAAGTTTTGCACAGTCTTCTTCTTTTTTTTTGTATTTTGCAGGAAGTTGGTATATGAAAGTATGTTCTTTTATTTACAGGCAAGCCAGAATGAACTGTGTCAAGCGATGGTGTAGAAGTCAATTCCCAGAATTTTACCAAAGTACATTTCCATCATGGAAAGTACATCGGGCCAGATACGTCACACCTGATGGAAGCTACATTGAGGAGGCTCAACGTATAGCTAAATGTTCCAAGTATGTTCACAACAAATTTCGTTCTCCTCCTGCAAAACCTATAAAAATTAGAGACGGCTGTGCAAAACTTTTTGCTCGCCCTTTGTATTTTCCAAACGCAAAGTTTTATTTTGTCACTTTCTAATTACACAGTTTTTGGATATACAAATTTACTTTACTGTTTAAATTGTTATCTATAAAATTTTCTATTTCTTATATTACTATCTAATATATAACACTTCTGCATTTTAGCATTTTTTAAAATTATGTACTCCATAAGTATTTATATAGGTGTCATGCACAAAGCCACTGTTAGTTCATACCACAAAGTCAACAAGTAAACTTCTAATCCATTCTTCTTCAACTAGTACAGTCACAATGTTGTTAGTCACTCAGTGCTTGGTAATTGTAATGCTATGTCCTGTATCAGCCAGTCCACATCCAGTAGTAAATCTGTAAAATTCTATTCAAAACAATGTTTTATTTGTGATGCCACTTGTTCATGTTCACTTGCCTAATACTAAGCTACGTATCTTATAGACCTGTAATGTTCAATTTAAATAGTTCATGACAAGCAAGCTGATTATGTAAAGTGCTTATGAACAATAAACATGAAGAAAGTGGAAGTTTATACTATCCAAGATGTGTATAATCATTTTACAACAAGGAAAGTTCCCGACAATCAAAGAAGAAATAAGCTAAAAGAATGAAATTGACAAGACTTAAGAGGAGTACGAAACTGGTTCATAAGTTACAATTACAACAGAGCAACTGTCTGTACATCATACACTGAGGTTATGAAAGTCATGGGATAGTGACATGCCCATATACAGATGGCAGTAGTCTCGCGTACACTGGTATAAAAGAGCAGTGCAGTGGCAGTGCTCTCATTTGCATTCAAAATGATTTATGTGAAAAGGTTTCTGACATTATTATGGCCGCCGGACAGGAATTAACAGATTCTGAAGACGGAGTGAAAGGTACGAGCTAGAAGCATGGAACATTCAATTTCAGAAATCATTACGGAATTCAGTAAACTCGAGGTCCACAGTGTCAAGACTATGCCAAGAATACTATATTTCCGACAGTACCCCTCACCACCAACAACACAATGTCTAATGGCCTTCACTTCACGACAGAGCAGCGGCATTTTTGTAGGGTTGTCAGTGCTAACGGACAAGCAACCCTTCATGAAACAGCACCAGAAATCAATGTGGGCTGTACAATGAATGTACCCATGAAGACAGTGTAGCAAAATCTGGCATTAATGAGCTACAGCACCAGACAACGGACATGAGCGCCTTTGTTGAAAGCACATCACCTGCAGTGCATCTCCTAGGCTCATCACCCATTGGTTGGACCCTGGAAAAGTAGCCTGGTCAGATGAGTTTCCATTTCAGTCAATAAGAGCTGATGGTAGGGTTCAAGTGCAGTGCAGACCCCATGAAGCCATGGACCTAAGTTGTCAACAAGGCACTGTGTAAGCTGGTGACAACTTCATAAGCTTATAGACTGTTTTTACATGGCCATTCATGGACTTCATGTTCACAACCCACAATGGAATTTTTATGGATGACAATGTGCCATGTCACCGGAACACACCTGTTCACATTTGAAGACAGCTTGAGCGAACGATCTGGCATCCAGACTGCCTGACATGAATCCCATTAAATGTTAATGAGACATAATCAACAGGTCAGTTCACGCACAAAATCCTGCACCAGCCACACTTTCGCAATTATGGAAAGAGGCAGCATGGCTCAATATTTCTGCAGGGGATTTCCAACGACTTCTCGAGTCCGTGAAGTTGCTTTACTACACTGAGCAAAAGATGGTCTGACACAGTATTAGGGGGTATCCCACAACTTCTGTGACCTCAGAGAATATAACCTCTATCTTCCATGTTATTACCTTAACTGTTCAGTATTGGTTGGTAAGCTGTGTCCACCAGCTCATTCATAGACATAACTCTACTACCAAACCATTGTCTTCCAGCCTACCTACACCTTGGGATGTATCACAGGTCAATCTGTCACCACAACCTTTATTTCCAAGACATGCCCATAGTGATAGCAACTATAATATAAAGCAGAGAATAATGCCTACATAATACACCAAACAAAACATCAAACAATGCTCTGAACAAGGGGAAGAGATTCCAATTTAGAGATGAAAACACATCAGCTGTTTTCTCAGGTCCTTTCAGCAGAACTGCATTTTGAACCCACAATGAGCAATCCTTTTTTGTCCATCTCATACTGTCTTTCCTCTCCATAACTCTTTTTCTCTATCCACTTCCTAATATAAACCATCACCCTAGTTAACTCCACTACAGATATTTGAATAAGTTTCACCCCCCCCCCCCCCTTTTTCCCTTCAACCCAAACTTTTGTTTCCCATCATGTAAAGTATTTGCAAACCTTTCACAGCATGAAACTAAATTTTTTAAAATCCATAAATAACAATTTTTACAAGAGAGCATTTCTGAACTTACCCTTCATCACATTCTTTTGAAACCTGTGGCCGTTCTTGTTCTCCATAAAAGAATTCGTCCAAAATAAGTTTAGCAGTCTGAAAGAAAAAATGGAGGAAACTTGTTTGAAACTTTATATGTAAAAGAAAGACAATACCAGCTTATTTTTTTACAGTAAAAGTAAATAAGAATCATATTAGCATCCTTTTAAAAATTTAGTTGCAGACTTATCCTGTCGGTACAACAAATCTGCAACATGAAATTTTAATACTTTATTATGGATCTTCAGCATATTTTACAATATTACAGTCTACTGTATCTGATGGTATACAGTAATTGATAATACCATAAAATATGAGTCCAAAAGACACTGAACCATACACTTACAACACATTCTCAAATTCTACAACTCTTATCTTACCACATCCTCTACTGCTGGACAGAGCCCTACTTCAAACACTGCCACTGTCGTCTAAATTTTCAGAACTTTGATCTGAAAATTGTAGTTCAGAGGAAAAAACTTCCTTAAACATTGGTATGGATGTATTACCTGTAAAGCCCTACCACTAAAAAAATATGTACACCTCACTGTTTCTTTACTCTACTATACTGAAATTGTCACACACACAGTATTATTTATCAACACTGTCCACTATACATTTACAATAATTTTAATACTCTGTTTTACACAGCAAAATGAGAGCTGAAGGTGTTGCAGGTAAGTTCAGGGGCGGAAGTGAAAAGTACATCTATACATTTATTAAAGCACTGGTAATAGTAATCGATGCAAAGAATATTTAACACAAAAATATGAAAGTTATGACCGTTTGAAATGAGACTAGAAGTACCCCAGAACAGAGAAATATTTCCTTAATACACGTTTGTTCAACAGACTGAAGCAGTCTGATATAAAACAGCAAAGAATCAACATATATAGCATTATATTCTGGTCCTATGTTTTGGACAGAAGGCTTTAAAATCATTTGGTGCTAATCAGCACAGTAATCAACATCCTTTCCGAGAGTGTTGGTACTGTCACTATTCTAAGTTTTAACACCTTCCATAGGAAAGTAACACATTCTTTGGTCCTGCAAACTAATAAAAATCTTAATAACCCCTCATACTCAGTACATGGTGGAAATTTATACTTGGAATTAACTTCTTCTAACATGTACAAACATACAAAAAAGGGTGCACTATTTAACAAATGCCACAATTTAGTTTTTTTTTACACATTGCATCCCAAACCACTATTGTAACATTTGTTTTATTGTTAACAAATTAAGGCTAATGTAACATTTACAAACAGCCCTTTCTTCAAATTATACGTAACTGAGACTTTGTTATCACTTCGGAACACAAAGACTTCTTGGTTCAAAATATCTTTCAATATATCCAACAATAGAAAGTCCATGTTGGAATATCAACAATTATGAAGAGGATAGATTGCTACTCACACACACACACACACACACACACACACACACAACCTCTATCTCTGGCTGCTTTAGCCGATCTGTCACAAAAAAGAATTTAAATTTATTATTATTCTGAATTACAGTTAACTTTTCCAAATACAAATGTGCCACACATGTGCTAGAAGTCATTTAACTTGGTACTGTGCAATTAGGATAACTTTCAACTTTAGACAGTTATGTGTGAAGCAAGTGGAGGGAGCAGTGTTGTCAGCATTTCCTGCACGTGCCACACCTACTTTCAGCATATGGTCATTGCAATGAAACCCCTACTTTACATTTTCATGCAAACTACACTTTAAAAAAAATCATGCAAACTACACTTTAAAAAACACACAAAACTGAGAAAAATGTTAAAACCACACACAATATGAGCAAATACACATGTAATTGACATATTTGAGTAAAAATCACCATCCTCTCCAATATTTTTTGTACAAAATCTATATATGTGAAGGAAATTAAGTGTACAATACAATGTTTACACAATAATTTTTGGTATCGAATTTCATCAGTCCTGAAAAAAATCACACATGTGTAACAGCAAGTAAAAACTCATCAAAAAATTGAAATTTGTATCTGGGTACAAGTTAATCAAGCTGTTTTCCGACATGCTATGACTACATATTATACATTCAAAACTCCCCTTTTTAAGAGATCATTCTTTCTGCTCACCCAGAAAAAAGTAAAAATTGACGAACATATTGAAATGAACCGAAAACATCACTGCACCTAAATGGTTGAACCATAAGCAAAAATGTGGGCATCTGCTTAATGACATACTTAGTCACCATTGCTGTTACTGTTTAATGATTTTCTTATGAGACAGACTTCATATGCTTACCACCATTAACATGTTATTTTAGGCTTTACGAGAGAAACAGAAAATCAGTTTACTTCCCCAATTTACGTTACAAGCTTATTAGACTTTGCTCAGTGAATTTCTGTACACTGTGTAAAATGTAAATTTCAAAGAAAACTCAGGTGCTACAATTTCGCTTCATGTCTTCTCTCACTGCTGCCAATCTTTACTACTTACAGTGCATGGTATGTGTGGTTCAAAGTATGAGTAGTATATGTAGCTGTTGCAACTGTATCACATCAAATTTGAAGACAAAGTCTTCAAAACTTGTGATCGCAAAATCTTTGTTCTATTTCCACATGACATCTGTCACAGCACTTCACAAAATACTTTCACCCCTGCCTGCATTCCCATAATTTAAGAGCAAACTCCCCCACTCTACACAGCCACAGGGTGAGCTTTTTTTACGTGTGTTAATGTGATGTGGTCGCTGCACCGGCTATTGGGTGACTTCACAAGTCGCCAGGCAATAAGAGCTCACCAGCCGGAAATGGGCTATGTTTCCTTGATTATGACTGACCATGTTCTTTGAGACTCAGCATTACAATTGAAAAGGTAGACGGATACTGTTGCTGAATACCGTACATCAGAAATACATGCAAAAAAGATGAGACTGAGTTATAAGTGGCACAAGAAAAGTTGGTGGCTGGGCCCCTTCATCACGTATTGGCTTGGTCCTGAACACTCCGTGTCAACTGCCTTATTTTTCTGCTATTGCTGAAACCTAGCACTGCGAGGTGAAGCTAAATGTTGCTAGTTGTGTTGGCAACACTGATCATGGATAACATCAGCATTTCTTTTCCACATCTCCCTTCTCCACAATGGCCTAAAATATTACCTTAATTCTACCACCACCCATGGTGCGCAACATCTGTCCTTTGAGTCGCTTACAACTTGTTCAGTCACTTCAAATGTCAATAGTAAGAAAATGGGACGAAGTCACACAAGATGTCAAGTAAAACTTATAATCAAGGTAAACTTTACTAGGAAGAAATGTAAAATTGGGGAATTTTTAGCTATGATCTTATGGGTTTTTCACAGGGCCTTCAAATTTATGGTGTAGAATGGCGAAAAAATAAAACCAGAGAATGTAAAATTGGAGTTCCACTGTAATTTATAAGTGACTAATAAATGACAATAACAAACAGGACACTTACATCAATGAATATTTTATTAATACCATAACAAAATTATGGTTTAAACAGCAGGACTCCAAGGGAAAACTCTTCACTGTCCTCTTCCTCGGATGTGGAAATGATGCTGGAACCAGTAGTATCATCTGTTCAATCGGTCCTTTCACCTGTGCTCCTCAGATTCATGTTTCCTGAACTTTCTTCTCGGTACGGCTCAACTCAAGACCAGCCCTGTGGCATAACTTCAGTAATAGCTACTTTCATTGGCATTTCCACCGCACTGAGAATAATCAATTTGTTCTTCCCACTGAGAATAACAACTTAATTCTTCCTTCCCAAATTATTTATCACCTGGAGTCAAGTAAGTTTAACTGTATTGAAACATGCGTTTTAAGGAAAGATACTTATTACATTATGTCCCTTCGCCAACCTGGTAATGTGAGGTTTTTTGGCTTCTTAAGATATACAAGTTCTACTAATACTTTCTTATTCATGCAAAGTTTCATTCCTTTTCTGCAACGGAATATTTCTCTGTATCAAAATCAAAACACACACTTTCTTCCGCTGAGCTGTTAGAACTTCTAAACACAAAACAGTATAGCACATTATCCATAATTATTGTTAAATTTGGGGAATATTTTAGAAAACTGTGGCATTCCAGTCACTCACAAGTGGCATTCAGTCATTCACAACTGTTAAGTTGGTACTGTAATGTAAAAGAAATAGTTTGGAATGATGCCCTGAATTAAGCCACCATGATTGACAAGTAGTCCATCACCCTTCCTGAACAATGTCCTTGCTGTTCCTTCAGGCATGAGGACCATACAACCTTCTGACAACTTGTGTCACACATTATCACACATTCCATAATGCCGTTTACTTCTCCAAATGAAATGCTGCTTATAGGACACAGATACTGGCATCTCGAGATCACTGCATTACTTCCCCTGAATGACAACTTCAGATCCAAAACTTTTGTTACAAGAAATCCATCTCATGATGATACATTTGTGGAGACTACTTTCTTTCATCAAGTAAGTAGAATACTTCTTGTATTTGTAATAACTAGGGAAAGGAATTTCATATGAATAATTTTTTTCTTGTAGATAAAAAAATTATTACAAGTGAACTTCCCAAAACAGCACACTTCAATCATATATGAAATTCTACATCACTAATACATATATTTGTAATATTTTATGTAAATATTTTAAATAATTTTGCTTAACAAACAATTTGTCACTTCTTTGTTATGATTTTTAAATTTGGAAAAAAATCTCCCCCCCATGAACCATGGACGTTGCCGTTGGTGGGCTGCTGTAATGGCCAAATGGGGTGAAATCTGAGAGTGTTTTACTATTATCTGCTGATGCTGCACCACACATGAAAATGACAGTTGAAGGCCTTTCTCTAAAATCTTTGTACATCCATATTTAAACTGGACGATAGTGGGACATCAGCTGGTATAATTTGTATTAAAAATAAAACTCCTCCAGCTGTACTTAAGATTCCATATTTATTTGGTTACTAGTTTCAACACCATCTTCAGACCCTTACACTTTGATATCAATTGGGTGTGGCTGAGTACTAGAAGTCCGCAGTGAGACTAATACTTGCTCCACATAGATGGAGGCAAAAAATCTCTAAAATTGTGGATTTCATACTACATGTAAAATTGTCAAAGTTTTGAACAAAATGAATGTGTCCAATAGTGACTTTCCTTTGATGAAATATGCAAGGCTATCCTCATGCGATATTGAAACGTCTTTCTCTCTGTATCTTGCATTGTTTTGAGACAACTTGGATGGAAAACTGAGAAAGTTTCCATTGTTCACTGTAACAGTGAACTGTTTCAATCCACCACTGCATTAGCATGATTGGTGAGCCTTTTTTTTTAACATTAAGTATTTACAGTTTTGTAATACTGAAATTAAATATTTTTGAATTTGCTATGTATATTTTTTATGTTTTCTTGGAGATTTTTGGCTTATAAAAAAAATCCATTTTCTAATAGTGATACCCATGTCTGCTTATTGCATCCTGGTGCAATGTTTCCACCTTTGTTACCCATCTGTAGTAACTTATTTTCTTGCCTGATGCAAAGGTAACGCTTCACTGTTGTTCCCTTCCTCTTTCCCTTTCCAGTTCTTAGCAGTGTCCACTTACGATGTTTTGTTTTGTTCGGTTCACTATTCTTGAAACATCTGAAATTGGACATCCACTGGTGTACTCCAATGTAAAGGACTCCTTCCACTTAAAGCACACAAATTTGTGATCTTGTCTAGGGGAGGAATTGCCTTCAATACCTTTTAAGCTAAAGAATGTTTTTTAACAATTTTTTTACATTAACTCTTGTGTTGAGACAACACACACCACTCTTAAAACATCAATACAAACACACTGCTTCATAACAAAAATTTATGGGTGCAGAACATTACCAGTGCTCTAAAACACGAAACTTCACAATAAAATCTGAGAAACACTGAAACAACTAATGTTCAATGCAAAGTGTTGTCATTTACTGACTACATGGTGACAGAGTATACTGTAACTGCCAACCTATTGGTGGTGTGAACTTTGGCAATGGCATCATGGCGCCTCCCTCAGGTCGAACATCTACATCTACATCTACATCTACATCCATACTCCGCAAGCCACCTGACTGTGTGTGGCGGAGGGTAAACTATGAACTATGAAAAGTCTACAGTTATTTTAATCACACTTTAGTAGAAAACTAGCAAAAGGTTCTAACATGCCAATCTGTAAGATTTGGTAACTTAACACCCCTGCCACTAACAGACAAGTTCAAAATTAGATTTTAGCAAGACCTGCGTCTATTTCCTGGATCGCCCACCTTCTGTTATTCTGTGTGGTACAAAGTGAATTGAAATAATACATGGCACCATTAAGATGTTAAGTCAAGTCAGTGAAACACACAATACTCAGTAGAATGACTTGGGTTTTCGCCACTGGCTGAACCCCAGAAGGTGTTCAAGTTATAGTGGAATTCCAATAATAGACCACTTACCTGAAACTGATTGGAGGGTAGCTCAAACACAGATACCAACAATGAAGATCTCAATCTTTCAAACAAGCAAAGGCTCTATTTCCAGTTTAAATATGCATGCAAACACATGCTTGATTGCGAGCATGTCTGTGGCTACAGCAAAAATGAGTAGTTGTCTGGCCAGACATACATGGTAGGGGAGGGAAGAATTGTACTGTGATGTGGTGAAGGTGCACATAGCCAGAAAGGCACAAGAAAACCTCTAGAGGCAGGAAAGTGGCAGACAGGTGGTACTCTCAGTATCAGTGGCACATTGAGGACTAATTGTGGTAACAATTACAAAAATTACAGAAGACTCCAACACCCCCCTCCCCCTCTGCATCTCATGCAAGTAAGTCCCACTGTCTATGAGAATAATAATGAAGTCAACATTTAATTCAACAGTACAAATATTATTGAGTATTTGGCATAAAATGACGTATAAGACCTGCAAACACTGTGGGAAACTGTATGTAGATCAGTCATCTAAATATGTGGCAATCATATTGTCTGAACACATGAAAAGTTGGATACTACAAAAGAAATATTCAGCCTTGCCAAGACCTAATGGAAAACCCTGTATCTGAGGCACAACGTGACATTCATCATACACGTAAGATAGGGAGAAAGATAATATTACTGGACACATATAAAATCAGTAAGGATACAACAAAGAACACTTGCTCAAGTTCAAACCGACACAATTATCCATTTACTTTCCGTTAAATTAAGTTTGACCTCAGTCAGTAATACCTGATTGCTGAAGCAGCTCAAAACCAGTTAGTCAGTCAATAAAAACTGTTGGAGAATGCCAATAGTGTTTCCTTTTTTTCTTAAGTCAGGGTAATAAGCTCAAGAGAGTTGATCAAAGAGAAAACTGAAGATGTATTCCTGAAATAAGGACTGGTAGAGACCATAAAATACATTAAGCATGCAATCACTAGCAAATTCTAACTCAAACACATCTACTTATTCTTACCAGCACTAGATCCAAATTTGCCCCAGTTATCTTGATTGTATGATCATCAACAGTCACCGTGTACTTATATTCCAGAGTTGCATCACTGGTGGAGAAGCTATGTAAAAGTTTACTTCGTCCTCCACCTGCAAACAGAACAACATGCATATGTTAAAATAGTTATTAAAATTACAGATGAATGTACTCTCTGCACTAAATTAACAGTGTTGGGGTTAAAATTGGCCACCTATTTCTAAAACAGTGTGCAAATTTAATTACACATCAAACTGAAAATCTCAATATCTTATCTTAATAATGTACTCAACACAGGATCAGGTAAGACACTCAAACTGATCCCAATTTCTACTCAAATTTGTTTCACTTAAATCTCTTTTAAATCAATGGCAACAATTACCAACATGAAGCTCTTAATACTTAAATGGACATTACAAAGATCTTAGAATCACAGAATGAGAAGCCACAATGTTAATAATTACTACTAACTTATCCCTCCTCTACAGAATTCCTCTGCAAATACTGCATCTGTAACTGAATCTGTGACAAAAAGCTTAAAGGTTCATAGTTTACTGACAACTGCAAGACTAGGAACAGTGTACAAATGTCAATGTTGGCCAACCATTTACTACATCCCCCCACTGAAATGAAGGAATCAATCAAACCTCTGGCACTGCCTCAGGAGTTAGAAATGTTAGTTACCCAATAATCACAGCTTTGCCACTGAAGGCATTACAACATCTGGTATGTATCCTCGATGAAATGTTGTATACAAGCACTCTGCAAACAATATGGGTCACACAAATAGCTTTGCCCAAGCAACAAGAAGGAGCCTGGTTGGGCCACCACATCTTACATCAATTGCTGTATGATTTTGAACCAGCAAATCTCGGGACAAACATACTGAAATGTGACTGTAATCATGGCTGGAACACAGCTACCTACTGTCTTGCACTGCAATTTGTTCACAAAAGGAGCAGTGGGCATCCATTACTTATGTAATATAAACAGCACGTCTTTGGTGCATTCACTCAGCATAGTTTACCCACCACAGTGCACATGAAAATGTATGAATTCTTTTATTCATACAGAAGTCTTGTGCTCCTATAATCCCAGATACATGTCACATTTAGGGGACCAGTCGTATAACTGATTGTGCTGTTACAATACTGGATTGTTGAGATATCAATGTCATCTGGCATACCCAGAGCAGAAACATTTATTCACAGATATTTATAGTACATTGCTCAACTGACAGTGTTGGAAGACCATATGACATCAGTAACCTTGACTACTACAACTCAGCTGTCATGGTACGTCAACAGCAGGTATCATCTTATGGGGTTTCAAGTAGAAATGAACATTCTCCATGCATTGTCCCATATTTTGTGTGACCTCTCAACAGTGTCAGTTGTTGATTGATGAATACATGTTGCAGATCCAAACTCGGGTGCCCCAATTGTTTAGAAAGCTGGCCAACAGAAGATTCCCTGAACCAGTTATCTCTCTACTGAAACAAGGAAAGTACTGTTAAATAGTAACTGCCAGTAACCAGCTCTTTGCAATGTCTGTCAGATACTTGCTTTATGTAGCAACCAACTGCTATCCAAACTTGAAACATCAGACATTAGTGAACATATTCCTGACAACCATACAAATGCAGAGACCAGATGAAACTTAAACATTCTCTGGCAAATTGGAAGTAACTGGTCAACTACATGTAGATGGCACCTTCTTTTGTATCTGTCTCTCAATCTTTAAGCAGAATGGTCATTTCCCCTGCCTCAGAACAGGCTGGTGTTTAGGACCAAAGCTTTGGCTATCATGCAAGCTCGCAGTTCAGTGCAACACTAGGATTGAATTACATTCCCATAGCATCTGACTTCTAAGTGTATCACCAGCTATTGACATCCCAGCAACATTGAGTAACAGCACTGTCAACTGTCTGAACACAAAGCTGAAGGTGTTTGAGCTATTACAGGAGGGCATTTCAGCTGACTTTCTCTTGAGGACACTGCATTGAGGCATCAAAACCTTGAGTACATTGATTGCCTTCACAAAGATGGTCTTTAACAAACTGATACAGAATTCTACGTTTTTATCAATTATCCAAAAGAAAATTAATCTTTTAAAACACGTTAAAATACCAACTGCAATTTCTCAAGAAAAAAGAGGTGGAACAAAAATACTAAACCACAAAACATTCTAGATAACTGCTATGAGATAAAGCATTAGAAATGATTCACAAGAAGAATCAATCGTTCAGGATATTTTAATATACAGTCAAGCGGCAAATCAAATTTTGTTATGCAATTTTCCCCATTTTTCAAGTGGTCTACCATAACCTTCCACTAACCTACAGGTGACTGATTGCCAGTAGCCATTTTCTGTTGTTTGTAACTGGAAATTTCTATTGTAACAATACACAGTCTAATGTAAGTCTTAAACGGAATCTTAAATTACTGCCTGTAGCTTAGCGTGCAAGGATAATTATATGTTCAAATGGGTCATAAATATGAACTTAGTGAAACAATTCTTACCAAGAGTGGAAAGTCTATTGCTTTCATCTGATGCACTACTATTTAAGCTGCTACTTGAATCACCAACCCTTTCTTTTTCATGCTCGAGACGTACTGGTGAGGCATTGCGTCTTATTGTGTCCTCTATTAAATGCTTTGCGTAACTGTGAAACAGAAAACTTATGGATTTATCTTGAAAAATAAAATCATTTACATACATACACAATCTTAAATTTACCTTTAAATACAATTTCTTACAGTGAAATGGTTTTTTTTTAAAACGTTTTCATATTGCATTGTTGAGTTCTGTTACAAATTAATAACATACTACCTACTCAGTTCTTAAAAGGTTGCAATCATCACAAAACAGTGTTCCAAAATTCAAAGCCATACTTTTCCAATTGAACTAAATCCCGAGGATTTAAATTTCCAATCACTATTAAAATCTTGTAAATTACAATCTTTTATCATTATGGAGTGAATTCATTACTGCTCAGGCAGCTATAACAATCCCCTATAACTTTGGCTGTTTGTTATGTTCATTTTCTTTGCATGTCACATCTTTGGCCCAATAAATAGTTCAAAGGCCGAAAAGAACAAGATGTCCAGGCAACTACTAAATGCAACTTTTAACACTATTACTGATTTTACCTGTATTTGTCGTACCTAACTTCTTCTTTGTCTAAATCAAACAATGGAAACTACAGAAGACTTTCTGGCCCAAGAAGCTGCAGTTTGTGGTCATATGTGCCCGAGGGGTGCTAGCCTGTGTGTATGAATGCTCTCTCTCTCTCTCTCATACACACACACACACACACACACACACACACACACACACACACACACACACACACACACACTGATAAAGGCTGTGGCTGAAAGCTTTATGCAAGTGTCCGAATTGTGCCTGTCTGCAACTTAACGTGTCTTCTTTGCAGTAAGCAGCAATCTGTCTTCTTGCATTGTTAACTTCTTTGTCTGCTTTTGCTTAATGTGACTTCTTTATCCCAAAGCTCTTTGATGCAACATCTATGTAATTTTTTATACATTATTCATCTCAATGTAATTAATCTATGGATGTAATTTTAAAAGTGATGTTCCGTAAGAATGCAAATGTTACAACTTTACTTGTAATACTGGTTCATGCATAGGAAAAGCAGGTTTGTTATCATGTAAAACACGTAGGGAAGTCCCTCTACAACAAAAAGGCTCGGTGGATAGAAAAGATGCAAGGCTCCTTTGTGGCACAAGTTAGTCGGAGGTTACCAGGCAAAGTGCTCGCATCTTGTTAACTGAATAAGGCAAGGGCAGCAAAATTATTTTATATAGCATCAGATGTGGAAGAAATTGGGCTTATTATTCATCGCATCCATTAGTTAACTCTGAAATGCAAAAATACGACATCAAGTAGAGAATTTCCAGAGCTTGTTATACAGAAAGACCCATGGATATTTTTTCTGCCTTTTTTTGAATAGCCCCAGGAGATCAACATTGACACCACATTCATCTCTCAGAATCAGTTGAGAGCTGTTTAATTCCATGCGGCAGTTACGTGTTTCATCAATTAATAATACCATTTGTCATCTTTAAAACTTGTTCTGAGCAAACACAGTCATTTATTTAGACAGGGTCCTGTTCCAAGTACCGCAATAATCCAAATACCCTCTTTTTTTTAAATGAAAAGTCATTACCTTCCTGAATAGTATCTAATAACTTTTGTTGAGTAGTAAATTTTACAATTATTCAGTAAGCCTAAGTTTTGCAAGAAATGATTTTAAGCATTCAGCTCAAACATTGGCCTCATTGAAGTCTTAGTCCTTGTCTTGCATTGGCGTGGTGTTATGGGATACCCTTCCTCTCACTAATCTCTTACTCTCTGGAACATAATGTATGTACCCTAACTGTGTGCATTAGTGTTACTGATGTTGCAGTCAGAGGAAGTTTCCTGAATGTTTGCAAATCATGTAACTGAAGTGGGACTGGTATTCACCTAGTGGGACATGGAAAACCAAAAAACCACATCCAGGCTGGTCAGTATACTGGCTCTTCTTAATCCACCACGTGGATTCAATCTGGGGATGGAACACCTTTCAGATGTCTTGCCTCATGGATGAAGCCCACACTGTTTCCCATAGTGTAGAATGCTATTATGTCCAGGTGAAGAAAGTTCTTTTGGAGAAATAACGAGTTGTTTAAAGTGTTATACAGAAAATTTTCCCAAGAATGCCATATGATGTCTTAATTTTAGAATTTTACACACACACACACACACACACACACACACACACACACACACACACACACACACACACACAATAAATACTCAAAACACACAATTTCAAGGTTGTACAACACTGTCTCGTATTTTGAGGTTTCATTTCTCAACAGTGCCCAACAGGAAAGGGGGGGGGGGGGGGGGGGAAATCTGCATAATGAACTAATTACTCAAGATTCACATTTAAGGAATACTCTGATATAAAAAATAGTTTACAGTGTCACCATTATTTAAATATGATTCTGTAGGAGTTTTTGTGGAATGAGGAAATAAATTTCATTTTTATCATTCACAAAGGGTTTAAAAAATATTCATGAGCTTTTGGTAAGCTGAAACATGGATGGCATTTAAATATGCCAGTTCAGCATAAATTACTCCAAGGCTTGAAACCCTCCCCTGCACGATTTCTGCAGTAATGCTGTAGCTGGAATTATCGAAAGTGCTTGCAACATATAGCAAATTAGTGATAGCAACATCAAGAACTCAAAGACAACAAACTACTATAGTTTCTTTAAATTAAAATTTAAGGAATAATCTACATGATGCTTCATGTAAAGGAGCACACAACAGTATATTCTGCAAATATAAATCTTGATATATATGATTCCAAGACTTACCAAGCGGGAAAGCGCCGGCAGACAGGCACATGAACAAAACACACACACAGAATTACTAGCTTTCGCAACCGATGGGTGCTTCTTCAGGAAGGAGAGGGAAAGACGAAAGGATGTGGGTTTTAAGGGAGAGGGTAAGGAGTCATTCCAATCCCGGGAGCGGAAAGACTTCCCTTAGGGGAAAAAAAGGACAGGTGTACACTCGCGCGCGCACACACACACACATATATCCATCCGCACGTACACAGACACAAGCAGACATATTTAAAGGCAAAGAGTAAGGGCAGAGATGTCAGTCGAGGCGGAAGTACAGAGGCAAAGAAGTTGTTGAAAGACAGGTGAGGTATGAGCGGCAGCAACTTGAAATTAGCGGAGGTTGAGGCCTGGCGAATATCGAGAAGAGAGGATATACTGAAGGGCGAGTTCCCATCTCCGGAGTTCGGATAGGTTGGTGTTTGTGGGAAGTATCCAGGTAACTCGGACGGTGTAACACTGTGCCAAGATGTGCTGGCCGTGCATCAAGGCATGTTTAGCCACAGGGTGATACTCATTACCAACAAACACTGTCTGCCTGTGTCCATTCATGCGAATGGACAGTTTGTTGCTGGTCATTCCGACATAGAAAGCGTCACAGTGCAGGCAGGTCAGTTGGTAAATCACGTGGGTGCTTTCACATGTGGCTCTCCCTTTGATCGTGTACACCTTCCGGGTTACAGGACTGGAGTAGGTGGTGGTGGGAGGGTGCATAGGACAGGTTTTACACCGGGGGCGGTTGCAAGGGTAGGAGCCAGAGGGTAGGGAAGGTGGTTTGGGGATTTCATAGGGATGAACCAAGAGGTTACGAAGGTTAGGTGGACGGCGGAAAGACACTCTTGGTGGAGTGGGGAGGATTTCATGAAGGATGGGTCTCATTTCGGGGCAGGATTTTAGGAAGTCGTATCCCTGCTGGAGAGCCACATTCAAGGTCTGATCCAGTCCCGGGAAGTATTCTGTCACAAGTGGGGCACTTTTGGGGTTCTTCTGTGAGAGGTTCTGGGTTTGAGGGGATGAGGAAGTGGCTCTGGTTATCTGCTTCTGTACCAGGTTGGGAGGGTAGTTGCGGGATGCGAAAGCTGTTTTCAGGTTGTTGGTGTAATGGTCGAGGGATTCAGGACTGGAGCAGATTCGTTTGCCACGAAGGCCTAGGCTGTAGGGAAGGGACCGTTTGATATGGAATGGGTGGCAGCTGTCATAATGGAGGTACTGTTGCTTGTTGGTGGGTTTGATGTGGACGGATGTGTGCAGCTGGCCATTGGACACATGGAGGTCAACGTCTAGGAAATTGGCATGGGATTTGGAGTAGGACCAGGTGAATCTGATGGAACCAAAGGAGTTGAGGTTGGAGAGGAAATTCTGGAGTTGTTCTTCACTGTGAGTCCAGATCATGAAGATGTCATCAATAAATCTGTACCAAACTTTGGGTTGGCAGGCTTGGGTAACCAAGAAGGCTCCCTCTAAGCGACCCATAAATAGGTTGGCATACGAGGGGGCCATCCTGGTACCCATGGCTGTTCCCTTTAATTGTTGGTATGTCTGGCCTTCAAAAGTGAAGAAGTTGTGGGTCAGGATGAAGCTGGCTAAGGTGACGAGGAAAGAGGTTTTAGGTAGGGTGGCAGGTGATCGGCGTGAAAGGAAGTGCTCCATTGCAGTGAGGCCCTGGACGTGCGAGATATTCGTGTATAGGGAAGTGGCATCAATGGTTACAAGGATGGTTTCCGGGAGTAACAGACTGGGTACGGATTCCAGGCGTTCGAGAAAGTGGTTGGTGTCTTTGATGAAGGATGGGAGACTGCATGTAATGGGTTGAAGGTGTTGATCTACGTACGCATTCTAGTCAACACAATCTGGAACCACAACACCCCAATTCAGTAGTTAACCTTTCCTCCAAACCCCTCTCCCAATCCGAAACCTCTGTCCTATCCAAAGGCCTCACCTTCAGCCCCACTCCCAGGTTCAACCAAACTGCCCTTGTCAAGGATTTACTGTCCTCCACTCGTAGTCTCTGCTGGAAATATCACTTTGCCACAAAGAAAAACAATCCTGATCCCACTCCTAATGATCCAACTCCCCAAGACACTATCCAAATTGAACCCTGCCTGCAACAGTTCCGTCCTCCATCACAGCGGGACCCACCTCCTCTTCCTCAAAATCACCCTCTCAGAACCTTCCAGGAATTTCTCACTTCCAGCCTTGCCTCTCAATTTTTCTTGAAAAACCTTAATCCTACTCCCAACATCACCACAGCCGAATCCCAGGCTATCCGTGATCTGAAAGCTGACCGATCCATCATCATTCTTCCGGCTGACAAGGGTTCCACGACCGTGGTACTTGATCGTCGGGAGTATGTGGCTGAGGGACTGCGTCAGCTTTCAGACAACTCTACATACAAAGTTTGCCGAGGTAATCCGATTCCTGATGTCCAGGCGGAGCTTCAAGGAATCCTCAGAACCTTAGGCCCCCTACAAAACCTTTCACCTGACTCCATCAAACTCCTCACCCCACCGACACCTCGCACCCCTACCTTCTACCTACTTCCTAAAATTCACAAACCCAAACATCCTGGCCGCCCCATTGTAGCTGGTTACCAAGCCCCCACAGAACGTATCTCTGCCTACGTAGATCAACACCTTCAACCCATTACATGCAGTCTTCCATCCTACATCAAAGACACCAACCACTTTCTCGAACGCCTGGAATCCTTACCCAGCCTGTTACCCCCGGAAACCATCCTTGTAACCATTGATGCCACTTTCCTATACACAAATATCCCACACGTCCAGTGCCTCGCTGCAATGGAGCACTTCCTTTCACGCCGATCACCTGCCACCCTACCTAAAACCTCTTTCCTCGTCACCTTAGCCAGCTTCATCCTGACCCACAACTTCTTCACTTTTGAAGGCCAGACATACCAACAATTAAAGGGAACAGCCATGGGTACCAGGATGGCCCCCTCGTATGCCAACCTATTTATGGGTCGCTTAGAGGGAGCCTTCTTGGTTACCCAAGCCTGCCAACCCAAAGTTTGGTACAGATTTATTGATGACATCTTCATGATCTGGACTCACAGTGAAGAACAACTCCAGAATTTCCTCTCCAACCTCAACTCCTTTGGTTCCATCAGATTCACCTGGTCCT
This sequence comes from Schistocerca gregaria, assembly GCF_023897955.1. Classification (NCBI taxonomy): domain Eukaryota; kingdom Metazoa; phylum Arthropoda; class Insecta; order Orthoptera; family Acrididae; genus Schistocerca; species Schistocerca gregaria. Next base: position 254,765,501 of record NC_064924.1, on the reverse strand, counting down.
ACACCAAATCCCATACCACTTTCCTAGACGTTGACCTCCATGTGTCCAATGGCCAGCTGCACACATCCGTCCACATCAAACCCACCAACAAGCAACAGTACCTCCATTATGACAGCTGCCACCCATTCCATATCAAACGGTCCCTTCCCTACAGCCTAGGCCTTCGTGGCAAACGAATCTGCTCCAGTCCTGAATCCCTCGACCATTACACCAACAACCTGAAAACAGCTTTCGCATCCCGCAACTACCCTCCCAACCTGGTACAGAAGCAGATAACCAGAGCCACTTCCTCATCCCCTCAAACCCAGAAACTCTCACAGAAGAACCCCAAAAGTGCCCCACTTGTGACAGAATACTTCCCGGGACTGGATCAGACCTTGAATGTGGCTCTCCAGCAGGGATACGACTTCCTAAAATCCTGCCCCGAAATGAGACCCATCCTTCATGAAATCCTCCCCACTCCACCAAGAGTGTCTTTCCGCCGTCCACCTAACCTTCGCAACCTCTTGGTTCATCCCTATGAAATCCCCAAACCACCTTCCCTACCCTCTGGCTCCTACCCTTGCAACCGCCCCCGGTGTAAAACCTGTCCTATGCACCCTCCCACCACCACCTACTCCAGTCCTGTAACCCGGAAGGTGTACACGATCAAAGGGAGAGCCACATGTGAAAGCACCCACATGATTTACCAACTGGTCTGCCTGCACTGTGACGCTTTCTATGTCGGAATGACCAGCAACAAACTGTCCATTCGCATGAATGGACACAGGCACACAGTGTTTGTTGGTAATGAGGATCACCCTGTGGCTAAACATGCCTTGATGCACGGCCAGCACATCTTGGCACAGTGTTACACCGTCCGAGTTATCTGGATACTTCCCACCAACACCAACCTATCCGAACTCCGGAGATGGGAACTCGCCCTTCAGTATATCCTCTCTTCTCGATATCCGCCAGGCCTCAACCTCCGCTAATTTCAAGTTGCCGCCGCTCATACCTCACCTGTCTTTCAACAACTTCTTTGCCTCTGTACTTCCGCCTCGACTGACATCTCTGCCCTTACTCTTTGCCTTTAAATATGTCTGCTTGTGTCTGTGTACGTGCGGATGGATATATGTGTGTGTGTGTGCGCGCGCGAGTGTACACCTGTCCTTTTTTTCCCCTAAGGGAAGTCTTTCCGCTCCCGGGATTGGAATGACTCCTTACCCTCTCCCTTAAAACCCACATCCTTTCGTCTTTCCCTCTCCTTCCTGAAGAAGCAACCATCGGTTGCGAAAGCTAGTAATTCTGTGTGTGTGTTTGTGTGTTTTGTTCATGTGCCTGTCTGCCGGCGCTTTCCCGCTTGGTAAGTCTTGGAATCTTTGTTTTTAATATATTTTTCCCATCTGGAAGTTTCTTTCCATTATATATATATATATATATATATATATATATATATATATATATTAAAAATAAAGATTCCAAGACTTACCAAGCGGGAAAGCGCCGGCAGACAGGCACATGAACAAAACACACAAACACACACACAGAATTACAAGCTTTCGCAACTGGCAGTTGCTTCGTCAGGAAGGAAGGAAGGAGAGGGAAAAATGAAAGGGTGTGGGTTTTAAGGGAGAGGGTAAGGAGTCATTCCAATCCCGGGAGCGGAAAGACTTCCTTAGGGGGGGAAAAAAAAAAAGAAAGAAAAAAAAAAAAAAAGAAAGAAAGAGGGACAGGTGTACGCGCGCGCGCGCGCGCACACACACACACACACACACACACACACACACACACACACACACACACACACATATCCATCCGCACATACACAGACACAAGCAGACATATTTAAGGCAAAGAGTAAGGGCAGAGATGTCAGTCGAGGCGGAAGTACAGAGGCAAAGAAGTTGTTGAAAGACATGTGAGGTATGAGTGGCGGCAACTTGAAATTAGCAGAGGTTGAGGCCTGGCGGATATCGAGAAGAGAGGATATACTGAAGGGCGAGTTCCCATCTCCGGAGTTCGGATAGGTTGGTGTTGGTGGGAAGTATCCAGATAACTCTGACGGTGTAACACTGTGCCAAGATGTGCTGGCCGTGCATCAAGGCATGTTTAGCCACAAAACAAAGATTCCAAGACTTACCAAGCGGGAAAGCGCCGGCAGACAGGCACATGAACAAAACACACAAACACACACACAGAATTGCTAGCTTTCGCAACCGATGGTTGCTTCTTCAGGAAGGAGAGGGAAAGACGAAAGGATGTGGGTTTTAAGGGAGAGGGTAAGGAGTCATTCCAATCCCGGGAGCGGAAAGACTTCCCTTAGGGGGGGAAAAAAAAAGAACAGGTGTACACTCGCACGCACACACACACACGCACACACACACACACACACACACACACACACACACACACACACACACACACACACACATATCCATCCGCACATACACAGACACAAGCAGACATATTTAAGCAAAGAGTCTTGGAATCATATATATATCCAACTTATAATGGCCAAGCATCAGCCATCAAAATAACCCCAATGAAGATCACCTTCCATCTCCCAAAATGTTCACAGGTGTACAAGCAATCATGTAACATCACTTTTCTTTTGTTGTTCAGTATGAATTTCACTTCTCTTAAATTATTATTTGAACTATAATTATCAGTAACTATTTTAACATGAACTGAAAGAGTTCACTAACTTTATTTTTTCTTCATTGGGACCAGTTATCTGCACCAGCCTCTCCTTTGCACCAGGATTAACTGAAACCGATAAAAGTAGTATGTTAATATACAGACCACTCAGAGGTCATATCAATTAGTCAATTTCGTACTGACAGTATTATTGCAGGTTATCTGTGTCAGGAGGATGTAGTGTAAATATTCATTCAAAATTTTCATGTTTTGCACTTGCTAATTACTGTATTAAATATATTTATTATATAGCCTTTACAAACTTAACTTAATTTTTTTGCAGGGAATCTACACGAGAATGCACTAGTTTCAATCTATCATCATAACTGTGTCACACAACACAAATGGCCTTACAAAACTCAAATTGGAAAGTAATTAATGAAGATCTTAAAACATTGCAGTAAATTTAGTTACATATGAGGGCGAATCCGAAAGTAAGTTACACTAGCCCGTCGCGATAGCATGCTGTGTGTTGTGACCGTGGCCAATGTGTAGCATGTGACAATAACTGCTGACACGTCCAATAGGACAATCCCATCACGTTCTGCATGCAGGGTGGGTTAGGCTCAATGGTGTATCAACTGGATGTTCACTCTAAACTGGAGTGAATAATGATCAGATTTCTATGGGTTAAATGGCTGAATTGCACAGACATTCACTGTACATTCACTGTGATACTGCTGTACATGGTCAGCATGCAATCTCTCACCCATGTACTGTGAATGGAGTAAGAAATTTGTCAAATATCACGATGGCACGTCTGCAACTTCCAGTACATTGCTAATGTTGATCGTGTGGATGTGATCATTAGAAAGGATCAGTGCGTAACACTGCAGGAAATTGCCAGCATGCTGAATATTTCCTATGGTATTGTGTTGTCCATTGTTCACCAACACCTTTGATATCAAACCGTGAGCCAGATGGAGCCCATGGCTGCTCAAAAGCGACAATGTTTCCAATAATCACTGGAATTTTCGTAATGGTGTGTTCTGTGATTATTCATCACAGGGGATGAAATGTGGGTCTACCATTTCATCTCCGAAACAAACAGAATGTTAATGCGATGAGAGCACAATACATCACCACAAAAAAAGAAGGCCAAAATCCAACATTCAGCAGGAAAGGTGAAGGCCACTGTGTACTTCGACATGCAAATGGTGTGGTGCAAATGGAATTTATGCTGCAAAGGCACAACACTCAACTCTGCTTCATATTGTCAAACGTTGCAACGGACGCATAAAGCAATTAAAGAAAAGCAGTGGGAAAAATTGGGTGCAAGTGTGATTTTGGTGCACAACAATGCAACATCACACTCAGTCGACCAAACGTCAGAACTGCTGCAGCTTTTAAAGTAGGAGGTACGGCAATATCCTCCATACAGAACAGACCTAGTGCCATGTAATTATCATGCGCTGGGCAAGATGAAAGGGGATGTCAGTAGACTAGGATTCCGAAATGAGGAGGTGAAAGCAGCTGTATTCAGGTGGTTACACAGCGCTGGCAGGATTCAAAAATCTGGTTACCCGTTCCGAGAAATGTTTACTGTCTCTTGACGACTGACTAGGTGGAAAAGAGAACTTACATTGTATGTAGCCATAGCATGTTGCCTATGTGAATGTGGTTTATTAAGTTCCTAACTTGGAAGTGTAACTAACTATCTGATTCACCTCTTACATTACAAGTACACATAGTAAGAGCTACAATTTGTCATTCAACACCAAAACAAAACAATATAAATTTAGTGATCACACATGCAGTTCTTTATGTCCTAAGTCAATTTTTCTCACAGCTATTGGATTTGTGGGTACGAAATCAGTATTTCTGCAAGGGCCTATATGCTGGCTAAAATTAGAGATCAGTATATGGGAGTAGAAGCAGTCACTTACACTATAAAATATTTTTAATGTTAAGGAAAGTCACCTGCAACCTGATTTAAGAATTGATGTCAGAGAGCAAAATACTAAGAATTAAGTGGGTTGGCAGTGAGATTATGACCTTATGACAAAAATTCTACACGTTTTCTTATACAAATAACAGCATCAGATTTAAATGCCAAAGACATGCTACAGACACACACTTCACATTAACATGCAAGTCACACAGAAAATAATATTTTCATATCAATTTGTCTATTTTGCAGTGAAAAGGTGTTTCACAATCAGTAAAAGTATTCTCACTGCCTAAAATTGATTCTTTAATCATTTTTAAATCATCTCCACGAGTTTCTCCAGTACTAGAATTGACTTCAACAAAACAAAAACAACAACAACCTGTAAATGCCTGACAGTTAACAAAAAACCAAAATCCAGAAATGTATGGGCTGTGGCTTTCAGTCAGTACTTTTGAGCCTCTGTATGAGGTAATTCTTTGATTCCAGTTTATTCAGTAGCCAGTATGTGTTTTGAAGTGTAACACTGTCCACGGCAACTAACAGCTAAAGAAACTACAATTTTTTTTACTGGGAAAGACAGGAGCCACAGCTTGTTTGTGTGTGTAAAACAGAAAACCACCTACAAGTAAGTAAGCAAAACAGGACAAATAAATTTTTCAGAAAAAATTTCTCCGGAATGCACTTTAACTAAAACTACAGTTTATGTGCCATTCATTACGTAGTCCACTTTCATACTATCTGCTGTTGCATGTTCAAATTGAACTGACAATTTTGGCTTGGTTTGGCTTGGAAAAACGAAGTTATTTTCACAACTTTTTAGCACATAATACTTGGATATCACCAGACCCCTTTTAATGGGTGCTGTTGTGAGATTAGAGTGCATATTTGTTAGATTCTGAAGGTGGTTGTAATTCTGCTAAAAATATGTCACATTTGTTGAGTAAACAAGAGATTTTGGAAGCTCCAGAAGGAGAACCTGATTATGGGTCAGCGGGAGAAATATCTTTCTGCAAACAGGTTGAAGAAGTTCTTGTTATGGGGCAGCTACAACATTACAGGTCCATTTTGAAAACTGAAGAAATGCAGGGCAGTTGCTTATAATCCACACACCTTTAGTTTGTACAAAATACAATTACAATTTAGTTATGCTTATTTGTTTTTATCTTTTCTTTTTTTTATAGAGGAAACTGATAACAAAGCAGCATCCAACATGGGTTTCCAAGATTTGATCGGAGAAGACGAAACAATATATTGGCAAAGCAAGCACGAAAGAAAGAAGCTGGTATTGCCTTGATGTAACATACTTTTCTGTTTGCCAGAATACTTCAGACTTTTCCATACAGAAGCCAATGTCACACAAAAAACTTTTGTTTTCGAGCTGCTTTAATGAAACATTCAATTCCAAAGGGTGTATATATTATTTTGGGACACCCTGGATCGGCCACCCCTAACAGAGGCTGTACATGCAAGAGCGTCTAAGTGCCAAAAGTGGACACTAAACTCTGGGCCTCTGTTGTGCACTGATGGACATACTATCACATTTTTGACAACCATTTGTTGACTTATTTACAGGACAAAGTCAACTTTGCTGAATTTCCATAACAGAATAAGTTACAGTTCGCATCTTGCTGTTTTATTTTCTCATCAATGAGAACTTTTGCCTCTATACAGTGCAACTGTATCTGCTTATCAACAATCCTGAAATATCAAGCAAATTTTATAATCTTGAACTGACACAAATATTGACTCTTTTGCAGATATGGGTATATATTGGGTAGGTACAGACACTCGACTTATGTTTTCCTACAATGTTGTGAATGCCCGAGTGCTTCCTTAGCTGCCAACCTCTCACTGCTGCTGTCGAGTAACTTCATTCGCTGAAAACCCCATATCAATATCTTGAATCATTTATGAGAATGAGAATTATGACCACATAATTTTGGTGGGCAAGGATGTGAATGGGTGCGTCACGCACTAGCATCCTTCAAATATAAAGCCCAATAACCCAAGAATAAAATGAGATCCTTTAACTATCACTTTTACATAAAATTTTGCACAATGTTATAGTTAATTGAATGCTGGACAGTAAATATTATGGATTACAAACATAAATTCAGTTCCTTATCAAGTGAAGATGTCCTGCTAGATGTGCAAAAACTGAATTTTCTTCACCTAACAGTTTGTAGATCAGCCAGAACACCTTCTCTCAGCACAAGCTCCAGCATTTGGTGAGCAGTACAGCAATAAGAAAAGCACCCTCAGCACAGACTGTAATGAGCTTGTCTATGGCAGTGAGAGTGTTAATTACCTACTATGACATGCTGAGCTACTGAAAGAGAGAGTATCAATGACGCACTGACAATTTTTCTAAGAATCTGACAAACATTTGCACTAAATTAAATATTACAATATATCATCTAACATCTTCCAGACCATTATTATTATTATTATTATTATTATTATTACTATTATTTTAAATCACAGAAAGACATTGCTCTGTTAGGAAGCATTTAGCTCAATGTTAAAAGCAATTTACACTATAATCTAACTGCTTCCAAGCATGAATGTTAAAATGCAATGTGTGTGTGTGTGTGTGTGTGTGTGTGTGTGTGTGTAGCCTTTTCATATATGGTACAGTGAATATATCTTTCCTTTGCTGAAGGTCTAGTTTTTATCCCTTCTTTATTTTAATCATAACAACTGTATTCCAATTTACAAATGGACTCCCTCTACTTAACAATTTAAAAAGATAATGATTAAGTGAGATTATATTTGGAGGATATATTACAACTAAATGCTATATTTGTTCTTAGTTGGACAGCTTGCTAATTTCACTGATGATATGTTGAAGTGAACTTATTTATTTATACTACTGCGAGCATAATTTGAAAACAATCTCAGAGTCAGTTGCCAAATAATGTTGCACTCTCATTTTTCTTGGCAAGTCTTAGAGGCCATAAGGCATCTAGAAAACACAGACACTTGTTTAGCAAATATGGGACATGCATAAAATTCAGCCTATACTTCACTGAAAGAGCACATGCTGGCATGGTAGCTTGATAGGATAACCGCTAAACAGAAGTCTTAATATGGAAACCCTGCAAATGTTACACACCTACCCTGAAATGGAGCACATCACAGTGACAATGTAACGACTACTAGACTTTAAAATTAACTGTCACAGAACATCTATACGATTTCCATTTGTTATGCAATAAGGAGAACTTTTATAAAAATTTATGCACTTCAGAAACATACAAACAACACATTATTCATATATTTCTGCTCTCCATAGTTGGATGTATCTGTAGTAAATCATGGCAATGTAGTTACAGGCAATACAATACAAGCAAAGAGCACAGTACTGTTAGTTGAAAATGAGTTCACCAGCAACACACTTGTTAAATAATTATCAAGTGAATTTCCATGCTACATGAAGACAGTTAAGTGCTGCAAACTTTAAACTCAAAAGCGAGTATGTTTTACCTCGCTGAAATGATATGATCGTTTCACTCAGCTCTTCTATCATGTGGACTCTGCGCCCTTTGATGCCCATCACTACACACAACCATGAAAACACATTTACACTTCATATGAAAACATAGCGAGTTTCTTATTAAAAAAAATCATTATATGAATTATGATCTTGAATTTTCAATTATGTGACTTCATTAAGAAAGTAATCATTGTTAAAAAGAAAAAGAAAAACAGGTCAATGTAAAGGAGAAACAAATCTTATTGCTGAACGCACCCAATACATGTTACACATACTATCAAGCATATAAAATATTAAAAAGTATATAATGTGAAAGTTTACTAGCAAACACTTAATACTGAAAAAAAATCCAGTAAATTACCCTTTGTATGATATGGAGAGCAGTTTACAGATAAGCACACTTATCACTAAGCTTCCTAAACAGTCACATTTTGAAAAATAGTGGAAATTCAAATTGGCACAGCAGGAAACTTCGCAAAAGTATAAGATCTTTTTTTTTTATCATATGTGTGTTGTCTTTAAACTTCAAAAATGTTTTCAATGTATTAATTTCTTATTCTTTGTCTTCAACAAAATATTAAAATACTAAAGAAATATATTTAATCAATAATTAGGCTATATTAAAAATAAATTATAGTCCAATCAAAATTACTTAGTAGCTGACCCAAACACTACTGGATCATTCCATCCAAGATGCTGAATTGCATCTCCTACACAAGTATTAAAACCACAGAGATCAGCTTTGCACATTGCATGAAGCTGAATTTTTGAATTAATCATTGCAACTGTGTCACCAAAGTGATAGATATAACAATCATCCATAGTATAGCGCCCTTGCACAGTGCTTGGTGTATATACCCTACGTGTGGATGGCGTAACTTGTTAAATGCAGTTTTTTTTTTTTAAAAAAAAACTATTCAACATACTGTTATTATTTTTATTCAAATAATTGATTTAAATGTATTTGTTTTCCAATATTTTGCTGCATAATTTTGAAAATCTTATTAACTTTTTATTTGCTCTAACTTAAATTTCCTTGTGTTGCCTGTAATCTGCAAACACAACCAGGACTGCTCGTCTACTGGTAATGCGGCACCTCTAATAGCCAGTGTGAGCATAGTTTCAGGCAACCAATGATGGCGAGAAATCAATTTTCTTTTAGAGCGGAAACTGAAATTCTTCCACCTTGCCATGAACAAAGCAATTTGATTTTAGTTCTACACCAAATTGTTGATTGTTGTTTTCTCGCATATTAGTGCATTGCACATCACAAAGTCATGATTACGTTAGGGAATCAGTTTATGGGGAACATCACTAGTTCAATATTTATTGGGCAATAATATTGTGTCCATACATTGTCAAAAGTGTGAGGCCAAGAACAGCACAGTACTACTCGACCTTCAGAGAATATATATTGGTGCTAGATGAGGTGGGCTTTGTCTGTTCTGCAACTGAGTTCCTAGCTTTGCAAAACGTGCAGGAATTATGCTGACAAGACGAAAGAAGTTTGAAGAGCTTCCTGCAAAAATTTCTGTGGGCCACGGGGCTCATTTGCTACAGCATAGATTTGTACACCACAATAAAGACAAATTAACAAATTAAACAAGCTTGTAATTTACCATGCATTTGAACTGTTTTCTATGTACTTCTCTACTGTAACAACTCTTGCAAATGAAAGAACACAATCTTTTACTGATTACTAATGGAAAGCTTACATGATCTTATGTCACAGTGTGACAACTGTTAAAAGATTTTAAAAAGTCTGCTCGTTGGACAGCCGACTTTATCTTATTTGCCAATACTGCAAACTGCTGTAAGTAAAATAAACATTTCTGCTTGCTGTCATGACACCACGATCTTCAGTTTCCTCTACTATTGTGAATAACTGAATATTTGGAGTTTCCTTTACAGTCAGTAACCATTTCTCAAAATACCACAAGATTCTTTGCTACACTTCCTACATCACACACAATCTTCTATCATTCACTTTTTACAGTTCTGTGAGGAAATTCATTCCAAGCAATTTGCATCTCTCTCCCCATCTCGGCAGGCAATTCCGTTTATTGCACAATAGTAACCTTACACTATACTATGTATTGGCCAATGTATGATTTTTAAAGCTCTGCAGTCTTCTTCAAAATTTTGCACAATATGTCATTCCATTCTCAAACAGACAGTATTACTGCACAATACTCTGCATTATGCAATAATTATTGGGCATCAGAGGGTGCCTTAAATTCAGGGCTACAAAATGTCTTATTTGCCGCTGTTCACTCAGTGATCACTTATTACCAACTATCAACAGAGCATCATCTATATCTGTCAGTTATACCTTGCAGCAGCTGTTTCCAACATTGCTCTGCACTAGTCATTAACACCATTTGTTACATGACCCATCATGTTTATGGGCCACCTGTAACTGAGCAGTAGCCTACAACAACTGTGGCAACACTGTAGCAGAAAGTGGCACACTTCAACTAACAAGTAATTTCAATTGGACTATAAGTAATTTTGGAAAATTTTATGTACTTGTGTATGAAGCAGTTTGTGAAAAATGTATTTCAGAGGTTGTGACAGTACACAATCAGCTTGAATTAAATTCACAAAGTCGAGCAACAGAGAACATGAAATTTCCTGTACCCTCATTATCTACAAATGAGGAAGTGTGTATACAAATAATTTTATTATAATGTCAACAATAATTAAATGGACAAAAACTCATTTATATGTAGATGATATCTAATGTATGTTCAAATATTTGTTTGAATTATTATTTGTTTTAAGGTGCTCTTTGCTTGGTGTGCAGCAGATGAGAGTTTGACAGCACAAATGCCTACCAGGTGCTGCATGGAACTACCAACACAGCACGGAGCGCCAAGGAGGACCTGAGAGTGTTATATCTGTACATAATTTTAGAAAAAAACAATAACAACATAAAATTATTTTGAAATTGTCAATTTAGTATGAGCCTTGCTATTGCCCAATTTAGATACCTAACTTTATGTGTGTGCAATAAAACTTCATTAATTTCACAATTTTCTACATGCCTGGAGCAGCAAATGTAGGAAAAAAATCATCTTTTAAAATAATAAACAGTAAGTCAGCTGCAAAATGGAAGCTTTATTAAAATCCTTTTACTATGGTTTCAACATTTCATAGATGTCTTCTTCGGAAATATTGACAACTGGGTTAAATGTTGTGGCAGACATATGTTAAAATACAGCCGAAAGGTGTTAGTCAAATATAAAATTTCGCCTGCACAACGACTAAACCATGTACAACATGACTTATTTGGTATTTCCTCACCAACATACAGCTTGTGCACTGCGCATTGTGCTCATTTTAATTATTATGAAGTTGAAATTTTATATCTAACGCCTTCGGCTATATTTTAACGTACCTCTGCCACATGAATCCAGCTGTCAATATATCTACCTGAAGAAGACATTTTTACAAGCGGCGAGACCTTGGTAAAAGGGTTTTAATAAACCTTCCGTTTTGCAACTGTTTGGCTGTTTATTATTTCTACAAAAAAGGGGGTAAATCACTACTGGTTTAGATTTTAGTACTAACATACCGAAAAGTGAAACTGCAGTTCTCGGAGAAAAACAAGGTGTAACTAAATCCCCTTGTACAGCCTTTGAGGACAGATTGAGTACACCAAAACAAGAAAGAAAAAAAAAGTTTAGTATACATTGATACACAGTTTCTAAAATGCATACCTTAAGCACTATGAGCACTTTTTTCCGTCTTTGATACCATGAAATATCTCTTTTACTAAACAAGTGCTCATAGCTCTTAATGTACACATTTTACTCTCCATATTTACCAGACAATTTCCTTTCTTTCTTTTTTTCATTTCAATCTCTAAGAGTGAAGATCTTGCAGTGGAACAGATGTATTTCATAGTATGGAAGATGAAAGAGCTCATAGCTCTTATGGTATGCATTGCTGCTGTTGTTGTTGTTGTCGTCGTCTTCAGTCCTGAGACTGGTTTGATGCAGCTCTCCATACTACCCTATCCGGTGCAAGCTGCTTCATCTCCCAGTACTTACTGCAACCTACATCCTTCTGAATCTGCTTAGTGTATTCATCTCTTCATCTCCCTCTACGATTTTTACCCTCCACGCTGCCCTCCAATGCTAAATTTGTGATCCCTTGATGCCTCAGAAAATGTCCTACCTACCGGTCCCTTCTTGTCAAGTTGTGCCACAAACTCCTCTTCTCCCCAATTCTATTCAATACCTCCTCATTAGATATGTGATCTACCCACATTTACAAGAGTTTTTTCTTGTTTTGGTCTAAGGAACCCCTCCTCAAAGGCTGTTAAGGGAATTTAATTACTCCTGTATAATAAAGAAAGGAGAAGTTCGAATTCCATAAATGTTACAATTGTAGGTTTAGAAAATTCATAAATGAGAAGACAGACATTTAAAAACAAAATCTCACATTTCATTGTGTATATATGCAGACTGAAGCAACAAATGAAAATTTGAACCCAGACCACGATTTCAACCCAGGTCTCGTGCTCACTAGGCAGAGGCACTAACCACTATGCCACCCTGGCACAGTAGTTTCATACATGTGCAAAGAATACCCTAGCACGCCTCCCTACTCAATCTAAAATCCCATTCACGACATAACTTTAATGTGCATATATACATCATGGATGTTTGAGTGGTTTGATGCAGCTCCCCAGCCTACTCTATCCTGTGCAAGCGGCTTCATTTCTGTGTAACTGCTGCAAGTTACATTCCTTTTAACCTGCTTACTGCATTCATGTCTAGGTCTAATGTATGCAAATGAAACTATTTCAAAATCGCTTTGGAAGTGACAACACACAATAACAGTTAATGGATCTCAGAACTATTGGACTGTATTTGCTGCTTACAAATAATGTAGAAAGAGCAATTTAAATTAAAAACAAAAACTTTACCTTTTCCCGAATCCGAGTTCCTTATAACTACCTCATCTTTGCAATAATTCTTTCCTGGTATTTTTGTTGGTTTAGCAAATTTCCCCGAGGCTTTTATGACTTCCCCTGGATTCAACAATGACGGTTGAGGTGTAGTTGGGGTAATGACTGCTTGGGCTAACGTTGTTGGAGAAAGAGAGAGTCCTGTTGCATCAGGTACTGGCAGCACTTCCTGCTAACATAAAACAAGGAAGCATATACTCAGAAGTCAACATCACTCACTGATATATTAAATGTTCCACCACTACTTACTTCAACAGCACTCAGTTTAGGACGATAATAATTATTCAGATCGTCACTGGACACCCAGTTTCTTGCTCTTAATTCTATTATTTCTAACAGGTGAATTCTAGACACATAGTCAACTTTCTCATCTTTACAGCCGTTCCTGAAAGCTACAAAACATCTATCCAACTGATCTGGAAAAGAAACAAAAAAGAAAATATTAACATCATTCACTGTGTTATGAGATAAGTAAATTGTCACTGTTGACATCAACAAGTGAACTGAGAGGTGAAAGATGTACTGAAAGATTTTCATTACAATTAGATAGGTAGTCATCTAAAAAACATATTCAGGTAATTCACTCACTGTGAAAAATCATATCTATGCCAAAAATGGCCACTGTTTCCATTACAGATTTACATAACCATTCACTGCTTTGTACTCACCTCTGTTATTAATCCACTTACAGCCTTCAGTGATTTCTGAGACATTGCTCTGTTTTTTATCATATTTAGTGGTTTAACGTTTGCACCTCAAAGAAAACACTTTACCTTTACAGGATACGTATTTCCTATTTACACAGTTTGAAGCAGCATCATCCCACTCCCTTCCTATAGCGACACTTACTTAACTTGGCTGTCTGCTGCCTACGACACATAAATATACCCAAACAGCTAACGCAGTTCATGGCACTGAATTTCAGTTGAACACTGCCTATCTAGTTACTTCCAGGGGCAGCAAGAACTTGCTTTACAATGTTTAAAAAAATTACTGAGCAAATTTAAAAATGTAAAATGCTGACATCTTGGGTTGTCGGGTGTTTTGGCTGATATCAGCATCGTTCTTGCAAGATATTTAGGTAACTTAGCTTGTAGCCTTTATCAGGTGCAACCTGAGACTGCTCCTCGAGTGGACCTGGTCCAGTATTTATGTCTGTGGCCTTCTCCCTCCACCGGCAGTAGCAGGCATTCTCTCTGCGGTCCGCGTCCACTTGCTGTGACCTGCTGGAGCACTGCCATTCAGTTTGCTGCCAGCCGAGGCTCTTGGCATTCCCTCTGCAGTCCGTGCCGTTTTATTTGCAATCCAGGTTAGAAATTTAGTCCAGTGAGTTTCCAGTTACCTTCATGCCATCAATCTTCACAGCAAGTCAACTTTCCAAATTCAAACCCAAACCTTTAGTATTAATTATTTTTGGTGTGCTGAAGACTTAGTTTTTCTCTCGTGGGAACTATCCACATACTCATAGATACGGACAATTAACAGAGTTTGTTTTACTGTGGGCAGTGGGCAGTGGGCAGTTATGTCCACTTAAAACATGAAGTCTGCAATCTGCTCCAGATGTTTTAATTTATGTTCCTGTACTTCTTTTTGGTTGGTGGTTAGTGTTTTAACATCCCGTCAACACCGAGGTCATTAGAGACGAAGGGTAAGCTTGAGTTAGGGAAGGAAATCGGCCGTGCCCTTTCAAAGGAACCATCCCAGCATTTGTCTGAAACGATTTAGGGAAATCGCGGAAAACCTAAATCAGGATGGCTGGAGACGGGATTGAACCGTCGTCCTCCCAAATGCGAGTAAAGTGTGTACTTCTTTTTCCTTCATAAATTTGAAAATAGTGAGTTTTAAATTGAAAATTTGTTCCAAGCATATGCATGGACTTAACTAACTTATTTTGCAGTAATATACGAATTTCCATACTCTTTGTTCAGTTCCACTGAAAAGTGTTGCAACTGACAATGGAATAATGAGGGTGACTTTAGGGATTTTTTTATTTACACCACCAATTTTTTCAAGTGCTCCGTGTCTGCAAATTTAGTACTAAGTACTTACTGGTGTATAGAACAATGAATCCCCTCTGATGATATTTGTAACTTTTTGCTCTTCCATTGTCATCTAAACGTTTAAATTCTCTCTGCATGGTACTGTAACATTATTTCATAGCAAATAAGCAGTACCTGTCGTTTATGCAAATTGAGAATTCTCATCCCTTTCTTCTGTCAGTCCCATTTACTTTAAAGGCTTGTGACAATAGATCACTAGACTACCTCTTTTTGCACGAACAGCCACTGGATATGTGAACGTCATTCATACCGTGAACAAATAGCAAAAGTTAAGCAGCACTGACACTGCAGTTCTGCCAAACTCAGAGTTGCACTCCCTGTACTCCGGAGAAGAACCAAGCAAACCTGAGTGACAGGCCAGGCATGGCCTCGGCATGCTCGCAGCCTGAACACTGCACGCATGAATTTTGAAACACCATGGCCAGCCCTGATCTAGCACTTACAAGCATGGTTCCCCCCATGTCCAATCTGGAGAACATCAAGTGGCTTGACACCTCAGAGGTTAAGTGTAACCCAAAGTTTTGAAGGCTAATTTTATATTCAGAGTTGGTGCTTTGAGAATAATTTACGGGAAAGAAGACAATTCAATGGTGCAGGAGTAGGAAATGAGAAGCTTAGAAAATTAAGCTTAGAAATAATGGTAGAAAAATATAAGATACCAGAAATTAAAGTCAACTAAATTACAAATATCATAAACAAGACCACAGTACAAGCTACTATGTCTACAGACATCATTTACACAGAACTGAATGAACGGCATGTGCAACACTGAAGGAACACTTCTGATCTGTTGCCCTCATGAACAGGAAGTACTGTGTGGCATGTGACTGTGGTGCCACCAGCAGCTGTGGTAGCTGTCAAAATGGTGGGCAAAGGTGAGATAGGAAAGACAAGATTTTTGATTGGGCTGAATTAGATGTATGAATCATATTAAATAATTTAAGGTGTGTGCATATGGTGCTTTTCACACACTACTGAGGGTACCTTTTGCGCAAAACCCCTACAGCCAATCAACACTAGTTATCTCGTTAATAGGGGATGTCATCACCTAATGCCCTAATAATGAATAGAGATTTCCAAGTGTAGACTATCAACCTCCAATCCAATACTGACTAACAAAATGTCACAATCTGCAATGTATGTAGCTTGGGGCACAGAAGCCACATTTGGCACGCACACATATTTAATGTCGCAAACAAAGACAGATTGCACTAAGAAGCAAGGATACTAATTGTGGTGTTGACAGTTCCTACGAGCAACTACAGAATGCACATGGATCTGCAGATGTACCATCCATTACATTTTAAAAGGCCAGTAAACTGCAATTCAGTTGGGCAGTGTCTCATATGATTCCCAGAGCCTGTAAATTATAGTCAACTTTGGCATCATGAATTTCGAAGTAACAGAAATAACACAAGCATCTGCAAACTTAAATTTATTTAAACTGTTGCCACACTTGTCATTTACATCACTGCATCCAGCATATGTATCATCCGGACAAGAATGGTGAGTATTAGATCCAGTGGATTATTGATATGTTTGTTGGTAGTATTTTGGAGCACACAGCCTTAAGCTATTAACACCAATTTTATTTGGACAAGTGTTTGGCACTGGTCAATCATGTGGAAGATAGTTTATTAGTGGTCACATCGTGTAGAATGCTACGAGATAATTACAGCTAAGACTGAAATAGGCAGTAGTGGAAAGATGTATGAGACAGGTCTTACACCTAGATCTATTACAGCAGTATGACCCATGGCACAATTGAATAACAACAAACAAGGCCATTTGCACATGTTAGATGAGCAGCAGAAAACCACTGCAGGAGGAGCAGGGAAGATATTTCTCATTTCACAGAGTGACAACAGGCAGTCAAAACTCAGGTAGAGAATGTGATTCAGTTGCTCCAGTCTGGGTGGTACTGAGTCACTAGGGGCATTCTCCCCCTGTGGCTAGTCAGTGTGAATGTTGGAGATTGTAGGTGACTGGGGAGACACGTGGGTGAAAGATCTGTTTTTGACAAGGTGGAAAGGATAAATTCAGTCTTGCGTCGGCCTCTGTGAGGCCCTCAGGATATCTGAGGAGGGACAGATTGTCAGTGCAGATGTGACAACCACATGTGGCTAGGCTGTATGAAAGGGACTTCATAGTGTGAAATGAGTGGAAATTTTCTAATGGTGATATTGTTTCTAGTTTTTAGATTTTATGTGAATGGATGTATTGGAGAAAGTCACCTATGAGGTAGAGGTCAACATCGAGGAACTGGCTTGTTGGGCTGAGGAGAACCACGTGTAACATATGAGGAAAAAGGTTCTGTCGGAATTTGGATAGGATATCCACACTCAGTGCAGATCACGAAAATTTCATCAATGGATCTGAACTGGGTGAAAGGTTTCTCAAGATGCACAATGAATAGGTGGTTGTAGGATGGTGTCATGCGAATGCCCATGGCTGTACCACGTATCTTTGTAGATGACGCATTCAATAGAGAAGTAAATTGAGATGAGCTTGTAGACAGTCGTGGTGGGTAAGGGGGAGGTTATAGGTTTGGAGTTGGGCACTGGGAAATGTAGTATTCAACAGCAGCAAGGTCATGGGAAATGAAGGCATTAGTATAGAGGAAGGTGGCATCAACAGTGATGAGCAATGTCCCATGTTGTAAAGTGACAGGAACTGTTCAGAGTCTGGAGTAGCTGGTTGATCTCTTTTATATAGAAGGCTGGGTTACAGGTAATAGGCTAAAGGTGTTAGTCCTCTAGGGCAGAGGTGCTCTACGTGGAGGCACAGCATCCAGCCACAATGGTACATCTTAAGTGGTTGGGCTTAAGTATTGTAAGAAGCACATAGAAAGGAGAAGTGCAGAAAGTGGTGGGGGTCAGGAGGGAGACAGACTCAGGGGAAAGGATCTGAGAAGGACCCAGGTATTTGAGGAGGGACTGGGTTGTACTGGATTTCTGGAATAGGGTCACTGTGGCAGGATTTGTACAGGTTATCGTCTGACAATTGGTGGAGACCCTCAGCCATGTACAATCGTTCACTTCACCCTGATCTTTTTACAACCTTTCCTCAATGTAGACCACCTAATGGATGGCTCCATCAGCATCTCCGACCACATCAGACCTACCAATCACTAACAATGGCTTCATTTCAACAGCTGTCTCCCATTCCTCACAAAAAAGACCCTTCAATACAGGTTAGTAACCTATCACAGTCACAACTGCAGTGATGAACCGTTCCTCTCAAATATGTCAAACGTGTTCCATTGAGGGCTCCACAGAACAAAATTAAACTTCCCTCTTGTCCAGACATCAATCTCCCACACTTTGTCTCCCCAGTCATTTACCAGACCAATATATTCAGTTACCGGCTACAAAGGAGTGTACTCCTTGTGACTCAGAAGAGGAAGGTATAAGACATGGCCAACCGATTCAGTTCATATTTGACACATCACTTATATACAACCTGAAACAAAAGACTAAGATATTTTTGTTTTACATTCATCCTATATTAAGAAAATCACCCATAAATTTCATGATATATAAATGACTCGAAATTGTCAAGAACAACAGATAATTTAAAACTAGCATTTTTCCATTATCATATATGCGTACAGCAAGTCTACATTTTCCTGCAAATCAAGAAAAGAAACTTATGATTGTTGCTTATGTATCCATAAGACAAATGCTATTTGACCAACATGGCTGCAGGGGAAGGGGGGAGGGGGGGGGGTAGTGCATCCAATGCATACTACAGTTTCTTTTCATATGTATTTTTTCCATATCAAAATTAATAGGAACGGAAGTGTTAATAACGTAACCATTTTCTCGAGTGACTTGGATTAGAAAATAATTAAAATTTTAAGCCTCCTTGTACAAAAACCATTCTGAATAACACTGCCGTGAATTTGTCACGCGTGAGCACAGACAGCTGACTGCCTGATGCTTGTTTGCAGTGAGGCACAATACAGTACTTCATTTGTTGGGAGGTTTCAAAATAGCAATGTGCTTCAGGAAACCCACCAGGAATAGCACAACTGTGCAAATGCGATGATCTGTAATGTAACTGATGATCAACGTTCAGGTCCTATTTATCAGATGTTATCATACACATGGTAAGCATCAAAATTAATTCCCAAAAATAAAATATTCTTAAACTTAAATCAAGTCTCCTTTCCAACAAAGCTTTGAAAGAAACAAAGTCGTTGCACAAAGATGCATTCATTCATTACATGTTCTTGATGCTGCAGACATATTTGCTTCGAATGATTATACACCAAGTACCATCTATGAACTTGTTTGAAGGAAAGTGAGGATATGTAAAAGCGTGAAGGAGGCAGTGTAAGGCAAAATGAATTAAAATTTAAGTTCTTTACTAATCCATGCTGTTTAAGAAACATATTTGCCTACTTGGTGATTATTCCTAATGGAAAATACAGGATGGAATGTAACAATATTATTAAGAGGATAGTTGCTACTCACCATGCAGCTTTGTGTGGCCTCAGCAGCCAGAGATGGTGCACTCTCTCACTCTCTCTTTGTCTCTGTGTGTGTGTGTGTGTGTGTGTGTGTGTGTGTGTGTGTGTGTGTGTGTGTGTGTGTGTGTGTGTGTGTGTGGAGGTAGCCTTCTCCGATGAATGCTTTGTTGGCCGAAAGCTCATTTTCTGACAGTTTTCTTTGTTGTGTATCTGTGACAGCACCTCTGCTATACGGAGCGTAGCAACTATCCTTTTGATGATAATGTTGTTATTCCTTATTCATTATCTTATTAACCATCCTACTCTTACCAATTTCGATTTGAAAATAAAAACAAATGGAAAAAACCTGAAGAATGCATTGCAGGACTAATACAGGTTCCCTACTCCCAGACAGATGCCTTATTCACTACGCCAGTGTGTATGTTGAACAGTGTTATCTTACATGTGCATACAAATAAGCAGCAATCCTAAAGAGTTTCTTTCCTTGATTTATAGGAAAATATGCATTTGCAACCTCCATATATGATGAAAAATGTACAATTTTCAATTACCTATTTTCCCATCAATTTTGAATTGATTATGCTTCATGAACTTCGGGCATGGTTTTCTTAAAAACGAGATTGAGGGAAGTTGAGCAAAATCTTGGAATATTTCATTTTAGGTTCTACACAAGTGCCATGCCAAATACAAGTCGAACTGCTCATCCATGTATTGAGGCCTTCCCCTTGTCAGTAACACACAGGACTGCAACAAAGGAATCAGATTCTCCACCAGGATTTTGACTGTCTTTTGTCGTGCCCTAAAATGAGAAATATTCTCCCCAATACTCTCCTCACTTCACCTAAAGTTTTATTTCATCATCCGTCCTATCTAGGTAATATCTGTGTTCGTACCTCCTTCCAAACTACTGCCCCCATAACACTTACCCCTGTAGTAGACCTAGATGCAAGATCTGCCCCATACATCCTCCCATTGCCACCTACTCTAGTCCTGTCACAGGCACCTCCTACCTCAACAAAGGCAGGACCACTTGTGAAAGCTGCCTTGTGGTCTACCAGCTTAGCTGCAAACTGTGTGTGGCATTATACATGGACATGACCACTACCACGTTGTCTGTCCATACAACTGGCCACTGCCAAACCTTGGCCAAGAGAGAGTTTGACCAACCAGTACTGAAGCGTTCAGTGCAGCACAGTGTGCTTGCCTTCTAAGACTGCTTCACAATCTGTCCCATCTGTGACTCTTCCCACTACAAGCTATTCTGAACTGTGCAGGTGATAACTCTTCCTGCAACATACCCTTCATTCTTGTAACCTTTGCTAGCCCTTGTTATCACCTGCCTCTATCCTCTTTCCAGCTCCCACTCCAGCTTCAAACACAAAAACACACCTGTTATCCCCCAGAGCATCTGCGTAGTCCTCTTTCCCTCTCTGCTTCTCTCCTTTAATTCTCCCCGATCCCCAGCACAGCCTTCTGATGCTGTACCTAGCTGCCCACCATCCTGTCCCCACCACATTCCTCCACACTCCCACAGCAACCCTAAAGCATCTTCTCCCACCTGTACCCTGCATGACCTAGTCCCATACCTATTCTGTACCACAATTTCACACTCCAGCAGAGATAGTTGCTCACTGCAGTTAGGTCTTACCACATGGAGATGACAGTAGCTAAGCATGGGATGGGAAGGCGCAAGTTTTCCTACATTTGGAGGAGGAAATGGTCTGACAGTTTAGTTACTTTCTTACTGAAAATATGTCTGTCTGCTGCTCAATGCCTCCTCCATGTAGTGAGCAGCATCTATTCTACTTGATATTATTATTCCACACTGGATGCTCCATCATTTAAACAACTAAAATGTGTCCCACTGTCAGCAATCCACTACAAGCACTGTACACTTGGGGTTCTCCTCAATGGAGGAGAAACCCAATGACAAGAGAGGGTCCAATATAAAGGCATACTAATAACACTTCATTGTATTTCTGCGACTAAAGAATCAGCTACAGTCTGGTGGCTGGCTTCACCAACCGCAATTTGTTGTCCGTTACTTCCATCTATTACTCCTCCAAACAATGTAGGATATATTTCCTCAACAGCAAGGACACCACATGTAGAGGAACTTTACACTGAGCAACCATATGTACTGTGCAGGCCTCCATGGCTGCTGCATCCACCAAAACACTGTTCTGAATTTCCACATACCCTGATACCCAATAAAATATCACTCTTTTCCGAGATTTTACAGTTAAAAAAATGTCGATTGACTGTGCTGCAGTACTTCCTGTACAGGGTATGCTTAGTGGATAGTTGGCAGTGTTCTTAAGGAGACAAAGTGGATGAGGAATTTTTTAGCCCTGGTACGCCCACATCATTAACGTTATTATACAGCAGGATTTTTAAACATATATTGTAGGTGGTTTGTTGGTTGGTTGCTGGGAGGGGTCTGAACAGCGAGGCCATCAGTCCCATCGGATTAAGGAAGGACAGAAGAGGACGTCTCCCATGCCCTTTCAAAGGAACCACCCCAGCATTTGCCTGAAGCAATTTAGGAAAATCATGGAAAACCTCAATCACGGATACTGGTTTGAACCATTCTCCTCCCGAATGCAAGTCCACTGTGCCACAATCACTTGGTCATATATTGTGTTAGAACATTATGAATTACCTCAAAGAGAACAGTCTATTGATACACAATCAAACCAGATTTAGAAAACACTGTTCTTGTGAAACACAACTAGCTCTCCACTCGCACAGATAGTTGAGTGCTACTGACAAGGAATTTCAAATTAATTCTGTATGTCTGTAAGCAATGTAATACAATTATTGATATTTTTTTCATGTAGGTACACATGTCCTAAACATATGTTCAAAGTTTCATTTGGTTAGCAAGGTCAGCTTGCAGTTCGATCAAATGTCAAAGTTTTGATCACTGGTTCCCCCCACCCCCCCCTTCCATTCCTTCAATGACCATGGCATAGCATGTCATGAATTTTTGCCTCAAAGTCGCACTGTCAATAAGGAATATTACCTTGACGTTATGTGCCATTTGCGAGATGCAATATGCAAAAAAGTCCGGAATTGTGGAAAATTAATTCATGGCTTTTGCATCACAACAATGCACACGCTCATTCATTGTTGTTTGTCAGAGATTTTTCCTGTTTTCAGAACAGAAGATACCTATGAAAGGATGAAGATTTTCAATGATTGAGGAAATAAAAACTACATTGCTGGAAGTAGTCAAAGCTGTACCAAAAAGTGGTAATGAGAAGTGCTTCGAGGATTGGAAGAAGCGTTGCCCCAAGTGTATTGTACTTGAGGGGGATTACTTTGAAGGGGCAACATGAATATTGATGAATACATAAATATTTTTTCATAAAAATATAAAGTCATCTTACTTTTTGAACACACCTCGTACATCTGTAATCATTCTTATCTCCTCATGATGGATGGCATCTAAGATCATTAAATGTGAACGTCTTTCTCATAAATACAGCTTGCAGCCATAAGTTAGCATCAAGTACTGTTTTAAATTATGTTGAAACAAGTAACATCTTGTACAAGAGCAATACATATAATAAGGCATAACAATAATATTAACTAGGAACAATAACTTTGTAATACACTATGTGATCAAAAGTATCTGGACACCCTTAAAACATACATTTTTCATATTAGGTGCATTGTGCTGAACCTAGTGCCAGGTACTCCCTATCAGCAACCTCAGTAGTCATTATACATCACGAGAGAGCAGAATGGGGCACTCTGTGGAACTCATGGACTTCAAACGTGGTCATGTGATTGGGTGTCACTTGTCTCTGACACCTGTATGCGAGATTTCTACACTCCTAAACAGCCCTAGGTCCACTGTTTCTGATGTGACAGTGAAGTGGAAACATGAAAGGACATGTACAGCACAAAGTGTACAAGCCGATCTCATCTGTTGACTGACAGAGACCGCAGACAGTAAAAGAGGGTCGTGATGTGTAATACGCAGACATCTATCCACACCATCACAAAGGAATTTCAAGCTGTATCAGGATCCACTGCAAGTACTATGACAGTAAGGTGGGAAGTGAGAAAACTAGGATTTTATCATCAAGCGGTTGCTCGTAAGCCACTCATCATGCCGGTAAATGAAAAACTACGCCTAACTTGGTGTAAGGAGCATAAACATTGGACGACTGAACAGTGGAAAAATGTGTGGAGTGACAAATCACTGTACACAATGTGGCGATCCGATTGCAGGGTGTGGGTATCGCAAATGCCCAGTGAACGTCATCTACCAATGTGTGTAGAGCCAATAGTAAAATTCGGCGGTGGTGGTGCCATGGTGTGGTCTAGTTTTTCATGAAGGGGGCTTGCACCCCTTGTTGTTGTGCATGGCACTACCACAGCACACGCCTACATTGATGTTTTAAGCACCTTCTTGCTTGACACTGTTGAAGAGCCATTCGGGGCTGGTGATTGCATCTTTCAACATGATCAAGCACCTGTTCATAATGCACGGCCTGTGGCCGAGTGGTTACACAACAATAACACCCCTGTAATGGACTGGCCTGCACAGAGCCCTGACATGAATCCTATAGAACACCTTCGGGATGTTTGGGAATGCAAACTTCATGCCAGGCCTCACCGACCAATATCTATACCTCTCCTCAGTGCAGCACTCTGAAGAATGGGCTGCCATTCCCCAAAAAACCTTCCCGCACCTGACTGAAGGTGTGCCTTTGGGAGTGGAAGCTGTCATCAAGGCTACAGATGGGCCAACACCATACTGAATTCCAGCATTACCGATGGAGGGCACCACAAATTTTTAAGTCATTTTCAGCCAGGTGTCTGGATACTTTTAATCTCATAGTGTATGATTTGTGTATTTTGAGTCTTCATGACAGAATGCGTAGAAAACTGAGATACTTTTTGTATGATGTGGCTGAAATCTTATTATTTCTTAATAAAATTCTTATAGTATTGAATTATGGACTGCACACCAAATTGCACTGCAGTGTAAACCAATTATTTCTCAAAAAAGGCAGTGAATTAAACTGACTGTCCCCCATTCAAAACTCAATTTTTTTTCCAAATAAATCAGACATGTAATGTGTGTTTAGGGTGCATTTGTAATTTATGTCATCATGATGGTCTGAAGTATATGAGCTGAAAGAAAAAGAGAATGCATACTACATTAGACAGCAAAAAAGCCTTACAGAACTGGAGAGTGTGTTCTGTCGGATTCCAAAGACATCTGGTTGAGGTACTTGAAGATGTTAAGCACTTTGAGAAACTATGCTTTCAGATCTCTCAGATGCAGTAGTCATAAGAATTTTTTGCCAAAAACGAGGCCCAGAACCTAACGAATCTCTTATGCTCAAAATGGTATCCCTCATTACCAATGTATGGTGGACTACACACATGCTGTGAAAAATTTAAGTCCATACCCATCATTTTCTCTGTTAAGAACTTGAAACCTGTATGTTTAGTTTAATCCTCCCATCACTTTAGCATTTATTGTGACTGACATGTTGCTGTTTCTGGGTTAGATGATGGATAAAATACAGCAAAACCATCCCCACACAAAGATCACTGAACTGCCTCTCTTATTGTGAATTTAATGCTGTTAATAGTACCACAGAGGAGGGCAACACACTGTATGCTTCCTTGTATGACTTTGCTGTTCTGCTCAAACCAGTCTGATATGAATACCCCAGCTGAGTATCCAAAGAAAGTCTCCGAGGGAAAAGAATGCAGAAATATGGTTAGCTGCCCACAGATGCTCCACTGAAGAAGCCACATGCAGATGTAATGCATCTAAATAGTATTTTAGTACTCTTCTGGATCAAAGAAGATTCCTACAAGGCACTTGGCTGCATAGGAGAGCCTACTATAAAGCTGCCTCCAGCAGCGTCAAATTATCTATCACAGAATCTTATTTCCTCAAGCAAGTAAGAACCTGTGTGGACTTACCTAAGGCAGAGATTTGCCATACACTTCAATGTCTTTTCTATGTGGGTCATGGGCGCAAGACTTTTGTCATAAAATCCCCTTTCCTCTCAGGAAAAGGGGAACTTTGGTAGCTACTAAGCCACTGTCACAAGTATCTGAGGTAGTGAGGTATGCAGCTTGACTGCTTGTCTCAAATCAACCAGCAAGGCACCCTGCGAGAATACTGGCAATGATGAGGGGACCATCACAGCTGCATTGACAGGAGTCCTCTTGATGCAAAAGGAACTTGTGTGTTAGTCTGTTGGGACTGATGTGCAGTCGGCATATATGTTGGTATCTTTCCAAAGTCCTGGAGATAAGAATATCGTACCTTGGTGGTGCCCTTCATTGCTCTCAGCTTACGGGTCATGGTAGTCTGCCATTCCAAGTCCCAGGTTTACAAAATCTGTTGTTGGAGTTGCAATGATAAGTCTATGCTTGGTACGCTGCATTGGAGTGTCTCCAGTGGTTGCTTCTTTAGCTCTTTATGCAAAAGTTCTTTTCCTAGAATACCCACCTGGCTCAGTGTCCATACAAATGTTACCATCACCCTGGAGCTTTGAAACTGTGAACAGCTCATGTAGTCTCTACAAACCAGTAAGTCCTTTGTGGCAAGAGTTTTAATGTACTGCAGAGGTAGTGATATAGTGACTGACTATGCAGTGCATACAGAGCACTGCCATCAGCAGAGACTACTTCTCATGCCCCCTTGCATCTGCTAAAGCTTAACCAACTCTCTGGCTGTCTGCAGGGCTTGTAAGCGAGGCTCTAGTTGCCAATCACAAAACTCTTTTGCGGTCCAGGTCTAACAATCTCAGTACCAATGGTGCTGCTGACACAGAATCAACACACCCAGGATAAAATCAAATTTTCATAAAATCTCCGAATATCTGTGCCATCTGCATCCCCAGATTTACTGTTGAGATATGTGAGAGTATTAAGCTTCCTCATGCAATCTGCCTTGGGCTGGCATACTGTCAAATAAAAGGTCTAAAAATCTGAATGTTTCAAAACCTTCCAAGTAACTAATTACTGAGAAAGTTACGCATGCAGACAGTGTCCATAGTTAGCAAAAAGTGCCTCAAGAGATTTCACAGGAAAAAATAGATATCCACGATTCACGGCCCCAATTATGTAGTTTTTGAATTATCCCTGCTGCAGTATGCGAAGGTGGAAATCTGTGTTACACACGAAGATCACTCCCATACAGTGACGCGTGAGACTGTGGATCCCACTGCAGTCACGATACGGTTTATTGCAGTGGCAACAACCAATCCCTGAGGAACTCCAGTTTCCTGTATACATTGAGCTGAATGTATCCAGACCTAGACTTGTTTAAGATATCAAATTCTACATAAAAATGATAATAGCACCAGAAGCACCACTTATGCAGAGTAGACAGGATGTGATGACACCAGATGGTACCGTAAAACTTCAGTGGGTGAAAGAGTGCAGCGATAAGATTCTGGAAATGCACAGAATCACTGTGCACTGCTGATTCCACATGAGCCAGTTGGTCTGTGATGGACCAGAACACCCAATAGCCACTTTAGAATTGTGATATACACCCTCTGGCTTCCAGACACCAGCCTGTTCATTAGAGAGATTGGTCAACAGTCAGGTAAAATTTGATAGTCTTTCCCAGTTTCAGGATAGAAATAATATTCTCACCATCATTAGTTCAACTGCCCTTCCCACCAAATACGATTGAAAACCTGAGGAAGTTCAAATGGCTCTGAGCACTAGGTGACTTAACTTCTGAGGTCATCAGTCACCTGCCCTTCCCACCAAACACGATTGAAAACCTGAGGAAGTTCAAATGGCTCCGAGCACTATGAGACTTAACTTCTGAGGTCATCAGTCACCTAGAACTTAGAACTAATTAAACCTAACTAACCTAAGGACATCACAAACATCCATGCCCGAGGCAGGATTCGAACCTGCGACCGTAGCGGTCGCTCGGCGCCAGACTGCTTCGCCTAGAACCGCACGGCCAGTCCGGCCGGCCCTGAGGAAGTGTCTTGTGTTGGCACTGCTAAGCTTTACGCATTTAGTTGTAGTTTTTACTGGGTCTACACACTTTGTATGTTTTAGTGAAAGTTGCCATGGGTGACTGATGCTGCCTTGTTTAATGACACAGCCAAGTGAGCACTTGCTCAAGGCCACACAAATGTCACATGCACACACTCGTACACACCCTGCACATCTGCAGTGTGTACAAGCACCAAGTACTTCCCTTACTACCAGAGTGGGGAAAATTTATTTTATTGATGAATAATGAGAAAACAGATAAATTTGAAAGCCAATGGGACTCACTCCAATTCTTTGTCATTTATTACAGAAAGATATTTGTTGTTGCTTTTTTAAAAGTTTTCCAAACTAGTTTTTTTAACATCTTAAAAAATTTGATCTTCGAAGATTTGCCATTGCGACACACTAAAAAATACTTTCTACACATGCAAAGAGAATTTCAGTGTGTGATGTCTCCTGAATTTTTTTTTCCCCCTTCAGGTTAATGATAGGTTTTCAAATCAGAATCTTCTCAGCAAAATTCAGGGATTATCAAATCCACTGTAGTTTTTGGCAAATACCTTTGTTGTGATTCTATGTTAGCTTCACCACCACCCAAACTACGTTGAAAACAAATACCCTTTTTACATCGTAAGATAATTTCAAACTCACAATCTAGTTTCTTTGGTTATTATGTGTCTGTAATTTGTTGCACATCTCCCTTTGTCATTGATGGCAATAAAGGAAACTGCTCATTTTTAAATCGTCAGTAATGCATTGCTGCAGTAAGTGCAGTTGCCATAGAAAGGCGAAAACATCTCCCAAGTACCTCTTGACACTTTCTCAATAAAAAACGTTGTCAATGTGCTGCAATACTATTAACTCTTTCACATACAAACCCTGTGTCTCTGAAAATTTTTTTCCAAACTCTAAGCTCTATTCAGCTGCTTACATCCATGTCAGACCAAAACATTTTTCAATCTTTTTACTTTCAGATGATTTTGGACATCCAGAACACCTATACAAACTTTTTGGGAGATTTTAAATACTTTAGGATTGACGGGAATCACTCACCGAAAAGCAGAAGCATTGAGTTGCCGATAGGAACACACGAAAGCCTTTAATCCCAAAGTATTTACATTCTATCACAACATTCCTACAACATTTTTAAAAAAAAATGGTTGTTGATGTTAGTCACTAGCAGCAACTGAGTTAATTTGTTCACTCATTTCGCAGCACTACAAACATAAACAACTTAGCTAATTATATCAACGAGACATCCATATCATATAAGTGTTGCCAATTTTGGTATCACCAGCAAAGGTGTCTTAGATTACAAGTTTCTATTTGCTGCATTCTCTATTTGCATGGAGTACTTCCACATGACATTTTTCTCATCATTCGAGGTGAAAGACATGTACATCACAGAGAAAATCATATGCCGAATCCCAAATGTATAGCTTTGTAATTTGAAGTTAACCCACTGAGCCACACCTGTCCAAAATATTTTTAATTTGGGATTTTTCAAGCAAATAGCTCCTACTATTTATTTATTTATCTACAAATTCCATAGATCCTGTTATGCGTATGACGCTAGGATGTAGAACGACTTGAGTAATATATGCTCACAGACCATGGTATCAATTAGTTTACAAGAGCAGAACTAGAGATAAATTACATAAGACTTACATGAATAGTAATGAACTAAAATAATGTCTTAGGAATAATACATTATGCAAAGTTTATCACATTGCAAATGCCTATTTGTCACAGTAAGTATATGGTTACAAATAGGAACAAAAAGCACATTAAATATAAATACATACAAAGACTACTTTTCTCTGTTGAAGTATTCATCAAGTGAGTAAAATGTTTTCTCGATTAAATATGTCTTTAGATTGTTTTTGAATGATGCACTGTTACTACGTACACTTTTTATATAGCTCGGTAATAAGTTAAATATTTTGAAACTGGAGTAATGCACTCCTTTCTGTACCCGAGTTAAACTTTTTAATTCAAAGTGGAGGTCAGCCTTCTTTCTTGTATTGTGATAATGGAAGCTTTCATTGGTTTCATAGTGAGCAGGATTGTCAACCAAGGAACTCATTAGGGAAAAAATATACTGCCAGGTTGTGGAAAGAATTCCAAGTTTTTTAAAGAGCGTATGGCAGGAGGTTCTCAGGGGTACTCTGCACATTATACGGACTACTTTTTTCTGCATGAGGAAGATTTTTTTTTATGAGGGTGAATTGCCCCAGAAGATTATGCCATAACACATAATGGAGTGGAAGTATGCGGACTTCGTGACATTTATGTCTCCAAATTGTGAGATTGTCCTAATGGCAAAAATTGCTGAGGACAGCCTTTTTACAGTCTTGAGGACATGGTGGTCCCAGTTGAGCCTATTGTCTATGTGGAGGCCTAAGAATTTGGTGCAGTGTACCCTTTCTATCTGATTATTGTTATTTAAAACAGTAATCTCCTGGGGGAATTTGTGGTCAAGGCTGAAATGGATATAATTTGTTTTGCTCAGGTTTACTGTGAGCGAGTTCACTTGGAACCAGGTCAAGAGTACTGTAAGTAATTTGTTGGCATCAACCTCTATATCAGTGAGCTGTTTGTTACTCATCAAAATGCTGGTGTCGTCAGCAAACATGGTGAACTTGCATGTATTGCATGAAAAAGGTAGGTCATTTATGTGTATCAGAAACAGCAACGGACCAAGGACGGATGCCTGGGGTACTCCCTGGAGTACAGTGCTCCAGTCTGATTTTACTACCTCTCCCTCTTTATTGCTCCCATTGAGAATTAACTTCTGCTTCCTGTTTTGGAGGTAGGATTTTAGCCAGCTTCCCAGTGCCCCAGTGATGCCATAGTGGTCCACACAGTCTAAGGCTTTGGACAGATCACAAAATATTCCAACTGCCTTCATTTTATTATTTAGGGATTCCAGTATATCATTTGTAAAAGAAAATATGGCCTCAGTTGTGGATATACTTTTCCGGAAACCGAACTGTCTATCACTTATGATGCCAAAGTTTTCTAGGTGCCTTACAATTCTAGAGTGCAGTAGTTTCTCAAGAACTTTAGCGAAAGTGGACAGGAGGGAGATTGGATGATAGTTTGAGACTTGCATTGTTTCTCCCTTTTTGTGGAGAGGCTTCACTGTAGCAAGTTTCATGCCCTCTGGAAAAACACCCTGGTACATAGACACATTAAATATATGGGCTAATACTTTGCTTAATTGGTCAGAGCAGGTTTTTAGCAGCTTACTGGAGATATTATCTACACTAGATGATACCTTACATTTTAATGAGGCAATGGTATTTTTAATCTCCTATCTGGTTATGGGGGATGCCCTTATCTTGCTCACTGGAATGGGAAAACTGTGCTTCAGTAGATCCATGGCATTTTCTAAGGATCCATTGCAACCTATCTGCTCTGCAGCACTTATGAAGTAGTCATTGAATGCATTCGCAATAGTCTCTTGGTTGCTTACAGTATTGTCATCAATGTTTAGTACAACGTTACTGGCACTGTCCGTACCAGCCTCGCTCCTTATTATGTCCCAGATTGCTTTAATTTTATTACTGGATTGGTTGATTTTGGATGTAAAATATATGCTTTTCGAAAATTTGATTACCTTACTCAAAGTTTTACAATACTCTTTATAATGATTTATTTGACTGAGGTTTCCAGATTCTTTTGCTGTTATGTACAAAATTCTTTTTTGCTTGCAAGATGTCCTAATCCCATTTGTTATCCATGGTTTTTTGTGTTTTCTTTTGGTACATTCCTATAAACTTTTTTTGGGAAGGAAGTTTCAAATATTGAATGCAATTTCTTTACTAAGCAGGTTATACTTGGAATTTACATCTGTTTTGGAATATATGTGACTCCAATTTACATCATGGAGGCATGATTTGAATGTTTTGATTGTTAGTACATTTATGGGCCTAAATACCTTCCACGTTGGCTCAGTTTTATTCTGATAAACATTTATATTTTTGATGGTAAGTCTTTGACCATCATGGTCAGAAAGACCATTTATTATTTTACTAACGCTGATACTGCCCAATTTCTCTTGGTCTACAAAAATGTTGTCAATTAGTGAGCTTGAATATGAAGTTACTCTGGTGGGAAAATTAACCACTGGAAGAATGTTGTAGGTGTACATCAGATTTTCTAGGTCTGTCTTTCCACTACTATGTGTAAGAAAGTTGACGTTGAAATCTCCAAGTAGTACAACATCTCTTTTATAGTTGAATAAGTGCAGTAAAAGCAAATTGAGCTGCTTCAAAAAAAAAGAGGTCAAGATTTCCTGAAGGTGCTCTATAAATTGCCACAATTAATAGGGTGGAATTTCGATGGCACATGATTCAAAATGTTGCTCTAAACAAAAATTTTGAACATACATTTCTTTGCAATTGATACTGTTCTTAACACGAATTGCAACACCACCGCCTTCTCTTTGGTTTCTGCAGTATGAAGACATCAGGTTGTAGTCAGGTATTACCACATACACAAAAATCTGAGCTGCCAAGGAACACACTATTGGTTGATTTCACATGGACTGATCCATTAGTGTATACTGAAATAAAAGATTTCTCGGCCAGCGTGAAAACTGTAAGTACAAGGAAGCAGCACTCAACCCTCACTAGGACCAAGGGTACTTTCCAGTACTTTACACGAGTAACTTATTGCCAAAACACACTGTTATGTGAAAATTGTCTTGTGTATCATTAAACTCCAGAAGATCTAAACCCAATGGACATGACGGCAAAACCACCTCCAGCAGCACCATGATTATTAAGGAAAGGTGATGTTCAACTAAAGCTTGTGGTAAATAACTGTACAGCTTATTTTAATATCACATGACACTAAGAAGAAGATTTGTTAGAAAACTTATCTTGCAAGTTAATTACCTTTGTAAACACCTTCCAGTGTCTGACCATATTGCTTTAAGTTAGCGCATAGATTCATGACATTTAACTGCAATAGGTGGTCACAGTTTCCATTTGTTAACTGAGAACATACAGACTCTGCAAGAGTCATTATATCCTCCACTACAACAAAAGAAATAATCTTCAGCATACTAATAATAAAAAACTCAGTTTATCACCTGAATATTATACTATTTACCTGATGATATTTTTCCATCTACAGTGGAGTATCTGTTCTGGCTAGCTATTTTCAATGGTCGAGGTTTTTCGAGCTTTTTCACTGTTTTCGCTGATCGTGCAACAGCTGCCATTTTCAATCTGTAAGCAGATACAGAATTTTACAATCTGTTCAAAATTACCAATTTCAATAATCTGGTCCAAATAGATTTGCACCGGGTGATTCAGTGATGATGTTACAAACTTTCATTATGGAAAACGATAAGTACATGAATTTTAGGTAACAGATTCAGGTCCAGAAACAACCAAGTCAAAAGTTGTAAGTGAAAATTGTTCCAATACCTTCGTCAGTGGAATACATGTATGACCTGCACTACTGCTGCTAAGACTGTATGGTAGGTAGCTCTCATGGGTCATAGTATGAGCCAAAACAAGAAGAAAGTGTCTAGTAATGCATACCTTAAGAGCTATGTGCACTTCTTCAATAGAAGAGATGTGTTTCACAGTGCCAAAGATGAACAAGTGCTCTTAGTTCTTAAGGTATGGATTTTAGATTCCACATTTACTCTACTTTTTTTCCTTGTTTCCACCTATACTACCGTCTCTGGAAGTTGCCAACCCTAGAATCTTAGCAACAACAGTGCTGGTACGTGTATTCCACTGTCAGAGTCATGCTGTACGAGGGAATAGAAAATAATGCAAATAACCTCACACTAAAACTGAACTTAATTATAATGATCAATACTTTTCAGAATCTATTAACAGGAGACAGTAGGACACGAGTCTAGAATGAAGGCAGTAATATTCCACACGTTTTCTGGAGTGAGGAGTGCAACGGGAATACACGGGAAGTGTGTCAACTTCTAGTTGACGGTATATAGTAAGAGATCATCAAACACAGAATTGTTTTGCAGCAATGAGTTTAAGTACTTGTGCCAAACCCTGACAAATATAACCACAGAATTAAGAACATATTTGGAACAACAACAACAATATTATTATGATGCCAAAAGATCACAAGTTATTCACACTTCTAATAAAAATAACTTTGTAGCACATGAAAGCCCAAATCACTTCTTGAACGGTTGAATAACCATAGCCACGCTTTTTCTCATAAAATTTATCACCTTTCTGCTCATAATCAACTTAACATTTCCAACCTAACTTAGACCTCATGTTATGGCTAATATTTTGTCATCACAACATTCACTGCAAAATACAAAATAAATAAGTAAAAATTAAGACAACTGTTCATGACATGACAAACATGAATAATCAGAAAACTACAGAATGGTTTAAATTCCAATGGTCAAACCATATTTTATTTCCTTGCCTCTCACTGGTCACCTAAATCAAACCCATCCCTCCCCGATTGACTACACGAAAAACTCATGAACAACCTATGCACTGCACAGTGCCCTATTGAATTTATGGATTGCACAGACAAGTTTAAGGATCCAAACTAGGTTGGTTTCACCATCTTGGTAAAATCGCAACAACAAAATTCTTCTAAAAGAAACAAGGTACACAACTAAATCATACCTTGTATATTTGCAAGGAAAGAGGAAAAAATAGAATGAGGAGAGGGTACAGCCAGCTGCAAAAGAAGAGTGAAGTGCCAAGACAGAGAAAATATATGATCGAAAATACATAAAGCCCACCTCATCCAATTTTTCATGCATCAAGAAGCACATGTTCTGTGTCTGACTGACATGTTCCTCCTTCCCCCACTCATGGTTAAAGACCAGTAAGTCAAGTCAATAGCACGGTAGAAGTGAGTTAATGTAGTTTAACTAAAACATCAAGTAATGTCTAAGTGTAAATACATTACATAACATTAGGCTGCTCTGCCAACACCCCACACAGGGACAGCAGAGGGCCCTCTATGGCTAAGACTGTCACAGGGGCAACCAACCACATCCCCCTGAATGCCTGCAAGAACATAATGTCTTGTCTTCAAATTTGCACAAACCACACCTTTGGAAAAAAACAAATGTAAAATTAGGTTTGCTGCTTGTACATCAGCTAAAACTGCAAGCAATGAGTTGGGTTGTTTCACAATTAAATTTATCGCAGAAAAAGTATTTTGCACGAAATGTGTCCCACTGGTAATGAAAAACCGTAACTGCAGCAAAGTGTGGTATCCTTAACCGAATTCTTCCGATGTGGCATTCCACTTTATCCCACTATGACAGGAATTGTTGGGATAGGGTAGTCTAAGTCAGGAGCCAGTACCCACAGCCAAATGATCTATAAGATTGTTTCCTAAGATTCCACAGTGGCTGAGGAACTAGAGAAATACGACTGACTACCTGGTGTACTAGAGCTCAGAAAAAAGTGTACTGACTGGGCAACATCAGTGAGTGTCGTCGATATCATTGAGCTATGGCATGTGAACTGCTCAAGAAGCCACTGCAAAGCAGAAAATTTTCTTGTGAGTAGGTGTGGATGTATCAAACAGCTCATGTGATTTTGGCTGATTGGTTGGAGAGAGGAGCAAAGCACTAAACAGTCTCTTGTTCATGGAATAGTCCACTGGGATTTATCAATATCAGCCAGAAATTTAATCTAATTTTGATAGTATGTAGGCGTGGCAAAACAAAGGCACCAAAAGCGATACTGATGTCAGATATGAGAGATAACTGTACGAGAGGTAAAAGTAACCAAGTTGGGCCAGTCTGCGGGTCAAAGAGCAGATGGTCCATGAAGAGCATATCAACATGCATTTCAAATGGGAAAACCAGTCGAGGGAGAGTGTTAACAGGATGACTCACTTTGGTTTGAAAACACTTTGGTAGGTAATTTCACTTGTAAATTGTCATCTGTTGACTGCATAAGCATGCAAGAGTTGGTACCGCCATAATGTAGCAGCTAAATAATCCCATTTTGGCAAGAAGAAGGTCTAGTGGACTAGTCCAGACAGCACCAATGACCAGTCTTACTCCATGATGATGAAGTGAATCCAGTAATTTCAGAGCTTAAAGCACTGTTGAGCCATAAAACTGGCAACCTCAGTCCAGTCTGGAAAAGACCATGATCCAGTAAATACAGAGTAGAATAATGTGATCCACACCCCAAGAGGTACAGGTAAGGAAGCAGGGAGCAGGGAGCATTAGCTTTCACATTCAACTATTCTTTAGTTAACTTTTATGGGGCAACCAAGTTAGCATTTATCAAAGAAAAGTTCCAGTCCATGCTGCACAACACCATTCAAGTGCTGGGTCCACAAAGAGTCCCTGGTCAAGACAAACTGTGGAATTCTAACAGACATGCGAGTCACATTTTTACATGAGAAAACTGAAAGCGGAGGCCCTCCATATGGTGATATGGAGCTGGTGTTCACCCAAATCTACAGATTGAGAGCTATACTAAATACAAATGTCTTCAACATGTAATCTCTTGTGTAACTGAGGTCACTACCCCCCCCCCCCCTCCCCCCCAATGGAGGTGACAAGAGAGTAACACTCAACACAGATCCCACAGTGGCACCGTTCTCTTACACTCATGAGAAACATGAGCAACATACAGACTCTTAAACCAAAACGAAAGGATGGATCGATACAAATTAATGAACAAAAAACAAGTAAGGTACCTCACAAGCCCCAGTCATGAAGCGTAAGAAAATGATGGTGCCAAGCAGTGTTGCACGCTTTATGTATGTTAAAAAGATTGCAAAGAAATGTTGGCATTTAGAAAAATGCTTATTACATTACTGTTTGCAAATTGAACCAGGTGCTCAGTTGTTGATAATTCTTCCAGAATCTGCAGTGGTATGGGACAAAGTGCACCCTGTAGAGTGTGCATAAGCAATGTTATGGTAGATTGTAACACTTATCACCTCCACAACCACATGACAGTCTGCTGGAAAAGAAATTAAACTGTTGGTAGAAAGAGACAAGCATAGGTCATTTTGATGCAATCAGGTGGCCAATAATGGGTCTACACTGTATGTAGGGTGCAGGGGTGTTGATGCTGTTCACCCACTGTCTAGCAATTCCTTCAGAGACTGGGCTAAAATCCAAACAACGGTAGTTTTGCGCCATTTATCAGCAGTATATGGATAGTATCCGCAAATTCTAGAGGCATCTGCACATCTGTGCTGTCTAATTACACCTCAATAGTTCTCATATGAATATTTTGATGGGATGGGGGGCATCAGTCATATGAAAATGTCAGGGGCTAAATTAATGACACATTTTGCCGATTATGTGGAGCTGTATCGAATGGCAGCACTATGGTTGGTTGGTTGGTTTGAAAGGGGGGGGGGGGGGGGAGGACCAAACGTCGAGGTCATTGGTCCCTTGTTCCGAAGAAAACAATGCCACAAAGGTGAGAATGAGACAATGAGACTTACAACACAAAACAGAATTAAAGGAAAAACCACAAAAACGACTGAAGGGCAACAAACACTTAAATGGACAAAAGGGGACAAGAAAGCCACAAAGATGCAAGAAACAGGTAGAAGAGGTTAAAACAAGAAAGCAGGTTACCAGGGCTGGCTGACCATGGGCATAAAAAGGAAAAGCCAGCCACTCTGCAACACATTAAAACCTCCACCCTCAAAGCACTAGGGTGGAGGACACACAGGGCCAAAGGACGTGCTAAAACTTAGAGAAAATGATAAAACTCACCCTCACAAATAAAATATAAAACTAAAGCTGCTGTTGAGGCATTGTCGCCCAACACCAAATGTAGGGTGGTGGTAAAGTTAAAAGTACGTCGCGGAGCGACTAAAAGTGGGCATTCTAGTAAGAGATGGGCAACCGTCATTTGTGAGCCACAGCGACACTGAGGTGGATACTTGTGATGGAGAAGGTAACCATACAACCATGTATGGCCAATGCAGAGAAGACAGAGAATCACAGAGTCCCTACGAGAGGTGTGCACGGAAGTCTTCCACACATTCACAGTTTCCTTAATGGCATGCAACTTGTGCATACTGAGGTTACGCCATTCCGTCTCCCAAAGGCGCAAAACGCTGTGGCATAATACCAAATGCAGGCCAGTTTCAGAGAAGCCGATCTCCATAAGCGGTTTCCACATAGCCTCTTTGGCCAGCCGGTCAGCAAGTTCATTGCCTGGTATTCCGACGTGACCTGGGGGCCAAACACCACTGAACAACTGGACCGTTCCAGGGCATAGGTGGACCCCTGGATGGTCGCTACCAAAGGATGGCGAGGGTAGCACTGGTCAATGGCTTGTAGGCTGCTCAATGAGTCAACGCAGGAAAAATGACTCGCCCGAGCATAAGCGGATATGCTCAAGGGCACGAGATATGGCCACTAGCTCTGCAGTGAAAACACTGCAGCCACCTGATACAGAGTACTGCTCTGTATGTCCTCCATGGACATAGGCAAAGTCAATGTGACCCTCAGCCATCTGTGTAAACCACTTCATGGCCCCGGTACACGTTGAGAATCTAGAGGAAGTGACAGTGGAGAGTCGCAGGGTTAACTGACTCCTAAAGGCCATATAAAAGGTCCAGGCAAAGCTGCGGCATAGGTGTACACCACGGAGGTGTTCATGATTGAACCTCAAGTATAGGAGGTAAAGGCAAGGACTCTAGTTCGGAGAGAAGCGATCGCACACGAACTGCAATTGTAAACCCTGACCTGGGCTGCCGATGAAGGAAATGAACCGCTGTAGACAGGAAAAGGAGACGGTAATTCGGATGCGCAGGAGAACTACAAACATGTGCAACATAACTGGAGAGCAATTTCCCATGCCTAACCTGCAATGGAGGGATTCCAGTCTCCACTAGGATGCTTGTCACTGGGCGAATGTCAACTGGTGCACTGGGTCATATAAACGCAATGCTGAGGATGCCGCCGAACCATAAACCACACTCCCACAGTCAAGGCGAGATTGAACAAGGGCTCTGCAGAGCCGCAGCAGTGTTGAGCGATCTGCTCCTCAGTTGGTGTTGCTCAGGCAGCGGAGGGCATTGAGGTGCTGCCAGCACCTCCGCTTAAGTTGACGAAGGTGAGGAAGCCAAGTCAATCGTGCATCGAAATCAAGTCCTAAGAATCAGTATCTCCACTACAGGGAGTGGATCGTCATTAAGGTGAAGTTCTGGTTCCGGATGAACGGTATGACACTGACAGATGTGCGTAACACACGACTCTGCAGCCAAATACTGGAAACCGTGAGCAAGAGTCCATGACTGCACCTTGTGGATGGCTACCTGTAGGCGCTGATCAGCAACACCAGTACTGGTGGAGCAGTACGAAATGCAGAAGTCATCTGCATACAGATAAGCTGAGAGCGACAACCCTACAGCTACTGCTAGACCATTAATAGCCACTAAAAATAGAGATACATTCAATACAGAGCACTGCTGTACTCCATTCTCCTGGATATGGGAGGAACTATGGGAGACAACAACTTGGACACAGAAAATACAAAGCAACAGGAAATTTTGAATAAAAAGATCAGGAGTGGGCCTCTGAGACCCCACTCGTACAATGTGGCAAGGATATAATGATGCCAGGTCGTGTCACATGCTTTAGTAGATAAAAAAAAAAGGTGGCAACCAGGTGTGTATCCGATCTGGCCCAGGAGCTGTGTCAGGGCAAGGTGCAAGGGCACTGAGGAGCTCCCACTCTGTAAATGGGGAGTTATAGGGTTCACTGTGGGGTGTAGGGAATGAGATGACATTCCTTTTCATCTGCCTTTCAAGGGTGCGAAAGGCTGGAGGGTAGTTCTCCAATGCAGAGGCTCTATCATTGTGCTCAGCAATTGCATTTGTGCTGGTAACACTGGGAACACCTGTTAGTGTCTGGTACCCGGAAACACGTTTGATCTTTGAACAGATTTGAAAAGGTGACATATGGCACCCAATAGTCGAGATTTATCTCTCCAAACACTCCTCCTTCCGTCTTTTGATAAGCTGGCAAATGTGGGCACA
Organism: Schistocerca gregaria; assembly: GCF_023897955.1. Taxonomy (NCBI): domain Eukaryota; kingdom Metazoa; phylum Arthropoda; class Insecta; order Orthoptera; family Acrididae; genus Schistocerca; species Schistocerca gregaria. The sequence goes on along the minus strand of NC_064924.1, from coordinate 254,725,910 downwards.
GAGCCACTTAAAGGCTATGAGGTGCTCCAGGGAAGGGTGCCGCTTATGCTGCTGTAGAGCTCACTGATGCTCCTTAATTGCCTCAGCGACTTCCAGTGACCACCAAGGGATCGCCTTGGGGTGGGGGTGAAGTCACCTGCTCAACCACAACATCGATGTTACAATGTGGGGGAGAGCCAATGGTGACCTCAGAGGTGAAAGTTCCCCAGTCCGCCTTGTTTAAAGCCCATCTGGACAGGCGTCTGTGGGCCTGACACTGGGGCAGTGACAGGAAGATGGGGAAGTGGTCACTATTACACGTCATGTGCTCTCCAGTGGATAGATGGAAGTAGGCCTGGGCTGTAAAATGATAAATCAATGGCTGAGTAACTACCATGAGCCACAATGAAATGTGTGGGGGTCCAGAGACAGAGGTCAAAATGAGACAGTAAAGTTTGGGCATCTCTGCTACAGCCAATAAGCATGGTGCCACCCCACAAGAGGTTATGGGCATTAAAATCTCCCAAATGTAGGAAAGGTTTAGGGAGTTGATCAAATCAGTGCAGCTAATAAATTCAGGGGTACTGCATCATCTGGAGGAAGATGTATACTGCAGACAGTTATTTCCGGCGTTGTCCTTATTCTGACAGCCACAGATTCAAGAGGAGTTGGAAGGGGCACAGTTTCACTACAGACTGAGTTTAGGACATAAACGCAAACTCCACTTGACACTCGATTATATCACTATGGTTCCTGTAATATCCCTAATAGCCGCAGAGGGAAGGGGTCCGCATTGCCGGGAACCAGGTTTCCTGGAGGGCAATGCAGAAAGCAGGTGTAAAGCTTAACATTTGCCATAGTTTAGCCAGGCGGTGGAAAAAACTGATGCAATTCTACTGGAGGATGATGTCATCGTGAAACTGGGAAGGCATGGAACATTCAACAAGGCATTTTACACATCAGGTTCACCTGCTGCCACCAACTTATTGCCTGAGCAGTCTATATCAATTTATGTCTGAGGGTCCAGCTAGATCTAGGTCCACAGCAGATGCAAGAATCTCCACTTTATCCCCAGATGCAGAGCTTGTTGGTAGCAGTGGTGTGGGTGCACTGCAATTTCCTTGGTCTTAAGGGGTCTTCTTTTTGGACTTTGCCCACTGCTCCTTGGGTTTCTCTGGCTAGGAGTGCTTCACTGATTCAGTCTCTGGGGCTGAGGATGATTGTGAAGCCCTACAACCAGCCGCCTTTGGGCATTTCAACCACTAGCGGGTGTCTTTTTTTTTTGGGGGGGGGGGGGGGGGGGCACCATCAAGTGGGCAGGTGTAGCCTTCTGGCTCCGACTCAGAACTGATTGGGCTACAACTGTTCTTGTAGCAGTGGTGTATGAGGTGGTCATAGCCACAGGATGTAGGCGCTCATATTTTCTCTTAGCCTCAGTGTAGGTCAGTCGTTCCAGCGCTTGTATTCCACGATTTTCATGTCTTTCTGTAACATCCTGCAGTCTGGCGAGCAAGGTGAATGATGCTCTCCATAGTTGACACAGATGGGAGGTGGGGCACTTTGATTATTGGGATGTGATGGACGTCCACACTCTTGACATGTCGACATGTGACGGTGGAAGTACAGCAGGGGGAGGGATATATGGCTTGACATCACAGCAGTAGACCATCACCTTTACCTTCTCAGGTAAGGTGTCACCCTCGAAGGCCAAAATTAAGGCACAGGTGGCAACCTTATTATCCCTTGGACCCCAATGGACACGACACACTAAATGAATACCTCGCCGCTCTAAATTGGCAAGCAGCTCGTCGTCAGACTGCAAAAGGAGGTCCCTGTGGAAGGTATTACCCTGGATCATATTTAAGCTCTTACGTGGCGTGATGGTAACAGAAACATCCCCCAACTTGTTACAAGCGAGTAAAGTCCATGACTGGGCAGAGGATGCTGTTTTTATCAAGACTGACCCAGATCGCATTTTGGACAAGCCCACCACCTTCCCAAACATTTCCTCTAAATGCTCTACAAAAAAACTGTGGCTTCATCGAAACAAAGGAGACCCCATTAGTTCTTGTACATACAAGGTACCGGGTTGAATAAGGTGTGCTGCCATCCTTAGCCTGGCGTTCCTCCCATGGTGTGACCAGGGAGGGGAATGATTTAGGGTCGTATTGGGTACACAACTTTGCTTCCACCGTTTTGCAATAGACAGCAGTAGGGGCAAGTGAGGTTTGGGTGGTTGATAATAGATGTAATACAATAAGCTTTGGCATCTGTAAACATAATGCCATAAAAATAGTAGTCTATTTGTGTTTACATCATACGGTTATTCTCAATTAAGAATGTCAACTTATGTATCCATTTCTCGCCATTTGCAGGAAGTTTTAATTTTCTGCTTTAACATGAAGAAATCTGCTTCTGTGGCTCTTAAAATCCTGGGTAAGACCAATGGTGAGGAAACTATTAGTGGAAGAACATGCACAGAGTGTTTTCAATGACTTAAGAATGGTGATTTTGATGTCTAAGATGGGCATGGTGGGGGAAGACAGAATGTTTTCATATCTAGTGAAACAGACGAAGACAGTCACAGGACATGATTATCAAAAGCAAATGATGTGTTCGAACCCAGCACTGAAACATAAATGGCCACAATACAGCGATAGACACGTAAAGGTAATTTTGCAGCAGGTCAGTGCTCGACCCCACATCGCAAAACCTGTCAAAATAAACATGGAAATGTTGAAATGAGAAGCCCTATCCCTCTCGCCATATTCTCCATACTTTGGTCTCTCTGACTACCACCTTTTTTGATCAGTGGCATCCAGTATGGCTGACCAGCACTTCCGATCATATGAACAAGTGCAAAATTGAATCGATTCAGATCCCCACAAAAGACACCCAGTTCTTCCGCCACGGGATTCGTATGCGATCCGAAAGATGGGAGAATGTAGTGGCTAGCGATGGGCAATATTACGAATCATAATTTTTTTTTTAAGTTTTTCGCAATAAAGCCTGAACTTCTAGAAAAAACAACGGAACCAAAGTAGTAGACCTAGTACTTTCTAGCATTGTACTGAGACTTGGAATGCTTAGGGACTGCTGGTGTTTGATCACCAGCAAGTGATGACGTCATACGCTTTGCCGCACGCTATCCACCCTGATGCCACCCGGCAGGATGGCCATTGCTGGGAGTCCTGATGCCCCAGGATGATGGGCATCTACTCCTTGGCATACGTGGGGAGTTAACAGCACAGGCATCAGCTGTGTTGTCAGGGGGCCTACAACCAACAGGGTACATTCTGGCCCCACCACAACTGATTGGTTACTGTACTGGATATGAGGTGCAAAGAAGTCCATGGTCATCATCGGCACAAAAAGCGACACTGCGTAGTGCATGGTGGAAAATGCGTCCAGGAAGGCGTCCCCGCCCAAGAGATGGAGAATGAGCTGGACTCCAGTGCGAGGACAAGAAAGTGGGACAAAGATTTCAAGGCACGATGGACACAATGCACCATGTACGGCGCCCTTCCCCCAACTGACTCACTCTTCGGGAAAATTTTAAAAAATGGAGGTCAAATCCTACAGGGGACCATCATACGCGTGAGACTCCTTTTAGTCACCTTTTATGACACACAGGAATACCTCGGGCCTATTCTAATCTCTGGACCTGCAGGGTGGCGAGTCGGCAAGGATGTTCGCCACACCCATGGGTAACCGGGAAACGCGCTGCCAAACCCAAAGGGGGTGACATAGCATAGGCAAGGCTAGCTGGGTCCATGTCAGCAATATGCTCAGCTTGGTAAATCTGTTGTTATTTTGGGTTCTTTTGTTCAAGTCTATTGCAAGTTGAAAAGCACTTTGACATAGCCATTTTTGATTTTATTGGTAAGGTATCAGCAGCAGCTGTATTTTAATCATAGTGAGTAGATGATTTTTTATTCTTTGAAGTATTTAGAGACTGACAGTTTTCTTGCAGGATTGCTTAGTCTAGAGATTACTGGGTGCTTGTTCCACATTTTGATAGTCACTTCTCCTTTCACGTTAGCAGAAGCTTCATGTAACTTGAGCTGCATAAATTTACTTTCCTCATTTCAATGGATTTCCGAGCCCACTTGTTTGGTCACTGGGTATGGTTTCCTGCACAGCCGCCTTTTTTTTTCATTTGGAACTTTGTGTTATACATAGCTTACAAGGTCTCCCCATGGATGTTCATGTCTCCCCCCCCCCTTTTTATTTTACGGGATAAGTTATAAAAAGATGTGTTGCCTACTCACGATGCTTACAGCATAACCAATGGGGAGAATCCAAAGATGGGAATCACATGAGTGACCTTTGTAGTTTTCAGTACATTTAATACAGAAAATAAAATATAATTTTAGCAGCTACTGATTTATGATGTTTAGTTTGCAGTTAGTGGACCTAGTCTCCTTGGAACTACTTGGTAGCAGGCTCCATTGTGTCTTTAAAGTGTTGACTTTCCAAGAGCAAGCCGGTTCAAGGAACACATCGGCTGGTATTCTTTCTGCTGGTAATGTAACAAAAACTTAACAACAATGCATAATATGTTTGGTGCCCTGTGACTATCAAACTACTTCCTGGATGGCACAGAATTGCCCAACAAAATCAACTTGATATTTTCTTATTTCCACTGGATAATCTCAGTGATTTTCACTTAACATTATATCACACCATATCAATTTACTATTTTGAGACCAGGGAAATCGTTCCATAGAGAAATACCAACTAATATCTTCTTTTATATTGTGATTTATCTGTGCTGGGGCAATCAAGGAGAAATGAATGCTGCACCCTTTGCTAGCTCTGAGGTTAACAGCGTCAGCTGTAAAATGAAGGCTGCTTTGGCTCACGGTTAGTCTCATTGTGACAAAGCTACAAGCAGCCAGACCAAAAAATCAGTAAGGAAATCTTAAGAAAACTTCGATCAAATGTCATCTGCTACTTCCAGTAACTTACCCCACTCATCAATTTATTCTCAAGAAGTTAACAACCGCATAACAACTTTTTGCCAATAACAATGTTATTTGGGAATGCTTAGTGAGCAAACTGACAATGGGCAAGCAAAAAAGTATTAATATTCACCTTCTTTGCTTTGAATTAGAGCATGCAGTACTCTTACAACAGACTTTCGGACCTTGCCCACTGAAAGCCTAAGTCCCAGGAAGGTAAAATGGCTGCAGTTCATCACGTCTCAGTTATCAAGACTCTTTGATTGTGGAACACTATTCATGCCAGAATGATTTTTCCTGAAAAAATAAAATGAATGTTTTTCTGACGTGTTTTGTCCTAAATCACTCAATCAACACACAATACAGAGGTTTTGAGCTGTCTCCAATGTCTTCACTCCTCTATTAAACCCAAAGGGAAAAATATGTCACAAATTGTACATTTTTTGGCTTGCAACTATTTTACAACGCCTACACACAATTCATATGTTTCAAGTACACAAAATCCAATATCTAAAACCAAGATAAACACTAGAACCATAATAAGAAAATGACAATTGATAAAAACACTCATACTGTCATGCTGCGATCACCTGATCAGATGGTGCACGACAGATGGGAAGTGGCAAGTGGTCACTATAGGTTGAGTAAACTCTCTAGTGTAAGCTGCCGTGATCTTGTCACAGTCATGATCTGTTTTGCAGAATTGTTGCTGGAAGCTGGTGCTATTACTGGTGTATTAGAAAATGAAGTGCATTTCCTTTGGAGTTTTATCAGACAGATTCCTTTAGCAGATAGTCAAAATGTGGTTTAAAAAATAAAGGAAGGAGTGGATTCAAACTTGAGACACTGTCTATACATTGCACAACACCATAGCACTTTGAGTAGAACACAACACTTCCTCCCGACACTTTCATACTGTACAGTGCTGCCAGTTCGTGTGTATGGCCTGACAGAATTCTGTAAGAGTGGCATTTTATTGGTGCTTTAAGTCAGGTTTTATCTCTAAGACTTTATAATGGCGAGGTTAATCAGTTGGCAACTATCTACAGCTGAAGCATTTTTGCCTGGTTTAAAGACTAAGATGACACCATCCCTCCACTGCGAATGGAAAACCTTGTAGCTAAATATTGTTTAACATCACAAGTAGATGGAGTCTGAATCGCATTCAGATGTTGAACCATCTGATAATGTGGCCTGTAGAAAGGGGTCAAGCATTTCCTATGACATGGCAGATCACAGCAGACACAGCTCTGACATCCTTGTCAACACATTCTCATGGAGAGGAGATGAAGATGGCAGCAACCTAGCTGGTCCCTCAGAGAGCATAATGTGGCAATCAATCAGTCTGACAATGACAGGATCACTAGAAAAGTGATCACTGACCCCATATAGTAACCACCGTAACAAAGCCACAACATTTTGTTTTTCTTTTTTGGTGGGGTGGGGGGGTCATTGATAACCAAAACAGTGCCATGGGTGGTGGTGAAGTGCATAGGAATGTAAGAATTACTGAGGAGAGACAGATCAAGCTTGGAGAGAACTCTGTCAATCAGAGGGACCCTAGCAGACAATGTAGTACTCCCTTGTATGGGGAAGTGTGCTTTGAAATCCCAAAGTGAGCGAATGGGGAAAAGGGAGAGTGCGGGGGTGGAGAGCGGTCAAGTCAAAGAAGTTATCTCAAGATTCATAACTGCCCTGCCTGATTGTAAATAAATGGAGCAAATTGTGATTACTGTGGTCATTCACACACTCACTATTGCTCACAATGTGGCGTGATAGGTAATCCATTAACTGATAACTGTGTCATCCAATGTATCGATCTCACCAGTTGCTCTCTTTGGTGCTATTCCATCAGCAGGCATGATGGTTTTAGTCAAATGTGTTTCTTGAACAGCTAGTAGATAGTTGAACAGGATGGCATTAGTTGTTGTTCTGCCAGATGACAATAATATCCAGTCCACTCCCACTGAATTATCACATTAAGGATGTGATGGTTAGGCATCAAGGGAATAGCCATTTCCCAAGAATTGCTAACTGTAACTGGTGGGGGGATGACGACAATCAACATAGGTTTGGAGTCATAATGTGGATAGATCTGACATCTCCATGGTAACTGGAGTAAAGTGTCATCTTTTTTTTCTATAAGCACTCTCTAGGGTTAAGGCTCTTGCAAGGACTTCTCCACTAAGGGAAGTAGGAACTGAAGAGGGGTCTGCAGGTTGTAGGGAATGGGGTGTCCTATCTCCCCCATGGGTTAATATATTCGCATAACTGTCAGAGGAATGGACGGTAAGTACGCGAGATACTGCTGATGACCTGGTCACAGTACTGGCAGAGTTCAATACTATTGGGACAAGACAAGCAGTTGTACTTTTTCCAGGCTCCAAAAAATGAGAGGTAATTGGAAACATTAAGTTCCTGGATTTCACGTCCTTTAATTAGGATAGCACAGTCTGGGGATCAGGATGGGTGAATAGCTCTGCTGTTGACAAAGAATGGTGAAACGGTGAAGGCCAACCACAGCCTCTGAAAGTTATACAGCTTCACATGAGAATGACTGACTACAGTTTTAACTTTCTTTGGAAGTGAGCTCCCTTCAACAGCAATGATGAATGTCTGGTATCAACCTTACTGTTTGGCAGACCTCAATGTACACAACATATGAAAGGGCCCTCATTTTTCCTAGTTTTTGAGGAATGCTTCATCCATATACAGCACTAAGTCCTGGTCAAAAATTAAGGCCTGTACTGTGTTCAGGTTCTTGTGGAGTATTATGGTAACAGTTATGTCACCAATTTTCTTGTAAGAGGGCAACACTCAAGACTGGATAGGTTTAACTATTTAAATTAATACAGAACCATGAAAGAATAGATTTCTTCAAGCACATTTTTGATATTATCTGTAAAGAACAAAGAGGAAAGAAAGGACCCTGCATCAGTCCATGTGCAAACAAGGAACAGAGGGGAAAATGATTCTGCTTTCCTCCCCTGGCATGGCCAAGATAGGAACGTTCAAGTTGCACTGACACTTTCAAATCTGTCTGAAGAGTCTATCGGTGCCACGCAGCCATTGGCTCATAACTTCGGTCTTTACACTTCACGAGAGGTACGCCACAACACCACTTACTTCTAAGGAGAAATCTCCCCATGGGAATCACCCGGACAGAGAACTGGCCACCTGGCTTGAGACCACTGACCTGAGCCCCCTAAAGGACACGCACCTATTCCTAAGCAAATGCAGGGAGTTGATGGCTCAGGCACCAATAGTGCATTCACTGCATAATCACGGGGTTACCGCTGTATGGGTACCTGACAGCCTATGCTTGCACTAGCTATCACACTGGGTATTATGTGACCTTCCCCACATGTCTTACAAGTTTGAATTTCTGTAAAACATTTCAAAAAAGCAGAGGCCAAACATGAGTTAACGAACATGTTGTTGTTGTCTTCAGTCATGAGACTGGTTTGGTGTAGCTCTCCATGCTACTCTACCCTGTGCAAACTTCTTCATCTCCCAGTACTTACTGCAACCTACATCCTTCTGAATCTGCTTAGTGTATTCATCTCTTGGTCTCCCTCTACGATTTTTACCCTCCACGCTGCCCTCCAATGGAAAATGTGTGATCCCTTGATGCCTCGGAACATGTCCTACCATCCGATCCCTCCTCCTAGTCAAGTTGTGCCACAAACGTCTCTTCTCCCCAATCCTATTCAATACCTCCTCATTAGTTATGTGATCTACCCATCTAATCTTCAGCATTCTTCTGTAACACCACATTTCAAAAGCTTTTATTCTCTTCTTGTCCAAACTATTTATCGTCCATGTTTCACTTCCATACATGGCTACACTCCATACAAATACTTTCAGAAATGACTTCCTGACACTTAAATCTATACTCGATGTTAACAAATTTCTCTTCTTCAGAAATGCTTTCCTTGCCATTGCCAGTCGACATTTTATATCCTCTCTACTTCAACCATAATCAGTAATTTTGCTCCCCAAATAGCAAAATTCCTTTACTACTTTAAGTGTCTCATTTCCTAATCTAATTCCCTCAGCATCACCCGACTTAATTCGACTACATTCCATTATCCTCATTTTGCTTTTGTCGATGTTCATCTTATATCCTCCTTTCAAGACACTGTCCATTCCATTCAACTACCCTTACAAGTCCTTTGCTGTCTCTGACAGAATTACAATGTCATCGGCAAACCTCAACATTTTTATTTCTTCTCCATGGACTTTAATAATAGAATTTGAAAGAGAGTATTCCAGTCAACATTGTCAAAAGTCTACAAATGCTAGAAATATAGGTTTGCCTTTCCTTAATCTACATCTACATGACTACTCTGCAATTCACATTTAAGTGCTTGGCAGAGGGTTCATCGAACCACAATCATACTATCTCTCTACCATTCCACTCCCGAACAGCGCGCGGGAAAAATGAACACCTAAACCTTTCTGTTCGAGCTCTGATTTCTCGTATTTTATTTTGATGATTATTCCTACCTATATAGGTTGGGCTCAACAAAGGATTTTCGCATTTGGAAGAGAAAGTTGGTGACTGAAATTTCGTAAAAAGATCTCGCCGCGACGAAAAACGTCTTTGCTGTAATGACTTCCATCCCAATTCGCATATCATATCTGCCACACTCTCTCCCCTATTCCGTGATAATACAAAATGAGCTGCCCTTTTTTGCACCCTTTCGATGTCCTCCGTCAATCCCACCTGGTAAGGATCCCACACCGCGCAGCAATATTCTAACAGAGGACAAACGAGTGTAGTGTAACCTGTCTCTTTAGTGGACTTGTTGCATCTTCTAAGTGTCCTGCCAATAAAATGCAATCTTTGGCTAGCCTTCCCGACAATATTATCTATGTGGTCCTTCCAACTGAAGTTGTTCGTAATTTTAACACCCCGGTACTTAGTTGAATTGACAGCCTTGAGAATTGTACTATTTATCGAGTAATCAAATTCCAACAGATTTCTTTTGAAACTCAAGTGGATCACCTCACACTTTTCATTATTTAGCGTCAACTGCCACCTGCCACACCATACAGCAATCTTTTCTAAATCACTTTGCAACTGATACTGGTCTTCGGATGACCTTACTAGACTGTAAATTACAGCATCATCTGCGAACAACCTAAGAGAACTGCTCAGATTGCAACACAGGTCGATAGCGGTCACTACTTCATGCGAATAAAGAGCTAGCTGCGTTGCACATGAGCGATGTTTTCTGAAACCATGCTGATTACGTATCAATAGATCGTTTCCTTCGAGGTGATTCATAATGTTTGAACACAGTATATGCTCCAAAACTCTACTGCAAACCGATGTCAATCATATAGGTCTGTAGTTAGATAGATTACTCCTACTACCCTTCTTAAACACAGGTGCGACCTGCGCAATTTTCCAATCTGTAGGTACAGATCTATCGGTGAGCGAGCGGTTCTATATGAGTGCTAAGTAGGGAGCTACTGTATCAGCGTAATCTGAAAGGAACCTAATCAGTATACAATGTGGACCTGAAGACTTGCCCGTATCAAGCGATTTGAGTTGCTTCGCAACCCCTAAGGTATCTACTTCTAAGAAACTCATGCTAGCAGCTGTTCGTGTTCCAACATTTCTGCGGAATCCAAACTGATCTTCGCCGAGGTCGACTTCTACCAATTTTTCCATTCGTCTGTAAAGAATTTGTGTTAGTATTTTGCAGCTCTGACTTATTAAACTGATAGTTCAGTAATTTTCACATCTGTCAACACCTGCTTTCTTTTGGATTGGAAATATTATATTCTTTTGAAGTCTGAGGGTATTTCACCTGCCTCATTTCTTGCTCACCAGATGGTAGAGTTTTGTCAGGACTGGCTCTCCCAAGGCCGTCAGTAGTTCCAATGGAATGTTGTCTACTCCGGGGGCCTTGTTTCGACTCAGGTCTTTCAGTGCTCTGTCAAACTCTTCACGCAGTATCGTATCTCCCATTTCATCTTCATCTACATCCTCTTCTATTTCCATAATATTGTCCTCAAGAACATCGCCCTTGTATAGACCCTCTATATACTCCTTCCACCTTTCTGCTTTCCCTTCTTTGCTTAGAACTGGGTTTCCATCTGAGTTCTTGATATTCATAGAAGTGGCTCTCTTTTCTCCAAAGGTCTCTTTAATTTTCCTGTAGGCAGTATCTATCTTACCCCTAGTGAGATAAGCCTCTACATCCTTACATTTGTCCTCTAGCCATCCCTGCTTAGCCATTTTGCACTTCCTGTCAATATCATTTTTGAGATGTTTGTATTCCCTTTGCCTGGTTCTTTTAGTGCATTTTTATATTTTCTCCTTTCATCAATTAAATTCAATATTTCTTCTGTTACCCAAGGATTTCTAGCAGCCCTCATCTTTTTACCTACTTCATCCTCTGCTGCCTTCACTACTTCGTCCCTCAGAGCTACCCATTCTTCTTCTACTGTATTTCTTTCCCCCATTCCTGTCAATTGTTCCCTTATGCTCTCCCTGAAGCTCTGTACAACCTCTGGTTTAGTCAGTTTATCCAGGTCCCCATCTCCTTAAATTAGCACCTTTTTGCAATTTCTTCAGTTTTAATCTACAGTACATAACCAATAGATTGTGGTCAGAGTCCACATCTGCCCCCGGAAATGTCCTACAATTTATAACCTGGTTCCTAAATCTCTGTCTTACCATTATATAATCCATCTGATACCTTCTAGTATCTCCAGGATTCTTCCATGTATACAACCTTCTTTTATGATTCTTGAACCAAGTGTTAGCTATGATTAAGTTATTCTACCAGACAGCTTCCTCTTTCATTTCTCTCCCCCAATCCATATTCACCCACTATGTTTCCTTCTCTTCCTTTTACTACACTCGAATTCCAGTCACCCATGACTACTACATTTTCGTCTCCCTTCACTACCTGAATAATTTCTTTTATTTCATCATACATTTCATCAATTTCTTCATCATCTGCAAAGCTAGCTGGCATATAAACTTGTACTACTGTAGTAGGCATGGGCTTTGTGTCTATCTTGGCCACAATAATGTGTTCACTATGCTGTTGGTAGTAGCTTACCCGCACTCTTACTGTTTTCTTCATTATTAAACCTACTCCTACATCACCCCTATTTGATTTTGTATTTATAACCCTGTACTCACCTGAGCAGAAGTCCTGTTCCTCCTGCCACCAAACTTCACTAATTCCTACTACATCAAACTTCAACCTATCCATTTCCCTTTTTAAATTTTCTAATCTACCTGCCCGATTAAGGGATCTGACATTCCACGCTCCGATCCGTAGAACGCCAGTTTTCTTTCTCCTGATAACGACGTCCTCCTGACTAGTCCCCGCCCGGAGATCCAAATGGGGGACTATTTTACCTCCGAAATATTTTACCCAAGAGGACGCCATCATCATTTAACCATACAGTAAAGCTAAATGTCCTCGGGAAAAGTTACGGCCGTAGTTTCCCCTTGCTTTCAGCCGTTTGCAGTACCAGCACAGCAAGGCCGTTTTGGTTATTGTTACAAGGCCAGATCAGTCAATCATCCAGACTGTTGCCCCTGCAACTACTGAAAAGGCTGCTGCCCCTCTTCAGGAACCAAACGTTTGTCTGGCCTCTCAACAGATACCCCTCCGTTGTGGTTGCACCTACGGTACGGCCATCTATATCGCTGAGGCACGCAAGCCTGCCCACCAACGGCAAAGTCCATGGTTCATGGGGGTAGGTTAACCAACATAATTGGTGCAAAATAAATAAAGAACGAAAATCCTTAATTTATGTCCTAGGGACAAGCTAGGCTGTCAATGGAGATTTTGTCCTAGAGACCAATCTGAGAAAAAGACAGTCAAGAATAAGATTTCAATGCAAGAAAGGTTCAAATATTGCAATGGCCTGGTGCCCAATGTTCTCAACGCACATGATCACAAAATAATTTCAAGTCTCCTGGGGATTCACGTAATAGCTGTTACATGGTGTGCAAACAAAAGTAACCCCGAGAACAGGTCCAGGTGAAGTATTCGTCTGCATGATTGATATGACATGCCAGTCTTTTGCAAAAGGCATCAAATTGATTTGGTAGGATTCTGAAGCATTTTCTGACGAACTGCAGCCACATTTTCTTGTGTGCCAAAATGTTTCGGAGTGCTTTCTGACTTGTTGAAAACAGATCCTGTCTGACACCATTTTCAGTCTAAGCACTGCATGGCACTATTTGCTGGCACATTGACACCATCATCATTGAACTTCAAAGTAAACAACTAACCAACAGTTTCTATGACTTTGTCATGTAACTTTCCACAACAAACACTCACTGCTCTACTGTTAGTACCATCGCCCCACTAGAACTGTTCCACTCACACAGACACAGTCTGCACTTTGCTATGAACCAGTTTGGTTACGTGGCAGGCATACACATGGTGTGATTATAGGCATAAATTCATCTCCAATTGTAACCACTTGCCTGGGCTACTTTTGTTTGCCCAGCCCTGCAATTCTGCACATAAAACACTACATACCTTTACCACAGTGTTGTTCACAGCATAACACACTTGGCAATCAACATTCAATTTATCAGCACACATAATCTCTGAACGGGGAACTTGTTCGTTACTGAATTATCATAGAACAGACTTTTCCACCATGGCTCCTGGACTGAAAGACGGAAAACCTTAATCCCATGCAAGAGACACTCCATGATGGTACTAATGAGAACAATTATGTGAGTGGGCTCAGGCCATCAGGGCTTAGTGGTGAGGTGAGCTAGGGGGTGGGGGTCAGAATGAGCCCATTATCTTTTGTAGGTAACACATTGACTGCTACAACCAAAATTTAGTCATCCATGCATCCATACCTATTTCAAGCTTCAAGGCACATTAATCTAATAAAGGTTTTGTACTCTTCTTTTATGCTCTATTTTTAACCACCCAGCAAGAGAGTGATCAGAGATGAATAACCTTCCCCAACACAGTTGTGTTTTTCACATTAAGCACTCTTGTAAAATGGTCAGTGCAAACTCCATAGATTGGTTGAGGCAGAGGAGTGATGCATAATATAAGAGGTTCCATCTGTAATGTTGCATGGACACTGTACATATGGTTTGACACCTTTATTTTCATCTTTTCTGGGAGTGAACTGCATTTGCTGTCTGAATCAATGCTCTAGTGTCCATCATAGTATCTTTCAGTCTTCGTTGTCGCACATTCCTTTTCCTCCCACAACATAAATATGGAAGGCCAAGTCTTAGGATTGTGTTTTTAGCATTTCATAAATATAACCTGTCTGGCAAGATTATAGGGGGCATATGACCATCAGCTTCAGATAGCATTGTCTTTTCATTGCATTTTGCCCACCTTGAAGCCATCCACTCCAACCAGATGCTCTTGCATGTGCATCACCATGCCACAATAATGGCTACCTCTCAAAGCTTACCAAAACATTTGAGTATCAGGTACACTTTTTTTTCTCTGTGAGGTTCACACAGTATCCTCAATGACATGCTTCACTAAATGCATGCACCAATCTTCTATCACACAGTGCTCAAACAATGAAAAGCAAAAAGTGCAGGACTATTATAAAAAGTGAGAGATACCTACAAAATAGTTGCTTGTCAATCATTCTTAATAGATGACAAAAACATTACCAGCAATTTGATATAAACCTAAAAATCATTGGTACTGGGGGAATTATCATCAGAGCACCCTTCCTTTGTCATACTGCATTTACATACAGAAATATTAAAACCACAAATTTGAAGGCCAAATGTGAGCCATAGTGACAAACTCAAAAGCACGAGCACAATACTTAGTCGTCATCTTCACAAAAGCATCACCACTGTATGAGTGTTAGGAAATATGTAACAAGACAATACATTTGGGGAGGTACACTGGCGATAAACATTACAAGATTAACAGTAGACTTCTGGAGTGTCACATTTAAATATATTGGGGTAACAATATGAAGCTACACAAAACTGACTGAAGACATGACAGTAGTAGGAAACGCAAATTAAAGACAGTATTCGTTTTGAGAATGAAAGTGCTGTGAAACTTTTGTAGAAATTGCATGCAAAACAAGTGAAATTTACTTTGGAGTTTGATTTTAGAATTGGAATCCCATTTTTATTTCACATAATATAATAAATCTAGATCACAGTCATAAACAGTCACTGACATCACTTTTCACAAGGCTAGTAAAAACTCAGCTATTCTCCCATACTACAAAAAATAATCCACGCTTATTCCTCTGTTATCATTGGAGAAAACTTTTTTTGTTTGTTTTTTATCACAAACAAAACTAATCTGAACTGGGTTAAAGTTCCCCCCTCCCTTTTTGAAATTTCTGTCCCAATAAATCTTGTCACTTCAAGAATTATTACCAGTGCAATTTAAAATATTAAATATCTCCTAAAAGAAAAGTGCACCTTGAAGTGAGAAAATGGAATTTTCGAAATGCTTGTGCAGAAGTTATAGTTTTTCTTGTTATGGAGTTCCACCCAGCTATACTCCACAAATAATATTTCATTGTACTCTTAATACACAACTCACACAGGATTTGTAAGTGATCAGGTTGTGCCATGGAAAAACCCTAGATTCTACCCATCACACATTTATATACTTGTATGCATGGAGAATGTGCAATAGGCCTATGTTATTTTGTGAGCACAGAATTAACAGATTCAGTGACAACAGGAGTTCACAGTTAAATCTAACAAGCAATGATGAAAGGCTTTTCAAGATGTCTTAATTTCAGAAAATAGCTTCAGCCTAAATCAATTATTGAAATATGTCTGTGTAACAAAGATAACCGTTTCATGGAAATGCACATCTACAGTAATAAACAATAAAAGTGACAGATGCTCCAAATGTTGCAAAATACTTCAGACAGCTTACAGAAACTTTTTATATTAATTTATCATGACATTTTTATACACTGTTTGCTGCTAGAAGATACGAAATAAGAAGCAGATCCTGTTACATGCTTGTTTCTACCAACAGCTGGCCTTTCTTCAAAGATATCCACAATATAGGTTTTTTCAGAAAATTACATTAGCCTGAACTAAACCAACTGAGGACACAAAATTTGGCACTCACATTGGCCCTTCTCTATTGTTCCACTGAATAGAAGAAATATTACAGGAAAGCAAAGTCACACTCTGATCTAGCTCTCAGAATACAAAATAAAGAAATTGTGAGAGTCACTACCACAAAATTCTTAGGTGTACATATAGACGAAAATTTAAACTGGAAATCCCATATCCTGAATCTGTTAAGCTCTGCTTTGCTTTACGTGTTATTAGTTTTGTATGTAGTAGGGAATGCAGCAGAACTGTTTACTTTGCTTATATACATTCTGCTATTACCTATGGCCTCTCCTTCTGGGGTCATAGTAAGAGAAATCTCAAAACCATCTTCACTCTACAAAAACAAGCTGTTAGAATAATTACCAACAGTTCAAGGCTAACTCCTTCCAAGCAATTATTTAAACAGCTGAATATTCTACCCCTACCGTGCCTCTATATACAGAACAGTATCATTAATGTAAGAAGAAATATTAACAATTTCCAATCCAACTTGGATCTATATACTTACAACACAAGAAAGTGCAATGACATTCATATAAAAAGAGTTAACAAGGCTTTGGCGCAGAAACAAACAAACATACAAGGAAGCAGATTGCATAACAAACTACCGGTAAAGATAAAAGAAATAAAAAAATTGTCTTCATTTAAAGAAGCAGTATTCAAATTTTTAATGACCAACTGCTATTATAGTGTAAAAGAATACCTGGAATAGCTTCATACTAAACAATTATATTTATGTACTCTATGCCAATAGTAATTTTTATCTGACTGTTGCTATGATCTAAATAAATAGTATGTAGAAAAGTGCTTTAATTACGTGTTATATCTAAATATCAACTGTGTATTCTATGTAAAATGTCTCTCTCATACATCAATGTAAAAAAAATCAAAGTTGTACGTGCTATTTCAATGTGGTCTGATGTTATGTAGTCTACTATGCACATCTGTATTTTGTATAGTATTTTTGCCCTACTTTCGGGAGGAGGGGGGGGGGGGGGGGGAGATCAGATTCCAAGATCTGCAATACCGGTCTTGCAACACACATATTCTTCGCTATGCTGTTCACAGTGTGTACAACAAAGAATCTTTAGCTTCAACGAACTACAGTATGCGAAGACAAAATGTGAACAATGAAGAATATATGCACTAAACCTGTGCATCTCTTAACCATACAGCAGACTACATATGACACCATATATGAATGACATACACTAGCTCCCTGTGAGCAAAGTCAAATTCGCAAATATTTATCTCAATCTTCATGGATGATAAGATTTTGAGAATAAGTAACCCGAAACACACAAAATTCCATTACATCATAGACTGAGTAATATTAAGTTGTTCATTTTCCTAATAGTTTCATAAGCTGTAGATGCAAAATATATACTGTGCATGGATAGAAATTCAATTTCACAACTACTTGTCTGAACTTAAAAGCTTCTATGGGATGGGCACATAACACCAGGAAGAATAGTGTTTTGGTTCAATCTCTGCATATATTTTTTTTCCTCAAACAGTACACGCACATCATAAACAATAATAGGTATTGAAACACATTGAAGTTTTCACGCCGTACATCAAGCATGAATAAAGATAAACTGACGCAGACCAGTTTCGCGTCGAGAAAATGTATAACGCTGCACAACAAATGATACTTTAAAAAAAGTGAGAGAAAGTACTTCGGATACGGCCAGTAAACCGTGCCAAATAACTCTTACAACAAAAAGGGTGAAAGAAAGTAAAATGAGGTACGACCTACATTCATTGCGCATGTTAGCCTACTTCTTCTCAATGACTAACAATTTATAGCTTTGCACAAAGAGAAATATTTCTTTTTTTTCGAAGAAGTATTTAAACGACAACAAACGTAATCGAGCTTCCAAAAAGAGTTAATGTCATGCTTTGAATCTTTATGTTTAAACACTTTAATAAACAAGACAGTCTCTAATCAGCAACATGCAGTAATTTAACCTTACATAAGGTTTGGAACTACTTATGCTGTCATAGGTCACCTGAAAAATTGCTGTTACTTAATACCGCAGTTTTTCCTTAATCATAACGCACAATATGCGAACCGATAATTATGTGTTGCCTCGTAAGAAATATAGCTTTTAGATGCTCAATAACGTTACTGTACGAGAGCTGATGCGAAACTGTACAATATTAATACAGTTCAGCATACGTACATCGTTTAAATAGAGTGTCATGCAGCACACCAACAACTGCAATACTCACTATATAAACGTCGTAGTACACACTATATATGTACACCAGCCACAGATAATCCTTTAGTTGAAAACAAAGCTCCAAGGATGGTCGTGTGAATAGCCTAATACGCACGTATAACTTTACCACTATGTGGCCAAATGCCCCATGCGTCACGCATATTGCTTTCTCTCAGTCTCTCGATTCCAACTTTCTAATGCCACACAGCAAAGATAGAGCAATCTGTGGTTCGCCAATAAAGTTCTTCTCTGTTTTCTTGTCTTCCAACTTTTTTTAGCGCCATTGTAATTACTATATTATCTGTTATTTACCAATCAATATTTCACTTCGTCAGATACTATAGAGTCAATACAAAATATCTTCTCACTCGTCCGTTACAAATGTTTGAATGTGAGCTAACGTATAGAATATAGCATTTGCTTATCAATAGAAAGGTATGTTTCTTTAAATTTTTACTTTTGGAAGGAACGTTTAAATTTTATAATATAAACGCTAAGCTTATGGGACACTAAAACTCCCCTGACAGTACGCAAATCGAACGTTTTCACCTCTGGCTGTTTTGCAAAATTTTCTTAGACGACATTAATATACATACATCAGAGTAATGGGATTTTAGCAGTTCAATAACACATGCAATGTATTACGTATTTTTTACTTTCTTGTAATTATTGCAATGAAAAATACAACAGTTAACATTTGTTGTACAAGTCCTGTTAAAATACAAAATGCTGCCTCTCTTTCTCCAGTGAATTACACTCCTGGAAATGGAAAAAAGAACACATTGACACTGGTGTGTCAGACCCACCATACTTGCTCCGGACACTGCGAGAGGGCTGTACAAGCAATGATCACACGCACGGCACAGCGGACACACCAGGAACCGCGGTGTTGGTCGTCGAATGGCGCTAGCTGCGCAGCATTTGTGCACCGCCGCCGTCAGTGTCAGCCAGTTTGCAGTGGCATACGGAGCTCCATCGCAGTCTTTAACACTGGTAGCATGCCGCGACAACGTGGACGTGAACCGTATGTGCAGTTGACGGACTTTGAGCGAGGGCGTATAGTGGGCATGCGGGAGGCCGGGTGGACGTACCGCCGAATTGCTCAACACGTGGGGCGTGAGGTCTCCACAGTACATCGATGTTGTCGCCAGTGGTTGGCGGAAGGTGCACGTGCCCGTCGACCTGGGACCGGACCGCAGCGACACACGGATGCACGCCAAGATCGTACGATCCTACGCAGTGCCGTAGGGGACCGCACCGCCACTTCCCAGCAAATTAGGGACACTGTTGCTCCTGGGGTATCGGCGAGGACCATTCGCAACCGTCTCCATGAAGCTGGGCTACGGTCCCGCACACCGTTATGCCGTCGTCCGCTCACGCCCCAACATCGTGCAGCCCGCCTCCAGTGGTGTCGCGACAGGCGTGAATGGAGGGACGAATGGAGACGTGTCGTCTTCAGTGATGAGAGTCGCTTCTGCCTTGGTGCCAATGATGGTCGTATGCGTGTTTGGCGCCGTGCAGGTGAGCGCCACAATCAGGACTGCATACGACCGAGGCACACAGGGCCAACACCCGGCATCATGGTGTGGGGAGCGATTTCCTACACTGGCCGTACACCTCTGGTGATCGTCGAGGGGGACACTGAATAGTGCACGGTACATCCAAACCGTCATCGAACTCATCGTTCTACCATTACTAGACCGGCAAGGGAACTTGCTGTTACAACAGGACAATGCACGTCCGCATGTATCCCGTGCCACCCAACGTGCTCTAGAAGGTGTAAGTCAACTACCCTGGCCAGCAAGATCTCCAGATCTGTCCCCCATTGAGCATGTTTGGGACTGGATGAAGCGTCGTCTCACGCTGTCTGCACGTCCAGCACGAACGCTGGTCCAACTGAGACGCCAGGTGGAATTTCACTATAAATCATGGTTTCATTTCTAATGCCGCACTATTAAATAAAAAACTATTTTAAAGACAAGATAATGAATTGACTGAAATGCATAGAACATTTCATATAAGCCCAAAATGCCAGCTGTAAAAGGAAAATAAAATTTCAGATCATACCACTATGTTAAGTAAAGAACTTGGAAAGATATACTCACATGATGAGGCCACGACATTGGGATTACGGGCTTACTTCAACTTTTTACACTTTGGGCCATTAAAACAACATTATGTGCAAGTATTAAGTTGCACTAGTTTCACCAGATGCGACATAGTTGCTGAGTGTATTTATATGTTTCGACGATGCCATTACGCCTTTAGCACATTAGGACACGGTGTAGAACAGATCTGAAGATGTTCATTACTGAATGAAACCTGTCATCGTAGAAGGACTTTATATTGTGATTAAAGACTGGAATAAAAACCATTTTAAGTTGCACTACTTTCGCAATTCCGAGAAAGTCGCAAGATAAGTTTTATGCATCTATTATGTATCTGATATATCTGTGCAAAGGTGCTAGCAGGTCATGTGGTTAGTGTCTGTGCTTAACAAGAGGGTCGAGGACGAGCAAGGGTTCGAATCTTGTCAACACTATTTTTTTTATCTGTATTTTTAAATTATTTAATTTAGGTGACATTTTAGAGGCAATATAATGCAAAAAAAACCATGTGCATTTTCATGAAGCTATAGTGAATTTCATATTTTATTTGCCTATTTATTATTTTTAATTCAATTTTCAAGGATGAGGGACAGGCTTGGAAAACCCAACTCAAACTTCCAAAAGTAATGATGCAAATGATTTTATTCAGTAATATAGTAAGCCACAATCAACCAGACCAAAGTAGTGATGTATAATTACTTGCCGGATGTCCTCTCAACATCACACATTGCAGGATGGTATTTGTCACACGGGCATGGAAAACATAAACTGAAACAGCATCCACAACATTGAATGAATGCAGTTTTTCCGCATTTACGGGGAATGTTCAGAGTTTCTAAGGCAAAACAAACCTCGTTTGAAAAATTTCTCTTTCTTCCAATAGTTTGGATGCAAACTGTATATACCCAATGCTGAAAAAACTGTAGATTAAAAATTAAGTTTGAGCGGGAGTCGAAGCGTGGCCACACTCACGTTCGTCTTACGAACTTACCAGGATTGTCCAGAAAGTAAGTTCTGATCGGTCGCGAAATGGAAACCACAGTGAAAACAAGAAACGGTTTATTTGCAACAGTTAGGCACACCTTCCACCTACTTCTCTACATAGTCGCCGCTCCAACTTCGAGTGTTGTTGTAGTGTTGTATTAACATTCCAATATCCTCGTCACAGAAAGCAGCCGCCTGTGCTATCAGCCAGTTATCTGCAATGGTCCGCAGCTCGTTGTCTGTGGAAACATTTTGTTTTCATAGCCAGCGGCTCTTGTGAGCAGAGATGAGACTCAAGGGGAGCCAATTATGGACTGTATTGTGGGTGATGAAACTCTTCTCATCGTAAACGCTGCAAGAGCGTCTTCATTGCTCATGCAGTGTGCGGTCCAGAATTGGCATAATTAAGGAACTGCTTGACAATTGTGTTATGTAGGTTGCATGACACAGGGGAAATCTCTAACCAGGCCCTCATACTTGGCGGCAGACGCTATTCCCTATGCATCTATACATGCCCACTGTTTACTGAAAACTGAAAAGAGCGACGCGACATGATCGACGGGCATACTAGAGACACTGCCCAACACATCTGAGCAAAGCTTTACCGTATTTTCCCAGTGGTTTGCATTTCGCGACCGATCGGCACTTACTTTCTGGACAATCCTCGCACGAAGCTAACCAGTTGACCACCCTGAACTCAGATGTAGCCCAATACGTACACATACTTACACCACATAACAGACATGGAAAACTTCAGTTGCGATTTGCCAGAGTAGTGCACTTTTCTACTTGCACGTTATGTCGTTTTGATTGCCCACTAAAGGTGTAAAAAGTCTGAAGTAAATCTGTGATGCCAACATCGTGGCCTCCCCTTGTTAGACACAGCATTTGTCCAGCAACATTGATAGGGAGTTAATTGTTTTATTTATATATAAAATTCTTGTTTTTTGCTTCATCTCGTTTGATACGAGGACATATTAGGATAGGAAGTAAAATTTCATATGCTGTCTCCTCTGCTGAAAACACCATACACTTGGTATTAACCGAATGGGTCATTATGGAACATAGCGATGCAAATAACAAACAAGTATTTATTTTACAATTACAAAAAGATTCTTGAATTAGATTCCACATGAAGACAATAAACTATCTCCAGGTCTATTCAGCCTACCATAAATAATATTCCAGACTTCTTGGCGTGAATAAAAAATGAAGAGACTAGTGGACCCCTGTCGTCCATTGTTTGGCAGACAATTTAAAAGTTTTTTTATACATTTATGGCTCAACATGTGCTTGTGTCTGTTGATAAAGCAGTAAAGGTATTCTATGCATTTTTATTCATATAGAGTCTATGGTAGCGTCTTGATTCATCTTTATTTGCCACTGACCTTTTGTAGAACAGAATAGGCTTCATCTCTTGTATATAATATTGACATATTTAATTATTTACACAGATATTTAGCCATACATTTCAAATTTTAACATGTGTCCACAATCTGTACACAAAAAACATTGTTATACTAAAAATGGGTTTTCATGCAACCTATTATATAATTTTCTTTGAAATAATTTACAACATATGATTGATGCTGAGGGCGTTAATTCCATAACGACTTTTAGTGAGCTGTCTCTGGGACAGGAGGCTGTTTTTACCAGCCTGTGTCTTGGAATAACGGTTTTAATTTTTCCCCTAGTGTTGTGCTCCTGTACAAGGTGTGGCTACAAATTGACAGTAATTTTGCTGCATAGAATACCATTTAAAAAATTATACCTTCAGTATATTCTCTCTCCTCTATTCGTACGACGCTCTATGCAAATTTTCTATTGATGCAAACAGTGCTGGAAGTCTTCTTATGAGAGTTCCTTGATGATGCATAGCTCTTTTTCCTTCATTGATTCAGTGGACAGAAATCTTGTTATTTTCAGTGCATATTTGGCCTTCGGGAATAGATAAAAGTCACATGGTGTTAAATCAGGCGAATAAAGTGGGTAGTCTAACTTCGCTAGAAACTGGAATGTTTATCAACAGCTGAAGACAGCCCTATTCAATTTGTGTGGCGATGTTTTGACTGTTGGAGCAACGTCTGTTCTATACCTATTACTCCACGCAGCTACACCAAACACTATCGTCTTGATACTCCCTTATTAGGTTGGTATAGAGATTCATCCTTGCAACTCTCGTGATTTATCCCAGAATCCAGTTACACTGTGCCATATTCTCCTTCAACATTGAACGTCTTTCTTCCATGCACATCTCTAAAAATGAAGTGGCTATAAAACAAAACTCTGCTTCCTACTAAAATAAAGTGTAGACTCGTTCCAATTAACTCTGTATATTGTCACAAATGTTCATAAACTGTTACAAGTTACAAGGGAAGTTCCTCAAGTAATATTACTGTCTCAAAGACCTCTCATTAACATGCCTGTGTATATTATAAAACAACAATCGCTTATATATGTCGTATTTATCTTAGTTGGTGCTGGAGATCTTCCATGGTATGCGAGCTCCTTCATTTCTCCTGCTCTTCAGCAGGTCGACTGTGCACCTGTGGAGCAATACTTTCCCACAGTATGTGGCCCAATGTTTACAAACTAGTTGCGATCATGCACATCTCTGAGCTCCATATTTGAAGTATGTGATACATGCCCTTCCATTAATACCATGGATCACTACATATCTCTCCACTAAGATGTTGTGATCATACACTTAACAATCAATCAATACAAAGATACATATCCTCTAATTATAATTTTCATTAACTTATTTATTTCATTTAATAGCTCTTCTACTTTGGCTAACAAAGAGACATACAGTGAAACATATATATATTTCCTTCTTTCAGAGCACTATCAGCACTTTAACCATTAATTACATTAATTCGTATTCGTGACTGTGAGGGAAGCAGTGGCTACACACTGTTTTAAGACCAAACGTCAGGTTATGCAGAGATTCAAATACTCATGGTAAACTATGAATTTAGCCTATTTTTACTTTCTCGATTTATTATCCAGTTAGGAGGAGATGCTATCTTGTTAATGTTATGCTTAAGCTTTTCTCCCTTCTTGTAGCTTATCTTTCCATGGATTCAGTACTTTTTTCTCTTTTCAGTGTGATGTACCTCTCCTTTCTTATAAAGTGGTTGCGGTCCTCCCTTCTAGGGGTCTACCTGAACCTTGCATAAGCACCCTTCTTTGGGGATTACTTAGCGATAAAGTGGTTGAGTTCCCTACTTCCTTGGGTCCACCTGAACCTGGTGTAAGCTCCCTTCTTTGGGGATTGCTTAACCATAGCTCCCAATTTGAAATACCTCACCCTCCTTTTCGACTACTTTATTGAGTGCTTCTGTACTTCTTCCCTTTCACTTTACCTCATCCTAAGGTTGCACAGTCCATAGAACTCCAGATATATCCAGATTTTCCACTATGAGTTCTGTTGTCTATTTTCCTCCCTCCAAAATTCCTTTTATTCTTAGTGTTGGCTTGTCATTTCTATATGAAGCTTATTAGTAGGACACACTGTCCTATTTCTCCATCCCATTGAAACAGTGACAAGTATAGCAAATGAAATCATCTTTGTTTGTGCATAGCCTATTGGTGTATATCAACATGTGGCTGTATGTATGTGTGTGTGTGTGTGTGTGTGTGTGTGTGTGTGTGTGTGTGTGTGTGAGAGAGAGAGAGAGAGAGAGAGAGAGAGAGAGAGAGAGAGAGAGAGAGAGAGAGAGAGAGATGTACACACAAATCCCACACTTCCCCCATAAGAGTTAAACACAAACTCACCCACAACACATCAAATTACTACAAAAGTTAACAAAAATCATCAGTTAAGTGTTCAATAAACATGACATAATGTTGCTTGTAGCATGTTCTTCAAATTCATAGCCAACTGACTTTTTTTCGTCAAGTAGTTCAACGTTTGTACTTCTTTACGATTTCCATGTTGTATAAAAATTTCTCTTTCCTCTACCAAAAATAATGTTCTTGGGTGTGATACCCCCTACTTTGGAAAAAAATTTACTTGTCTTTTTCTTGAGTTTCAAACTCATAAGATGGTTATTAATTAATACTAGGTCTCCAATATTAAATTCCGCTATTCGTGCCTGTATATTATACTGTTTCACTCGCGAATCTACACTGTCTTTATGTTTTTCTGCACTTGTTGATGTACGTCCTCTGTCGTTCTAGTTTCAGCCTGAATCCAACTAAACAGTTTTAATAATGGTTCTCCTATAAGTAGTTTAGCTATTATTTCCATAGGCAACAATCCTGTTGTTAAATGTGGTAATTCATTAATAATCCATAGGAATTCGCAGATTAATCACAACAGGTCCTACACAGCCTAGCAATTTCTTTCATTATGCGTTCACTCTCTCAAGGCTTTAATCACACACTGTGGGACATTGTCTATCAACAATCTATGTTTCTTTCCTATTTCCAACAAATACACCAGTAGATGTCTAATCACTGTCTCTGTGTTGACACGCTTAATAGGATAGAGTTTAACATATTTAGACCAACACTCAACTAGTACAAATACGTAAGTTACCCTCCTAACTGCTCGTTGGTAATTGGGCAAATAAATCAGCAGGTGTGATGTCACATAAGCCTTTAGGTATTACTGGGTATAACTTATACATTATCACCTGATAGTTGTTTTTTATCTTTTGGCAAGTTTCATATGTATGTAGTACAGGCAGTACATTTTTATTTTAGTTCTTAAAGTAGTAAAATTTTACCACCTGTTGGAAACATTTTCATACCCCAAAGTGTCCATACCCTTGAGGAATAAACGTAATTAAATCAAGTTCTACAGATATCGGTATGTACTGTCTGTATTTGAGTCTAATGTTCTTCACTCTCCAAAACAAAACATGACTGAACACAACCCATCTACCATACGGTTATCAGTTTTCCCTCCTTGGTTTAAGGTTTTCCACTTATCACAAAAACATGAACCATTAGTGAAGTCCTTGTCTTCTCTTATGAGTAGGTTTCTCACTTCATAATTAATGTAAGTTAATGTTAAAAAATGTTGAGGTAATTACAGGACCTTCCATTCTTAGTAAACTATTCATCCTCAATCGTAAGGATGATAACACATCAGGAACTAAATTTTGCTTATCCTTTATATATTTAATTTCAATTTGGTATTCTTGGAAAAATAATACCCAACATATTAACCTGCCATGTAGTAGTCGACTTTCCATAAGAAATGATAGTGTTTGGTGATCAGTATACATTATTATTTTAGATCCCTAATTTAGAATTTGAAATTTTTTCTATTTCACACTACAGCAAGTAATTGCTGTTGCTATGAGGTTCAACTCATGTTTGGTTAGAGCTCGACTCAGAAAAGCTAGAGCATTATGTTCTTCCATGCTAACATCCCACCCTCCGTGAGACAACTCACATGAAATTCCATACTCTGAGGTGTCAATACTTAACTTAAAAGCTTTGTCCATCTGTGGGTGTTTTAAAATGGTTGCCTCTATTAGAGCTACTTTCATCTCTTTAAAAGCCTTTAACTTTTCAGCACCATCTATTTATCATCTATTTATTTGTTTTCAATAAATTTAACAACTTAGGATTATTTATAGGTTGACCTCAAATACATTTCCCATAGAAAACTGCCAGTCACAGAAATGCTTTGAACTGGTTTGAATTTTTAGGTTCTGGACATTTTTTATGGCTCTTATCCTGTCTGGGTCTGCTTTTATCTCATTTATGCCCACCAAATGGCCAAGAAACTTTAGTCCTTTTCTTCTAAAAATCTACTTTGACAATTTTATAGTGATTCCTTTAATGTAAAACGTTTGTAATGTTCTAAGCAGTAAATCACAATATTCTGCCCATGTCTTGGACACTAGGAATATGTCATCTAGATAGATTGTTTGTTCTTTCAACCAATCATTACCCAGTGCACCATCCAAGGCTCTTATAAATACTGACACTGAGATATTTACTCCAAGGCGTATGCTATTAATTACTATGACTTACCCTCATCCAAAAAGGATTGAATTTGTTTGAATTGTCATCGAGTTTGACCTGTCAGTATTCATATGTGAGATCTATCGAGCAAAAACATTTTGCTTGCTCGAACTTCGTCAATATTTCGTCTATACTGACTGCTCGATCTCTTTTAGGTTCTATACACTTATTTAGAGTATGTGCGTTCAACACTAGATTGACTTCCTCCATCACTTTACACACTACTAAAAATGGGTTACTGCATACACTAGAAATTCTTTCTATTATTCGACCTTATAACATTTTATTAATCTCCATTCCTATGGTGGGTCATACATTTAATGGTATCTGATAGGTTTTTCACCTTTGATCTTAAAAGTACAAACATAGTTAGCAAGTACTCCAAAGTTATCTGAGAAAACTTTACTGTACTTCATCAATATATGGTATAGATCATTCTTCTGTAATTCAGTTAATGGATGAGATTCTACATCTACATCTACATGGATACTCTGCAAATCGCATTTAGTCTTTCATCCTAATTAGTTCTTGAAGCATATCCAAAGTGTTCTCTAAATACACCATGGAACTCATTTCTGTGAGTCAGATGTCATATGTCTTGATATTACTGATAATCTTCCTGCTAATTGGTACAACAAATACTTGGTCTTAATAAGTACACGTTTATACCTGTGCTGAAAAATCCATTATTACTTTAGGCCTTACCAGCCAACCAATATCTAGTAACAACTACAAATTTACATTAGGCTATGCTAAGCATGTCTGCATAAACATAAAATTGTTTAATGCTGTCTATAACTGCACTTTGTGCTTAAATTGTCTTGCTTTACTTCCAGTTATTCATACTACATATACCCCAGAACCTGGCAGTATTGGATACACTCTCTTATGTTTTAATACTTCGAACAAAGACTCAGACAAAATTGAAATTTCGCTTCCCAAATCTATGTGCATACTCACTTCCTGTTCGTCAATTGTTCCTGAAACTATTGGTTTAGTAAACTATAAACCTGTTTCTTTGTCTTCAGTGATTAACTAATTCTGTGGTTGTGTTACCTCATTGTTGGCAACTAACATCTTTTTTCATATAGGCCTACACTTAGTTGGATATGTCCTGAATTATGACCCTTTACCAGGACATCGGTCGTTTCCCTTCACCATTGGTGTTTGGTTTGTCGAAAAATGCTGCACTATTCTAGTACCTTCATTTAGGCCACTATTCGTAAGCCTTTGTGTATCAACGCTGGATACTCCCCATCTTTGTTGTTTAGATGTACTATTCTGACTTTTATTTACATGACAGTAATTAACCTCTCGTTTTTCTGGTATTTAGGGTTAAATTTGCCTCCTTCCTGACATGTATCCTCATGACTGAATTACTATGATGTGTCAGCAATTCATTCATGGTAG
Source organism: Schistocerca gregaria (assembly GCF_023897955.1). NCBI lineage: Eukaryota > Metazoa > Arthropoda > Insecta > Orthoptera > Acrididae > Schistocerca > Schistocerca gregaria. The sequence continues at coordinate 254,697,160 of NC_064924.1, read as the reverse complement.
ACAGAGAGAGAGAGAGAGAGAGATATGTACTACACACAAATCCCACACTTCCCCCGTAAAAGTTAAACACAAAGTCACCCACAACTCATCAAATTACTACAAAAGTTAACAAAAATCATCAGTTAAGTGTTCAATAAACATGGCATAATGTTGCTTGTAGCATGTTATTAAAATTCATAGCCAACTGACTTTTTTTCGTCAAGTAGTTCAATGTTTGTACTTCTTTGCGATTTCGGGAGTTCAGTTTTTTTTTCTTCTTATTTTCTCATGAAGTTGACCAGGAACCTCTAGATAGTGATTAACAATTTGACCTACAGGGAAGCAGTGAAGGAACAAAATTCCCTGGATATATAAGTAAACAATCATCATCACTTTGGATCTTGCAGTTAAGGCACATTCTCAAGACTCAAGTTTAGCAGACCAATTTCAGTTGATCAGCAAAACCTATTTGCGACTTAAATCGGATTTGGTTTTGGTTAATACATTCCAGCAGACATCGGTGAAACCATATCAGCATTGGCATAGCTTTGAAGATAGTACTGTGAAAAGTGGTGCATACTATAACAGTTATGTTACTACAAAATCTGTGAACAACTCTCTCAAATAGCATCGATTTTGGGTGAGAGAGTGGATCTAGAGAAGAAACCGAGTTTGAGCGTCAGAGACATTGTTAATAGAAATAGTGTACGAGGAAAATGGAGGACATAGGAACAATCTGAGAACGTTGGAGGAAAAATTTGAGGTATTTCTATTGAAAGTTCAGCACCACATTAAGAAAAGTGATGCAATGAGGCGATAAGCTGTTTCACCAAGCCTAAAACTCCATGCAAAATTAAGATATTTAGCTACAGGAGATCCATGTTCAACACTTGCTTTCATATACTGTGTGAGTAGCAGGGCAAGATGGGCATCACCCTACATTTTTGGTTGCCTATATCAGGGGCAAACATAAATTCAGGGGTAAACCTGACAGGTCCTTAACCTATCGTTCTGCTAAGTGGATTATGACACCTTAGCGATAATCTTTCCTTTCGATTGACAGGTCCTTAAGCTATTGTTCCCCCACCCATCTCCCCCCTCCCCCTTCTCCAACTCCCCCTCCTCCTTCACCATCCCTCTGAGAATTTCTGTCACCTATTCAAGCACCTTTTTATATCAACTTTATTGACTAATTAATTAAATTGATGAATTAATAAATCCACTTGGGAAACCCCACAGACGAAGCCCTTCCCTCCCCCTATTGAAAATTGGCAGGAAAAAGACTCAGTTGACAATTAATTTGCAGGTAAATCGATTGCAGTTTATGGAACAATGTTTAAACAATTTAGTCAATGTGTAGGATATTGTTTTTTAAACAAATGATGTCATACAATGTGGTTTTTGGAATACAGTTAATTTATTTAGCTAAAGAATTTGTCTGGAAATAAACGGAACTGTATGGAATACTATTTATTTAAACAATTTATAGGGTACAGAACAGTGTATGGAATATAGCTTATTTATAGAATTTGTCAGGAAATCGATCGCAGTATGGAATATTTAAACAACTGTGAAGCTTTTTTATTCTGATCGCATTTGAAAATGCTGAGCAGGCTTAGTTTATGTTTGCTGTCGGCGTCATGGATGTTACAGCTCTTATTATTAATTTTCCTCACATTTCTAAAAATACTGGTGTTTAAGCACAGATGAGAAAATTAGAAGAATTACATATCTAGAAGTCCATGACAAATTTCGAAATCCACTGTCGCTTTCTGCAGATGGACAAATTACTAGAATACGACGCTCTCAAACCAAGATCCAATGTGTAGCAGTATTAGTTCTCGTGGCTAGATGTTGTAGACTGCTATCAGTCTGAAATCTCACGTCGCGATTGGCTTTTTCAAGCACCATAGAATTACTAAATTGGTTCTCTTCGCTACATTCAGAAGGAGGAAGGCCTATTGCATGACAGGATAGAAACAACAGTAAATACCACTGAGAGATAGAGTCCACTGCAATGTATTGAGAAGCATGAAACATTACACACCTAAACCACGACCCAGTCCACAGCGATAGCTGTCATGACTAGATGTCGGAGATAGCTGAAACCACTTGTACAAACCGAGTGCTCCTGTCCCGAGGACCATACACAGCGCGCCCGTCCCCATGCACATCGCCAGTGTTGCGTAAAGAAGCCTCTGAACATTGCCGCGTTTGCAGTCGCAATCGTGAACGAGCGTATATGCTAGAGAGCACTACCCCAAGCCATGGAGGGCAACCGGGGGTGATTGGAGTGGTGGCAGTTCGGATGTTATCAATACCTCCAGCGCCTACATCGAACATTTTCAATCTTCTTTCACGTATCACACACATGTCGACCTCTGTCGCTCTTACCTAGTTGTAAATAATTACACCCCGACATTGAACCCCCAATTTAAAAAACCCACTTTACCTCACCCAAAGTAGCGATGTTGTTGGCCATCCACCTTGAATTTCTCGAGCGAAATGCGGATTCCTTCCGTTTATACAAATTATTTTCGAAGATAGAAGAAATCGGACAATACATAAGTTGTCACATCGCTAAAGTATCGTTAGTTGTTGTGGAAATCCCGTAAAGGACGATGGCAAACATAGGTTATATTCCCTCAACTGTGGCACAACTTGACAAGAAGAAGGGACCAGTTGGTAGGACATGTTCTGAGGGATTTGGGGATCAGAAATTTAGCTTTGGAGGGCATCGTGGAGGGTAAAAATCGTAGAGGGAGACCAAGAGATGAATACACCAAGCAGATTCGGAAGCATGTAGGATGCAGTAAGTACTGGGAGATGAAGAAGCTTGCACAGGATAGAGTAGCATGGAGAGCTCCATCAAACCAGTCTCAACACTGAAGACCACAACAACAACAACAACAACATCCTTACATAAGTTAGAAAAATATCTTTTCTTTCTTGTCACATTTTGGCTCATCACAGGACGCCTCCACAATTTCGGATTCTCTCTTAAGCTAACAGCACAGAGAAGTTGTAAATATAAGTTTTATACTATGTATGACTTTATAAATTCGGAGCAACGAAGAAAACGCCAAGTCAAGAATCATATTCGTGGTATCTTAACTTTCATCTCCAACCACCAGGTGGTATGTCACTGATATCAAATTGACAGGCTAATTAATTAAATTGATCATGAGAGTCACTTTGCATGGTGAGTAAGTTTTCTTTTTCAGTAGTCTGGTTACACTCACAAGGTAGTTCAAATGGGAATCCGTGGAGGAGAGGTGATGAACATTTTGAGGAACATTGATGAGAACTGACATTTGAAGTAGGCGACAGCAGGACTCTACCGCTGGCAACATATATTTCGCGTAAGGACCGCGCTGTTAAAAACACGATCACAACTACTATATTTCCGCCACCCTGCATAAAAAGCGGTCTTGGTTTTACAGGCACACTCAAGAATCGCCGATAGCGTTACGACTTCTGGTAGAAGTGCTGTCTGCAATTTGGAATCAAGTCTATCCAGTCAACACCATGCTTGTGTTGGATCCTGTGGCGACGTCTTTTAATGATTACAGGCACTGGTGAATCATATTCATGCCACACTCATATCTGGAAAGAGTCGTCTTTTTCGAACCTATCTGCACAGAAAACTCCAACGTGGCTTTAGACAATTACTCACCATCTTGTGACTGTTCCTCAGTCCCTGCCCAGCCATCCCTGCAGGTTTTTCCATGCGAACATCCCAGTTTAAGTCGGAACTGAACACAAGTCGGAGAGCGCTATACCTACCACCCTCTGCACCCTATGGAGAAACAGAATGAACTCAGTTAATGCGACAGGACTGTCTTTTTTTACCACTCGATGGAAATTGATACGATGTACGATGTGTAATGCCAGCGCCGAAACAAAGTTTACTGCTGCACCACGAGTTAGTGTCCTTGACATTACGGGGACTGAAAGAAGGACGAGTTTTTGCTACTGCATTGCTGTGCGTCTCCAGACTACTTACAGCTACTACAGTCCAAAGGAGATCTGCATCCCTCAGGGTGAATTCATGTCAATCACCAAAACATTCTCTCCATCGTCGTTATTTTGTATCATCCAAAAGAGAAAAACTATGAACTATGAAAACTCCGCTAATTCATCTGACAGTGAACTCAATAATATTTAACTGGGTTCCTGTCTTCCGATATATATATTGAAAACAAATACCGTCTGTGTGCTGGCCTCGAACATACACAGCGATTCTATTAAATATACAGGTATTGATTCATTCAGTGGTCGAAGTTGCTTTCATCGTCTGTACTGTTGCAGGGTTGTATCCCACAGACAGTCGTAAGAGATGGGACCTGTTTTGTTGTCAGATACATTGTTTTTTTCTGCTGTAACACGTTCAAGCAGCGTATGATACAGATCGAAGTTCCTTGCACAGATCAGTCGAAAGTTTCATCCCCTGTACTGTAGGAGGACTATATCCCACAGACTATCAGTTGAAAGAGGGGGGCCCTGTTTTGTTATTTGATACATGGTTTTTTTCTGTTGTAACATGTCTAAGCAGCTCTTACACCACAATACATTTTGTCTTTACCACCTCTACTTTGAGACGTGTGTCAGGTTCTAAGCTGACATTAACATATTTCGACCCATTGGGTCTCACAGAAAACTGGATATCACACAGTGTAAATTATGCTGCTGCTGCTCCCATAACACGCACACTGGATGATTGAAACAAAGGACTTTCACAACATAAGGAAACTGGAAGAGATTTGCAGCATTTTAGAGCGGTTCCAAAATTTTGTCCGGAGGTGATTGACTACCTCTACATTTAAACTCATCTTCTACAGTTCTGGGATAGCTGATAGCTTGGTGTTCCATTTCGATTGATTCCTCATATTGCAGTCACATACCCGATCAATGTCCCGGTGCTAGCCACCCCTGGAAGGTGGTCTTCTTCCAGCAAGACTCTTTCTCCGTCTCAAACAAGCGTTGTCAGACAGTCATTATGTGGTAATCTACAGTGTAATAGTGGCCAGATGGGATGGAAAAGACACCACCGATGTACTTGAATAAACATCACAGTTGATAGTGCGATTAAATTTAGCCATTTTACCATTTTTTTTAAACGCTGACCAGTGACACAGCAACATGCTTCCCAATTTGCTTATCAGCGCCAAACTGCCCCTCTATTTTGCGAGTACCATTGCGAATCTAGATATATGACTGTACAATAAGTCCACTCATTGTTAATTCTCGAAGATGTACACCAAAGTATACCAGACAGCGATCTACATATGTCTAGCATTTCGATCATAGTGCGTAATTTTCGATTACGATTGCCCATCTTCTCCTATGCAGATGGGTGTCACAGAGTATTCTCGCTCTCTTAGGATAAAGTAGAGTTTGAAAGATCTCCTCTCATTGTCTTTGACCAATTCTGAATGCAGAACTGTCACCAATTTAATCTGCAGCTGACCAGAAGTAGACCGCTACATTCCACGTTTTGTGAAGGAACAGAGTGAACCGAGTTTGTAACCGCTGTCCCACACCCATCCAAGTGCACAAGATTTCTTCAGCTGCTCGCATGCTATGGAGGTTAGCACACTTTATCTGTGTATAGTAGATATGAAAGTGTTGTGATGATACAATAGACTGTCAAGAACAAGAAACATATGGTTTTTAAGTAAATCAACTGCGCTGTCAGTTCTAAAGTATTGTTCTAGTGTCATGGTCAGTGCCAAGAAGGCATCGGTAAGAGAGAACATAAAAACATGCATTCCCAAGATTACACAGTTCTGCACTTAAAACAGGCTATAATGTTAAATCGTTGCGACGTCCGACCTATTAGTGATGTGGAATGCAATGCTGCTAATATTCTAATGTAAGAAATATATCTCCAGTGAATGACATACATTCTCCATGCAGGTTTCTCTATGATAAATTATGCTGACAAACTGTAAAGTGATAAAACTACTACATTGTACACCAAAGAAAACATCGATTCTTTGTAGCACAAACACTACATAGGTTTCCAGAGTTGTGAGAGAAATGCAGTTTATGAAGTTCATGCCCAATAACAGTTTGGAAATTTACAATAGCCCTATAAAATGATCGTCGACAGCCGATTGCTGAAATTTATCCCACTGTCAACTGTGATGCCTATTACACTACACTGGTGGTATCTTTACCATCCCATCTGTCGACTGCTGTTGGTTACAACTTAATGATTGACTAACATCGCTGTTTCACATGGAGAAAGAGTCTTGCTGGAGGGTGAACACTTTCTGGATAGGGCTAGCACCGGAGCAGTGATCAGGTATGTGACTGCAATATGAGGAATCAATCGAAATGGAACACCTTAAATGAGCTATTGCATCACTGGGAAATATTTGTTTAAATGTAGAGGTCATCAGTTTTTTATGTGAAACAATGGATCAAAATGTGTTAATGTCAGTTTAGAACGTGATAGAGGCCTCAAAGTCGAAGCAGAAAAAACAAAATGTATTGCAGTGTAAAAGATGTGTCATATGTTGCTTTGACATCTCACATCAGAAGAAAACCATATATAAGACAACAAAACAGGACCCCTTTCTTTCCACTGGTATTATGTGGGGCACTGCCTTCTACAGTACAGCTGATGACACTTTACACTAGTCTGTAGTATATTCATGGAGTTTCTGGCACAAAGAGCATTTTTGAATAAAAATTCCAGAATGCAAACCAAGAAATTCCACTTAAATAGAAGGAAAACAAAATGGCCAACAAATCTGAACTATTTAAAACTTAAATTAAGTAAAGGAAATATGAATGGTATTAAAAGAAAAACACAATTTTTTTGATTTATTCAAATTCGTAAAAATGAATGGTGCAATCTTCATTTGTTTATTTACCTCGATAAATGAAATGTAATCCTACAGTTTAATCTAATTTTCATCATCATGTATAAAAATTTCATGATATTGAGCTGGAAGAGTTAGTAGTCGATATAACAGCTTTTGAAATTACATAAGATTTATGGTTTTTAAGTTCTGATTATCATGTGAAAACTTCTCATCATTAATTATTATAATTGTTAAGGTCACTTAATAGACTTTTAATGTTACCACTCATGTCCATTTTCATTCTAATAGAAAAAATTAAGGAATCAAAAAGTAAAACGTTTTCCATACCTAAATAAGAATGTTTTAATTTTTGAAAAATTAGAGATTTTTCAGTTTTTAACTTCTCCAATTTTCTGAAAATATTTCAGAAGAAAATGAAAAAAGAAGTTAAAAGTTAAAAATCCAACAAAAGGATAGAAGTTAATCGAATAAGAGTTGAAGAAGAAAAAAGTATGTTCGCTTCTAGATAAAATATTATTTCCTTTTTAACAGTACTAACAATGAACAATTCTGAAAGATAATTATCAAATAGTTTAAAATGTGATTTTCTGTCATACATAGAATAATCAGGGTGTGAATGACATCAAAAAACATATAAACTTTTGAAAAAATAGTATGGATACTACCTAACCAATATTAATATTAATTCCATTTTCTTGTTGGAAAGATTTAAGTATTTATTGTTTACTAATTAACAGGAAATGAATAAAAGCGATAATTCCCCATTTGGTTCATGATTTATTAGGGAAAGAGTTATTAAATCATTTGTGAAACAACTGTTACATATTCACATTATGATGAATTAAATTATCATTTTCATCAGTTATAGTTATTTCTAAATTTTGAATAGTATAGAAAAAAGGAATTTTATAAACTGACTTGATTCATAAATTATTGTAACATCTAATATAAGATTTGGTTCAAATAAAGCAATAAAATGAGTTTCATGATGAAAATGATTATTATGTCTAACTAACATTGTATCAGCCAAATTACAATTTGCACTCATTAAGTTAAATGCAATAATTTTACAAACATTTTCAGCAACAGACATTTTCTTTTCTTTAATAATTAGATTATAAATCTTAAAACTTCTCCAACACTATCTACATTACCCACAAATATTTATTTTTATTTTGGTAACAATTGTATTCAAAATTTTATTTGCTTCAATTTAAGTCTTCATATTCCTCGAATGCATAAATTCTTTAAAGTTTTTCAAACTTTATTGGCCAACTGAATTTTGTAATGTTTCTCCATCACAACAAAGTGTACTACTTTTTGATGTAATATTAAGAGCTACAAAACTTAAATAGAAACCAACAAGGAAAATGTATTTAAAACATTCTCTCTCTAGGACAGTTAACCATAATTTCAGAACAGAATAATTATCAATCAATTGAAATAATTTACTCATTTAAATTAGCAAAAATTAAGTAAGTAAATAATGTGTTGGAAACTCTAAATTATATTACCAGAAAAGAAACTAAAAATTAAACATGGGAAACTGTTACCGAAGTCTATTCAAAATGGAATTATAGGACCAAGTGGATGTGGAAAAACAATTTTAATGACTGATAATTATATTTTAAGACAAGCATCCTTCAACTGGAAAAAATTGTTGAATGTTTACACAATAAGGTAAGATAAACCAAAATTCAAAAACTTAAAAAAAAGACATTAAAGAAAAAGTTATTAGTTTTATTGAAATTAATGATGAATTTCTAGATGAATGTGAAGATAATTCCATTGGCATTTTGGATTATTTCATTCTTGAAAAACAAGGTATTATTAGATAATGTGTTACAACAGGAATACATTATTGTTTTGATTTCAGTCTAACATGTTCGAAAGTACCAATAAAATTGGTTTGAGCTCATTTTAACTTTTCAAATATTTTTAGAAAGAACATGTTTATCACGAATTTGTTAGCAGTAATTCAAAGTTTCCTGAATTAAAAAAATTCTTTACTAGATGTTTGAGTAAAGATATATTTTCAAAAATAGATATGACAACAAAAATCAATGAAAAAGAATATAGGGAAAAGATTAAGATTTTTTTAAACATTGAGCATAAATGTTGAAAGTAAATGTTAAACATACATGAAAAATTTAAACTTCAGATGTTAAACGTTAAACATAAACTTTAAATATAAACATTCATCATAAACGTTAAGCATAAATGTTGAACATAATCTTTGAACATAAAACGATAAACGTAAATTTCAAATGTAAACTAATTAACGATTGTCATATTTCTTCCCAAATAATGTGTGCATCAAACGATTCAGAAATTGTTAAAAAAGCCAGAGTTATAAAAAACTGAAAGAGCAACTAAATGAAGAGTTTAAGAACTGGAAAAAACAACCGAGAATAAAACATGAAAAATTTAAAAAGGAAAATAAACCACTTATCGAAACAACTGAAAAAGTTAACCGACAAATTTAAAGACTAAGAGTAAAAGTTTTAAAAGCAACAGATGAAAATAGAGAAGTTGAAAAAAAATTGGTTCCTTAGAAATTACACAATTTAGATAATTTTATGATATTCCCACATTTAACATTACGATAGTGGTGGAAGAGCTTATATTTTATGTGAATAAGAAATAAATAATTTATTACAGAATTTTGAAAAAGTAAGAAAATAAAATAAAAAATGTTAAAAAAATGATATAAGTGAGGGAATTATAGTATATATAAATCATAGTGGGGATAATGAAGACCTGTTAGTAAATTTAATTTTTTGATAACTTAAGAATAAAATGTGATGGAGAAAAATTAACTATTGGCTGTAGGACATATGAAGGAACAGATGGATTACAGAATCTTTTAACTAAATATTGTGGAAGACTTGTTTACGCATATACAGATATGGTATACCATGTAGGAGCATTATATTCTGATAACAACTCAAGTAAAATAAAATCGATTAGAGGAAGTAATACAAATTTTGGTAAAAGAATTTGTTGCTCTTTGTTTTTTCAGATTGAGCAAAAAAATTAAGAAGATTCACTGCACTGCGAAAAGATGAAGAAAAAGTTTGTGAAAGTAAAAAGAAAATGTTCAGAAATTGGATGAATGTTGTTAGAGACTTTATTGATAGATTAAGAGTAATTCATGGAGAAGAATTAGCAGGAAATAAAAATTATAGTAATGGAGAGTGGAATAACTGAACTGTTAACAAACAAATTTAGTGATTTAATCATTAATAACCCCAAAGGAATTACTAGTTTGATCAGGAATTACTAGTTTGATCAGATATCTAAATATTTTACCACATGCATTTTGGAAAAGTACAAAATAAGGAAAAGGTGTAGTTGGTACTTTAATTAACAAATTACTATTTGAAACACATCTTCCAGGCTATCGAATATATAGTGTAGCAACCAAATTAGAAGAAAGATTAGCTACACGAGAAAAGGAATTAATCCACTATATGCAACATGTAAAGAACATGATATTTCTTATAGAGATCAAAAAACTTCAGTTGCCAACTAAAGAATGAATGCAAGTGATGCTCCATTATGAAAAAAAATAGTTGTAAATACAGGTAAAGGAAATATATATCGAAAACAAATTATTAGGAATGCTTTCAGAAATTGATAAAAAAGGATGTGGTACACAAAAATTCTTTTATTGTTTTGTAATCTGTATAAATCAATTACTTCTAGACTGATCATACTTTGCTACCAAGTGGAAAAACTAAACCAAAATCAGTTAAACTTTAACTCAATAACAACCAATAAAATATTGTTAAAACATTTTCAACAGATTTTTTTAAAGGGAAGAGAAAAAACTGGTGGAAATTTACTTGTTTCGTTACCTATTCCTGATGTGAAAAAGTATGATGAAAATTTGAGGAACAAAAAAAAACATGAAGGTGAATTTCTTTTATTATTATCATCTGCAATACCTTATGGAGCAACAATTTGTTCACTTGGTGGTGGTTCTCAACAAATCGCAAATGCAGTTATAAAGAAGAAAAAAGATAATAAGGAATTAAAAGAACACAAAATACTTAATTTGAAAATAGGAAATGACGGTAAAACAGTAAAATAAATTTCAAAGAAATGATTAAATATTGTTAATTCTATATCTAATTCTGACATAGAAGAAGTAATTTAACAAATAAAAATTAATCATTACTGTGGCGTTTTTATTACTGATGAATTAGCAAAAGAACAATAATTTAGAATTTGGAGTAGTAAATTTAGATACTTCTGATCATATTGGAACTCATTGGATTTGTTACCATAAGAACAAAAATAAATCATTGTTTTTGATTCGCATAGAGTAAAGATTCCGGAACAACTAGTTAACTATTTGGGACAAAATTATTTATACTGAAATACAGAAAGAAAAGAAAACTTTGATGAAGTTATTTGTGGACATTTGTGTTTCTGTCTTAAATCTATTACATATGAAATATAAGTTTAATGATATTTCAAATTTATTAAATGGAGTAACTTCAATAGCTATTCATAAGAAATAAAAAATCATCAAACATTAGAGCCAAAAATTAATAATGAATACATTTCAAAATTAGAGATTTTCAATCCACCATCTTTGATTTTCAACATCAATAGATCCTATCAAAAAGATTCAGTCTTCAATACGTACAATAATAAATACTTTATTTGATAAGTTCAGAAAAGTATTAAATGCTGTTTTTAGAGTATCTAGAGGTTATGTTCAGGGAAGATCAGTTTGGATTCCATAGAAATACTGGAACACGTGAGGCAATACTGACCTTACGACTTATCTTAGAAGAAAGGTTAAGGAAAGGCAAACCTACATTTCTAGCATTTGTAGACTTAGATAAAGCTTTTGACAATGTTGACTGGAATACTCTCTTTCAAATTCTAAAGGTGTCAGGGGTAAAATACAGGGAGCGAAAGGCTATTTACAATTTGTACAGAAACCAGATGGCAGTTATAAGAGTCGAGGGGCATAAAAGGGAAGGGCGTAGGACAGGGTTGCAGCCTCTCCCCGATGTTATTCAATCCGTATATTTAGCAAGCAGTAAAGGAAACAAAAGAAAATTTTAGGACTAGGTATTAAAATCCATGGAGAAGAAATAAAAATTTTAAGGTTCGGCGATGACATTGTAATTCTGTCAGAGACAGAAAAGGACTTGGAAGAGCAGTTCAACGCAATGGACAGTGTCTTGAAAGGTGGATATAAGATGAACATCAACAAAAGCAAAGTGAGGATAATGGAATGTAGTCAAATTAAGTCGGGTGATGCTGAGGGAATTAGATTAGGAAATGAGACACTTAAAGTAGTAAAGGAGTTTTGCTATTTTGGGAGCAAAATAACTGATGATGGTCGAAGTAGAGAGGATATAAAATGTAAACTGGCAATGGCAAGGAAACCGTTTCTGAAGAAGAGAAATTTGTTAACATCGAGTATAGATTTAAGAGTCAGGAAGTCATTTCTGAAAGTATTTGTATGGAGTGTAGCCATGTATGGAAGTGAAACATGGACGATAAATAGTTTGGACAAGATGAGAATAGAAGCTTTCGAAATGTGGTGCTACAGAAGAATGATGAAGATGAGATGGGTAGATCACATAACTAATGACGAAGTATTGAATAGGATTGGGGAGAAGAGAAGTTTGTGGCACAACTTGACCAGAAGAAGGGATTGGTTGGTAGGACATGTTCTGAGGCATCAAGACATCACCAATTTAGTATTGGAGGGCAGTGTGGAGGGTAAAAATCGTAGAGGGAGACCAAGAGATGACAACAATTAAGCAGATTCAGAAGGATGTAGGTTGCAGTAGGTACTGGGAGATGAAGAAGCTTGCACAGGATAGAGTAGCATGGAGAGCTGCATCAAACCAGTCTCAGGACTATAGACAACAACAACAGAGGTTATGTTGCTTTTAACAGTTAGAAGAATTCCGAAAATTGATGCAAAAAAGGAGTTAACAAACATTACTTACAAAATGAATTATCAACTCTTGTTACCAATTCTGAAAATAAAACTATTTTTACACAGTTTAATAATTGTGTCAGTAAAACAGATTTAGGTAAATATAAAGAAAAAGTATGTGATGATAACTGAGTGTGTGTCTATGGCTGGAGGTAATTCAATTCATTTGATTTCATTCTTCAAAAAGTTCCTGTGGTGAAAATGGAAACAGTGATTTATAAATTGATGATTTTGATATGTAGATGAGTGTTGTTGACAAACTTCATACATTAATCCTTAAATTCAAGAAATAAAAATAATTCACAAATCAAAAGTTTCTGTCTTTAAGGTTAAAAGATTCTGTTAAAAAGTCCCACTGAATGTAAAGATAGTGTAACTCTATCAGTATTTTAATTATTTTTGGTCTATATAAATGGAGAATGATAATCGTATTTACTAATTTGAAGTGCAAAATGTTTACTGAAACACCTCATCCTCGTAGATTAACTACTAAAAATGGAAAACAACCTGTTGAAAAACTTTGTTCAGTATGTAAAACTTACAAGAGCAAACTTGTTAAAAATTGTAGTTTAAGGTCTAAATTTCCGTGAACAAACTATAAATCTTTTACTTAAACCATTTACAAAGAATTTTAAAAGAAAACACGTAATTTCTTGTGAAATTGATGGTTTCTGGCAATTTTATATAGTGGAAATGGTTTCTATAAAACGGAAAGGAAGTTCGAAAAAATGTTTTTTTTTTCAAAATTAATTGGGCAGTTCCAGATAAACATAAAACATTTAAAAATATTGTGGATTTCTCAGGAAAACTATTACAGTCGATAAAACTGACGAATTTACCAAGAGATAAAGGCAAAATTTTTTTAATAAAAATATTCGAGAGTTAATGAAAAAATTTAGCATTATTCGTTTTTTCATTTTTATTTAATTGAAAGCTCCTGTTAGTGAAAGATTTAATAGAACATTGAAAGAAAAAAATTGAAGAAACATGCTCTGCAAGGAAATTAGAAAAGGGTTGAATTAGTTTCCAAATTAACTGATGAATTCAAGTATGAAAATGGCCTCAAAATATATAAATAATAAAACTGGAAAAAACCTCAGTAAAAATTTTATGTGTAAGAAAATAAATAAAAATGGCGTTTAAGTTTGAATAAGTAAACTGAAACGAATTTTCGAAAAAGGATATAAAACAAATTACCCAAAAGAAATTTTCGCATACTGAAGTTGTTATAGATTCAGATCAACCCACAAATAAATTGAAATATTTAATTCACAAAGAAGAAAAAGGAAATTTTTAAGGACAATAACTACTGAAAACAAATTTTCCAGATGTTTATATTGTTTAAAAAATTAATTAGCAAGGTTATAAGGATTATGTTGAATGGTAAGGTATCGATAATTCACTCAACAACTGAAACTCAAGTAATATAAATGGAGTAAGTTACCCAAAATCTGAACATGTATGGTACTGAATATAATATTCATTTTTCTTACTGTTTTATTAAAGAAGATAAAGTATATATTGGTATCCAAATTATGTTTAACATAAAACGATGTAGTTTTATATTCTAAGAAACGTGTGTTAGTTTATTTACATCTCCATACATTCATGTGAATAATCAATCAAACTTTTGAAATAATTTTGGTAGCAATCAATTCGTAGATTTTCCTTCATTCCTTATGGAATTGGGTGCATAGTTATACGTTAAAATTTTTTTGGAATTTAGATGTCTATTTGTGATAATACCTATTCAATTTTGAAATTGTGTTCGACTAATTTAATATACTTAAGTAAAATGATGTAATGTTAAAATAAAAAAAGATGGTCTTAAATTTTTATTTTTTTAACTGAATTACTGTTTTGTTTATTATTCCAATTGCATCAAGAATTGCTTCCCTGATATGATCTATATTTTCTCCTTGATTTTATTTCAATTACTTTCAGTAGGTTATTTATTCTTTAGATGTTTCTTTTATTTCTTTCTTAATTATAAATTCTCAATGTTATTAAAGTGGTGTTAAAACAGCACAAGTACCCATTTTTCAAATAGTTTTGATTCTTATTGTTTCATTTTAATATTGAAGTAAATAATCCAAATTCATTCATGAACATGGTGGACTTTTCATGTCTTTTTAAAAGCCAAAATCAAGGCTCTTAAAATTCTAAACTTAATTTATTGTCTTTACCCATACGTTTTTGAAAATCAATTATATATTTTTTGTATCTAATATTTCAACTACATTTTTTGCTTAAACTGTGGATTATTTTTATCAATAATTATTATTATAAGTTTATTAGTTTTTACATCCACAATCTGATACATTTACATTTAAAAAATTTAAAAATCAATAATTACATTATCGGCATTAAAACATTAAAATTATTTCTCCAGTTCTTTAAGTATAAGAAAAAAAGAGAAAGTGGTCCATAGTATCGAAAAAATTTTTGTGGAAAATTTGTTTGTACATTTTATTTCGAATCATATCGAAAATTATCACATCCTGAAAATTAATTTTTTATTTTTAAATTTAATCTGATGAGCAACTGTTTCATTTTTGTAAGAATTCAACGTATTTATTCCATCTTGTAATGCAACATGTTTATCATCACCAGAACCTAAAGCAATTTTACTACACTCAGCTGAGATCCATTAATTCATGTTTAAATAATCTCCCTAAATTAATTTTTATACTGTTTTATTTTGTCAGTTAAACATTTTTTAATCATCGAAAGTAATTTCATTTTCTACAACTGATTTCTTAACTCCTTTAAATTTTCCTCTTTCTTTTCACTAACTTCATCTTCAACTAATGTGATCTAAAATAATTTTTCCACAATTTGCATGTTTCATTTTTCCTAAAACTTCCTTATTTTCTTGTAGAAGTTTATAAATATCATATTTTGGATAATCCCATGCATCATATTCAGTTATCATTGATTACTTATTTTTATAAAAATATTCATTTCTTATATCTATAATGAAAGAATCTGTATCCATATAACACCAATCAATATTTTCACCACATTTTGGTTTCAGAAATTGAAGTGAAAATCATTATTTTCGTAATATCTAGAATACTGACATCTTGGGTTGTCGGATGTTCAGCCGGATATAAGCATCGTACTTGCACGATTTTTCGGTAGCGTACCTTTTTACCTTCATCAGGCTCCACCTGAGACAGTCACAGGTCGTGCAAGTACGATGCTGATATCCAGCAGAACACCCAACAACCCAAGTTAATTATTCGATGTATATAGTCAACAACATTGCTGTAGCATCGCATTGGGTAAAGTGGGTCTTTTAAAATGGGTGTTCTATGTTGGGGTGAAATGGTTTAGTACTACTGTGTACATCCAAGCTGCAGCTGTTTGTGTTTGTTTCACAGTGCACCATGGCCAGCTGCTATGGTGGTCATGAGGAGTTGGCAATCTCACCCTGTGAGGGGTTCAAAGATTACACCAACCTGTCTGACCTTCTGCATGGCAATGAGGGCTGGAGAAGCGACCAGCGTGATGGGTGAGAGTGACAGATACGGACGTTTCGGTGTTACGGAAGTGAAGATTCAAAATGAAGGACTTTTGCGCTGGAGGTATTGACAAAATCCGAACTCCGACCACTTCGGTCATCCCTGGATGTCCTCCATGGTACACGCACGTCCATGACTGCACTGCAGTCACTGTGGTAATTTTCACTGAACTCTTTACATGCCACTGGTGGTGTATGTGTAAATGAACATGGTGAGTGTTGACCTTGGTATAGTCATGTGTAGGGTGTATGAGTGTTATAAGCTATCTCCGACATCTAGTCATGACAACTACAGCTACGGACTGGATTGTGGGTTAAGTGTGTTGTATCTAGTGCTTTTCAATACAATGCTGTGGATTCTGTCTTTCAGTGGAATTTTTAGATGGCGAATGGCACGCACTTCGCGATCGCTAGTTCGTGCTATCAGTAGGATGATTTATGTCATTAGGTGTTTAATGGATCATTATGTTGGAGAAGCGTGTTGGGGTTCTCAAACGTTGGTGAACACAGGACCTCAGATATATTTAGCAATACGATTTATTTGTGATGAAAATTTCGTTACTTGATTTGCATAAAATTGTATGTGATACTTAATTGTTGAAAATACAAATTATTATGAAGAATAATCATTGTAAGGTGGTAAGTGTTTTAAGCGATCTATTTGACTACTGTAAATTGTTAAACAATTAATTTTAAAGGGTAGTGCAAATGGCTTATGTCCCTGCCTTTGCCTCTAGCGTTAGCCAATAGGAAGCCTGTATTCTGATGAGGTCCACTACTCGTGGTCTCGCAGTAGCATTCTCGCTTTCCGAGCATGGGGCCCCGGGTTCGATTCCTGGTGGGGTCAGGGATTTTTCCTGCCTACGTGTTGTTCTGTTGTCTTCATCATCATCATTCATCCCCATCACTGTCACAAGAAGGCAATGGCAAACCACCTCCACTAGGACCTTGCCTATTAAAGCGGCGCGGGTCTCCCGCATCATTCTCCAACACTTTGTAAAGAAGCATGGGACTTCATTTCCATTTCATTCTGATGAGAGATGCAAAACTCCATCTGTATGTTTTGGGACATTGGTTCACACAGAAAAACAGGAAGGGGCCTCTTGAGGAAGACAGAGACAGGACGTGAGTCTGGAATTTCCCAAACAATAGAATACCGCCTCTTGATGCTTTGTATGGGGCTCATGACATCAAAGGAGGCAAATATGGCGTCCATGGTCGGTGGTACTTACTAACTTGAGCTGTAATTAGGACATTGGGCGGTTTTGATTTTCGTTGCAGTGCCCTAACGATAACACGCCAGGAGACACCAATTCATTCCATTCATGATGTTTTGATCTGTTGACCACTTTTGCAGGATTAAACTGTCAGTGCAACATGACTGCTGTATGTTTCTCAATCTGTACAAATTAGTTTGCCGCTGAGATTCTAGTAATATGTCTGTCTGCAGAAAGTGACAGTGGGTTTCGAAATATGTCATGAGCAATTGTTCTGATTTTCGCATCTATGCTTAGACAAAGTGTGCTTCGAAGAGTGAGGACAATAAATAATAAGAGCATGAAATCCCTGACTCTGGCAGCAAATATAAACTAAGCCAACTCAGCGTTCCCAAGTGCGATCAGAAAAAAGAGCCGCAATTGTTTAAATATTCCTTACTGCAATAGATTGCCTGACAAATTCTTTAAAGAAACTATATTCCACATACCATGTTTTATCCTGTAAATTGTTTAAATAAACAGTATTCCACACTCTGCAGTTTACTTTCTGAGAAATTCGTTAACTAAATAAATAAACGATATTCCACACACCACCTTGAATCACATAAAAATTTTAAATAAACTTTATTCCACATATTGTCTAAATTGCTTAATCAATATTGCATTTACTGCAATCGACTTCTGTCCAAATGATCGATCAAATTTCTGGGAAGGGGAGGGGATGGGGATTGCTGTAGGGTTTCCCAGAGGGTGAATTTAATCACTTGATTTATTTAATTAATTAGTCAATCAAATCGATATCAAAAGTGCACTTCTATCAGTGAGAGCAGTTCCCAAAGGGATGGGAAGGAGGAGAGGGTATGTATGAGGGAACAATAGGTTAAGAATCTGTCAATCAAAAGGAAGGATTATTCCCAGGAGGTCCTGATCCACTTAGCAAAACAATGGATTAAGGGCATGTCAATAAAAATAGAACAATAGGTTTACCCATGAATAGGTGATTGCCCCTGATATAGGTAACCTGCAATATGGGGAGAGGCCTACATTGCCCTACTACTACTGTGTAACTAAAAGTATCATTTCAAACTTTTGAAGAAAGTTTGTGCTTCTATATATGAAGCTTTACAAGATTTTATTAAACTGAATACAAGATGTTTTATCAGAAGTATCAAATTTAAGATACTTTTTGCCATTTGGTTTTATTTTTTACTATGAAATGCTGCTTAGAAGTTTCACGAGTATGTCAGATGGCTGCTGCAAATCTTTTTCTCGTTGTTGTTTGTTGTGGATATCAGCTGCAAATGAGAATGACCAATATTCTCCATCCATGCTGTTTGAAGACTGGTGAAGTAGTAGCACTTGGAGAAGGTGAAAATACTAGTGACGGAGTTGTGTATTAGGACTGTTTTGCTACCAACTCCAATCATTTCTGTTTAATATAGTTTGAATTTGTTCTTGCCAGATGATAGCATCATAAGGAGGAATCTGCTTTAGCTAGACATTAGTATGTTCAACAAATATATCAAATTCATTTTTAGTATCTACTTTATTATTATTTTGCACTAATTTATTAAATTTATCAATCACTGCACTTATGTTATGCCCCATTTTCCGTTTGCTACTCAGAGGAGCATGATACACAGTTGTTGGTTTTGATGGTTTTTGAGTAAACTCATCAGCAGATTCTGTGTTTTCCACATACATTATTTCTTACTGAGTATAGGCATTTGTGGTAGTAATAGATGTACATGTAGGAAATCCCCTTTCCTCTAGGATTATTTGTTTCTTTTCGTACATTTTGCTTGCCGCTCCTTTGCCCTGCAAGAAATTCTGAAAGACAAAGAAAATTTGTACAGCCCACAGAGCTGTTTTAGAAACTTCTAACAGCAAAAATGTTCTGTGAAAAAGTATACGACAAATCACAGATTACAAAGATGTGTAACAGTTCCTGGACTCGCACAGGTATATAATATTTTAATGTTCATTCATTGTGCATAATCCATTGTTATATATAAACAATTTCAATGTTTCAAAATTGTACAGTATAGGTCGCTTTATTGGTGTGTGCCACAAACTGAAGAGGAATAGAAGGCAGTTCAAAAGGAATACAATTTCCAATGGAAATTCCCAAATGTTGCAATTCTGTAGACAGAGAGCATGTTGTTATATGGAATGCCCATTATAGTTGTTCAGAATATTTTAATTACAAAGTCACAAACAGGACAATTTTTATGGAGTTAATAGACACAAGCTATTGTTTTTGTTTTGTTTTCAATTCTTTCATGTAGGAGCAAATTCATGGGCAAATGTTGCTGCCATTTTTGGAAAATTATCTTTAAATGCAGTGTTGAAGTTTTTGTAACTCGTTAAATCCCCCATGAAATGGAATAAGTGTATCTGATGACACTTTTTCCTTATGATTAAACATTTTAAAATTATTTAGGAGAAATATTAATTTTTCAATAAAATGAAAAATCTTCAACTATCGCTTCTCATGAACTTGTTACAAAGTTGAAAATGCATTCTGAGTTTTGGTTTCTAGATTCAGATTTTTCGAATGGCCTATAGCCACTGCAGTTACTTCCTGTGAACAGAACTGCCAAAACAGAATTAGCATTTCATAGCTTGTTAAGAACGAGTTTGAATGAAGAATATTTACCTGCAGATACTGATACTGAAGATATTAATAACCAGCGGACTATACCAGGTTCTTACAGAACATGGAAGGCCCAAGTGAATGATTTAATTAATTTTCAAGTCGTTTTAGTGAGTTAAAACTAGGCCAGATCATCATCTATTGTGCATGCTGAATATGCAGAATATTTTTGATGAAGATGTGCTGTGTTGGTAGCAACTGGGTATGATACATGATGATAAATAATTATTATTACAAGTTCCTGTAAAGTTACTTAAAAAAAGAGTGTACTTACTAAATTTGATAATGTATCTCTTGTATTTGCAACATTATTCAGAAATGTATCTGTTCTTTTATACTGAAACTGTTTGGACACATATAATTCCTCCATTCCCATTCCACTTCTATTGGAATTTTACACCAACAAACATTCTTTTTTTGTACATAGATCTGATTGTCTTGACTTTGTTTTTTTAATCAGAATTGTTTAAACCAGAAATGTTTACTTCTTTTATTATACATCTCAATGCATTATGCCATGCATCTTTATTTTTATAATTATCCAAAAGATGGTTCCAAAGACAATTGCACTTCTTGTACAGTTCTAAAAATTTGACATCATGCATTTGAACCACTTGTTAGTCTTTTGTAAGACATTCAAAAACACCACATGCAGAATAACACACAAAAAACACTGGTCCTCGATATGAGTTTGAAGCAAACTGACAGGCCAATCGGTCAATCTCGGGTTCACACACATCAGTACCTGGTTTAGCTCAAAAATCAGTCTATACTTGGATGACAAAGTCTGACTCAGTCAAACTTTTCTTGAGCCATTAAAAAGTTGATCAACTGCATTGAAACAATAATTTCTCACTAGGTTTTTCATACAGCTTTTGCTGATCAACTAAAATCAGTCAACTAAGCTTGACTGGTGAGAATGCACCTTTAGTTTCTGGATTATAAGTGAAACATACGCTATAAACATAAGACAAATTAACAGCAACTCTGAGCTCAAAATATTGATCACTACCTGTGGGACAACATTACTTGAAGACTCGAATAGCAGCTCTTTCCAACACTTGAATTGAATTTGACTTGCTATTGGTTCATGTTCTTCTTTTGGATAACTCAAATTAGTTGTTTATAATTAGCAGAACCTAGCAAAGTTTTGCTTGCATTCATTTATGTGCAAGATTCATTTTGAGAGTCTGGCAACATTCTGGTTAACGGAAAAGAACGACATTCATGAAATTAGTTTTCAAAACTATAAGCATCTAAAACTGACCAGATGACAGGCGACACTAGGTGGCATTAACGTAAACCACACCCATTTAAATCAAGAGTGGAAAATAGAATAAATATATAGTTTTCTAGAATAAATGTTACATTAACGGTTGCATTGAAAATATGGAGTACACCATTGGAAGATTTTTAGGAAGTGGCTCATTTAAAGTGCATCTGTTAACAGTTCTCAGAAGATTCTTCAAGGATAATTATTTACTGTAGCTATATACTTCAGTGTCTAGGAATGTTATAGATTATAAGAAATTATCCTCTTTTTATATTCACATCCAGGCAAATTCTGCTCACCAACTGATCAAAATTACTTATTAGTAAGCAAATAAAGACATAATTGACAAGTGATGTAGTATATTTCCTAAACAAATAATACATGTAAATTTTATACTCAAAAAAGGGTGCTTTGTTCTTGCTATCAGCAGAAAAAAAGTTAATCATTCCCAATAATTAGTGTATTTGTAATAGTTGACTCACAATAAGCATATAAATTGTAGAATTCGCAAAGTACATCATAGAATATGGGGCATCTAGAGCATATTCATTTAAGAATGGGATATTCATTAATGCAATTTTTATAATTACCCCAAAGATGGTTGCAAAGACAATCACACATGTTGTATAGTTCTAAAAATGTAATATCATGCATTTGGACCATATTGTAAGATATTAAAAAACACCGCATGCAAAATAACACATAAAAACATTAGTATTCGATATGAGTTGGAAGTAAACTGACAGGCCAATCGGCCAATCTATAGGGTTCACACACATCAGTACCACGCTTAGCTCAAGATGAGTCTTTACTTGGATGATAAAGTTTGACTCAGTCAAACTTTTCTTGGCCCATTAAAAAATCGATCAACTGTATTGAAACAAAAGTTTCTCACTAGGTTTCTCATTCACCTTTTGCTGATCAACTAAAATCAGTCAACTAAACTTGACTAGTGAAAATGCACATTTAGTTTCTGGTTTATAAGTGAAACACCAAGATTCGTCAAATGTTCTCATTCTTTCCAAGAAATTAGGATTTTTTCAGTACAAATATTTTCACGAGCTTCTTTTTGTTTGACTGTCGGAATTTTCAGTATCAGATTTGTATACACTTTTCTCTCATTATGTTGGTAATATTTGTGTTCCACATTCTTTGTCCACTCCTAAAGTTTCAGCACTCGACCAAATACTCAACTGATGGTCTGATCGAGTCAGGTTACCTACTCTTCCGAAATTTTAATCCATTTTTCATGTCGGAGGGCGTCCCATGTGTGAGTCGTCTTTAACGTCTTCCCATTCATCTTGGCTACGTTCGAACCACCTAAAAACTCGTGTACATGAAAAACTTATTACTTTCCAGGAAAAACAAAATTTCTTTGCAGAGACTAGAGACGCCACATTCGAATGATAGGACATCAAGCTGCACTGCTATTGGTCCTTCATCTTTGGTGCATGCGTACTTATTATGTGACAGTCGCCAGACGTCGTAACAGTTGAGCATTCCATGCTTGGCACATGTGCAGGTTAACATTAAAAATTCGTCCCTATGAATCTCTCAGTGCAGTGTTACGTGATATCTGAGTTGATGGTTGGGCCTCATATATTTTAAGATGATTGTCCTCATGCTGCTGCAGAGGAAATTGTCCTTGTAGCAAGATTGGCCTCTGAGTGTGTTGAGGTGAGTTTACTGCAGGCAGCTGCAGATATAATTCCTCTCACAGCAGGTCAAAAATGGTTCAAATGGCTCTGAACTCTATGGGACTTAACATCTGAAGTCATCAATCCCCTAGAACTTAGAACTACTTAAACCTAACTAACCTAAGGATATCACACACACCCATGCCCAAGGCAGGATTCGAACCTGCGACTCAGCGGTCGCGTGGTTCCAGACTGAAGCGCCTAGAACCGCTAGGCCACTACAGCCAGCTCACAGCAGGTCAGGTCAACATGTTGTGGGCCTGTGGTGTGGTTGGTGGTCCACTACCATGATAAACCGACTGCATGACTGACCTCACCTTTCATAGAACGCACATGAACCTTTCTGGATTCTATCCTATAAAACCGGAATTCTAGCGTCTTTGCGCAGCAGGTGAGTTGAATACTGCCTTGGGAGGTGCAGAGCGGTTTTCAGAGCTCGGTTCTGCACCATTTGTAAAGCCATGATGTGTCTTTCAGCGACCTTTTCCGACATCATGGCTGTGTGCCCCAAACACTGGTCTTATTATATTTTCACTACATCTGGACCGCCCCTTCACGCTCAACAGTGCCAGATGACAACGTAGAAAATGAAAATAGTTAAACAGGAATTCTCGTCCAAGCTTTCATAAGGAATCTGCTAGCCATCGAGCAGTAGTTGGGCATCTCCACTATATGTGGTCCCAAAGAAGAATAATGGATGGCGTCCATCTGGCGACAGCTCAGTGTCACAATCATTCCAGATCGATATCCAGCGACATACATCGAAGACTGCACGTTCAATGTTCTCCAGTAAGCACATTTTATCTATGTAGGACTTAGCTTGTGCACTCTACCAGATATCTGTGGCGACACTGCACACTATTTGAACTATTTGAATTTATTCAAATGCCTTTTAGACTTTCTAATGCTGTCCAAACATTTCAAAGTTTCATGGATGATGTCACAAGTGACACAGACTATTGTTGTTTGTATATCGACGACATCCTCTGCATGTCAAACTCAGAGGCAGAAAACTTGTCACACTTACGACAGATCTTCACTAATCTACATGCACATAGCATGTTCATCAACCTGCCAATGTGTATCTTTGGAGCAGCTGAATCACAGTTCCTAGGCTATATTATCAACATACAAGGCATACAACCACCAAATGGAAAAGTGGAAGCATTACATAATTTTCTGCAGCCGAAGACAGTTAAAGGATTACAGCGATTTCTTGGCGTAACCATTTTTAACCCTCAGTTTGTTCACAGTTGTGCCCTCCTAGTTGCGCCACTGAATAAGTTCTTGTATGAGTCAAAGAAGCTAAAGGACAAATTCCAGTCGAATAGTTAGGCCAAATTGGCAAAAACAACCTAAAGACTGCCATCATAGAAGTTCTATTGTTAGTGCACCCAGTTCCGCAGCCACCTCTCGCCCTGATCATCGACAAATCTACCACTGTAAGTGCCACACTGCAATAACAAATACATGAGCCTTTAGCCTTTCTTTAGGTAATAATTATCGGCATCTAAACAGAATTGATCCTTCTATAATCTCGAACTTTAAGCTGCCTATGGTGCTATTAAGAAATTTCGTCACATATGTTGGAGGGGAAGCAGTTCACAAATCACAAACAACTAACAACTGCTTTCCGCCAGCATCATGAAAAAGGGGCACCACATCAGCTGCGACATCTCAATTATTTCGGACATTTCACTACTTATACTGTTCACAGTGAAGGAGAACTGATTGTGCCATGTGACGCTCTTTCTCAGATCAAAGTGATCAATGATCCAGTTGATTTTGAAGCTCTCACTGCAGACCAACAATCAGATAGCGAGCTATAAGATTTGTTTGTGCAATAAACATGTCTACAGCTCCGCCGTATTACAGTGCCACCGTCAACTGCTCTGCTGTATTATGATGTCACCAATAAAAACCAGCGACCATTTGCGACAACTGACTTTCGCCAGCAGTCAATCGGTTCTTTATGTAACATGTCGCAACCTAGAGTACAAGCCACTACTAACATGCTAAAGAAAGCTTTTGTTTGGCCACACATGTACAAAGATTACAAACAGTATCTTCGATTAGTGACCTGTCAATGGCATAAAGTTAGCCGGTACGTCAGATCATTTCTTGGGACGTTTCTTCCCACAAATAACAGATTTAATTATGTCCATCTAGGCCTACTAGGACCTCTCCTGCCATCGGTAGGGTACGCCTACTGACTTACAGCCATCCATCGTTTTACAAGCTGGCCTGAGGCGTTCCCGATCGCCGACATTACCACCGAACCTGTCACGATTGTGTTCTTCTGTGAATCGATCGCCCATTTCGGTGTGCCTCTACGAATTAAAACAGACCAGAGAAGGCAATTAGAGTCGGATCTGTTCAAAGCACTCTCGGTCCTACTGGCTATGAAGCAGATTAGAACAACAGCTTACTATACAGTAGCGAATGGCTTACTTGAACACATGCACCACTTCGATACCACGATTCACAGTAGTGGACAGAAATGTTGCTCCTTGTTCTCCTGGGTCTCTGCACACTGCTGAAAGAAAACTTACAAGCCACGGCTCCAGAACTTGTTTATGGCGGGTAGACAGGACGGTGTTCTTTGCAAACATGGCAGATGACTGCATTGACCCATCAGATTCCATACAAAAGGTGCATCGCAAATACGACAACTAGTGCTGTTCCTCCAAGGGACCAGCAGATCCATAGCCCTATTATTTTTAAAGAGCTATGGGAATGAATTCATGTCTTTGTATAGCATAAGACAGTACTCGAGCCACTGCAGCCAACCTGCAATGGAGCTTATCGTGTGATCAATAGGGAGGACAAGAGATTCAAAGTTGTTGTGATGGGTATGCCAACCACTATCACCATCGACAGGCTCAAACCAGCTTTCCATGCACACTACATTGGTACTGACACACAAATGCTCCAGTTTCTCCACTGCCCACCATGGATCAGCTGCAATGGTCGTCAGAGGCTACCTCTAATGTACTGTCAGGAGTCTGTGCATGACCTGTTGTTACCCAGTCCAGACAACACATCTGATTCAACAGAAAATGTCGTTAATACTAAGGATGGAGTAAACTAAAGGATGGAGTCAAGTAAAATGTTATGTATTCTGTAATGATACACCCAACTGATTGATATTTTTAATGATTATCTTTGGCGCAATGGCTGACTTATGTTTTTTCTTTGTTTTATATACGTTTTATTCTGTTTCTGAATGTATTATTTAATGAAGGTATATGATTTAAGATTCGGATTATATGTTGCATTAAAGTAAATTCAACTAGCCTCGCAACAAGTACATAAGCCACTGTTTTAACTGTTTCAGTCCAGAAATGTTATGGCTTAGGCCTTCCTGAAATCATTTAATTGGCATCTTCAGCCAAGGTGTGCATTTCCTTTTCAGCTATTGCATTTTTCAGTGGTTTGTACACAGTATTTCTTTGATGAGTTATGCCATTTTCACTCAAAAATGTACCTAAATCAGTATTCATAAACTCCAGTGCATTGTCACTTCTTAGAACTTTAATTTTCAGAGCAGTTTCTCTCTGAGCTTTTGCAATAAAATTCCTGATCAAATCTTTAAATTCATTTTTCTGTTTGTAAAGAATATATTGCAATAAATTGAGTAGTCATCTTTCAAAAGCAAAAAGTATCTCACTCTCCCAATCGAACATGTCTCAATAGGTTCACAGATGTGTGCATGAACCTTTTCAAGTGTGACAGTAGCTCTAACAAACTGACAGGGAAAGGCAAACGGTGTTGTTTACCCACCAAACACTGTTTACAAGTGACGAAAGTCAGCAATAAAGCCCATTCCTTTATGTGACAGGAACACTGTCACCTTCATAATGCTCTGATGAACAAGTTTTTATGCCAGACACTCAAGTTTTCAACTCGTTTAGGCAAACTTACCAGACCACTATCAGTACTGACCAATGAAGGCTCACTAGTGACATTAACATCAACCACAGAATGTATGTTATCTGCACACATCAAAGTAACCATTGCCTGTTCCAATTGTGTTCCATTTATAGCAAACAACGTAGGATACATTTTATTGGAACGTTTGGATAATGCGCAACGTTCACTTTTACTGTTCAAAAATTCACATAGTTCCTTATTTGTCACTAAACACACAACTTTGTCCATCAAACAGACTGAAAATAGATTGAACTTCAGTGCAGGCACGAAAAGCAATAAACTTAGTAGTTTTGATAAATTTAATCCTATTCAATGCGTACATTTCCACAGTAGCGTACCCAATCATATTAAGAAGTTTACCATCACCCTCAGTTTCTTAAGCAAATCTCTTGTATTGCACATATGATCTCTAGCACCTGCATGAGTGAATCAATAATTTTCTGGGTCAACTCGTTGACTTATACATATAAGGCCATTTGCATCCTGAGGCTTTTTGCTTTCCTTGGATTTCAACAATGTGCAATCTGACTTCAAATTACCTGCTTTCTTACAATTATTGGAGATTATCTCTTCGCTTTATTTTTAAAATCCTTTTCAAAATGCCCCCCTTACCACAGGCGTAAGAGGTAATTTTTTGCTGCCTGCTCACACTGACCAAAGCTGCCTCCATCTGATCAGACTCATTTGCTTCTCTTCCTCATTGAGCAAACTTGAAATTGACTCATTAAGTTTTCTTCTCAAAGAGAACAGACTCCCATGCTGAATTGCAATGTTCATCTCTCTCTGGCAATGGCAAAAACACTCTGATTATTTTCATTTTCTCTTAAATTGGTTCACCTGCTTGCTTCAATTTACTATTGATGTTTCCATTTTCAACACAACTTTAACCACTAAGCGATCACCAAACTGGAGCGAGAAAAACTTTTGCTGAAGTGGGTGAATGCTTACTATGGACTCTTTCTCATATGTGGTCTTCACCTACATGCCAGTTAACGTTATACACGAAAGTAAGCAAGTGAGTGGTGCTACCTCCACCCATGTCACAATATGTTCTTGTGCTTTTGAGTCCTTTTCCAGCCACAATTTTTTCTCAGCTGCTTTCTCTTTCAGTGGCTTAATAGGTATGCCTCTGACAATAATTAAAAGGTCTTTTCCTCTGAAGATCCACACTGCCCAGTTGTCCTCTCCAGCCAACTTCAATCACTGATGCTTAGACTGCTCCATTGCACAACACTAACACTAGCCAGTAATGTCAAATTTGCTGTTGCTCGTGATACCTCGAAAAACTGTGCCATCACACTGAAAAACAGACTCATGCACTTGACCCACAAACTGTTATCAGGTGCAGTAAATGAAGCTCGATAATAAGTCTGTTTGGGCAGAATTTATTTAAATATGTAATAGGACAGTCTAACATGACAGTCGATTTTGTTATTTCTAGCGATAGCAGCGCCCAGAGCGGCCAGCAAGCAACACTTCTGAATACAGTATCGTTTGAGTGCGATTATTAATGTTTACTTTGGTTTGTGACATCGTTTTTACAATATGAAGCGTAGGTTATGCCATAAAAATCGACAATAACTAAAAAATTACACCATACTTTTTATTAATTACTTTCGTAGCACCCTGGGAGATAGAAAGTGGTGAATTTCAGGACATTTACTATTCTCTTCTATCATACAAATATTTACTGAATAATGCCGTTTTCCTTCAACAACAAAAAAATTACTAATATATACCACAAGACCTGACATTTTACAGAAAGACATCATATATCTATCCAATAAAGCAGAGTTTTGTTCGCTGTACCTTCGGCCAAACCAGTGACAGTGGAACGTAGGAAACCGAAATGGAATGTAATATCTACACTATTTGACGTATCAAATAAACTACTACAAATGTAGCTTAAGGGAAAATCTTACTGGCGTGATACTAAATAGTCAAAAGCAATGAAACTGTTTCTCAACAAAAGAGAAACAAATTCAAGACTTATTGCTAAATCTGAGCCACAAACGGCAAGAATCTTCGACATATTCTCTTTTGGAGCAAGTGTAACTACGTTTACATAAATACTCTAGTATTAGAAATTCGCATGAAGCGTAAGAAAGCCCAAACCACTGGACTCCATAAAAAAAATTTTAAGTGGCAAGGAAAGTGTCTATGGTAGTAACAAGAAACTATAATAGAAATACATGCTTCTCATGCATGAAATGTGTTTATATTTTCTTCCTTTCAGAAGAGTAAGCTGCAAATACAGATGTATTCGAAAGTATTTCTTCATGAACGACTTGTAGCTTATATCACTGAAGCGGTGTGGTTTGGCTGTTTCTATATGTATTTCACGATACTTCGTGTTTCTTGGTAATTAAGTAAAGTATAGAACGCAAAAATATAATAACTATTCCGTTAATTAAGTAGAAAATAATTAGAAACAAACTTTATCCATACAGTGCTTGTGAGTGTCCACTTCCTCATCGCTTGGAGTGCCAGTGTCGCTCCAATTGTCAAACAGTAACAACTTTCGCGCCAGTGAACGTCGTGACTGTATTCATTAGACTGTAGTAATAGCATACACTCTATGCGGACGACAGTAAAGCATAAAGAGGATAAACAAAAAAACAAAAGCGTCTGAAAAATGGATGTTAATACAAACCAAAGAAAAACAGTGTTGCAGCCTTAAAACAGCGTTAATATTGTATTACTAACAGTCTGCTGGGCAGGAATGGCGCAAAGAGGAATCATTTCGCCACTCATATTCTCCCTATATAACACCCACATTCCACCTGTCAACAGACCAACAGAAAACCGGACGATATTGGATAGCGGTGCTCTGTAATCTCTACCATAACAACACAAAGACAAACGAACGACTACCTAAAAGGGCCCCACATTGATGAACACATGGTGAACTAAGCCCAACCCTATGAAGACTCAGATAGTCCTATTCAAAGACCGAAATTTAAGTCAAAATAAAAATAAAATATAATCAACATAAGATCTAATGCCTTGTGCATCCCAGTCACTCTGAACGACTCAGCAAAGTATTCAGGAGTACATCGCGACAAATACTTCAAGTCAAAGGTGCACTTTCTCCACATTCTAGGAAAAAACCACAAAGAAAATTCCTAATCAGACTGATTCATGTACGATTCATCGTTGCTCAGATGCCACAGCCATTCACACCTATAAGATGTTCATCAGACCAATCACGGAATGTGCCTGTGCACTATTAGCTGGACTACCCTTCCCAATGGTAACCAAACTGTTCTCAGCTGAACGACGACTTATCCAAAGTGTTCTCAGACTTGACTTTAGAACACTCTCAGACATTTTCTACGGATCAGCAGGGATCGCCCCACTTCAAACATGCCTCATAAAACAGAGAACAGGCTATGACCAGCAGATTCTCGCCAACAGAGAAAACATGAAAAACATCTTAACATTTTGTCCCACAATAAACAACAAACCCAGTTTTAAATACATCTAACCCTCCCCCACCACATCATTATATAAAACACCCTCGACATACACCCCGACTTCAGGACACAAGAAACTGAAACACCAGTAGGAAGTATTACCACCGCAGGCCATGTACTAGAGGGGCCAGAATAAGAGCCAGGTTCAAATGAGGATAAAGAAGTAGATGTAGACGCTGAAAACTAACAACTGCGACAACATTGATCACACAACAACGCAGCATAGTCCCACATTCTCACAATAACAAACTACCCACTAACACATGTAACATCATCAATGTCCCCTTACAGTCGCCCTCTGACCATCACAAAGACAGAAACATTTGTAACTATCAACTACAATCCCATAAGATAAAAATGTTTAACCTGGCTCAATGAAACGTTGCACAGATCCAAAACGATTCCAGTACCAGTAGTTAAGTTACCAAAAACGGCAAGCTAATGAAATACCTTGCTTCGTGTATCAAGAATTACAATGTTAATAGTTATTAAGGCATAAAAATACTGAAAAATCAAACCAACCAGTTTGTGTTAGTAAATTAATTGTCAACCTCGTTTTAGTTACAAGGGAAACTCCCCATCGCATATGCCTCTGTGTTAGTGGTAAAATGGTCCACTGAGTAGCCCGTCAAAAAGTGAACACAAATCAAGTATGAAAACTAGACAGGTTGTATTGAACTGTGAAAAAAGGAGCAAAATAGAAACAATGAACGATCCAAGCTTAAGATGTGCAACATCGAGCGAATCGCATGGACTACAGCGTCGTTGTTGAGTAGTCATGGTGTCGGACTCGGACTGCCAAATGCAATATCCGTGTTCAAACCTATCTCATGTTCCTTTTTTTCTCACAAATTCATGAACTCTCCATCCATTTATTAACATATCTGTTCTCCTTCTGTAGTCTTTGCAATTGTCATAATATACATCGGTTACAGAAAGAAGTCATGTCATAAGAATATGTTACTGACACAAGTAAATATGATGAAGAGCGACATCTACATCTACATCTACATCCGTACTCCGCAAGCCACCTGACGGTGTGTGGCGGAGGGTACCCTGAGTACCTCTATCGGTTCTCCCTTCTATTCCAGTCTCGTATTGTACGTGGAAAGAAGGATTGTCGGTATGCTTCTGTGTGGGCTCTAATCTCTCTGATTTTATCCTCATGGTCTCTTCGCGAGATATACGTAGGAGGGAGCAATATACTGCTTGACTCTTCGGTGAAGGTATGTTCTCGAAACTTCAACAAAAGCCCGTACCGAGCTACTGAGCGTCTCTCCTGCAGAGTCTTCCACTGGAGTTTATCTATCATCTCCGTAACGCTTTCGCAATTACTAAATGATCCTGTAACGAAGCGCGCTGCTCTCCGTTGGATCTTCTCTATCTCTTCTATCAACCCTACCTGGTGCGGATCCCACACTGCTGAGCAGTATTCAAGCATTGGGCGAACAAGCGTACTGTAACCTACTTCCTTTGTTGTCGGATTGCATTTCCTTAGGATTCTTCCAATGAATCTCAGTCTGGCATCTGCTTTACCGACGATCAACTTTATATGATCATTCCATTTTAAATCACTCCTAATGCGTACTCCCAGATAATTTATGGAATTAACTGCTTCCAGTTGCTGACCTGCTATTTTGTAGCTAAATGATAAGGGACCTATCTTTCTATGTATTCGCATCACATTACACTTCGCTACATTGAGATTCAATTGCCATTCCGTGCACCATGCGTCAATTCGCTGCAGATCCTCCTGCATTTCAGTACAATTTTCCATTGTTGCAACCTCTCGATACACCACAGCATCATCTGCAAAAAGCCTCAGTGAACTTCCGATGTCATCCACCAGGTCATTTATGTATATTGTGAATAGCAACGGTCCTATGACACTCCCCTGCGGCACACCTGAAATCACTCTTACTTCGGAAGACTTCTCTCCATTGAGAATGACGTGCTGCGTTCTGTTATCTAGGAACTCCTCAATCCAATCACACAATTGATCTGATAGTCCGTATGCTCTTACTTTGTTCATTAAACGACTATGGGGAACTGTGTCAAACGCCTTGCGGAAGTCAAGAAACACGGCATCTACCTGTGAACCCGTGTCTAAGGCCCTCTGAGTCTCGTGGACGAATAGCGCGAGCTGGGTTTCACACGATCGTCTTTTTCGAAACCTATGCTGATTCCTACAGAGTAGATTTCTAGTCTCCAGAAAAGACATTATACTCGAACATAATACGTGTTCCAAAATTCTACAACTGATCGACGTTAGAGATATAGGTCTATAGTTCTGCACATCTGTTCGACGTCCCTTCTTGAGAACGGGGATGACCTGTGCCCTTTTCCAATCCTTTGGAACGCTTCGCTCTTCTAGAGACCTACGGTACACCGCTGCAAGAAGGGGGGCAAGTTCCTTCGCGTACTCTGTGTAAAATCGAACTGGTATCCCATCAGGACCAGCGGCCTTTCCTCTTTTGAGCGATTTTAATTGTTTCTCTATCCCTCTGTCGTCTACTTCGATATCTACCATTTTGTCAACTGTGCGACAATCTAGAGAAGGAAGCACAGTGCAGTCTTCCTCTGTGAAACAGCTTTGGAAGAAGACATTTAGTAATTCGGCCTTTAGTCTGTCATCCTCTGTTTCAGTACCATTTTGGTCACAGAGTGTCTGGACATTTTGTTTTGATCCACCTACCGCTTTGACATAGGACCAAAATTTCTTAGGATTTTCTGCCAAGTCAGTACATAGAACGTTACTTTCGAATTCATTGAAAGCCTCTCGCATAGCCCTCCTCACACTACATTTCGCTTCGCGTAATTTTTGTTTGTCTGCAAGGCTTTGGCTATGTTTATGTCTGCTGTGAAGTTCCCTTTGCTTCCGCAGCAGTTTTCTAACTCGCTTGTTGTACCACGGTGGCTCTTTTCCATCTCTTACGATCTTGCTTGGCACATACTCATCTAACGCATATTGTACCATGGTTTTGAACTTTGTCCACTGATCCTCAACACTATCTGCACTTGAGACAAAACTTTTGTGTTGAGCCGTCAGGTACTCTGTAATCTGCTTTTTGTCACTTTTGCTAAACAGAAAAATCTTCCTACCTTTTTTGATATTTCTATTTACGGCTGAAATCATCGACGCAGTAACCGCTTTATGATCGCTGATTCCCTGTTCTGCATTAACTGATTCAAATGCGAGATGCCATATAGACCTCTCACAAAAAAGGAATACGAGTGTGAACTGTGTCACAATAAAGGAATTCAAGAATCAAAATTTCCAAAACGGAACACAAGAGTCATAACATGTAGTACTTGTGCAGAACAAGTAGGAAGTACGTAGTCAGGAGGTCCCTTCGTTACACCTCGCTTTTGCACACGGACATCACACCACAACACAGATAAAAATTTGAATACAGCGAACAGAAACGTCAGAGATAGGATCGGGAGTTCATAACATGGTGAAAAAAAATTAAGCACGAGCGAGGTTTTAATGTGGATCCCCCCTTGCACAATCAGACACCATAACCACACAACCACGACGCCCTCACTAATCACTTTCAGCCAATGTTGCACATCTTGAACTTGGACTGTTCACTGTTTCAATTCGCTTGCTTTTCTGTAGTTCAGTACACCTTCTTCCTGATTTAATGATTGATCTGTGTTCAGTTTTTGTCAGG
Source organism: Schistocerca gregaria (assembly GCF_023897955.1). Classification (NCBI taxonomy): domain Eukaryota; kingdom Metazoa; phylum Arthropoda; class Insecta; order Orthoptera; family Acrididae; genus Schistocerca; species Schistocerca gregaria. The sequence goes on along the minus strand of NC_064924.1, from coordinate 254,662,916 downwards.
CTATCCACAGGGCCATATCACCACTAAACGTGAGAGACATGCGATTGGGAGTTTTCCTTGTTAGTAGTAATTAAGATGAGAAAAATGACGGCGTAAATTAGAAAAATACACTAGGCACCACCATTAAATAATTTGTAAATTTTAAACTTAGCTCAAGTTCTAATTGTAAGAATAGATGTAAGTTAGCACTTTAAAAAAATATTGACAAAAGAGATTAAAGAGAAAAATAAAAATGCAAAGCGCAAAACGATGGTCCACTAGAGCATAAACTCTCAATTTCCCGCCCAGCTTCTTCAGAATGGAAAAAAAGGTTCATCCTAGACCGACAGATGCTGGGCAAGCTGTAGATTGAAGCTATGTCGTGTGGACACAGAAGATCTGCAGCGACTTGTTTCATGCACAGATACACTGATGTCCAAAATTAAAGCACCAAACCATTATTTCTCCGTCCTGTGTCTAATTCACGATATAATCATACAAATCATACAAACTGTCAACCAGATGTACGTACCATCTTGTTTTAAATGGAAGATAACATTCCGGTCAGCAGACAATCGTGCCAAAAATGACATCAGGTCACCTACGAAATGAGGTAGTGTCTGCCGGGTAGTCCCACATCCACAATCGCTGTGTACACAGACACAATGGTGCAATATGGCACACGGAAGATGGGTACCATGCTCTCTCCAGTGGGGGTGGGGGTGGGGGGACTATAGAAAGAATGGAAGCAGGACAGTCGCAAACTGATGTGGCCAATGGCTTAGTGTGAAGCGTTCTGTTGTTTCTCAGGTGAGACGACAATCTATAAAGGCCGAATCTGTGTCCTGAAGATTAGGGCAGGTGTGACTTCAGAAGAGAGGACCATAATTTGGCTATAAGGATACGACAGTACCACTTTAGTACCGCAGGGCAATTGGCATGTGAGCTCGCAACATGCACTGAACACGTTGTATGGAGGCAAATGGATAGTAGATGGCTACAGCAGAATGGCCTTTATTGTTGGAGACCTGTTGTATGTCTATCTCTCACGCATCTGCACAAAAGGGAACGCCTAGAGTGGAGTGATCAACATGCCCCCTGGGCGGTCGAGCAGTGGACCAATGTTGCTCATCTGTATGAGACCCAATTTAGTCTGGAGAGTGATTCTCGATGGATTCACATTTGTGCCCAAATATTGTGGAAAGAGACTGATGTCGAGACGTATCCCTAATGGTGTGGGCAGGGATTATGTTCAGCTATCGAACCCCTATTCATGAAATTGTACGGGTGAATCGGCAAGGTTTAACTGGTGTCAGGTATAGTGAAGAGTTATTGGGACCTCATTTGCGGTTGTTGCGAGGTACTGTGCGCCCAGATTTCGTAATGATGGACGAATACTCGATCACATGGAGCACACGTGGTTGATGTTTTCTTGTGTTGTGGGAGATGCCAAGAGTGAATTTTGTGACGACTGGGCCAAATGGAAATGGTATATTTCTATGGTGCTGCGTTCATATGGACTAGAAGATATTATTAACGGTATACGTGCACGTGTAGAGTTGCCACAAGATGCGACAAGTGCACAAAAAGAAGCGTATGTGGAATGGCACAAGGACGACGCAAAGGCAGCAAGTCTTATAGCAAGTGCACTAAGTAAACCTGTTGCAGAACTTGTTTTAACGTGCAAGAATGCTAAATAAATCTGGGACAAATTACGCACCCGATTTGAACGTAGCAGTAGTCAACGTTTGAATATGTTGATTGAAACATTTTTCCATGTTAAACGTGATGAAACTGAAGATATTAGTGCACATGTGGCCAAACTGCAAAAGTTATCTGTGGACCTGAACGATGAATTAGCAAAACATGAAGAAAATAAGCTATCTGAAAGAATCTTACATGGTCGAATTTTGTATACACTGGGAAAAAACTACGACAATTTTAAGGATATCTGGGATACGATACCAACAGAAAAGCAAAGCTTGAATTTATTGACTGAAAAACTGTGTACTATTGAACTGCGTGAACAAGACATTAATGGAAGTGAAGCTTTTGTCGTTTCTAAAACAATAAAACGGCAAACAAGTAATCAGCAAGTAAAGATGACGAAGTCACAATTAAAACAGAAGTTTCCGTGTAATATATGCAAACAATTAGGCCACTGGGCAGCATAGTGCCCACAGAACACTCGTGACAGCAATAAAAGAAAAGAGAAGAAGCGAGGAACTGAACACGCGGCATTTACTTCATACGCTATGGGTTTGTGTACCAGTAATCACAGTGACCCAAATAAATGGTATTGCGACAGTGGCGCTACAAATCATATCACTCCCAACAAACAGTATTTTGTTTCGTATAGTGAATCCTCAAGTAATTTCATTGGGAAAACAAGATATCAAAATGTGTGCATACGGTCAAGAAACAGTTTACATCCAAATTCGACGAAACAATAAATGGTACAATGCTAGAATGGACAATGTTTTGTATGTCCCTGATGCAAGTGCTAATCTGTTCTCTGTGAGAGCCATTGCCTGCAGAGGCTACAGTACCAATTTTAGTTATAATAATGCCTGTGTTCGAAAACAAGTCAGTGGCAATATTGTTATGACAGGTTATGGGAAAAATGGACTTTATGTGTTGAACTTGATGACTTCATGCGAAACATTGCTAGTGTACCATGAAAGATTTGGTCATCAAAATAAACAACATGTGAAGAATATTTTAAAAGGAATGAACATTAATGTGAAAGATGCCAAGAGTGAATTTTGTGACTGCGGTGCGGTTGGAAAGATGCATAGGCTGCCATTCAAAACACGAACAATACACTCTACCAGTATTGGTGAATTAATCCACGCAGATGTCAATGGACCAATGAGCACGAAATCATTTGGAGGTAAATTATTATGTATGTTTCAAAGGCGATTTTAGTAAATTTCGTCGAATTTTCTTTTTAAGACACAAAAGTGAAGTGTGTACTGTGCTTAAGAAGTTTTTAAATGAAGCACGAACTAACGGACATGTTGTCAAACAATTTAGATGTGATGGTGGCAAAGAATTTAACAATAAGAATGTCAGTGAACTACTTGCAGACAGGGAAATAGAGCTACTGATTCCTCCTCCTTACACTCCTGAACAAAATGGTGTGGCTGAACGGGAAAATAGGACCATTGTTGAAGCTGCCTGGTCAATGCTAAATCCCAGTAAATTACCTAAAGGGTTGTGGGCAGAGGCATGTAACACAGCAGTCTGCCTAATAAATCGTACTGGAAAATCTCCAGTTGCAAATAACACCCCTTATGAACTGTGGTTTAATCGACCAGTAGGACGACGTGATCATCCCAGAATTTTTGGCACTGGCTGCTAAATTCACATTAACAAACAATTCCGTTCCAAGTTTGATGATAAGGCAGTTTTTGAACGACTTGTTGGATATGTTAAGGACAGGTTTAGAGTTTGGATTCCATCTAAAAGAAAAGTGGTGTTGAGTCACGATGTGAAATTTAAGCCAGAAATTGTTTGTGATTTACTTAGTGATCACATTGAATTTGAAGTCCCTCAGGAAGAATTTAATGATACGAATTCATCTAAAGATGACCAACGTAAATCTCCTAGACTGTACACTTCTGGAGGAAGTCAAACTCAAGAAAAAATTGGCACTCTCGATTCTAGAGAAAATCAAGAGTCGAATGAATCTGATGAATTAACAGAATTTCTAAAAGCAGAAGCTGCTGAATCTTCTAATGAAGAGAAAGAGAAGAATAAAAGACAACGAAGAAAACCAACCTGGATGGAAAGTGGTGAATTTTGTATGGCAACAAAAGTTGATGCACTTGAATACAAAGATGCAAACTGTTTTTCAGAAGTATTGCAGTCAAACGAGAAGGAAGAATGGATGCAAGCTATTAGTGAAGAACTTCAATCACTAAAGAAAAACAATACCTGGGTACTGGTTGACTGTCCGAAGAAAGCCAAAGTATTGCAAAACCACTGGGTTCTACGGCGAAAGGTCGCAGTCAATGGAGGAACTCGCTTTAAAGCCAGATTGGTTGCAAAAGGCTGTATTCAGAAAGCAGGAATTGATTATGACGACGCCTTTAACCCTGTGGCACGTTATGACACCATACGAACTCTGTTGGCTGTAGCTGCATCAAAGAAAATGCTGCTAGAACAATTCGATGTAAAGAAAGGTTTTTTGAATGGAATACTTGAAGATGAAGTATATATGGAACAACCAGAAGGTTTCGAAGATGGTACAGGCCTAGTATGTCTCTTAAAAAAGAAGTCTTTATGGGTTGAAGCAAGCGCCACGTTGCTGGAACAAACGTTTTGTTGAGTTCATGAAGAAAGCTGGTTTTTCAAACAGTGATGCAGACCCATGCCTATTTTATCGTAGACAAAATGGAAATAGTCTTTATGTGGCAATCTACGTTGATGATGGCCTGATTGTCGGCAGTAACAAGAAAGAAATTGCTGTTTTTATGGATGTTTTACAACATGAATTCGAAATAACAACTGGCAGTCTTGACAATTTTCCTGGCATAAAAATACAGCAATATGAAGATTGAGCAATAATGATAAGTCAAGAGAAGTATACAGAAGAAATTCTGCAAAGATTTCGAATGGCAGAATGCAATACAATCTCAACTCCTATTGGACGTGTGGACAATAATCAAAACAAAGAAGTTTTTGTCATCTGTACCCTACCGTGAAGCAACTGGTTGTCTCATGTACCTTTCAACAGTAACTCGTCCAGACATCACTTTTGCAGTCAATAAAGCTGCTCGAGCTATAGAGAAACCAACCACTAAAGACTGGAATAGAGTAAAGCGCATTTTCCGGTATTTGAAAAGGACCTTAAATTTTGGAATTGTATCTAACTCTTTAAATATTAACGCTGATGCAGATTTAGCAGGTGATAACCGGACAAGGCGCCCAACAACTGGAATTGCAGTGTCATGGACAAGTCAGCTGCAGAAAGTAGTGGCCACATCCACAACCGAAGCGGAAATAATTGCAGCTAGGGAAGGAGCGAAAGAGTTCGTTTGGTTACGTCGTCTGCTATCAGAATTAGTGGAAATGTCGGGGCAGCCTCCAGTTCTTTACATTGACAATGCTAGTGCAATGAAGTTGGCAAAAAATACAGAATATCATCAACGTTCTAAACATATAGAGGTCCGACATTTCTATGATCGTGAAAGATATCTGAACGGTGAGATTTTCTTGGAGCAAATTGATGGACACAACAAGTTGGCAGATATTTTGACGAAACCCCTTGAACGAGTTCGATTTAATTTTCTATTATCTTGGAAACGGAAGATGACATGGCCTGCTCGCTCTCCCAGTTTGAATCCCTTAGATCATGTCTAGGATACACTTGCATCACGTCAGCATCAACCAACCACTCTCCAAGACTGCGAGCAGCTCTGCAAGAAGAATGGGCGTTATTGGCCCCAACATGAGACTGATGACACCATTCACAGTATACCCATTAATTGTCAGGCCTGTATTGCTGCCAGAGGGGGGGGGCATCCCATTGTTGTTGTTGTTGTCTTCAGTCCTGAGACTGGTTTGATGCAGCTCTCCATGTTACTCTATCCTGTGCAAGCTGCTTCATCTCCCAGTACCTACTGCAACCTACATCCTTCTGAATCTGCTTAGTGTACTCATCTCTCGGTCTCCCTCTACGATTTTTACCCTCCACGCTGCCCTCCAATGCTAAATTTGTGATCCCTTGATGCCTCAAAACATGTCCTACCAACCGATCCCTTCTTCTAGTCAAGTTGTGCCACAGACTTCTCTTCTCCCCAATCCTATTCAATACCTCCTCATTAGTTACGTGCTCTATCCACCTTATCTTCAGTATTCTTCTGTAGCACCACATTTCGAAAGCTTCTATTCTCTTCTTGTCCAAACTAGTTATCGTCCATCTTTCACTTCCATACATGGCTACACTCCAAACAAATACTTTCAGAAACGACTTCCTGATACATAAATCTATATTCGACGTTAACAAACTTCTCTTCTTCAGAAACACTTTCCTTGCCATTGCCAGTCTACATTTTATATCCTCTCTACTTCGACCATCATCAGTTATTTTACTTCCTAAATAGCAAAACTCCTTTACTACTTTCAGTGTCTCATTTCCTAATCTAATTCCCTCAGCATCACCCGATTTAATTCGACTACATTCCATTATCCTCGTTTTGCTTTTGTTAATGTTCATCTTATATCCTCCTTTCAAGACACTGTCCATTCCGTTCAACTGCTCTTCCAAGTCCTTTGCCGTCTCTGACAGAATTACAATGTCATCGGCGAACCTCAAAGTTTTTACTTCGTCTCCATGAATTTTAATACCTACTGCAAATTTTTCTTTTGTTTCCTTTACTGCTTGCTCAATATACAGATTGAATAACATCGGGGAGAGGCTACAACCCTGTCTCACTCCTTTCCCAACCACTGCTTCCCTTTCATGCCCCTCGACTCTTATGACTGCCATCTAGTTTCTGTACAAATTATAAATAGCCTTTCGCTCCCTGTATTTTACCCCTGCCACCTTTAGAATTTGAAAAAGAGTGTTCCAGTCAACATTATCAAAAGCTTTCTCTAAGTCTACAAATGCTAGAAACGTAGGTTTGCCTTTTCTTAATCTTTCTTCTAAGATAAGTCGTAAGGTCAGTATTGCCTCACGTGTTCCAACATTTCGACGGAATCCAAACTGATCCTCCCCGAGGTCTGCATCTACCAGTTTTTCCATTCGTCTGTAAAGAATTCGCGTTAGTATTTTGCAGCCATGGCTTATTAAACTGATAGTTCGGTAATTTTCACATCTGTCAGCACCTGCTTTCTTTGGGATTGGAATTATTATATTCTTCTTGAAGTCTGAGGGTATTTCGCCTGTCTCATACATCTTGCTCAACAGCTGGTAGAGTTTTGTCAGGACTGGTTGTCCCAAGACCGTCAGTAGTTCTAATGGAATGTTGTCTACTCCGGGGGCCTTGTTTCGACTCAGGTCTTTCAGTGCTCTGTCAAACTCTTCACGCAGTATCGTATCTCCCATTTCGTCTTCATCTACATCCTCTTCCATTTCCATAATATTGTCCTCAAGTACATCGCCCTTGTATAAACCTTCTATATACTCCTTCCACCTTTCTGCCTTCCCTTCTTTACTTAGAACTGGGCTGCCATCTGAGCTCTTGATATTCATACACGTGGTTCTCTTCTCTCCAAAGGTCTCTTTAATTTTCCTGTAGGCAGTATCTATCTTACCCCTAGTGAGATAAGCTTCTACATCCTTACATTTGTCCTCTAGCCATCCCTGTTTAGCCATTTTGCACTTCCTGTCGATCTCATTTTTGAGACGTTTGTATTCCCTTTTGCCTGCTTCATTTACTGCATTTTTATATTTTCTCCTTTCATCAATTAAATTCAATATTTCTTCTGTTACCCAAGGATTTCTAGCAGCCCTTGTCTTTGTACCTACTTTATCCTCTGCTGCCTTCACTACTACATCCCTCAGAGCTACCCATTCTTCTTCTACTGTATTTCTTTCCCCTATTCCTCTCAATTGTTCCCTTATGCTCTCCCTGAAACTCTGTACAACCTCTGGTTCTTTCGGTTTATCCAGGTCCCATCTCCTTAATTTCCCACATTTTTGCAGTTTCTTCAGTTTTAATCTACAGGTCATAACCAACAGATTGTGGTCAGAGTCCACATCTGCCCCTGGAAATGTCTTACAACTTAAAACCTGGTTCCTAAATCTCTGTCTTACCATTATATAATCTATCTGATACCTTTTAGTATCTCCAGGGTTCTTCCACGTATACAACCTTCTTTCATGATTCTTAAACCAAGTGTTAGCTATGATTAAGTTGTGCTCTGTGCAAAATTCTACTAGGCGGCTTCCTCTTTCATTTCTTAGCCCCAATCCATATTCACCTACTATGTTTCCTTCTCTCCCTTTTCCTACACTCGAATTCCAGTCACCCATTACTATTAAATTTTCGTCTCCCTTCACTATCTGAATAATTTCTTTTATTTCATCGTACATTTCTTCAATTTCTTCATCATCTGCAGAGCTAGTTGGCATATAAACTTGTACTACTGTGGTAGGTGTGGGCTTCGTATCTATCTTGGCCACAATAATGCGTTCACTATGCTGTTTGTAGTAGCTTACCCGCATTCCTATTTTCCTATTCATTATTAAACCTACTCCTGCATTACCCCTATTTGATTTTGTGTTTATAACCCTGTAGTCACCTGACCAGAAGTCTTGTTCCTCCTGCCACTGAACTTCACTAATTCCCACTATATCTAACTTTAACCTATCCATTTCCCTTTTTAAATTTTCTAACCTACCTGCCCGATTAAGGGATCTGACTTTCCACGCTCCGATCCGTAGAACGCCAGTTTTCTTTCTCCTGATAACGACATCCTCCTGAGTAGTCCCCGCCCGGAGATCCGAATGGGGGACTATTTTACCTCCGGAATATTTTACCCAAGAGGATGCCATCATCATTTAATCATACAGTAAAGCTGCATGTCCTCAGGAAAAATTACGGCTGTAGTTTCCCGTTGCTTTCAGCCGTTCGCAGTACCAGCACAGCAAGGCCGTTTTGGTTAATGTTGCAAGGCCAGATCAGTCAATCATCCAGACTGTTGCCCCTGCAACTACTGAAAAGGCTGCTGCCCCTCTTCAGGAACCACACGTTTGTCTGGCCTCTCAACAGATACCCCTCCGTTGTGGTTGCACCTACGGTACCGCCATCTGTATCGCTGAGGCAGGCAAGCCTCCCCACCAACGGCAAGGTCCATGGTTCATGGGGTGGGGGCATCCCATACTGAGGACATTACTGAGGACATTAACCAGTTGTCGGATGTGTATGCAAATCCCTTAAGTTGGAAAAAACGAAGAACATTTTTGTCTACCGCTATGCATGTTGCAGTAGTTTACCTTCTGAATTCTTTGCATTGTTTCTACTTTACTGTCACCTCACCTGTTTATACCGTTTTGTGGCGAGATAAAAGCAACCTTGCAAAATTTCCTTTTGCTGCTTTAATTTTGGACAGCATTGTATTTGCGCAGACGAGTCTGTCCATATGGATCCGCTCGTATACAGTTTCGTGTGTGGAGAGTGTCAGCATTGCTATCTCTTGTAGTTTACAGAAAGTGCTGTGCTTTTGAAAGGGGCGACCTTGGAAAAGTTGCTGTCATTTGCGAAGGAGTGTGGTGCGGAAGGGAAAGTTAAGATCACATGACAACACATTTAGGGAAGAATGATTTCTTCAAAATATCTGTTTTACGGTTGTACAACAACGTCAGTACGGCTACATTCAATTGTTAGGAGTAATTCAGGTAAGTAGGAGATAAACAGTGTGGCGTTACAGCAGTAACGTATCTTAGGTTTGAAGCAAATACCCTTAGAATGGTGTGTCTACCCGTATCGCTGAAAGCAGTACAATAAAACCAAATAAAGTATAAGATTAATTGTATATACTTGGTTGCATGAGCTCAGTTGCCCTTCCGACATAGTGCAATATCACCGTTTTACTGCTGTTGTGATGGTCGCATCTGTCTCAACATGACTGAACCCGCACTGCTTGTAGTTCGGAGATTGTAACCTAAAGCATAATTTCTCTGTAATTCCTTTGACGTACCTACAGTTTTCTGCATTTTTTAACTAGGAAATTGTGCTTTACATGTGGGCTGTAACGCTTGCGAATCTCTTATTTTTTTCTTAGCAAGTTTTCATCATGCCTATTTTCGTACGTTTAGTGCCCCCACAGTTGAAAGCTACACAGTGAAACAGTTCGATGAGCATTACTTTGGACGAATAATTTGTTGCTTATGAATGCCCAGATACGTCACTGCAACAACTGAAACTAACGATTGTGCACTGAACATGAAAAGGCAGAAATGTGTCAAGTGCTAAAGTGCTGTGTGTTGTCATACAGTTCTATTGTATGTCTTAAATGTAAACAGCTTAAACAAGGCAGAATGAGATTTTCACACTGCAGTGGAGTGTGCGCTGATATGAAACTTCCTGGCAGATTTCAGGAGTGCTAGTTCTGCAAGGTTCGCAGGAGAGCTTCTGTAAAGTTTGGAAGGTAGGAGATGAGGTACTGGCAGAAGTAAAGCTGTGAGGACGGGGCGTAAGTCGTGCTTTGGTAGCTCAGTCGGTAGAGCGCTTGCCTGTGAAAGGCAAAGGTCCCGAGTTTGAGTCTCGGTCCGGCACCCAGTTTTAATCTGCCGGGAAGTTTCAGCGTAAACAAGCTCTTTATTGTAAATGTAATCTGCAAAGAAACAGAAAACATCCAAATTCCACATAACACCTTCAATTTATTTTTTTCCTGTGTGTTTTTTCCCCCCCCTCGATATACTTACCCCCTAGCTATGCATAGCACAATGCTAACACCTCTTCCTCTTTCTGTGTTCAACACCTCACTCGTTATGGAGGGATGCTGACTCAGTTTTTCAGTATAGCAAGTGGGAAGTTGTGGTACAGAAAGTGGTCCAGAGACCACCAGTGTGTGTGTGTGTGTGTGTGTGTGTGTGTGTGTGTGTGTGTGTGTGTGTGTAGTGTTATGAAACAATGTGTGTATAGTATGTGCAGTGACTGATAGTGAGATATGAGTGAACATTGTAGCATTACGTTATTTAATAAGTTATTTGCAAAAAAACGTATTGTATACCAGGAGTAAATCTAAAGATATCCCTGTCCAGAAATCTGTAAATATATGTGTATACGAATTAGCTTGCTTTAAATTGGTATAAAATCGTAAATTCTGTGACATCTCCTTTATCCTTGTAAAAAGAGATCTACGGATGAATAAAGCTGCTGCTGCTGCTACTATACACTTTTAAAATTTAAACTAGTCCTCCCATTATAATTTTTATTGTTTGTATATGTTGCATGTGTATAAAATGCCCTGAAATAACTTTTTGGCATTCTGTCATTGTAATATGTTAGCTAGTAATAAGAAAAATGTTAAATATCAAGTGAATTTTGTAAATGAAGAAGGTAGGCATCAGGCTGTGTTGCAGTTCAATTTGTCAAAACATTTTCTTCATATTCACATTTATTGGCTATGGTGACACAAACAGATAGGCCCATGGTGACATGCAGTGCCAACTGAATGCTGTCATGTTTCCCCTGTTTGGTCATTGAAGGGTGATATGGATAGCAGTCTAGTCAAGGTTAGATTTTTTGAAACTAGGGCTACTGCCTCTCCTCAAAGTAACTCTTCAACTGTCCCCGGAGTCTTAGTGCTCTCTTTTCCAGTGTTGCCACCAAGAAAAATCTTTGGGTAGTACAGAGAAATAAGACTTAAGATGGCACTGGGCTCATGTCAAAGACAAGTGTGGTTCAATCCTCACTCATTCACCCATATTTCGATTTTACCTTGTTTCCCTATTTAAGACAAACATTGGTTAGGAGGTGGAGAGATTCCTTCCTTTGTCCATTCTGAGCAATCGCGTTACTGTTAATGGAACTTACAATCCCAATCTTCTTTTGGGACTATTTGTTCTGCTATTTCGCTGTGTATTTGCAGATTCGTGACCTGTTGGGCCTATTGGCTTGTCTGTGCACTATAATGCCAGTTACTTTACCACACTGTAATCAGAGATTTAGGAGTTGCATTTACTGTTGTGTCGAACTGTTGGAGGGTTTCTGAAAGTTACTGTTTTTGGACCAGTTCTGCAGTAGTATCACAAACATTTTTGAAGTACTGTTTGCCAAGATAGTGGATGAATACTGGTGTCAGGCAGTTTCCTTCACAATTAAAAGGATCACCATTTGTTACTGTTACCGTGTACAAAAAGTTGATGGCTACAGCCATACTAGTTTAAATTATAAACCTGGCAGCAGCATTCCATGAAATGAAAGATATCCATTTGGTGCAAAACCAAGTCCTGCTGTGTGCAGTAGTCCATGACACATCAGGTACTTCAAGCAAAAAGCCATGGATGAGGCTGGCCTCCCAGATCGACTGGTGTCTTGTGTCGAATCACGAGGAGCTCGGAACTTGGCACACCATTCCAAAACAGCTTTTACGACAGTCATGCTGTCCCGTACAGTCATAATCACATAATGGATTTCTTATTTTTGTTTGTGTTTAGGCAATCAAGAAAAGAATAACAGCATATTGGTCCTTTTTGGTAATAACATTGCCATAGTTCACATTTCCGCATTTACCCACACACATTGGAAAGACACAAATGCCACCCTTGCCTATATGTTGGTGCTTATACAGCTGCATCAGAGTCATGCTACATTGTATGTACACTGCAACAACGCCCTGCAATATTAAAAAATAAATAAAAAAAATTAAAAAAAATAGATAATAGACTTCCGCGATTAGTCGTCCTTTTTAAATTTTATTGGCAGATCTAGATTTCAGCCAGAAACAAGCCATTCTCAATTGCATTGCATTGGGAATGGCTAGCTTCTAGCTGAAATCTAGATCTTCCAATAAAATTTAGCTGCAATCTATTATTTACAAGTCAATATAAGTCACTGCGTGCAACAGCCTTCTGAATGGAAGGTTACCCCAATAAATTTTTTTGATCGCCATTTATACCATTTCTGTTCCTGTTTCCTGATACTACCACCCCCCACCCCGCCCCCTGCCCGTGCTATTAATTCTCAATGTGGATCTGTGCGTTGCTTTATCTGCCACCATAGCTGAGGTTGCTAACACATGCTTGTGTGGTAGCACTCGACTCGGAGATAAGCTGGTTCGAATACTGGTGGTGGATGAAATTTCCAGTGCCAATATTTGGCCAGCAAGGGGAGTAGATGTGGTGTCATAAAGTTTCTGATTACCAGTCTTTGCACCAATGTCCTGTATTAAATTCCAAATGTCTCTGCTCATGAAGTGAAGGTATGTGACCTGTTGATATTGATCTGTCTGTCTGGATGGGGACAGGAAGCTCGGTGGCTCCTTTGGTGCTATTTGAGAGGAGTAGGCTATGTGACAGCACTGTGTTTCACCCTCTCCCTTCTTTCATCATCCACCACCACTGTACATTAAGTCCATGTCTTGTCAGTCAGTTTGTAAACCTTTCTTTTTACACATTCTGAAGCTTAGACATGAAAAGCATACTGAGTTAAATAGTCAGCTTGAATCCATGTCATCCACATATTGCTTGTCCAACATGCGTGCACTGATGAAAATGTTCTCTCTACTATGTCTTGTGTACTTCTGTTTGATGACATCATTGCCTCCTCCTCCTCCCCCCCCCCCCCCCCCCCACCTCACCACTCTCCCAGGCTTGTGCACAAAGTATTTAGGATGTGTGAGTAATAGGAATGATTACCAAATAGGTAACTAGCCAGTAATGTCGGACATCATGCCCTAGTGCCACCCCATATATACCATTCTCTTTGTTGAGAAGCTGATTTCTGCAGAGGAGATTGATAGACCCGAGGAAGAATTGCAGTTCGCCAGATAAATTAATCACTGTCTCAAACATGTATTCAGTTGCTTAGTTGGAATGAAACTGTGCTTTGCATTAGACTATGAATTAATGTATTTCTTTTGGGGAGTTTCTTTATTATTTAACTGTTGTTGTGACATTTGACTGTTATTTCTTAACATAATTTCTTTTTCTTAAGGTGGTAACTGGTTCAGTGGTAGAAACAAGCAAGCACCTGTTGTGACAACAAGAGAGGGTGCCGCACCACTACACAAGTCAACAATCACACAATATCCGGCAGCAGCACCACTCCCGCTGCCTACTAATGTTGAAGAGTTTGAAGCTGCTGAAAAAGCTTGCTTCTCGCCAGAGAGATCAAGAGATATATCTGGACCAGTAATAAGTGCAAAAGCTGTTTCCATTGACTGGCAAGAGAGAGGCTGTGGGAAAACGGAAAATGCTTCTGATCCACATGTGGCAAGCTACGACTGCAGAGGTGCTGTTTCTTTGAGTTCCGTAATGCAAACGAATGTCCCACAGCCATTCTCATCACAAGGCAAAAGCACTTACCTCAACATGCCTGGTGGCCAGTGGGGCCAGAGTGATAAATATGTAGCCGAAGAGCTGAGAAATTCCCACTTTTCAAATTCGGCTGCTGAAGCCCATGAGAAATTTGAAAAAAATAAGAGATCAGGTATTTTAGCACTTAACTGTTTTGACAGATTAAATTCCAGGAATAATGCTTTGCCAGTAAATGTAACTCTAAAAAAAAGCCTAAGCACTCGGTGTCAGTATATAATTCCTCAGGTCAGCTTTGTGCCCACAAGATACTGCAGCACTAACGATGCAAACAAGCCCCTCTCTCAAAAACAAAAGCTAAAGCAAGCTGTGAAAGATTATGGTGCAACTGTGATTGTCTTCCACATTGGTATATCATTAATATCTTTAGGGGGATTCTATCTAGCTGTATCAAGGTATGTTCGCCCACTCATCAACCACTGTTGTGTAATTATTGTTAATCATACTGGTTGTGAACATACAGTAATGTTGTATTAACACAAATCTTTGCATGACTGTGTTTGCACTTGGCTGGGAATCTGAGAATATTTCCTTCTAACAGATGGCTGTAACTTTGACAACCATTAACTCAAGAAGTGAAGGTGTAATGCACACAAAATGTTAGTGCACTCATATTTGTTGATAAATGTGTTAGAACTCATTGGGCTTCTGGAAATCATTTTATTTTAAAAATTGTTTCAGAAGCATGTTCTGTTCTTACGTGCTCTGTTGCGCAGATGTGAAAGCACTAGCAAAGTTTGTGTGAATACATAATAGCTTCTAACAGCACGTTGTTATGAACAACATATACTAATGTACTCTTATAAGGATTTAAATTTCTCACAATAATTGTTTTTATGCATAATTATCAGACCTCATATTTTATATTCCTCTTTGTAATGAGTTATTTATGACTTTTAACATCTTCCATTAACTTCCTGTCCAAGAATGTTCCACAGTGTGGATATTAATCTAAAGTTTTGATAAAGCAAGGATAGCAGAAGAGCCACTTTGCTTCCTGAGTTCGTGAATTGAAACATGTCAGATAAATTAAATGTTTAATTGATGAGTGAATGAATTTCAGAAATGATTATACCGTATTGGCTCAAAAATAAGCTGTGCCCTGAATTTTGAGAGGTGGGGAGGTGTTCAGTGGAGAAAAATTTGTCACATTAACCATTTACAAAAATATTCGCAAGTGGACACTCTTAATCTCATTTTCTGTTTTATGTAGATAAAGTACAAAGAAATAACAGCCTGTTAATCAGTATTCATTCATGTCATTCCTAACTTTACAACTGGAATTTGTTTAGAATGTATACGCCCTGGGACAACCAGGAAATCTGGGAATTATTTCATGTGAAAAAAAAAAAAAAAAACAGAAATTTTTTAGAATATTGGGAATTTTTCATTATTTTAGCTTTCATTTAGTTTTTGGAATGTTGACTGGTAAGTAGTGATACTTGAACAAAGAATTTTATTTTATTGTAGCCAATTACGGCAGAATAATACTGCAGCAGTAAAACATAGACAGGAGAATAACACCAAAAGAACTATAGGCGCAGAGAAAATGTGCCATGTTCAACAAAACACAGTGCACACACAAAAACACAGTGCACACACAAGTGTCTACAGACAGCAAAATACATCAAAGGCTTTATGACAAAGACTATGTTTTACGAGGTCTTGTAAACTCCTTTCAATGAATCTAACGTAATAACTGTTTACATTTCTAGTAGGGCACGGGGTAATATTGCGAATGGTAGTTTGAGAAGCATTACTTCCAAAGTAAATTTCCTTTTACACAAGGTGTGTTATGTTACATATGAGAGTGCAATGAATTTCTTAAATCACAGACTGTTTGACTCTCATTCAAAACTTAACATTTTGAGAACTAGCCACTTGGAAAAAAATTTGGTACCAGAAGACCAGCCATTTATGCCATTATTTGCAATTTTATTTGCACATTCGGGTTTGGTATATCTCAAAGGGTAACACATGCTAAAAAATATGAAGGTTCATGGTTAGTTTTTCATATTTATATTAGTTCTTTCACATATCACAAATTGTGCAATAATGGTGGCAAAGGTATTATGCAAGGCGAGTTCTTTTGCAGTTTCACACATAACTTGCTTTTCTATGTAATAGTCAAAGTGTTCTGGCATGCAGCGAGATATGTTGGAATGAGAGCAATACTAATTTGCTTCTTTTATCATTGTTTTGCCAGTGAATTGTCTCATCTTATCCAAATTATGCTCTGAATATCTGCTGTCATCGACTAGCAAGATCACGTGGCATGAGCTATGGTAGGCTGACAAAAACATGTTGTATAGTGCAATCTCTGTTTCAGTGCATTGGAAGTTGCTATGCTACATTTGACAGAATTAATATTTATACTTTTGTAATATGAAAATATGAAGCATACATGTTCCTATGCATAAAAGATACTGCCAAAACATTTTTTGTAAAGTGCTGGGAAGTTCTATACCAATGTATAAGACCTTTACCATTCAAAGGATTGATAAGCTCACTTAACACTAGAAAAATGTATTTTCATTTTGGGTATAGCGAATTTTTGACAAGGAAAAAGTGTATTTTTAACCAGGAAATCTGGGAATTTTTTAAATTCTTGTCCTTTCCTCCCAAACTGTGAAGTCCTGACCATCATCCAGGACACTGGACATGCAGCTTTGCTTGAGGTTTTTGATGATAGACTCTGGCGATATTATGCACCATGAAATCATTGATTATTTCATAATCTTGCTTGGAGGAGTGAGTGTGTGATCCACTTCTAAAAGCCAATTGGACTAGTGTTTCCTGAGACAGTCTGTAAATGGTTTGATATGATGCTACGCATCTGTTTTATGAAGTTGCCCCTTTAAATATAATGAAAAGTCAGTCTGCCTTCATTGCAGCAATTTTATTCTTTACTTTAGTTCTGAAGTCACCTTTAAAGGTATCCAACACTACCATAGCTCCGTCTGTGTAAATTTTTGGCACCGTATGGAGTTTCATCCACCTTCTCTATGTCTAAGCGCTGTTGACCTTCCATTCATGGATGTTGCAGTGTCGCCAGATTCGTGGGACTTATGTTTGACAGAAAACTGTGCTGGTCTTCCCATGTTTCATATCTTTTGGCTTGCTGTCTGCAATCCCTCAACACCCTCCATGTTCTGAGTGGTATCTCCTTGGGAGCAAACAAAGTGGTGGTCCTCCGCCTATATCACGTTTTAGTTTGCTCGAAATTGGACTATGGAAGCATAGTTTACTCCTTTGTATGGCCATCTATCCTTCGGCGTCTAGATTCTGTCCACCACCATGAATTGCGTTTGGTGCCTGGAGCTTTTTTACTAGTCCTGTGGAGAGTCTTTACACTGAGACTGATGAACCTTGCTGTCCAATCGGCAAGCTGTCCTTCTGAGTTGTTACACTAGTCATCTGTCTTCCATGCCTGCTCATCTGACCCAAGTCCCCCTTTTTTTTAAAAAAAAAAAAAAGAAAAAAGCTATGCAGGCAGCCCTTCCTCTCTACTACTGCCCAGAGTCTGTTTCCATCAACTGCTACATTAACATTCCTTCCAATTTCCTAAAACTTTCTTGACAAATGGGGGTACAAGGTCACCTTGGCTTTGCCCCTGGACCTGCCTTCTCTGTGACCTTGGTCAGCTTTCCAAGGATAGTAGTCCCCAACTCCTCCCTCCTATAGTTTATCATTGGGCATTTGCTCCTCTATGTGCTCAAATGGAGGATGCCACATTTATTTACAGAGATGGCTCCAAGACCACCTTTGGTGTTGGGAGTGCCTATATTATTATCACCACCACTGTTAGATTTCGGCTTCCCGACTAGTGTTCAGTTTTTACTGCGGAGCTTTACACCGTTCTCCAGGCTTTACAATACATCCGTCACCATCAGTGGAGACAGTATATTACATGCTTGGATTCGCTCAGCTCTTTTCTCAACCTCCAAGCTTTATCCCATCCACCATCTGGTCCACCGGATTCAGGACTGCCTCCACATGCTTCTCTTGGGGGCATCTCTGTGGCATTCCTCTGGATCCCAAGGCATGCTGGTAAATGCAGAAATGAGGTAGTCAATATAGCGGCAATGGCTGCTGTCTCTCTTCCTCGGCCCACTGTTCACATGGTTCCCTTTCCTGATCTACAGAGCATTTTATGTCATGTCATATTTGAGTATTTATTTTATGTTGATGTCTATACAACTTGACATAACAGATTTTCCCCTCAAATAAATATTGGAGAGTGAAGAAAGAATGACAGCCAGATTCCTTACATAATGCAGAGTAGTATCCCAGAACCTGATCTATGTTGCAATCATCATGAAAGAACTAAGTAGTTTCTCTGTTAGGCTCTGCTAAAATTCTGAGTAGCATCTTCTTCGAAGAGTAGCCTTGGTAAAGAAATGATGTAAAAATCCATCTTGTGGTGTCAGGGGATAGAATATACCTGTGGCAGTTCCTTGCCTGTCCTAAGAGGTGACTTGAGTCTTATATCTAGTCAGACTTTTACATTGGTGACTTGGTTATTACTACAACACTTGTCAGTTCTAGCTCATTTCGCAACCTTTCTCTTAAACTTGTTGACATACTTGTGGTCCCCTTTTAGGGTTGACCTTCACTTCCTAAATTTCTCAGAAGTGCAGATCATTTGGGGAAGGTTGCAGTATGTGATGCATAGCCTATCTAATGTGTGCTATGATCTTCTCTGTCAACTATTAAGAGTGGATTTACTTTTGCGCCCAAAATCCATTGCGATAGCCAATCCATCATAGAGATGTCATCACGTACCTTCGTGGTCATATCGGTGGAAAAAGCAGGGATTGCACTGCTGATGCCTGAGCCATGACCTTCCCAAGTATATCTGTCCAATCTGGGCCACTAGAGTTCGAGGCAATGACTGCCACACCAGGTAGCCTTTGCTATGGCGCAGTGGTGCCTGTGGGGAAAAGCCTCCAATTGAAGTGAGTGGTGTCAAGGGGGATGATCCACAATGAAACAAGTGAAACTCACTCGTACTGAAGGTCATGCCAACACAGCCATCTCATCAGAAAGAAATCAAGATTTTAATGCAGAGGCTTACAACCATGTGGCATTTCAGTCTTTAGCCATGTCAAGGGCTGAGTTAGGCAAAGAGAAATGGAGGTGGACAGTTTGCCCAGTCCTGGTGTGCTCCAGAACTGACAGAGGATCTTACGCAACAACAAAGCCACTTTCTTGAGTTGCGAAAGTATTAATGGTAGATTTGTAGAAGAAACTGAGAAATTGATCTCTGTTTATTACTGTTAATTACTGACTAATCAGAGGCATTTCATTCCGGTGACATGCTCAAAGATGGAAAAAGTTCCATCACACCTCATAACAAATTCAAAAGGATTTGAGGTGTCTTCTTCCAGTGGGACCTTACAGACAGATACACTGTGCTGTAACCTAGAGAAGCATGGAATACATATTGCTTATCACATTCAGAAAGTATCTAAATATTGTAAGGTTGAAAATGAAGCTTCCACCCTAGACCCCTCAGGGGCTCAGCATTCGCTTGAGTATGGGCTTGGTGACCTCGGGGTTCCTGAGCTCAGGACTGGTAAGTGCCATCAGCCCTCTTGTCACTGTAAGCTCTTGAGTTTGCTTCAGCGACCACCATACCGCCCAGCAGTGGAATGTTGAATGTTTCGTAGATGGGAGGTCTTGGCTTCACCAACTGGACTGTTAAAAAAATCTCGTCCTCAAGGTGTGCTACTTGCTGACGGAGTGAATGGCTGTTGAGGTGAAACAGTCTCTAGCGGGCAACCTCTGGGGCACCTGCCACCCCCTAGTTGTATAAGGCTTCCTCAGGCAAGCAGGGCTCTGCCTGGGTCAACGGTTGTTTCTCTAGTGTCTCGTGGAATCCCTATGGAACGATCTCATCAAACTACTACTACTACAAATAGGACGAGCATGCTGTCAGGTCGTACCTACACCCACTCCTCAAAGAGATCTTGGCTGGTCAGTTCTTGCAAAAAGAAGTCTCAGAATCATAGTAATAGGGTATTAGTGTGCCATAACACTTTCATTGTAATCAAGCAAACAGGGGGATCCTTTGAGAAGATCTCCCCTTTCTATATTCACAAAACATTGGAAGGTATTGCTGCATCTCTAAAAAGTGTCAAACGGCTTCATAATGGAACACTTCTAGTTGAAACTGCTAATTCAAATCGTATATCTAAGCTTCTGGGATGTAATACCTTACGTGACTAACAAGTTGATGCTGAGTTGCATAACACCCTTAACTTTAGTAAAGGCATGGTTACCTGCTCCAGTATAATGGAGGTGGACCCCGTGGAGTTAGGTGAAGCATGGAAAAATATGGGCATCACTGAAGTGCTGAGCTATTTGAGGAAAGCCAGTGGCAAATTGGAAAAATCGGCAACACTTAGTCTAACGTTTAGTACTCCAGAATTACCTGAACATGTTTAGTACTCCAGAATTACCTGAACATATCCTTGCAGGCTATATCCGTCTTAAGGTTCACCCATTTGTTTCTAACCCATTGCGATTCAACAAGTGTCAAAGATTTGACCATACCGCAATGGGATGTAATGGGAAGGCTACATCTGGCAATTGTGGATGCTCAGATCATGAATCAGGCAATTCTTGTACACTTCCTCCAAAATGTCTAAACTGCTCGGGGGATCACCCAGTGTGGAGCGGAAAGCGTGATGTTTACAACGAGGAAAGGAAAATTCAGGAGTTGAAAGTAAAGAGATGCAAACCCTATGGTGAAGCTAAAAATAGCTTTCAAAGCTATGCAACCACTGGCTTGTAATACTTCTTTTGCATCACCCCTTAAGACGCCAGTTGCTAAGTGTGATGCCTCCACACAAACTCAGACCAGAGATTCAAGTACAAGTACTTGCACTTGTCATTGTATCTGTGGGAGAAACGCTTCACTTGAAACTGAAGTTGTTCAGAAGCCATCAGCAATAGGCTTACCACCTAAGACACATTCCACTATTCAACATCAGAAGCCAACTAAGCCATCTCTGCAACTCAGGCAACCACCTCCTCCCATTAGTAAAGAAAAAGTCCTTTGAAAAGTAGTTTTATATCCAAGAAAATGATAGTTAAACCTTCAGATCAGTGAACTCTCTCCCTTTCTGATGGGACTATGCTCTTAAGGACTTGCAAAGGGAGGAACTGGAGAGCGAGGAACCGGCTAACGTTCCCCCTGACCTCCCCAGTAAATCACCACCTGTGAGGGAGAAAGACAAAAACAACCATAGCTAACCAATGGCTTCCACAGTGTAACAGTGGAATTTGATGGATATTGCTCACATTTGGAAGAATTGCATCTACTGGTCCAGGAGAAACTGTTCTGCATCTGCTTACAAGAAACACATCTTAGTCACCTACACACCTGCATCACAGGGCTACCACACATACAAGAAGGACAATACTACTCGAGACAGGGCTAAAGGTGGATTGGCTGTTTCATTGATGACAGATGCAAGTCATCTCCTGTCCGTCTCACCGCAACCATGCAAGCAATTGCTGTGGAAGATCTCGCACCCTTTAATATCACAGTGTGTTCTTTGTAGCAGACACACTGGCAGGACTCTTCTGGGCACTCCCTCACCCATTACTCCTTGTGGAGGTCTTCAGTGCACACAATGTGCTGTGGGGCTCAGGTACCACTTGCTCCAGGGGTCAGATGATCAAGCGATTCGTCCATTCTGAGAATCTCTGCCTTCTGAGTGACACACTTTTCCACAGCTTCAGGGTCAGCCATTGACCTTTGTTTTTGTTCCCCAGATTTGCAGATTCATTTCAGTGGGTAGTGGTTCTAGATTTACGTTCTAGTGACCACTTCCCAGTGTGGATCCGTCTGCCAACTAGGACAGTAGCCGACAGAAGGCCACACAGTTGGATGATATAAAGGTCAAATTGGTTGCAGTAGAGTCGACAGGCTATTTTTGAACAAAAGGATTGTCCACAAGAGGCGGTGGCCCATATCACTTGTCAGATCCAATGGGCTGCCACAGAGTCCATCCCCAGGTTTAGTAACTACCTTAGATGACAACCTGTACCTTGGTGGAATGACGGCTGTCAATTGGTAATCAGGGTCAGATAAACAGCTCTGTGGAATTTCACTCTCCAACAACAGACAATCTTCATGCCTTCAGATCTGCAAGAGCACATGTGAGGCGACTGATAAAATAATGGAAGAGGGCTTCCTGGAGGAAATTCACTACTTCCATTAATCAGTGCACTTCCAATGCCCAAGTTGGGAATCAATAAAACAGATTTCAGGCAAGGATAGTACATGACCGCTTACAGCCTTTTCAAGTAATGGGGTTGTGGTGGACATGCCAGAAGATGTGTCTCAGGTTTTAGCTGAACACTTCTTTATTGTTACTACATTATCCAGACAAGCTCCTGCTTTTCAGGTGTTCCATAGGACTGCAGATATGAGGAAGCTCAATTTCTTCTCTCATAATGAAGAAGTCTATAACCTTCTGTTCTCCATGTAGGAACTGGAATCAGGTTTGTCTGCTCCCCCTGCGGGCCTGAGGTTTAGAACAGGCCCTTGGTGTTCATGCCTGTTGTAAGAGGCGACTAAAAGTAGTCTCACACCTTTCGGCCTTTATGTGATGGTCCCCTGTAGGGTTTGACGTCCATTTTTCAAAATTTTCCCGAAGAGTGAGCCCATTGGGGAAGGGCGCCTTACATGGAGTATCGTGTTCATCGTGCATTGAGATCGTTAGCCCACACTCATCGTGGCATTGCAGTCCTACTCATCCTCCATCTCTTGAGCGAGGACACCTTCCTGGGTGCATTTTCCTCCATCCACTATGCAGTGTCGTTTTCTGTGCCGACAAGGACCATGGAAATTTTTGCACCTCATATCCAGAATGGTAGCCAGTCTGTTGTGGTGGGGCCACCATGTACCCCGTTGGTTGAAGCCCCCTGACAACACAGGGATCACTCTGCTGATGCCTACGCCATTAACTCCCCATGTATGCCATGGAATAGATGCCTGTCGCCCTGGGGAGTAGGGACTCCCGGCAATGGCCATCCTGCCAGGTGGCTTTTGCTGAGGCTGGGTGGCACCCAAGGGGAGGGCCCCTGCTTGGAGTGGGTGGCATCAGAGCAGATGACACACTATGAAGCATAGTACATCATCTCTATCTGGTGGTCCGCTGCCAGCAGTCTCTAAGTGGGCAAAGTCTAACTTCAGTGCTAAGAAATATGACCTCATATTGTTCCTCTCCCTGGCCACACCCTGGGAGGAACGCCAGGCTAAGGATGGCAGTGAAGCTTATTCGCCCTGGTACCTCATATGTAGGAGAGTTGATGGGGAATCTTTCATCTCCATGAAGCCTCAGTGTTTTGTGGAACATTTGGAGGACAAATTTGGAGAGGTGGAGGGCTTGTCCAAAATGCGCTCTGTGTCAGTCTTGATAAAAACAGCATCCTTCGCCCAGTCATGGGCATTACTCGCTTGTGGCAAGTTGGGGATGTTTCCATTACCATCACGCCTCATAAGAGCTTAAATATGGTCCAGGGACCTTCTTTTACAGTCTGACAATGAGCTGCGCACCAATTTACGGCGGTGAGGTTTTCATTTCATCCGGCATGTCCATCGGGGTCTGAGGGATAATAAAGTTGCCACCAGTGCCTTCATCTTGGCCTTCGAGGGTGACACATTGCCCGAGAAGATCAAGGTGATAGTCTACCGCTGTGACGTCAAGCCATATATCCCTCCCCCGATACGGAGCTTTAAGTGCTGGAAGTTGGGCCATATGTCTTTCCGCTGTACTTCCAGCATCACATGTCAAGATTGTGGACGTCCATCACATCCCAATACAGAAAGAGAGGAAAATCGTGGAATGCAAGACGCTGGACCGACTGGCATACGCAGAGGGTAAGAGGAAATTTGAGCACTTACATCCTGTGGCTATGACCTCCTCTTGCACCACCGCTATGAGGACAGTTGTCACCCCATCAGTTCCTCACATTCCTGTCGCTTCAGAACCAAAAAACTACACCTGCCCCCCTTGATGGTGGGGGCACTTATCTCCCTCTTGCTCCCGCACCACCTACTTTGGGAGCAACACGCCCACCCCCAACCATGGGGGATATCAGTCCCCACTTCTGAACTGGAGAAGCGTAGGTCTTCTTTGGCTCCTCTTGCTAGGAAAGGGGTCCCTTGGGTCACTTCCTTCCCAGGTTTCTGCTAGTGGGGAAGATGACATCTGCAAGTGAGTGAAGAGCTCAAAAGCAGCTGCTCATAGGACTTCATGCTCATCCTCAGTCCCGGAGATTGAATCAGTGATGTCCTCCCAGCCAAGGAAACCCAAGGAGCAGCGAGAGAAATCAAAAAAGAAGGTCCCCAATACCAAGGGAATTGTGGTGGCACCCACACCACCACCACTACCTACAATCTATGCGTCTGCAGATGAGGTGGAATTTCTGGTGTCTGCTGAGGACCTAGATCTCGCCGGACAATCAGACACAATGGTTATAGACTGCTCAAGCAAAAAGTCTGTGGCAGCAGGTGACCCTGAGGTGTAAACTACCTCATTGAATGTTTCATGCCTTCCCAGTCTCACGATGACGTTATCCTCCAGTGGAATTGCAGTGGTTTTTTCACCGCCTGGCTGAGCTACGGCAGCTGTTAAACTTTACAGCTTTCTGCATTGCCCTCCAGGAAACCTGATTCCTGGCAATGCGAACATCTGCACTCCACAGTTATAAGGGATACTACAGAAACCATAGCTACTATAATTGAGTGTCAGATGGAGTTTGCGTTTATGTCGTAAACTCAGTCTGTAGTGAAACTGTGCCCCTTCAAACTCCTCTTGAAGCTGTGGCTGTCAGAATAAGGACGACACAGGAAATAAGTGTGCAATGTATATTTTCCTCCAGATGATGCAGTACTCCTGAATTTATTAGCTGCACTGATTGATCAACTCCTTCAACCTTTCCTACTTTTGGGTGATTTTCACACCCATAACCCTGTGTGGGGTGGCACCATGTTTACTGGCAGAGGCAGAGATGTTGAAACTTTACTGTCTCAGTTCGACCTGTGCCTTTTAAATACTGGGGCCGCCACACATTTTGGTGTGCTTCATGGTAGTTACTCGGTCATTGATTTATCAATTTGCAGCCCAGGACTTCTCTCATCTATCCACTGGAGAGCACATGACGACCTGTGTAGTAGTGACCACTTCCCCATCTTACTGTGACTGCCGCAGTGTCAGGCCCATGGACGCATGCCCAGGTGGGCTTTAAACAAGGCGGACTGGGAAACTTTCATCTCTACTGTTACCGTTGAGTCTTCCCCGACATGGTAACGTCAATGTGATGGTTGAGCAGGTGACTACAACAATCGTTTCTGTAGCAGAAAACACGACCCCTCACTCTTTAGGGTGCCCCTTGCAAAAGGCATTCCCTTGGTGGTCGCCGGAAGTCGCTGAAACAATTAAGGAGGATCAATGAGCTCTACAGCGGCATAAGGGGCACCCTTCCCTGGAGCACCTCATAGCCTTTAAGCAGCTCCGTGTTCACGTTCCCCAACTTATCAAAAGGCAGAAGCAGGAGTTTTGGGAGAGAGATGTTTTGACCATTGGGTGCCGTAGGTCACCTTCCCAAGTCTGGGCAAAGATCAAACATTTTTTCGGGTACCACACCCTAACAGGTGTTTCCAGTGTTAAAATAAATGGCATGTTATCTGCCCACGCAAATGCAGTTGCCAAGCTGTCTCAAATGGCGGCTGGAAGGGATAGTCCTCTCATTTACTATACGCCACAGTGAATCCTCCCTATAAATTCTATAACACCCCATTTACAGAGTGGGGAGCTCCTCAGTGCCCTTGCAAGTTGCCCCGACACAGCTCCTGGACCAGAGTGGATCCACAGTCAGATGATTAAACTTCTCTCATCTGACTACAAGTGACATCTCGTCGTCCTCTTGAACCAGATCTTGTGCAATGGCATCTTTCCATCCCAATGGCAGGAGAGCATCATCATTTCGGTGCTCAAACCTGGAAAAACCCACTTGATGTTGATAGCTATGAGCCTCACCAATGTTCTTTTTAAGCTGCTGGAACGTATGGTGTGTTGGTGATTGGGTTGGGTCCTGCAGTCACTTGGCCTACTGGCTTTATGCCAGGGCAGCTTCCACCAGGGTCGCTCTACCACTGATAATCTTGTGTGCCTCGAGTCTGCCATCTGAACAGCCTTTTCCAGATGCGAACACCTGGTTGATGACACCACCTGGTGGCATCATATCCTTACCACATTATACAAGTGGGGTTTCCAAGGCCTGCTTCCGATTTTTATCCATAATTTCCTATCGCTTCATACTTCTTCCCATATCCAAGTTGGTGCCTCCCATAGTTCTCCCCCCCCCCTTATCCAGGTGAATGGGTTCTTGCAGGGCTCCATAATGAGCGTGTGCCACTAATGATCTAGCAGCAGCTGTAGGGCCGTCGGTCTCTCCTTCTCTGTATGCAGACAACTTCTACATTTTGTAGTGCTCCACCAATACTCATGTTGCTGAGGGGCACCTACAGGGAGCCACACACAAGGTGCAGTCATGGGTTCTAGCCCATGGTTTCCAGTTTTTGGCCGCAAAGTCGTGTGTTATGCACTTCTGTCAGCCTTGTACTGTTCACCCAGAACCAGAACTGTACCTTAATGATGATCCACTGACTGTAGTGGAGACATATCGATTCTTAGGACTTGTTTTCTACCTCCAATTGACTTGGCTTCCTCACCTTCATCAGCTCAAGTGGAAGAGCTGGCAGCACCTCAATGGCCTCCACTGCCTGAGGAACACAAACTGGAGTGCAGATCGCTCTATGCTGCTGCAGCTCTAAGAGCCCTTGTTCAATCCCACCTTGACTATGGGAGTGTGGGCTATGATTCGGTGGCGCCCTCATCATTGCGTTTACTCGACCCAGTGCAACACTGTGGCATTTGCCTTGCTACAGGATCTTTTAGGAAGAATCCGGTAACCAGAGTCCTTGTGGAGGCTGGAGTCCCTCCATTGCAGTTTAGGCGTGCATAACTGCTGGCCAGTTACATTGCACACATTTATATTTCTTCTACGCATCTGAATCATCGTCTCCTTTTCCCACCCACGGTGGTTCATCTCCCGCATCGGCGGCCCAGGTCAGGGCTTAAAAATGCAGTTCGTGTCCGATCCCTTCTTTCCAAACTGGAGTCCTTGCCTTTACCACCTATGCTTGAGGTCTATTCATGTACACCTCCGTGGTGTACACCTAGGCTGTGGCTTCGCTTATACCTTTCACATGGCCCTAAGGACACTTCGTCTAAATTCTTGACATGTATCAAGACTACGAAGTGGTTTGCACCGGCGGCTCTATGGCTGCTGCTCACGTCGGCATCGCGGATTTCCATGGAGGACATCTTGAAAAGCATTCCTTGCCTGATGGCTTGCCCTGGGAAGTCGTTCCTTCTGTGTGCTGACTCCTTGAGCATATTACAAGCTACCAACCAGTACTACCCTTGTCATTCTTCGGTAGTGACCATCCAGGAGTCCATCTATGCCCTGGAAAGGCCCAGTCGTTCATTGGTGTTTGTCTGGACCCCAGGACACATCAGAATCCCAGGCAACAAACTTGCCAACAGGCTGGCCAAACAGGCTACGTGGAAACTGTTATGGAGATCAGCTTCTCTGCAATTGATCTGTGTTCAGTACTATACGGCAAGGTTTTGCGGCTTTGGGAGACGAAATGGCATAACCTCAGCACGCATAACAAAATGCACGCCATTAAGGAGACTATGAATGTGTGGCAGTCCTGCATGAGGGCGTCTTGCAGGGACTCTGTGGTTATCTACCAGTTCCATATTGGCCACGCTTGGGTGACACACAGCTACCTCCTGTGCCAGATGACCCACCTCAGTGTCGGTGCAGCACCCAGCTGACAGTGGCTCATATCTTCGTGAGCTGTCCTTCTTTGGCTGCCCTGCAACACGCTCTCCAGTTACCGGACCCATTGCCATTAATTTTAGCAGACAAAGCCTCATCTGCTAATTTAGTTTTACGTTTTATATGTTACAATGGGTTTTATATTTATGTATAAGTTTTAGCACATGTCCTTTGTCCCTTTGTGTTCTGCACTCTAATGCTTTTTGGGTGGATGTTTTAATGTTTCGCAGAGTGGCTGGCTTTTCCTTTTTATTCTCATGGTCTGCCAGCCACAATCATCTGCTCTCTTGTTTTTACCCCTTCTACCTGTTTTTTTACTTCTCTCTGTGGTTTTCTTTCTCTGTTTTGTCTGTAGTAGTGTCCGTATTCCTTCGATCGTTCTTCTGGTTCTTCCTTTCTCCTGCTGTTGTGCTGTATGGCTCCTTTCTTTTCTTCTTTCCATTCTGTAATTATTTTACCGGTGACAAAGAACCAATGACCTCGCAATTTGGTCCCTTCTTCCCTCCCCCCCCCCCCCCCCTCATTAACCAACAAACCAGTCAGCTTTGTCTGCAGCCAGACACACTACTCCAGGACCTGATGGGATCCATTATGCCATGCTTTGTCATTTGTTCACTGAAACGAAAAGACATCTCTCCTCTTGTTTCAATAAGATCTGGTTTGATGGACAGTATCCCACGACATGGAAGGAGGCAATATTAATTCCATTCTGGAAACCAGGCAAGGACTGTAGCACCCCTAACAGTTAATGGAGTGTCGCCCTTACCGGTTGTATGGCTAAGATTCTCGAACGCATGGTCAACCCCTGCTTTGTCTGGCTGCTCCAATCCCAAGGTCAACTGAGCCGCTCCCACTGCAGAACCACCTTCACCAACTTCATGAATGGGGACTACATGGACACCTGCCGCTTCTTATCCATTCCTTTTTCAAGGACTGATGTTTTCAATATCGTGTTGGTGATGCCATGTCTGACTATGTTCAGGAGGATGGAGTCCCCCAGGGCAGTGTCCTCAGTGTCACATTGTTTACTATCACAATCAATGGCATTTCCTCCACAGTCAGGAGCCCTGTCAAATGTTCTTTGTTTGTGGGTGACATTGCAGTTTCTACTCTTTCCCTGATATTATGACGACGAGGCAACTTCAGCTGACCAATAGGAGTCTGGAAACCTGGGCCAGGGCAACTGGTTTTCGGTTCTCACCCGAGAAAACCCCCAGCAGGTCCACAACTCTTTTGTGGATATGTGCGTAGAGCGCATGGGACCCCGAGCTAATGTGGCCCTCCTTCCTTTCCGGGCTGTATACCTTCCTTTTCCGCATGCTTCCCTATCCCCCGTCTAGCCGCCGCCCCCCCCCCCCCCCCCCCTCCTCTGGCTCTTTCCTTCCCTTTCTCCCCCTCCAGGAGTAGGGTTTGTGCCTACATCTGGAGACGGACGCTCATAAATGTAACGCATTCTTCGCCTTCTCTGCTTGCATACTTTCATCCTTCCTTTGTCCTTCTCTTTTCCTTACCTCTTCTCTTTACCCTGTTCTCCGCTGCGGCATTTGAGACCTGTCTTCTTTCCTTTCCCTTTCTCTTTCTTCCTCCCTGTGCATGTCGGAAGGCCGACCCATGCATTTTCGTGCGTAGCCGGTGACGGGGTAACGCGTAATTCCCCGTCCCGGGTAGACAGGTGGGACACGTACGTACCCCCTGGTAACGGCCAGGCCCATGGAGGGGTGATTACCCGAGCTGATACCTTCTGAAAGTGCCGATTGGTCCCTCCGTCCGTTTGTTGGGAGGTGTGAACAGTCACCTAAGGCGGAAGTGCCCTCATAGAGGGCCCCCAAAAGGAAGGAGCGCGCCATCGGAGACGCCGGTAATCATGGGGGATTCTTCCGCAATGGTTTCCTCATCTTCACTATGTCTGCTCACAAGCGTAAGTTCACTGAGTCTCAGCCACAGACAGGTCTTCCATCATTGCCACAGTTCCTTGTTGTTTCTCGGTCTGACGAAGATCACGACTTCTCCATGGTCAACCCTTTCATTATTATGAAAGGTGTCGACGCAGTTGCAGGTCCTGTAAAGTCTTGTTCCAGATTACGGAATGGCACCTTGTTGTTAGAAACAGTCAGTGCCCTCCAGGCACAAAAATTGCTGTGTACTTCGCTGCTCCACACCTTCCCTGTCCGGGTTGAAATGCACCACACTTTAAATTCCTCACGTGGAGTCGTTTATACACGCTCCCTCGACGGATTGTCTGATGAGGAAATTCAGCACTACCTGCCTGACCAGGTCGTAACGGCTGTTCATAGAGTTATGAAAAGGGTTGACACTAACATTGTTCCAACCTGTACTGTTTTCTTGACATTTGACAGAGTTCAACTCCTATCGAAATTTAAAGCGGGCTATGAGATAATTTCTGTTCGCCCCTACGTCCCAAACCCTACGCATTGCTATCGGTGCCAGCAGTTCAATCACATCAGCGAGTCCTGTTCCAACCCGGCCAAATGTGTTACGTGTGGCAAGGACGCCCATGAGGGTGCTTGTCCACCTCCCTCGTTGCATCAACTGTATGGGTGACCACACTGCTTCCTCTCGAGATTGCCCCATTTTTAAAGACGAAAAGCTCATTCAGGTAATCAGAGTGAAGGAAAAGGTGTCAACCTTTGCTGCTCGAAAATTATTGGCAAGTCGAAAGCCCACTGTGCCTCAGACAGGAAAATACAGCACTGTCCTTGCCTCTCCTCGGCCAACAAAGGAGTCAGACTTGTGATCTCACCTTTAGTTACACAGTCGTCAGATCAGCCAGCGCAAAGATCACCCGGTCAACCTCCCCACTTTCGCCTGCTCAATCTATGGCTCACCCTTCATTGGGTTCTGCTAAATCTCCATCCCAAAAGTCAGACACCCGGACTTCCAAAAAAAGAGCATACTCGTGAAGATTTTTTACATACCCCAACTTCACAACCATCGGTTCCTCCTTCATCTAAACATCATCTTTCCAAGAAAGCTAATAAGAAACCCAGTTCCTCTCCTTCTCCACCACGGCGTGTCTCATTTACAGCACCACCTGGAGGTAACCGCCCTTGGCTGTCTTCTGTGTCGCCGAGGTGCACTGCTGGCGGCCGATCAACCGGCCGATCGCTGGTGGCAGGAGCTGCTCCTGAACAACCTATGGATCAGGATCTTTTGCCTTTGGCTGAGTGCCATTCCACGCTGTCAGTCGCAAGCTCTGAGCAGTCGTTGAGTTGACCGCAACCTTGGTCAAATTCTTCCATTTTCTGTCCATCCTATGTCCATTATCCATTGGAATATCTGCGGCATTCGAGCCAGTCGAGATGAATTGACAATCCTCCTACGATCCTACGGCCATCTTCCGTCTTCAGGAAACAAAGCTGCGTCCCCATTTTCAGTCAGTCCAGTTTGATGTCCCCTCTGTTGAAGGCACTCCAGCACATGGAGGACTCACGATTCTTCTCCATAACACTTTCCATTATCAGCCAACCCCCTTAAACATTCCTTCCAAGCAGTCGCTGTCCGTCTTTCCCTTCCTGGATACACCTTCTCTCTTTGTACTGTATACATTCCATCGTCCATATCAATGGCACAAGCTGATTCATCTTCTCGGATCTGCTTCCACCCCCCCCCCCCCCCCTATTTGCTGGTTGGTGGTTGGGGACTTCAATGTCCACCACCCGCTTTGGGGATCTCCATATCCATGCCCGCGTGGCTCACTATTGCTAGAAGTCTTCCACCAAGGGGATCTTGTTTGCCTCAACACTGGGGACCCTACATTTTTGTCTGCCTCCACGACAAATTTCTCTCACTTGGACCTTTCAGTCGGTACTGTTCCGCTAGCTCGGCACTTCGAGTGGATCGCCCTTGCTGATACACACTCGAGTGACCACTTTCCATGTGTCCTTCGACTGCAGCCACAACTGCCATATATGCGCCCGAGACGCTGGAAGTTTGCCCAAGCCGATTGGACACTTTTTTCGTCTCTAGCCACATTCGATGACCGTCACTTTCCTAGTGTCGACGATGAGGTCACTCATATTACAGACGTTATTCTTACAGCTGCGGAACGTTCAATACCTCACACCTACGAATTGCCCCGGCGCCCCCCAGTTCCTTGGTGGAACGAGGCATGCCGTGACGCAATACGTGAGCGGCGACGTGCTCTTCGCGTTTTCAGACACCATCCTACATTGGCCAGCTATATCCGCTATAAGCAGTTCCATGCGCGGTGTCGTCGCGTCATCAGCGAAATCATGAAGGCAAGCTGGGACTTCTTTACTAGCTCATTTAACACCTTCACTCCCTCCTCGGAAGTTTGGAGTCGTATTCGACGGTTATCAGGCACGCCTAGTTTCTCCCCGGTCTCTGGGCTCACTGTCGCGCATGATACATTGGTGGACCCCGTCGCAATTTCTAACTCATTGGGTCAACACTTTGCTGAGATTTCGAGCTCTTCAAATTACCCGCCAGCGTTTCTCCCGAAGAAACGTGCAGCGGAAGTGCGACCTCTTGCTTTCTCCTCTCAAAATCACAAAAGCTACAATACTGTTTTCTCCATGCGGGAACTCCAACATGCACTCTCTTCTTCTCACTCCGCCCCCAGGACCAGATGGTATCCACATCCAAAAGTTGCTGCATTTATCATACCATAGTCTGCGTTACCTCCTTCTCCTATATAATCGAATTTGGACCGATAGTACTTTTCCCAGACGATGGTGGGAAGCTATCGTCGTTCCTGTTCCGAAACCTGGAAAGGACAAACATCTCCCCTCTAGCTATCGCCCCATTTCTCTCACGAGTAGTGTATGTACGGTTTTGGAGTGTATGGTGAATTGCCGTTTAGCTTGGTGGCTGGAGTCCCACAGTGTTTTAACACCTGCCCAATGCGGTTTCCGAAAGCATCATTCTGCAGTTGACCATCTTGTTGCTCTCTCCACTTATATCATGAACAATTTCTCCGGAAATGCCAAACAGTAGCAATATTTTTTGATCTGGAGAGAGCATACGATACCTGTTGGAGGACAGGCATCCTCCGCACACTGTTCTCTTGGGGCTTCCGCGGTCGCTTGCCCCTTTTTCTTCACGAGTTTATGGCAGAACGCACATTTAAAGTGCAGGTGAACGCTAGTCTCCTGTACTTTCTCCCAAGAAAACGGGGTACCCCCAGGGCTCCGTGCTAAGTGTTGTACTGTTTGCCATTGCCATAAATCCAATTATGGATTGTCTCCTTCCTGATGTCTTGGGCTCCCTCTTTGTGGACGATTTTGCGATATACTACAGCTCTCAACGGACCAGCCTTCTTGAACGACGTCTTCCAGGCTGTCTCGATCACCTCCACTCTTGGAGCATCGAAACAGGCTTCTGTTTTCTCCCAGTAAGACCGTTTGTGTTATTTTTTGGCGTTGTACGGAGTTTCTTCCACCTTCCTTATATCTAGGACCTGTAAACCTTCCATTTTCGGACGTCGCTAAATTCTTGGGTCTTATGTTTGACAGAAAACTGTGCTGGTCCTCCCACGTTTCCTATCTTTCGGCTCGCTGCGTGCGATCCCTAAACGCCCTCCGTGTCCTGAATGGTACCTCCTGGGGAGCAGACTGAGTGGTCCTTCTTCTCCTCCTCTATCGCGCCTTAGTGCGCTCGAAATTGGACTATGGCAGCATAGTTTACTCCTCTGCTAGTCCGTCTATTCTTCGGCGTCTCGACTCTATCCACCACCGTGGATTACGTTTAGTGTCTGGAGCTTTTTACACCAGCCCTGTGGAAAGCCTTTATGCTGAGACTGCTGAACCTCCGCTGTCCAATCGGCGAGCTGTCCTTCTAAGTCGTTATGCAAGCCATCTGTTTTCCATGCCTGCTAATCCGGCCCATGACATTTTTTTCGACGCCTTTGGATTTAGGGTATGCAGGCCGCCCTTCGTCCCTACTACCACCGGGAGTCCGCTTCCGTTAACTGTTCCATTCTCTTTCCTTCGGCTTTCCTAAAACTTTCTTGACAACTTGGGGTACAGCACCACCTTGGCTCCGTCCCCGGACCTGCCTGTCAGTTTCCCAAGGATGGTACCCCTTCACTTGTTTATCATCGGGCATTTTCTGCACAAATGAAGGAAGCCACATTTATTTACACTGACAGCTCAAAAACATCGTTTGGTGTAGGGTGTGCCTATATTGTTGGCGACACCCCAATTAGAGTTCGGCTTCCCGACCAGTGTTCGGTTTATACTGCCGAGCTTTAAGCTGTTCTCCAGGCTGTCCAATACATCCCTCGCCATCAGCGGATACAGTATGTTGTCTGTTCAGATTCTCTCAGCTCTCTCTTCAGTCTCCAAGCTCTCTACCCTGTCCACCCTCTGGTCCACCGGATTCAGGACTGCCTCCACTTGCGGGGCGTCTCGGTGACATTCCTCTGGATCCCAGGACACGTTTGTATCTGTGGAAATGAGGCGGCGAATATAGCGGCCAAGGCTGCAGTCTCTCTTCTTCGGCCAGCTATTCGCACGATTCCCTTCGCCGATCTACGGAGTGTTTTGTGTTGTCGTGTTGTTCTTTTATGGCATGCACATTGGTCGACACTTCCCCATAATAAATTGCGGGATGTGAAAGCTCTTCCCTGTGCTTGGACCTCTTCCTCCCGAACGCGTCGTCGGGAGGAGGTAATTTTAACTAGACTCCGGATAGGACACTGTCTTTTTAGCCATCGACATCTTTTAAGCGGCGATCCTCCCCCACTTTGTCCCCACTGCTCTGAGCTATGGACGGTAAGACACCTTTTACTTGAGTGCCCCTATTTTACTCCGTTACGCGCCCGTCTACAGCTGTCACCTAAAGTATCATCCATTTTAGCAGATGACACGCACTCAGCCGTTCACGTTCTTGAATTTTAGTGCCAGTGAGATGACGTCAATCATTTGAGGCTCTTTTTGGAGACAACCAACTCCTTTCTGTAGTGGTTTCTTAAGCTTTCCTTCTTCTTTTAGTTTCTCCAATTTTTTGAGTTTTGTTCCCATTGCTGCTTGTTTCCATTTTCGTTTTTTACCTTATCATAAGTCGCAGACCAGGCGCTACAGTGCTCACAATGTGGGATAATGTTTTACATTTTCAAGACACTGTGTGTTTTTTGGGTTTATTATTTGACTTGAAATTAGCTTGGCTCCTACATCTGAAAGACCTATGTACAGAGGGCTGTCAGTCATTGAGTATTTATGCTCTATCCGAAAACAAAGGGGAGCCGACAGGTCCCACCTCCTGCAGTTTTAAAGGGCATTTGTTCGATCACACTTAGATTATGGTAGTGTGATCTATGGATCGGCCCTTCTTCCTACCTCAAGATGTTAGATGCTGTCCACCTAGAGGGCATTCAGGTATCAAGTGGAGCCTTTTGGACCAGCCCAGTTCAGAGTCTGTGTGCAGAGGCTGGTGAACGACCACTCTGGATTTGGCTACATATCCTTTTGGCTCGACAGGTGCTGAAAATCTCTGTGTCGCCTTGGTCATTGACATTTAGTTCTGAGATCCAACCCCTCTTTGAACAGCTTTTCAGGAATCAGCTCCGTGTGACGAAGCCATTTGGGATACATGCTACAGACTGTCTCGGGGCTCTGGATCTATTGGGCATCAAAGTAAACAGTCAGGGATGGAACACATTGCCACTTTGGTATCTTCAGAGGCTCAAAGTGATTTTAAGCTTAACACAGTACAAGAAAACTTGTTCTCTAGATTTAGTTTTTACAACTTCGTTTTCGTCCATTTTAATTACGTACCACAGTTTTGTAGATCTTTATACAGAGTAAGAGAACGCTCTTGGATGTTCTGCTGTTTTACCTGATTGGGTTTTTAATGTGCCTTTTCTGGAACAATTTACAAATTATGATGTGGAATTTATGACATTCTAATAGTACTGGAGAGGGTTCACAGACATCACTGTACAAGGTTTCTTGTCTGTTCAGACACTCTTAGTGCACTGCAAGCACTATCCAGTATCCAGTAGACCTGCTGATTCGGCTCATCCATGACACCTTACAGCGGCTTCAACACGTGGCGAGGAGGTGATCTTTTGCTGGGTACCTGGCCATATTGGGATACAGGGCAATGACAGGCAATGACAGAACCAACAAAGCTGCCAAGGAACCA
Organism: Schistocerca gregaria; assembly: GCF_023897955.1. Lineage (NCBI taxonomy): Eukaryota > Metazoa > Arthropoda > Insecta > Orthoptera > Acrididae > Schistocerca > Schistocerca gregaria. The sequence continues at coordinate 254,626,882 of NC_064924.1, read as the reverse complement.
TGTTGTGATGGTGCTATCCATCAATGCCCCATCCCGTTGCATGCCATCATCTCATTTTCCAACAGATGCATCATGCGTCAGTGGGAGACAACAAACTGCGGTCACTCAAATCGACCACAAAGGCTTGGCGGATTTCATGTCAGCCTCACCACTGGAAGGAGGTTCTGCTTGCTAGACTGCACATCGGGCATAGCCGTTTAACACGTGGCTTCCTCCTCAAGCAGGAGGATCCACCACTCTGTGAAGTTTTTGGCATGCCACTTTCAGTTCAGCATGATGCGGCTGTGTGTATCCTATATACTGATATTAGGGCAGTCCTCAGTCTCACTGTAGATCTGCCCACCATCGTTGCAGATACTGATTTCAGTGTTAAGAGAGTGGTGAAATTTTGTGAGATGTCAGGTGTCATCCCTAAATTGGTGGGGAAATGTGGCAGGCTTTAATATATTATAAACTGCTCTACATGTGAAGACAGCCTTTGTCACCACCCATGAGATTTGCTTGCTGACTTTTCGTCAGGGTGCTGATGACCATGATGCCGAGTGTTCCCCTCAACCCAAATCATCAATTGTCATTTCACCCCGGACTTTTATAGAAGTGTTTTATTTGTAGTAGTAGGTAGGACATTGAACACTTCTTTCCTCCTGTGAAATGTTTTAAGTGCCAGAGATCCTCCTGTTGTGATAATGAAGTTACGTGTGGGACATGCATGAGGACAATATGTGAAGGCATATCTCGTGAACAATTCCATACATGTGTAAACTACCCCCCCCCCCCCCCAAACACCAATTTGCTGACAGTCTCAGTTTTCAACAGAAAAAAATAATTCAAGAATTTAACAGACTTGACCGCCTGTCATATTAAGATGCTGAAAACCTTATGAACAACTCCACCCAGTCAGTCTGAAGCCAAACTTTTCAAACATTGTCAAAATCCACATATGGCATGATAAAGTCTCAGACAGCAACTTCTGGTGCTAGGCACATGCTAGTTCCTCTTTTTCAGTCTGGGCGGGACACCCCAGCTGCCATGACCCCCCAAACCCATGGCACTAATGACAACGATCCCATAGGCAAAGCCTCCTTCCCAGGAAGAAACAGAACAGAAATTTACACCAATCAGTGGCCAACAGGTTGTGGGTTGTAGAAAAGAATGTTGCTCTTTTGTCCCAGAAACAAACTCAGGAAAATCTCCACAGAAAGCAAAACCTCACAGGGGCAAGAAGGAGAAATTGAACATTGCTGCTCTGGTCCACCGGCCACACACCTCCCCTCTCCTCTCTCCTCCCTTCCACATGTCTGCAGGCTGAGCATCTCACCCGTGATCCAGCAATGTGTTCATGGAGACATCTGTGGTAGTGACCATTTTCCTATAACAGTCTCTTTCTCAAACTACCAACAAATGCACCAGTTTAGTCTCTTCGGAAAGCCAATTTGTAAGTTTTCACCTCAAAAGCAAATTTTGAAGCCAACCGAGAGGACGACATGGAAGGAGTGGTACAAGATACTATTGACATTATTATACATGCTGCTGAAATGAGGATGCCCTGTTCCTGAGGCCCTCCCCACCAGAAACCTGTGCCACAATGATCTGAGGAAATGGCTGCAACTGTGAGTGTCAAAGGGTGTTTAAGTGACACTAAACGCTATGACTAGCTGATATATTTGTCATGAGAGAACATCAACTGGATTAGTATTAAAAATCAATTTTAATTTACTGTTCAGTCTCAGTTGCTCATTTTTTAATGCTTGACGAGTTTTTCATCTTGTTGGATCATCTTCAGATCTGTGTAACTGCATCAGCAACCCATTGTGTGTGTGTGTGTGTGTGTGTGTGTGTGAGAGAGAGAGAGAGAGAGAGAGAGAGAGAGAGAGAGAGAGAGTGCTCTTATGTGGCGTTCTGACATACACTATGGGTTACTAATGCAACTGCATAGATCAGATGATGATCCAGGGAGATAGAAACATGTCATGTATAAAAAAACACACAATTGAGGCAAAAGAATAACTGTGGATTGCTTTAAAGTGCAAACACCATCTTCCCATGGAAGTTTTCATAGCATTCAAGAGACAGTGAAGGCAAGCTTTTTAGTAATATATATGTATATACACACCACGTAGCACCATCACATCCTGTCAACACTGTGTGAGTGGGCTTCCTGGCCTCTTTACCCAATCCAGAATTTCCTGTCCCTCAGATTCCGGGTCCAGAAGGATATGACTGTGGGTCTCACTGTCGCTATATGTAGATGACCTTTGCCAGCATTACAGCATTGCACATTGCAGAGTGCCAGCTATGGGGGCCCATACAGAAAATACATAACTGGGCCCACTCCCATTAAGCTGCTACAAAGCTTTGATTTTATCCTGCTTGGACTGTTGATGTGTTGCCTTAGGCTCAGCAGTGCCGCCAGTAATGAATGTTTTAGACCCTGTCCACTGCAGTGGTGCGTAGTTGGAAACTGGAATCTTCTGTATGATGCCAGTAGAGTGCCTTGGTTGGAAGCTGGTGTATCACATCTGAGAGTTTGACACCATCAACTCTTGGTGATCTACACTGACACAATCAATCAGGTTCCTACTCATCTGTGTTACTCAGCTGTGTTTCACAACTAACAGTTCAGACTTCTTACAAATCGCCCAAATATGATTAAACCAGTAGTGTAAGATTGGAGAGACTGTGCGAGGGTTCTCCAGTTGTCCCCTTATGTCAATGTTCCCAAGGCACACCCCTGTGGTATGTACCGAGTCCTGTGAATTGGTTAGACCTCTTTTGGGGCCTTAAGAAAAATGCTGATTCCACCATTCTCCGATACATGTTCCATTCTCCGTGAGTACCCAAATTCAACATCTGTTTACACTGATGATTCGAAAGTCATGATCTTGCTGGTAAAATAACTAAAGAAGCAACAACAAGAGGCAAACTTGAACTAGGAGTATCAGGCAAAGACTTAAGATTGCAATTGCAACATTAGATTTTGAAAACCTGGGATATGGAATAGCAGATCACCACATGCCACAAGCTGTGGGCAATCACAGTGACTACAGAGACATGGCATAATTCTCTCCAGGCCTCCATGAAAGATGCCATCAAACACTGTGCTGACTATGTATCTGCCACTCCAGACTTACCCTCTTATGTTAAGAGGACTCCCTCCACTGAAGCTGAGGTAATCATCTCATGATAGCATGTATTCTTAGTATGTGCTCGTGGCTGATAACGAAGTCGTATGTTTCCTGAAGGAAAGTGGATTTTATGACAAAATATAATGCATCTCCACATTCAGTATTGGGTGGATGTGGGAGAGAGTACCTCATGTGTGCTCCCAAGTGACCTCAACTTACTTTTCCCTTTTGCACTTACATGCAAATTTTTATGTAGTCTGAGACATAAGACATGACAGCTGCAGAATCTAAGGCAGAGTCACCACCTAAAGGCAACAGTAAAACTAGCTACTCTCAGAATTCGAAGTCCAGTCATCTGCACTATCTGGCAACACTGTAAGATGCAGATGTGTCTGGAGGAAATGTTATCTTGCACTTGAGGTGTGCAGTGGCCAATGTAGAAGAAAAGCTGTGAGTTTGTGCCCTCCTTCCTGTATTTTTGGCTGTCTGCTAATGGTGGATAATCAAAGGTAATTTATTTCACTTTCTGACCCACCAGTGATAGCAAAACCTTCCATGAAGAAGCTCATGGCTCTTTCAAGATGAGAACAGTTTATACACGGTAGTCTCGTAATTTGGCAATTGGAGTAGACGCATAAAGAAGTCCAGTTAAGGAATTATATAGTGCAACAATTTCATAAATAAAACTGTGCCTTCACAAAAACCAAAAATTATGTTGGAACGAGTACGAGAAGGCTCACATGTGCAATATCAAAAGTTATTCACTGTTACTCTAAGGCATGATGGAAGTTGCGAGAGGGCTTAAGATGTAGAAGTTTTCTAAAGTCTTCTATATTGAGTGGCTGATGAAAGCTCTGCCTTCCTTAGAGACTGGAAACGAGACCAAATACTGCATTTATTTCACAGGACAACCAAAATGTCTCAAATGTAAAGAGGAGCTGCTGCAGTTCTCTCTCCCATATTGCCCCAGTGGTTAGTAGGACAGATAAATTGCAACATAAAACATGAGATTAGTTGCTGTTTCTGCATGGAATGACCCTGCCTGGGCTCAAATCCATAAACTAATAACCCAAAATCACACCTTTAGTGAAAATCGCTCAGATTACTCAATGGAAATGACAAGGAAATATCAGGTGGTTGTATTCATGTTGGGTCGGGTGGAGACTTGAGACGAATACAACCAATTATTACACCAGGAAAGTTTACGGAGCCACAAATATTTAGTGAATTTAACAGGATATTTCCATGCTATCCAGGAAGTAATTCCAATGGTCACACAGTTGCCGAGCACATTCTTTGTTGATGCCGAGGTTCAATTATTCTACCAGCATGAAGAGTACGTTTCACCAGCCAGTGTGTTCTTTGATCAGGTGTTGAAGTGCCTACAGCTTGCATCTGACGGATGCAGCTTCACCAGGTGCAATGCACATGTCCAGATGATGTCCAGTGGTTATATTATAAATACCAATGAGTAGGTAGCATGTCTTTTCATCATTACAGACTTAGAAAATGTTTTTCCTAAGAACAGTTGTGGTGGTTCTTTATGGATTGGTTTTTAAAGATTATGAAAAGTTGAAGTTAATGTTATTTCGCCTACTTCACAACTGGAAAATTCTTTACATCAGTGACTCAGTTGTGGTACTCCTCGCAGTTAGTTTGCCCGACATGGTGTTTTATATAAAGACACCACCAGCAAACAAAATTCCAGATTAAAAACAAGGATTCCAAGACTTACTAAGCGGGAATGTGCCGGTAGATAGGCACAATAAATAAAACACACACACACAGAATTTCTAGCTTTCGCAACCGACGGTTGCTTCTTCAGGAAAGAGGGAAGGAGAAGGAAACACGAAAGATGTGGGTTTTAAGGGAGAGGGTAAGGAGTCATTCCAATCCCGGGAGCGGAAAGACTTACCTTAGGGGGGAAAAAAGGATAGGTATATACTCTCGCTCGTGCGCGCGTGCGCGCGCACACACACACACACACACACACACACACACACACAGACATAAATGTGAATATGTGTGTGTGTGTGTGTGTGCTCTTTCCTGAAGAAGCAACCGTCGGTTGCGAAAGCTAGAAATTCCGTGTGCGTGTTTGTGTGTTTTATTTATTGTGCCTATCTACCGGCGCTTTCCCGCTTGGTAAGTCTTGGAATCTTTGTTTTTAATGTATTTTTCCCATGTGGAAGTTTCTTTCTATTATATATATATATATATATATATATATATATATATATATATATATTAAACATTGTTTTTTTGTAAATTATTTTTATGTTTGTGAAAATACAAAGCTAAGGATATTCTCGCAATTTCGTTAAGCTGGATTAGAAAAAAAATTACTGCAGTTTACTCAAATATGATTCAATATTGCAAATATTGGCTACTTTTACTGTTTCAAAGGAAGAATCGCTAATCAAGAGAAATCTCCTACATTTACATTTATTTTTACTTTTGAAATTTAGCAAATATTAAAATATTTATTATGACTCTGGGCCATTATCATTTAGAACACTGGTGCTGGCCTCTGCACCAATGTTCCCCTATAAAATTCGCATAAAGACATTAGTTTTGCTGCTGCATAAAAAAAAAAAAAAAAAAAGGAACAGAGATTGCAATTACTTTTGCAGATCATATTACTTGATTAGAGTCTTTGTTATTTTTCTGAGATAATATTTGCAATAAAACAATGTCAGTTTTGGTATATTTGTGAAGTTCTTCAATATCATTTTATCTAGTTATGTGGTGTACCGCCACATGGTGTCATTAACACCATCCCTGAAAAAAGGAAGTGAAACAGAAAGAGTAACAGAATTAATTTCAAAATCATGAACATTCTTGGAGATGCGACATAAGCTACAAATAAAGTGAAGATCCACATCAAAAATGACTGAAGAAGCAGGCTCAGAAAGCTGTTGAGAAAATGACACGAGCAAGTTTACGCAGTGCAAGTTACATTCCAGCTTCTACTAACATCCAGTGCAAACATCCAGTGTTTCCATTCCGCTGGCTCCATCATTCAAAAAGTAGTGAAGAAAGTATGTGAAAAGCACCTATGAACTAATAAATGAGAATATGGCAATGTTTATTGAAGTTTGACAAACTTCAACTGTCATCTGACAGTTATGGAAAGCTGCTTTTTTTCTGAACACAGCACTACAGTACGAAGTTGAGGGTTTATTTAGAATTGGTTATCTAATTTCATTGTGATCATTCTAAATTACAGTAGAGGAGGAGGAGGAGGTGAAAAACATCCGATGTTAAAAATAATTTTCTAGTGAGATTTGAATCTATGGCTACAACAGCCATACTGCACAGCAAATGAGGCATTGACACTGTGAAAATTCTCTGATTGCTGTAGTAGTGGCTAAGGGAAAAAGAGGTAGATTTATCACAAAATAACATGAGAGAAATCATAGTTTACTCATAAAATAACTTTCTTGCAGTTGAAAAATTAAATTTCTAACTTACTGTCACTTATTATGGAAAAATTATTCTGACCACTTCATCAGAATTAAAATTATATATATAGTGAACATTGTTAACAGACTTCCTCACCTGGAGCTCAGCTGCCACCTGTATATATAATCTGCGTGCGCGTGTATTATTATGAATATATTTATGTTATTATTGTGTAAAAGGAATTCAGTGACGTCCTTTCCTTAGTCATTGTTTCATGATGTCAAACCATGTCACACACGTGTATCATAATTTATTTAGTCTAATAATTAACAGTATGTATATTTCAGAACAGTGAAAGTAGGAATGCAGCAAGCTGATAATTTGCCTTGCTGTAACATATAGAACCTATGTAGTGACACATTTTAGTTACAGTGGGTAGTAATATTTGTTCTATAATCATCTGCAGAATTTGTGTAGCTACAACAGTGAACTCTGTTGTCATTTTTGTATAATCAGCAGCTTTTAATTCAGTATGATGTTTGTTAAGTCAGATTATTGAAACTGATACAAAGAGCTCACACCATCTCCGACAGGGACAGTCTCCAACAAGAATTGGACCATCTGAAGACCGTGTTTCGGTGGAACGGTTACAAGGAAGGCTCTACATCCCACACACCTGCAGCACTGGTGGAAACTGAGGATGAACCTCAGGAGGCGGCGGCCTTGGATATTATTCCATTTTATGGGGCCTTATCCGGAAAAATTGGACGCATTTTATGTAAACACCAAGTGAAAACCATCTTCCATTCTCCAAGCAAAACCAAGAGGCTTCTTGGTAGTGTCAAGGACAACCTTGGTTTATGTAAATCGGGTTTATCAGATACCTTGCAGGTGTGGTAGTGTATACATAAGTCAAACCATTCGTACGATTGAGGACCGATGCGGAGAACATCAACGGCACACTAGACTGCAACAGCCCAGTAAGTCGGCATTCTCTGAGCATTGCCTGTCGGAACTCCACAGCATGGATTATGACCAAACCGAAGTCCTGACAGAGACTTTCAAATACTGGGACTGTGTCATCAAAGAAGCCATAGAGATCAGAGTAAAGGAGCCACAACTAAATAGTGACAGCGATTACAACCTTAGCAAGGTGTGGGAACACGTGATCACCTGGATTAAGAGGAAAAAGGATATTTCCCAGAGTGTACCAACTTCGGAGGAGGAGGGAAGAATAACGAAAACGGTGCCGGCAGACCCTCCTGAATGAGGAGACCTAGGGCGCAGCGCCCAGACGGCGGGAGAACGGATGATGTACCTGGACCGCGTGCGGGGCACAGACCACGCGGACTCATAGGAAGCACTTGAGGGAGGAGCAGGAGGGGGTTTGTCCTATATATACGTGGCGCCGCCCCACCGCCGGTCACTACATCAGCGCACCTGATGATGGCAACGTGGCCGATTGCCGAAATATTGTGTCGTATGCACACTCATACCAGGCTGTTCACCTGAGATTTATTTAGTCATAAAATATGCCTGGAGAAATTGAAGAATCACATCACATACCTCTTTGGGGAGGAGATGTATCACAGCATGAAAAGGATCGACAAGCTGCGTCATTGGAGAATTTGTCTATTGAGTTCTTTTGTTTTTCTTATGAAGTGCCAAGAAGAACGTGTGGTACTGAATTTTGCTAAGGTCAAGCGTCACATCGACTCAGCGGCGGCCAGGAGTATCAAGAAACGTGCCACCCTAGCTTCGGTACGAGAGAGAGCTCGCTTCATGCGGTGGCGCTTGGACACTTCCAACAAAGAACCTACAGTTACATCTACAACTGGCCAACCGGTTCAACCACTGGACGTGGGATTGGGTTGATGATGTCACATGGGCCACAGCAGACTCAACTCCGAGCCAAACGACAGGCATCCAAGTTTGAACGTATAATGGAGAAACAACCTTCTGATGGCAGCGGAAAGCCAATCATCAATCTCACTAACAAGGAACTGGATGATGACGCTATTTTGGTTCTTAAGAAAGGATTGAATTTCGCTCCAACTCCTAAAGATGTACCCGTTGCTGACATCATTAGCACAGTGGAACAAACAGCTGCTTGACTTCCACCTGAATCTGCTGAAGAAGTTCGTTGCGAAACCTGCAGAGCTCTAACCAAAACAAAACTGATGAAACCGAACATTACCTACAGGGAGAGTGCCACTATACGGGAGCTAAGAGAAGATCCAGACATAGTAATACTACCTGCAGACAAGGGCAACACAACAGCGATCCTATCCCGACAGGATTATGCTGAGAAGATGCGGGGCCTACTAGGTGACAGTGCATAGTGCAAGATTGACACCAATCCTACCAAGAGGGTCGAGAGGAAGACTCTGATGCTTCTCAAGGATTCCGGCTACTACGAGCAGACAGAAGGAGTAGCCACGGGGAGTCCATTCTCACCTGTTGTCGCAAATATGTACATGGAAGATTTCGAGGCGGAAGCTCTTGAATCAGCACATCAGAAACCCATCTGTTTCTTTAGATATATGGATGATACCATTGTTATCTGGCCACAAGGAAGAGATAAACTGGCAGACTTCCTCATACATCTCAACTCCAGACACGAGAATATTAAGTTCACCATGGAGATCGAAACAGATGGGATGCTCCCTATCCTAGATGTTTTGATTAGAAGATGAGCTGACAGCACTTTGGGCCACAGTGTGTATAGGAAGAAGACGCATACCGATTTGTACCTACATGCGGATAGCTGCGACCATCCAGCACAAAAGAATGGTGTGCTCAAAACTTTGTACACAGAGCTCACACCATCTCCGACAGGGACAGTCTCCAACAAGAATTGGACTATCTGAAGACCATGTTTCGGAGGAACGGTTACAAGAAGGGGCAAATTCGGAAGGCTCTATATCCCACGCCTGCAGCACCGGCGGAAACTGAGGATGAACCTCAGGAGGCGGTGGCCTTGGCTGTTGTTGCATTTTGTGGGGCCTTATCTGGAAAAATTAGACGCATTTTATGTAAACACCAAGTGAAAACTATCTTCCATCCTCCAAGCAAAAGCAAGAGCCTTCTTGGTAGTGTCAAGGACAACCTTGGTTTACGTAAATCAGGGAAACAGCCCAGTAAGTAGCAATCGCTGAGCATTCCCTGCCGCCGTTGGATAAACAGTTGCCAGCAGCAAGTCGTATACTCTTAGCTCACTTATTTGTTACACAGTTTAATTCTTAATTTCTTTGCATGTTTTTGGGTACTTGCAATGTTTAATTCCTAAATGTCAGGCGTATTATAGTATTTGAGAGTTGTAGCTTCGCATTTTAGTACCTGAATAGTGTAAAATCGCATAGTCTCCTTCTGCCGCCGAGCAGTGTGTCAGCAGTGCGCAAGTAGCAACATCACTGCATTTACTAGACAATTTTGTATTTTAATAACCGTTTAAATTTTGTGTTGAATTGTTTGTGCTCTCTGTAGATTAGTTCAGGCGTTCTTTGCACTACAGTATTTAGCAAGGATAGGGACTGCGACTGCTGTGTTCGGATGTGAGCTGAGTTGGCATCCCTTCGCTCCCAGCTTCAGGCAGTGTTGGCTTCTGTCACACAGCTTGAGGCTGTTGCCAATTGGCATCACTGTGGGGTCCGGATGGGGGTTTCTTGGGGATGGCCAGCTCATCCCGTCCATCCCCTGATCGGACTGCGGCTGTGGCTGCCCGGGATACTGCCCACATTGAGGCTGCCCTCACCCGCGGTAGAGTGGGAGGTAGTCTCGAGGTGTGGCAGGGGGCGAAAGACATTCCGGAGGGCTGAATGGAAGGCCTCTCCAGTTAGTCTGACGAACCAGTTTCAGGTTCTGTCTCCGGATGATACTGATCTTCGGCTGGACATGGCTGCTTGTCCTGTTCCAGAGGTTGCCCCTCAGTCTGCAAGATCCGGGCAGTCACAGAGGGTGGGCTTACTGGTAGTTGGGAGCTCCAACGTCAGGCGTGTAATGGGTCCCCTTAGGGATATGGCAGCAAGAGAGGGGAAGAAAACCAATGTGCACTCCGTGTGCATACCAGGGGGAGTCATTCCAGATGTGGAAAGGGTCCTTCCGGATGCCATGAAGGGTACAGGGTGCACCCATCTGCAGGTGGTCGCTCATATCGGCACCAATGATGTGTGTCGCTATGGATCGGAGGAAATCCTCCCTGGCTTCCGGCGGGTATCTGATTTGGTGAAGACTGCCAGACTCGCTAGCGGGATGAAAGCAGAGCTCACCACCTTTAGCGTCGTCGACAGGACCGTCTGTGGACCTTTGGTACAGAGCCGAGTGGAGGGTCTGAATCAGAGGCTGAGACGGTTGTGCGACCGTGCCGGCTGCAGATTCCTCGACTTGCGCCATAGGGTGATGGGGTTTCGGGTTCCGCTGGATAGGCCAGGAGTCCACAACACACAGCAGGTGGCTACACGGGTAGCAGGGGTTGTGTGGCGTGGACTGGGCGTTTTTTTAGGTTAGATGGCCTCGGGCAACAGCCTCAAAGTCAGGACATTTGGGACCAAGTAGCAATCGGTATTGTAATTGTAAACTGTCGAAGCTGCATTGGTAAAGTACCGGAACTTCAAATGCTGATGTAAAGCACAAAGCTGAAATCGTTATAGGTACGGAAAGCTGGCTGAAGCCAGAGAGAAATTCTGCCAAAATTTTTACAAAGGCACAGACAGTGTTTAGAAAGGATAGATTGCATGCAAGCAGTGGTGGCATCTTTGTTGTTGTTAGTAGTAGTTTATCCTGTAGTGAAGTGGATGTTCCTGTAAATTATTATGGGTGGAGGTTACACTCAACAACCTATCTAGGTTAATAATTGGCTCCAATTACAGACCTCCTGACTCAGCAGAACAACTGAGAGAAAATCTGGAATACATTTCACATAAATTTCCTCAGCATGTTATAGTCTTAGGTGGAGATTTCAATTTACCAGATATAGACTGGGAACAAACAGACCTGAACTTTTCGACTCTGTAAGCGCAGAGTAGGGAATCAGTGATCATAAGGCCATTGCAGCATCCCTGAATATAGAAGTAAATAGGAATATAAAAAAAGGGAGGAAGGTTTATCTATTTAGAAAGAGTAATAGAAAGCAGATCTCAGACTACCTAACAGATCAAAACGAAAATTTCTGTTCCGACACTGACAATGTTGAGTGTTTATGGAAAAAGTTAAAGGCAATCGTAAAATGCGTTTTAGACAGGTACGTGCCGAGTAAAACTGTGAGGGACGGGAAAAACCCACCGGGGTTCAACGACAAATTTAGGAAACTACTGCGAAAGCAAAGAGAGCTTCACTCCACGTTTAAATGCAGCCAAAACCTCTCAGACAAACAGAAGCTAAATGATGTCAAAGTTAGGGTAAGGAGGGCTATGCGTCAAGTGTTCAGTAAATTCGAAAGTAAAATTCAAATGTACTGACTTGACAGAAAATCCTAGGAAGTTCTGGTCTTACATTAAATCAGTAAGTGGCTCGAAACATCATATCCAGACACTCTGGAATGATGATGGCCTTGAAACAGAGGATGACACGCGTAAAGCTGAAACACTAAACACCTTTTTCCAGAGCTGTTTCACAGTCGAAGACCATATTGCAGTTCCTGCTCTAAATCCTCACGCAAACGAAAATATGGCTGAATCGAAATAAGTCTCCAAGAAATAGAAAAGCAACTGGAATCACTCAACAGAGGAAAGTCCACTGGACCTGACGGGATACCAATTCGATTCTAAACAGAATACGTGAAAGAACTTGGCCCCCTTCTAACAGCCTACCGCAAGTCTTTAGAGGAACAGAAGGTTCCATATGATTGGAAAATAGCACACGTAGTCCCAGTCTTCAAGAAGGATTGTCGAGCAGATGCGCAAAGCTATAGACCTATATCTCTGACAGCGACCTGTTGTAGAATTTTAGAAAATGTTTTTTGCTCGCGTATCATGTCATTTCTGGAAACCCAGAATCTACTCTGTAGGGATCAACATGGATTCCGGAAACAGCAATCGTGTGAGACCCAACTCACTTTATTTGTTCATGAGACCCAGAAAATATTAGATACAAGCTCCCAGGTAGATGCCATTTTCTTTGACTTCCGGAAGGTGTTCGATACAGTTCCGCACTGTCGCCTGATAAACAAAGTAAGAACCTACGGAATATCAGACCGGCTGTGTGATTAGATTGAAGAGTTTCCCCCTTTTCACTTCCCTTTCCAGTTTACATAATATGTATCACAGCTGTGGATTCCACGTGGTGTCAATTCTTTCGGACATGTCCAAAAGAAGAGACACACACAGTCATGTAAATGAATATGACTCCTTACACTTGAAATCTGTTATTTTTCCATATAACACTTAATACACTGAAGACTTTTCTTTTTTATAATGTTTTCTCATGGTGTCAGTGCAGACGGTAGAGGAGGAGCCATGGGGGTACATCTCCTGCCAAAGTTCTTGTTGCAGGGAAGCTTTTATCTTCCAGTTTCTCTACCTTTACATGTGTATGTCAAATGCTTATATTGCCGATTCTCTGCTTATTATTCTCTCCAAGTCATTTCTTGTGCCAGCACCACAAGTGTTGACCCAACTCTGTACTGCTTTCCTTGCAAAATTGCACTGTTGGCTTGTTGATTGTGATGATAAAGGGGCTAATAAACACTGTTCAGTCACTTACAAACCCTAATCATCTTCATGTTTGCTTCATTAATGATCATTAACTTAGTCAGCATTGTTTTGTCTACATAAACAAGTTGGAATCCACAAAGAAAAAATTCAGTATATGTTAGTACAATATAAATAAAAACAGTGACCACAACAACCATGGGTGAATACAGAACACTGTCATATCTTTTGAGCAGTGAATTGTTGGGAAAATAGTAGTATTGTAGTCATGTACATATAGTAATTACTGGTATTTCCCAACAAAAGTTAGGTTTGCAGATCGTGGAAACTAGTAAAGAGAAGAGCAGCGTGGTAGAACACAAATGCAATGATACATCAACTATGGCCTTTTTGTTATAAAATTTGTATGTTGTCAGACAATTCTATAAATTTTAGAATGAGGCACTCAAAATGTAATAGTATAATAATAAGGCAAGGTACTGCCTCGAAACATGAAAACTTTTAGTCTTGTTCATTCTGGTTACGAAACAGGTAGAAACTATTAATTATAGGATAATAGGAAAGAAATGGATTCACCACCACAGCTGATACTTAGCCTGTGGAAGTTGTTCTCATTTTGTGAATCCACATTTCTCTTTGTTGTTCTTTGTAATATTGGTTTTACTTTCTAATTTATGTGAAGCTGAATTGCCCCTGATAATCAGTTGGACAATTTTCATTTTTACTTATTACCATTAATAGTTTGAATAGCCTCCACATAAAGTATCTATTAAACCATGGTTGCCAAAACTTCAATTATTATTGTTATTCGTAACATCAGCTTTTATGATGTAATTTTATATAACATAGCATTAATGGTATAACAATGAAAATATCAATTTTTGACAGTATAATGTAATAGGATCGATAAAAAATCTACACATCAAGTGGCGGCAGGAGAACATGCGCAAAAAAAGTTTGTATATGCAAGCTTTTACAGGAAGTGGCTCCTTCTGGACGAAATGTTGAAGGGGAAGGAAGAGGGGTGAAGGAAAATTACTGGAGAGGTTTAAAAAAAAAAAGTCTTTCCTTCTCATCCCTTCCAGTGAGTTTCTCCTGCCCTGGTGTTCTATGTGACTTTTCTGAATTTCCTAAACCGCTCCAGTCCCTTTCCTTAAGCCATCTTCCTTCCCCTTCAACCCTTCCTCGGGAAGGAGAAGCCACTGGCTCCAAAAGCTTGCATATGCAAAAACTTTTTTGTATATGTGTTCTCCAGTCACTGCTTGGTGAGCAGATTTTTTTTATCTATCCAATTACATTATAAATATATTAAAAACAAAGATTCCAAGACTTACCAAGCGGGAAAGCGCCGGTAGACAGGCACAATAAAATAACACACAAACACACACACAAAATTTCTAGCTTTCGCAACCAACGGTTGCTTCTTCAGGAAAGAGGGAAGGAGAGGCAAAGACGAAAGGATGTGGGTTTTAAAGGAGAGGGTAAGGAGTCATTCCAATCCCGGAAGCGGAAAGACTTACCTTAGGGGGAAAAAAAGGATAGGTATATACTCGCGTACACGTACACACACACACACACACACACACACACACACACACACACACACACACACACTCACACACACACAAGCAGACATATTTGAAGGCAAAGAGTTTGGGCAGAGATGTCAGTCGAGGTGGAAGTGCAGAGGCAAAGATGACGTTGAATGACAGGTGAGGTATGAGTGGCAGCAACTTGAAATTAGCGGAGATTGAGGCCTGGTGGATAACGAGAAGAGAGGATATATTGAAGGGCAAGTTCCCATCTCCGGAGTTCGGATAGGTTGGTGTTGGTGGGAAGTATCCAGATAACCCGGACGGTGTAATACTGTGCCAAGATGTGCTGGCCGTGCACCAAGGCATGTTTAGCCACAGGGTGATCCTCATTACCAACAAACACTGTGTGCCTGTGTCCATTCGTGCGAATGGACAGTTTGTTGCTAGTCATTCCCACATAGAAAGCGTCACAGTGTAGGCAGGTCAGTTGGTAAATCACGTGGGTGCTTTCACACATGGCTCTGCCTTTGATTGTGTACACCTTCCGGGTTACAGGACTGGAGTAGGTGGTGGCGGGAGGGTGCATAGGACAGGTTTTACACCGGGGGCGGTTACAAGGGTAGGATCCAGAGGGTAGGGAAGGTGGTTTGGGGATTTCATAGGGATGAACCAAGAGGTTACGAAGGTCAGGTGGATGGCGGAAAGACACTCTTAGTGGAGTGGGGAGGATTTCATGAAGGATGGATCTCATTTCGGGGCAGGATTTTAGGAAGTCGTATCCCTGCTGGAGAGCCACATTCAGAGTCTGATCCAGTCCCGGGAAGTATCCTGTCACAAGTGGGGCACTTTTGGGGTTCTTCTGTGATAGGTTCTGGGTGTGAGGGGATGAGGAAGTGGCTCTGATTATTTGCTTCTGTACCAGGTCGGGAGGGTAGTTGCGGGATGCGAAAGCTGTTTTCAGGTTGTTGGTTTAATGGTTCAGGGATTCAGGACTGGAGCAGATTCGTTTGCCATGAAGGCCTAGGCTGTAGGGAAGGGACCGTTTGATATGGAATGGGTGGCAGCTGCCATCATGGAGGTACTGTTGCTTGTTGGTGGGTTTGATGTGGACGGATGTGTGCAGCTGGCCATTGGACAGATGGAGGTCAACGTCTAGGAAAGTGGCATGGGATTTGGAGTAGGACCAGGTGAATCTGATGGAACCAAAGGAGTTGAGGTTGGAGAGGAAATTCTGGAGTTATTCTTCACTGTGAGTCCAGATCATGAAGATGTCATCAATAAATCTGTACCAAACTTTGGGTTGGCAGGCTTGGGTAACCAAGAAGGCTTCCTCTAAGCGACCCATAAATAGGTTGGCATACGAGGGGGCCATCCTGGTACCCATGGCTGTTCCCTTTAATTGTTGGTATGTCTGGCCTTCAAAAGTGAAGAAGTTGTGGGTCAGGATGAAGCTGGCTAAGGTGATGAGGAAAGAGGTTTTAGGTAGGGTGGCAGGTGATCGGCGTGAAAGGAAGTGCTCCATTGCAGCGAGGCCCTGGACGTGGGGGATATTTGTGTATAGGGAAGTGGCATCAATGGTTACAAGGATGGTTTCCAGGGGTAACAGACTGCGTAAGGATTCCAGGCATTCGAGAAAGTGGTTGGTGTCTTTGATGAAGGATGGGAGACTGCATGTAATGGGTTGAAGGTGTTGATCTACGTAGGCAGAGATACATTCTGTGGGGGCTTGGTAACCAGCTACAATGGGGCGGCCGGGATGTTTGGGTTTGTGAATTTTAGGAAGTAGGTAGAAGGTAGGAGTGCGAGGTGTCGGTGGGGTCAGGAGTTTGATGGAGTCAGGTGAAAGGTTTTGTAGGGGGCCTAAGGTTCTGAGGATTCCTTGAAGCTCCGCCTGGACATCAGGAATGTGATTACCTTGGCAAACTTTTTATGTAGAGTTGTCTGAAAGCTGACGCAGTCCCTCGGCCACATACTCCCGACGATCAAGTACCACTGTCGTGGAGCCCTTGTCAGCCGGAAGAATGATGATTAGGATCGGTCAGCTTTCAGATCACGGATAGCCTGGGCTTCGGCTGTGGTGATGTTGGGAGTAGGATTAAGGTTTTTCAAGAAAAATTGAGAGGCAAGGCTGGAAGTGAGAAATTCCTGGAAGGTTTCGAGAGGGTGATTTTGGGGAAGAGTAGGTGGGTCCCGCTGTGATGGAGGGCGGAGCTGTTCCAGGCAGGGTTCAATTTGGATAGTGTCTTGTGGAGTTGGATCATTAGGAGTGGGATCAGGATTATTTTTCTTTGTGGCAAAGTGATATTTCCAGCAGAGACTACGAGTGTAGGACAGTAAATCTTTGACCCTACCCTCTGGCTCCTACCCTTGTAACTGCCCCCGGTGTAAAACCTGTCCTATGCACCCTCCCACCACCACCTACTCCAGTCCTGTAACCCGGAAGGTGTACACAATCAAAGGCAGAACCACGTGTGAAAGCACCCACGTGATTTACCAACTGACCTGCCTACACTGTGTCCCTTCCTATGTGGGAATGACCAGCAACAGACTGTCCATTCGCATGAATGGACACAGGCAGACAGTGTTTGTTGGTAATGAGGATCACCCTGTGGCTAAACATGCCTTGGTGCACGACCAGCACATCTTGGCACAGTGTTACACCGTCCGGGTTATCTGGATACTTCCCACCAACACCAACCTATGCGAATTCCGGAGATGGGAACTTGCCCTTCAATATATCCTCTCTTCTCGTTATCCACCAGGCCTCAATCTCCACTAACTTCAAGTTGCCGCCACTCGTACCTCACCTGTCATTCAACGTCATCTTTGCCTCTGCACTTCCACCTCGACTGACATCTCTGCCCAAACTCTTTGCCTTCAAATGTGTCTGCTTGTGTGTGTGTGTGTGTGTGTGTGTGTGTGTGTGTGTGTGTGTGTGTGTGTACGCGAGTATATACCTATCCTTTTTCCCCCCTAAGGTAAGTCTTTCCGCTCCGGGGATTGGAATGACTACTTACCCTCTCCCTTAAAACCCACATCCTTTCGTCTTTCCCTCTCCTTCCCTCTTTCGTGAAGAAGCAACTGTTGGTTGCGAAAGCTAGAAATTTTGTGTGTGTGTTTGTGTGTTATTTCATTGTGCCTGTCTACCGGCGCTTTCCCACTTTGTAAGTCTTGGAATCTTTGTTTTTAATATATTTTTCCCATGTGGAAGTTTTTCTATTCAATTACATTATAAAGTTATTGGTAGTAACAGAAATATTAATATTCACAGATTTAAAAAAATACTTTTATTGATACTATTCATTTTTAACATTTATGAATATCTCTTGCCATCTTATTCGTCTGCGAGTAAGATTAAATTCCTATTTCTAAAGTCACACATCATCATAAAAATTTCAAGCTCATGTGTTGCAGGTTCTCGCATACATTTCTTCTAGTCATAGCATTTCTACATACTACTTCAGCTTTGTACATCATTCTGTACCTGCCATTCCCATTACACTTATTACAGTCGCTCTTTGTTCTTCAACTGCTGCTGAACCATTGTCAGTTGTCACGTCTATCTGCTGACTCTTGGCTCCGTGCAATATGTGTCTTATTATGCTACTTTTGGACCATCTAAGTGTGCCATTTGTCTTGGCTCATTTAGAAGAGTTTCAGTAAGAGTTTAAAGACTTGCAATGTTCCACTTTTAAATGTTCAAATTTTAGTGTGTTCAGATTAGAGTTGGCTATCTTCTTTCCCTGTGAACTTCAGTACCTGAAATTAAATTACATTCTGACCATGCTGATGCAGTCCAAACAAACTTCTTTCCAATGCAGTTGTGTTTGAGCTGGTAACAGATAAGCTTCACTAACATTTCAAGGTTCTATAAATGAACAAGTAGTATTTATTCTGTCACCAGTTCCATGTATTGCATCCCAATATATAAGAGGCAGTCAAATGAAAATCAGATAGATGAAAAAAAGTAAGTAAACTGTTTATTATTTTGAAAACAATCACCATAACTGTTAATGAGTGCATACAGTAAGTAATGCAGCACTTTTTTGCTGAAAGTAGATTGGTTTTACCTAAGATTTCAATAAACCATATTATTCTCCATTCTTTTGGCTACAAAACTTTATTGTTCAACATAATCTTCATTCGAAGTGACAGCCGTAGGCCACCTTACTTGGGAAGTCCTGTATGCTCGCATGGTACCACTCTACAGTTTGACGTTGGAGTCAGTGGACGAGTGTGTCCACACTACCAGCAGGGATGTCCAGTTGGGCAACAAGGTGTTTGACTGTGATCCATCCGTCACCTTGAATGTGTGTCTGCACATTCTAACATTGCAGGAATCACAGCTGTGCGCGGCCACTGACACGTTGGAGATTGGACATGTTTGTGCAACCTTGTTGTGATGTTGAGACACCTCATCCAATGACTCACTGTGCTTTTGCTGACTGCCAGATCTCTGTAGACATTTTGTTGTTGCCTATGAATATCTGCAATGCTTTGTTTTTTTGCCAAAGAAACTGAGTGAGAGCTCTCTGTTTGGAACACACTTCCATTACAGATGTCATTTTGAAGACTGTGTATAGTATTGCCAGCTATCAGAACTTCATGAAACTATAGGGGTTGAAGTGGGATTATTTCCAGATGTGCCACATCTTTCACTCCCCACCCCAACCAAAACTAGCTGAGAAAAAAAAATGTGTTGCATTACTTACAGAACACTTCCCAAATATTTCTCTCACTGTGAGACAAGTGGTCGATGCCTTCAAGTAAAAATGTTGGTGGTTGCCTACAAAACCATGGTTGTATCCAGACATCAGCTCTTTTTTTGAAGAATATTGACAAACATGAATGTCTTGCCTCAGCACTCTGAAAACATGGAAACTTGCTGGGAAGACATCAGAACTGTATGGAGGATGTAGAAGGGCTTCCCAGCAGATCTTCTGCTGCATATTCCAAACTTCCTGCCAGGAGAATACCCTCCCACATGTTGCCAAGGTTGTTTCGAGTAAGCTGCAGAAGTTAGTCTAGGAAGCCCTTACATATCCTCCATAGAGCCCTGACCTTTCCCTATACAATTTACATATTTTTCAAGCCCTTAAGACAGATATACATGGCCTTCAGATGGAGAGGTACATGTCCGGGTACAACCTTCATTTTTCCATGAAGACATTGACCGTCTTGTCTCACATTGTCGTAACAGTTAGGGCAATTACTTTTGAAATTACGAACAGCTTACTTTCTTAGGGCAATTACTTTTGAAATTATGAACAGTTTACTTTCTTAGGGCAATTACTTTTGAAATAATAAACAGTTTACCTTCGTTTTTCCCTCTGTCCATTTTCATTTGGTTGCCCCTTGTACAATAACTTCTTGGGTTACAACATTACTCAACATGGAACATTACTTGTATGAAAACATTACTTTGAAGAACAACATTCTTTTTTCCGATGTTTTCTGTTGTTCTCTGATGCCCTGGTGCAGTGTGCTACTTCAAACTCTGCTATGCAAAACAGATAAATAAAAGCCCCCAAAAAGTGAGAGACGTAAATTGCTGATCTCCCTCTGTAAAATTCTTCCTCAAATCATGTATATTAGTTACACTTGCTTCACTCCATAATATAGAAGAGAGTTACATCTGTAGCAGTGTACTCAGATCACAAAAACTTCGTTTTACTGATATCAACACTGTGTTTTTGCTAGGCTACAAAACTTCTGCTCTCATAAAACTTCTAATTGAAAGAGCATCTGTGCCAAACATTATGTAAACTTAAACAGAATTCATTACAGGTCAAATCAAAAGCTTGGAGGGGACACTTTAATGAAAACATAAGTATTAAGATGAATCACTTGTGATAAAGTTCTAAAACATGGTTCATGCCTGCTTACATCTCATACTTGTCAGACATGTTTATTGTACACTTGTTGAAATAATAAAATAGTTTCAGTTTAGATATGTCTTTCTGTTTGTTATTGAAAATAATTGCTTATTATAATTTTCCATGTTCACAGAAAACTTTGCTGTTATTATTATTATTATTATTATTATTACTTATACTAAAATATTGTTTCTTTAATCCAGCGGACTAGATGTTGCGGCCTTGCTTCGGACATTTGGTGCTAGCGATGTCGCTGCAGGGGCTAGCACTTTTGTCATGGCCTATGCTGTTCATAAAGTTTGTGCTCCTGTGAGAATTGGCATAACACTAACAGCAGCTCCTTTCATTGTTCGCTATTTGAGGAGGATAGGTGTTCTTAAAGTTAAAACTGGGTGAACTAACTATTTCTATAAATGTTTAACATTCCTTTGGCACTTGCACTGAGAGAGGTTGACTGACAAATTACTAAATAAAGATGATTTTTTTGTGTTTGTGTGTTCTTTGTGATTTTTACAGACATGCAAAATAATTAAAATGGGTATGATATTGTAGTGTCTGTCAATAAATGCAGTAATATACACAGTAAAATGACCATTCCAAAATGTGATCCTTGATATTGGTAGTTAGTTTCCTTTTTCTGACTTTAATGTGTTTGTAGAAAGATGTTTGCTGTAATAGTTTGATGTTACAGTATTTTCAGACACATCATTAAAATTCATATTGAACTAGTTTGTACTCTTTTGAATGTTGAAAAGTGTGCTGAATTGGAAGAAACACATGTAACTAAGTTTTTCATGTACACTGCAGCACAAAAGTATATAATCATCAGTGCATTCTCGCCTTTGTGATATTTTTAGTGCATCTTGATCAATACTAATACTATGGTGCTGTCAGTTCTTTTACCAAGACTATTCTTAGTTAGTATTGAACATGTAACTTGATACAAAGAAAACGCTTCATATGTTACTGCCACATTGGTTGCATTAGTTTGTTCATATAAAATTAATTGGAATAGAGTATTTTTGCATGTTAATATTGTGGTGTATTTGCTTTCCCCTCCTTTGCTTCCTTTTCAAATTAAAGCAGCAGCTGTTGTCAAGCCACGTCACAAAAGTGAGATAAGAATAGTAATGGATTGCTTACCTACCTCATTTTTATAAACAACTTTTAAAAAGAATTCAAGACATTTGTGAGAGAATTTATAATTATTTGGGAAAAGATAATATATTAGGGAATAATGAAAAGAGTAAATACAAATCATTCTACAGCACTGTATAGTGAGGTGGTCCCCAATTACGATATACCTATGTGGAGGTGAGAGGCAAGGGAGGTGGAGGGGGGGGGGGGGGTGTCGCACATTCTTAATAAGCTCTGAAAAAAGACCTTGTCCAAAAGGTTAGCAACATTTTTCAGTTTTATTAATATGCTAATTGAGACATCTGAAGAAAGTAAGTAAACTGTACATTATTTTAAAAGTAATTGCCATAACTATTAATACATTTATCCCACTGTAAGGCAACAAAGCCATTGCCTTTATGGAAAAAAAGTTTTCAGTTCCCTTCAGAACTATGATTGTACCCGGGTGTGCACCTCTTCATCTGAAGCAGATCTCTCTCTCTCTCTCTCTCTCTCTCTCTCTCTCTCTCTCTCTCTCTCTGTCTCTTTCTTTTTAAAGGCTTTAAAAAATTTGGAAATCACGTGGGAAGAGATCAGGACTGTGTGGAGGATGTGTAAGGACTTTCCAG
Organism: Schistocerca gregaria; assembly: GCF_023897955.1. Classification (NCBI taxonomy): domain Eukaryota; kingdom Metazoa; phylum Arthropoda; class Insecta; order Orthoptera; family Acrididae; genus Schistocerca; species Schistocerca gregaria. The sequence continues at coordinate 254,604,549 of NC_064924.1, read as the reverse complement.
CTGAAACTTCTGCCACATAATCGAAACAAAATGCCTGCCCACATGTTTCCAAGGTGGTTTGGAGTACACTTTAGAAGTTTTGCTGGGAAGCCCTTACACAACTACCATATAGTCCCAATCTCTCCCCATGGAATTTTTGTATTTTTGGAGCCCTGAAGAAAATACTTTTAGCTGTACATTTGCTTCAGATGAGTAAGTGCACACTTGAGTACAATGGTGGTTTTATGGGCAGACGGAAACATTTTTCTACAAAGGTATTGCCTGTCTTGTGTCACAGTGAGATAAATGTATTACAGTGAGTACTTTGAAATAATAAACAATTTGCTCATTGTTTTTCCCATCTGTCTCTTTTTTCATTTGACTGCTCCTTATACATAAGAGTGCCACCAGCAGCTTTGCAATCTAAAGGTCTCACGACAAACTTGGTTTGGCAGGGTGATGTTACTTTTGGCTGACTAATTCTGAGACAGTTACTACTGCTGGTCAAAGCTGAAATTTACATATCAACATTAGGCACCAAAGTTTTGTGAGGAATATGTGCATTGTTTAATATTTGGAGCATTACAAGAAAAGATAGCATTTCTGTGCCAAGTTATATTCAACACACATTTGACATTAGAAATGCATGCCAGATTTCAGTGTTTTTTCTGTTTGTGCTCTGTGTTTAAAACAGTGTTCATAATGGTGGCACATAAAAATTTAAAGATTTTAGTTACTAGTTAGTTACAGATCTATGTGAGGACTGTTTTCACATTAACACACAATAATGGAGACATCAGTTTACTTGATGTGCAACAGTACTGGGTTAACTTTGAAAATTTGCCAAGAGTAGCAATAGTGTCATCTGCCAAAGCTGGTGAACTTTGCAAATATGGCTTGTTGCTATGCTGTGTTATGATTTTAAAGTTACATGATATGCAAAGATAAACTTGACATTTTTGTTATTCTTTTGTATTGCCTCAGGATGTTGTATTTCAGGGCTCGCAAATAACTTATTCTGTACTTATTTGCAAAGTAATGTGCAGTTCAAATGTGAATTAAAGGTGTGATGCAAGTTATGTTTTCTCTTCTTCAGTGGCACATACAGTAGTTTATATTTATGTAGGTCTTATTACATATATATGCAATATACAGCAATAGTTCACAACTATTATTTTATGAGATAGCCATAGATCTGAAATTAATTGGGAATGACTGTGAAGTAATTGATACCATACCGGAAACAGTGCAAATGTTGAATACGTAAGGATTTTAGTAAGGGACACCATCTATCTGCCAGAAATACTTTCGTTTTTCCACATATTTCTATTGTACTGGAGTACTCAAAATGAAGTGGAAAATATGGAAAACAGTTTTAGTGTTGGACAAAACATTATCAAGTGATAGAAAAAGAGCTTAATGGAGTGGTTAATGTTAAAGGGAAGTATTGTTATCCTAATGATTAATCGAAGTATTTTTCATACCACAGTCAAAGATCAAGATACGTGAAAGGTAAGAAAATTCTTTTACAGGATGCTCATTCTGTTAAAAATTAATCTCATTTATCACAGGGGAAATGCAACAGAGAGAGAATTTTCATCTGTAAAGTAGGCTCCTTACAGTACAAATCTTGTCGCAAAAAGTTTAAAAACCTACATCTACATCTACATGGCTACTCTGCAATTCACACTTAAGTGCTTGGCAGAGGGTTCATCGAACCATTTTCATGCTACTTCTCTACCATTCCACTCTTGAATGGCATATGGGGAAAAGAAACACCTGAATCTTTCCGTTCGAGCTCTGATTACCCTTTTTCATTATGATGATCATTTCTCCCTATGTAGGTGGGTGTCAAAAAAATATTTTCGCATTTGGGAGAGAGAGTTGATTGAAATTTCCTAAATAGATTTCGCCGCAAAGTAAACCACCTTTGTTTCAGTGACTGCCCACATATCATATCAGTGACACACTCACCCCTATTGCGCGATAGCATAAAACTGCACTTTTTGCACTTTTAGATTGTCCTTCGTCAATCCTACCTGGAACGGATCCCACACCGCGCAGCAATATTCCAGCAGAGGACGGACAACTGTAATGTAGGCTGTCTCTTTAGTGGGTTTGTCGCATCTTCTAAGTGTTCTGCCAACGAAGCGCAGTCTCTTTCGCCTTCCCCACAATATGATCTATGTGGTCTTTCCAATTTAAGTTGCTCGTAATTGTAATTCCTAGGTATTTAGTCGAATTGACAGCCCTTAGATTTGTGTGATTTATCATATACCCAAAATTTATCGGATTTCTTTTAGTACCCATGTGTATGACCTCACACTTTTCTTTGTTTAGTGCCAATTGCCACTTTTTGCACCATACAGAAAATCTCTCTAGAACATTTTGCAAATTGGAATTGATCGTTTGATGATTTTACTAAGCAGTAAATTACAGCGTCATCTACAAACATTCTTAGGGGGCTGCTCAGATAATCACATAGATCATTTATGTAAATCAGGAAGAGGAGAGGGCCCATGACACCACCTTGCGAAACGCCAGATATCACTTCTTTTCTTCTTTTTAATTTACAGTCTATCACTACAAACTGTGACACCTCTGAGAGGAAATCTCGAATCCAATCACACAACTGAGACAATACTCCATATGCACGCAATTTAATTAATAGTCACTTGTGAGGAACAGTATCGAAGCCTTCTGGAAATCTAGGAATATGGAATAGATCTGAGATTCCTTGTCGACAGCACTCATTACTTTATGGGAATAAAGAGCTAGCTATGTTGCACAAGAACAATATTTTTCTGAATCCGTGTTGGTTATGTATCAATAAGTCATTTTCTTCAAGGTGATTCATAATGTCAGAGTACAGTATATGCTACAAAGTCCTACCGCAAATTGAGGTCAGTGATAAGGGTCTGTAATTCAATGGGTTACTCCTATTTCCTTTCTTGAATATTTGTGTGATCTGTGGTACTTTCCAGTCTTTAGGAACAGATCTTTCGTCACGTGAGCGGTTGTATATGATTGCTAAGAAAGGCGCTATTGTGTCTGCATACTCTGAAAGGAACGTGGTTGGTATACCATCTCGACCAGAAGACTTGCCCTTTTTAAGCAATTTGAATCGGTTCGCAACACATAAGATACCTACCTTTGTCACTCATTCAACAGCTGTTCTGGTTTCGAATTCGGGAATATTTACTTCGTCTTCTTTCACAGCGCAGTGACAGTATTGACTGTTTTTTTTACCACAGGTGTACTTTACATACGACCAGAATCTCTTTGGGTTTTCTACCATATTTCGAGACAATGTTTCATTGTGGAAACTACTAAAAGCATCTCGCTTTGATGTCCGCACTAAATTTCGAGCTCCCATGAAACTTAGCCAGTCTTGGAGATTTTGCGTTCTTCTGAATTTGGCATGCTTTTTTCATTGCTTCTGCAACTTTTTTTAAATTTTGTTATTTTGTATAGTTTTTGCACTTTACTGTTTCCAGCAACTTGTTGTTGTTGTTGTTGTTGTCTTCAGTCCTGAGACTGGTTTGATGCAGCTCTCCATGCTACTTGTGCAAGCTTCTTAATCTCCCAGTACCTACTGCAACCTACATCCTTCTGAATCTGCTTATAGTAGTCATCTCTTGGTCTCCCTCTACGATTTTTACCCTCCATGCTGCCCTCCAGTACTAAATTGGTGATCCCTTGATGCCTCAGAACATGTCCTACCAACCGATCGCTTCTTCTGGTCAAGTTGTGCCACAAACTTCTCTTCTCCCCAATCCTATTCAATACCTCCTCATTAGTTACGTGATCTACCCATCTAATCTTCAGCCTTCTTCTGTAGCACCACATTTCGAAAGCTTCTATTCTCTTCTTGTCCAAAGTATTTATTGTCCATGTTTCACTTCCATACATGGCTACACTCCATACAAATACTTTCAGAAATGACTTCCTGACACTTAAATCTATACTCGATGTTAACAAATTTCTCTTCTTCAGAAACACTTTCTTTGCCATTGTCAGTCTACATTTTATATCCTCTCTACTTCGACCATAATCAGTTATTTTGCTCCCCAAATAGCAAAACTCCTTTACTACTTTAATTGTCTCATTTCCTAATCTAATTCCCTCAGCATCACCCGACTTAATTCGATTACATTCCATTATCCTCGTTTTGCTTTTGTTGATGTTCATCTTATATCCTCCTTTCAAAACACTGTCCATTCCGTTCAACTGCTCTTCCAAGTCCTTTGCTGTCTCTGATAGAATTACGATGTCATCGGCGAACCTCAACATTTTTATTTCTTCTCCGTGGATTTTAATACCTACTCCAAATTTTTCTTTTGTTTCCTTCACTGCTTGCTCAATATACAGATTGAATAACATCGGGGAGAGGCTACAGCTCTGTCTCACTCCCTTCCCAACCGCTGCTTCCCTTTCATGCCCCTCGACTCTTATAACTGCCATCTGGTTTCTGTACAAATTGTAAATAGCCTTTCGCTCCCTGTATTTTACCCCTGCTACCTTCAGAATTTGAAAGAGAGTATTCCAATCAACATTGTCAAAAGCTTTCTCGAAGTCTACAAATGCTAGAAACGTAGGTTTGCCTTTCCTTAATCTAGCTTCTAAGATAAGTTGTAGGGTCAGTATTGCCTCACTTGTTCCAACATTTCTATGGAATCCAAACTGATTTTGATAAATAATGAACAGTATCTGGTTATGTTGAATGAAATAATGTGCGGAGATTCAGATAGGATGGTACCAGGAATAGCTCTTGAGCCTATTGCAGAATAAGACTGACCGTATTTTATTCATAATATTTCTTTGCACATGCATAGTACTTCAGCACACTGGAAAAGCAAAGATATCCTGAGACAATACAACAGAACAACAAAAATGTAAAGTTTACCTTTGAATTTCAACACTCCAGAGATAAAATTCAGCTTGAGGAAACATCTCACAAATATAACTGTACCCAACAGATCATTGCTTGGAGGCAAAGTCCCCACAAATGTTTAAGACTTGGTGCATGTATAGTTTTATTTATTCACCCATGAATCACCTTACAGTGATGCTGGATTTGTCGTCATATTACAGTGAAAATAAATGGCTCAAAAATATATGTACTCACAGAATATGTAAGTATACCATGAGAGGGTAGGACAGGTGGTCGACCATGGCTTGATGAAGTTACCATCCTGGCATTTGTCTGAAATTATTTAAGAAAACTTAAATCATTATGGTCAGCAGAGGAAGCTACATCTTCCCAAAGATGAGGTCTGCATATTCATAACTGTACTGCCTTATTAGGTTGGGCCCTATTGTATGATGCTTTTAAGCACACATTTGCTCTTAATTGCTGCATCAAAGACCCCTTCAAACCCTTAAATCTGTCACTCAGAAGCTTTACAGTATTGCAATATAATAATGTCATAATTATCCCCTTCCTTTATGAACCACTACTATGAATTCTTTAACTAGTATTTTGATGTGTAGTATGCTTGGCTTATGAAGAATGTTTTAGCTGCATTTTAAATTGATGTATTTAATAACTTTTCAGCTCATTGGGCACATTGTAGTTTTTCATGTCTCAATCTTTATGAAGGTGTATGATATAATTTCAGAGGTACATTCAGCGGTAGAGGAGAAATGGGAAGAGTGAGCTGCAGAAACTGAGACTCAAATTAAACTCTATTAACACTTTATAAACATAATATCATTTGGTAACAATGTATAATGTGCAAAAGTAATGCAGAGAGGTACAATTATATTTTATAGCATCTTAATTTATATTTTAAAACAATAGGTGTCTCTCTGCCCCGATTAATTATTATCATGAGAACATTGAGACAGTATCCTAATGAACATCATAATACACAAAATTTATCTCAAATGAGGAGCAGATTAGTGTAATTTCTTGAAAGCATCATGTCTGTTTCTTTGAAGGAACAGACACCAAGTAGATCCTGCATCTGTGAAACACTATACGTAAATTGAAGGGGAATCACTGCTATCAACTACAGCAGGACATTAAGTGGAATCAGCAGTGACAAGCAAAAATGTGTTCTGGACTGGGATTCGAACCTATTAGGCAGGTGCGGCAACCGCTGCATCTTCCAGAACACAGTGTTATTGCAATTGCATGGACTATCTCGGTACACCTCACAGCAAATCCACACTCCCACTGAGCGCCACCACAGGGACTGCGGGAAAGTGGTGCTCGGTGGGAGTGTGGATCAGCCGTGAGGCTGTGCAGTTGCGATAACACTGTGTCCCATGGTGCAGTCGTTACCGCATTTGCCCAGTAAGCAGTAGATCCCGTGTTCGAATCCTGGTCCGGTACACATTTACGCTTGTCACCACTGATTCCGCTTAATGTCCTACTGCAGCTAATAGCAGTGATCCCCTTCAATTCACATATAGTTTTATCGTAGTTTTTTGTCATGTATTGTATCAGAGTTTGAAGGTAAGAGTTTTATATATTTCTTGTCAATGTAAGAAATATTGGAGAACTAGAGGCATCACAAATCTATTGTAGAGCCTCAAACTTTTCCTAAAAAAATTTCATTTCACACTTTGATGACTCTCCTACAATTGTAGGTTTTTTTGTGCAAAATATATTTTCTTTTTTGACTCAAACTCTACTAAAAAAATTTCGTCCAATGTGGGCGAGTGCTCTAAGTCTTTAGTTACAAGTTCTGATTCTTGAAACAGCTGTGACACATGACATTTCTTAGTATCTGAGGAATCTTGCAAAATTAATTTACTTTCGTCAGATCGCTATAATCTAGAAATAATGCTGGTTTGGTTTATGTCTCATAAGGCCTTTACATTCTTGTTTCATTTGTATTTTACTCCTTTCTGCCCTGTCTGTTGCAACCATTCTTTTTACTTAAGGTGGTTGATGAGTGGTCTTTTTTTTTGTTTTTTTTTAATTAATTAGCCTTTGGGAAACACTGTATTTTCTCTGAAGAGAGGGCATAGGTATTAATCTTCCTTGTAGTTGTGAAGAACTCATCACTGTAGACAGTGTTTATTATCAAAATTTGATGGATGCTGCACATCAGTTTCAGGTGCAGGGACCTCATGAGAGGTGCTATGTTTTTTTCCAGGCTTTCATGTTGAGATCTTTCTGTAACAGAGGATGGAAAAACCATCTTCATTGAACATATAGCGATAAAATGAAAAAATTGCCTGTCTTCTTAAATCCATCAATGGTATTATCTAGGCATTTCTTCGGGGTATGCTATTCCTGCACTATGATCGACATTGTAAATTGGCAACGTTTCAGCTGGGTGTGACCTCATCCGTGTATCTACAGGAGTATTATAATATGTATGTGATGGTTTCATGATGCTGATGCAAGAGGCTGCAATTTATTGGTGCACTGAAGTAAAATTGTTAAAATCTTCTCCTGACACAGATCTTCAGCATCTATTGAGATATGTCTCTCATGCTTATCCATGAGTAACAGAGATGGATTTGCTTTTGAGCTGGCAGAAAGTGTGAGTGCTGAATGATCTTCACAAAACATTTTCATCCATCCTCCTGTAGTGTCAAGACCTAATGTGACAGCAGGTGCATCTAATGTCTTTTTTTAATTCAAGTGCGAGTTTCAGATGAAACACTAAGACATATGTGGTTTAATCAACCGACATTCACAGTTCAGAATGGTCTGAGTTCTATTAGCTGTGATGATTTGTCTTCTCAGTTAAATGTTGCTGACAGTGTTTACAATATTTTACAAAATGGCAATTTGAGTGTGGCTTCCTTAACCTGTAATGGTGTCAGTATGTTAGTTTTAATCAGATGCTACTAGTGGGAACCAGAGTACATTAGCAGACCAAATCCACGTCCTGCAACAAAAGGTGAGGTCTCTATGGTGGCAGCTCAAACGAACAACAACAAAATTGGTGCAATAAATACTGTAGAGCCTCAAGCGAACTCCACATTTGTGTTGGTTCATGCATGATGTTTCTGCCCATATGTAGGCAGATGCATTTCTCCTTATAAAAGACAACAGCAGCTGGCTTTATGATTCACTGGCTGCTGCTTCAAGAAGAACTACTTACTATCCCACAGTCACAAACTGATGTTTGCAGTTCTTCACATCTTTTGATGCTTTTCCTAACAAATATGACCAACAAAAACCCGCTGCCAGATCTGTCAATGGACCTACATTTACTCCCAACTTTGGTAATGTAATCTTTCATGAACCACTGAAGCAACATGACATTTCAAGAAATTTTACCAAACTGCATCGAAGCAACATGACATTTCAAGAAATTTTACCAAACTGCATCACTTGTACATCGCAGACAAGCGCATTTTACGAATGTGTCCCATTGACTCGGGTTCAGATGCAAGCATATTGCCTTTAGATTAAAACTGTGTGAGGGACCGAGACTTGAACTCAGGACCTTGGCCTTTCGCGGGTAAGTGCTCTACCACCTGAGCTACCCAAGCATGACTCACGCCCAGTCCTCACAGCTTTACTTCTGCCAGTACCTCATCTCCTGCTGTCCAAACTTTGGTGTACTCCCTGCCGCCGTTGGATAAGCTGCTGCAGCTTATCTAGGCACGGACTCGTGTTTGAGTAACTGTTGTTCAACATTGGTTAGAATGGATAAGGACTGTGATTGCTGTGTTCGGATGAGGGCTGAGTTGGCATCCCTTCGCTCACAGCTGCAAGCGGCGCTGACTTCGGTCGCGCAGCTTGAGGCTGTTGCCAATGGGCACCACTGTGGGGAGCCGAACTTGGGTATCACGGGGATGTCAACCTTGTCCCGTCTGTCCCCAGATCGGTTTGCCGCTGTCGTTGCCCTGGTTGCTGCCCGCAGTGGGGCTGAGCCCTCACCTGTGGTGAGATTGGGAGGTCGTTCCAAGGCATGGCAGGCAGCGAAAGATGTCCCCGGAGGCTGATCAGAAAGCCTCCTTGGTGCGTCTGACAAACAGGTTTCAGGCACTGTCTCTAGCTGAGCCAGATGCAGCTGCCTGCCCTGTTTCAGAGGACGATTCTCAGCCTTCAAGGTCTGGGCAATCACAGAGGGTGGGCTTATTGGTAGTTGGGAGCTCCAATGTTAGGCGCGTAATGGAGCCCCTTAGGGATATGGCGGCTAAGGAGGGGAAGAAATCCAGTGTGCACTCTGTGTGCATCCCGGGTGGAGTCATTCCTGATGTGGAAAGGGTCCTTCCGGATGCCATGAAGAGCACAGGGTGCAGCCATCTGCAGGTGGTGGCACATGTCGGCACTAATGACGTGTGTTGCTTTGGATCTGAGGAAATTCTCTCTGGATTCCAGCGGCTATCTGATTTGGTGAAGGCTGCCAGTCTTGCTTACGAGATGTAGGCAGAGCTCACCATCTGCAGCATTGTTGACAGAACTGACTGCGGACCTTTGGTGCAGAGCCGGGTGGAGGGTCTGAATCAGAGGCTCAGACGGTTTTGCGACCATGTCGGCTGCAGATTCCTTGACTTGCACCATAGGATGGTGGGGTTTCAGGTTCCGCTGAATAGGTCAGGAGTTCACTACACTCAACTGGCAGCTACACGGGTAGTGGAGGCTGTGTGGCGTGGACTGGGCAGTTTTTTAGGTTAGAAGGCCTCGGGAAAGTACGGGGTTGGCTGCAATCTCAAAGGATGCATGGCAAATACAGGATGTGCTTGGATCAAGGAACAGTCGGAATTGTAGTTGTAAATTGTTGAAGTTGTGCTGGGAAAGTCCTTGAGCTTCAAGCACTAATAGAAAGCACAGAAGCTGAAATCATTATAGGTACAGAAAGTGGCTAAAGCCTGAAATAAGTTCTGCAGAAATTTTTATGAAGTCTCAGACGGTGTTCAGTAAAGATAGATTAGGCAGAATTGGTGGTGGAGTGTTTGTGTCTGTCAGTAGTGGTTTATCTTGTAGTGAAGTCGAAGTAGATACTCCGTGCGAATTGGTATGGGCGGAGGTTATACTTAACAGCCGAACTAAGTTAATAATTGGCTCCTTCTACCGACCCACAGACTCCGATGATATAGTTGCTGAACAGTTCAGAGAAAATTTGAGTCTCGAAACAAATAAATACCCCACTCATATGGTTATAGTTGGTGGGGACTTCAACCTTCCCTCGATATGTTGGCAAAAATACTTGTTCAAAACCGGTGGTAGGCAGAAAACATCTTCCGAGATTGTCCTAAATGCTTTCTCCGAAAATTATTTCGAGCAGTTAGTCCACGACCCCACGCGAATTGTAAATGGTTGTGAAAACACACTTGACCTCTTAGCCACAAACAATCCAGAGCTGATAGAGAGTATCATGACTGATAGAGGGATTAGTGATCACAAGGTCGTTGTAGCTAGGCTCAATACCGTTTCTTCCAAATCCACCACAAACAAATGCAAAATAATTTTATTTTAAAAAGCGGATAAAGTGTCACTAGAAGCCTTCGTAAGAGACACTCTCCATTCCTTCCGAACTGACTATGCAAATGTAGACGAGATGTGGCTCAAATTCAAAGATATAGTAGCAACAGCAATAGAAAGATTCATACCTCATAAATTGGTAAGAGATGGAACTGATCCCCCCGTGGTACACAAAACAGGTCTGAACGCTGCTGCAGAGGCAACGGAAAAAGCATGCGAAGTTCAGAAGAACGCGAAATCCCGAAAATTTACAGACACACGAAATTTGGCACGGACTTCAATGCGAGATGCCTTTAATACGTTCCACAACGAAACATTGTCTCCAAATTTGGTAGAAAATCCGAAGAAATTCTGGTCGTATGTAAAGTACACAAGCGGCAAGACGCAGTCAATACCTTTGCTGCGCAGTGCCGATGGTACTGTTACCGATGACTGTGCCGCTAAAGCGGAGTTATTGAATGCAGTTTTCCGATATTCCTTCACCAGGGAAGATGAATGGAATATTCCAGAATTTGAAACACGAACAGCTGCTAGCATGAGTTTCTTAGAAGTAGATACCTTAGGGGTTGCGAAACAACTCACATCGCTTGATACGGGCAAGTCTTCAGGTCCAGATTGTATACCGATTAGGTTCCTTTCAGATTACGCTGATACAATAGCTCCCTACTTAGCAATCATATACAACCGCTCGCTCACCGATAGATCTGTACCTACAGATTGGAAAATTGCGCAGGTCGCACCAGTGTTTAAGAAGAGTAGTAGGAGTAACCCATCGAACTACAGACCTATATCATTGACGTCGGTTTGCAGTAGGGTTTTGGAGCATATTCTGTATTCAAACATTATGAATCACCTCGAAGGGAAAGATCTATTGATACATAATTATCATGGTTTCAGAAAACATCTTTCTTGTGCAACGCAGCTAGCTCTTTATTTGCATGAAGTAATGGCCACTATCGACAGGGGATCTCAAGTTGATTCCGTATTTCTAGATTTCCGGAAAGCTTTTAACACTGTTCCTCATAAAGCTTTTGACACCGTTCCTCGCAAGCGACTTCTAATCAAGCTGCGGGCCTATGGGGTATCATCTCAGTTGTGCGACTGGATTCGTGATTTCCTGTCAGGAAGGTCGCAGTTCATAGTAATAGATGGCAAATCATCGAGTAAAACTGAAGTGATATCAGGTGTTCCCCAGAGAAGCGTCCTGGGACCTCTACTGTTCCTGATCTATATAAATGACCTGGGTGACAATCTGAGCAGTTCTCTTAGGTTGTTCGCAGATGATGCTGTAATTTACCGTCTAGTAAGGTCATCCAAAGACCAGTATCAGTTGCAAAGCGATTCAGAAAAGTTTGCTGTATGGTGTGGCAGGTGGCAGTTGACGCTAAATAACGAAAAGTGTGAGATGATCCACATGAGTTCCAAAAGAAATCCGCTGGAATTCGATTACTCGATAAATAGTACAATTCTCAAGGCTGTCAATTCAACTAAGTACCTGTGTGTTAAAATTACGAACAACTTCAGTTGGTAAGAGATAATATTGTAGGGAAGGCGAGCCAAAGGTTGCGTTTCATTGGCAGGACACTTAGAAGATGCAACAAGTCCACTAAAGAGACAGCTTACACTACACTCGTTCGTCCTCTGTTAGAATATTGCTGCGCAGTGTGGGATCCTTACCAGGTGGGACTGACTGAGGACATCAAAAGGGTGCAAAAAAGATCAGCTAGTTTTGTATTATCACGTAATAGGGGAGAGAGTGTGTCAGATATGATACGCAAGTTGGGATGGAAGTCATTAAAGCAAAGACGTTTTTTGTCGCAGCGAGATCTATTTACGAAATTTCAGTCACCAACTTTCTCTTCCGAATGCAAAACTATTTTGTTGAGCCGAACCTATATAGGTAGGAATGATCGTCAAAATAAAATAAGAGATATCAGAGCTCAAACAGAAAGGTTTAGGTGTTCGTTTTTCCCGCACGCTGTTCGGGAGTGGAATGGTAGAGAGATAGTATGATTGTGGTTCGATGAACCCTCTGCCAAGCACTTAAATGTGAATTGCTGAGTAGTCATGTAAATGTAGATGTAGACATAAGCTCTCCTGCAAACATTGCAGAACTAGCACTCCTGAAAGAAAGGAGAGCTTCTGTAAAGTTTGGAAGGTAGGAGACGAGGTACTGGAAGAAGTAGAGCTGTGAGGACGGGTCGTGAGTCATGCTTGGGTAGCTCAGATGGTAGAGCACTTGCCTGCGAAAGGCCAAGGTCCCAAGTTCGAGTCTCGGTCCGGCACACAGTTATAATCTGCCAGGAAGTTTCATATCAGCGTACGCTCCGCTGCAGAGAGAAAATCTCATTCCGGTATTGCCTTTAGATAAGAAGAAACAATGTTTAGTTTCTCTTCGTGCTGTTAATATCTCCAGAGTCACTATGAAGAAACCAATACAGCAAACTTTTCTCGTAGCTGATGTTAAATAATCCATCCTTGGTGCAGATTTCTTGCACCAGTTTCAGGTTGACATTTTCTTACACGAAGCACTAAACCACATTCTTTGTGAGATGGTTCAATGGCGCCTTGGTAAAGCAAGCAGCTCTTATACCCTGCATTGAACCTCACCATGTGGTGTGCCACAAAAGTGTGATGTTGACAATGTCTCTGCACTAGGTGCTATGATGACCACTATTTGTTCCTATTGTTTGTCGTCACAACCATGACTATATGTCTGAGGATTCCCACATTTCAGATGCTGCACCCTGTAATATAAAAAACAAGTCTTTGTCTCCAAGGAAGGAAAAAAAAACAAAGATTTCTGCTAAGAATGAACTGTTACATTACAAAACGCAAAATCTCAGGAATTGGAGACTGCCCAAACCCAATAACAAGAAAATTTTCTGCAACTCAATTAATACACGCTACACAAGGGCCTCAGACCAGAACTGTTTACAAGATGTTTCAACATATTACAGTTGTTGCACACAATGAGCAGTGTCACATTCAGACTGCTCCCGAACCTACTGTGACTCACAAACTAGCACCATCACAAACCCCACTCTCAGACATTATTGCATTCTCAGACATTACTATGACTCAGTCATGTCTGTCACCCAAGGCCTGCATTGCACAGTGAAGCCTAAAGCTTCAGCAGCATAACTTTTGCTGCTGTGCGACACTTTCCAGTTGTCACTGGAGCTGTTGCCAGGCTCTACCTGGGTCAGCTGGCTGTAATGGGATATCCTCCTGTAGCATTAGTTTTCATGTACAGTAGTTGTCGATACAAGTATTATTTTCTGAATTTTGGACAGGTCAATATTATCTTGGCTGCTTTTCTGAAAACTTTCAAATAATTTTATACACAATAAGTTATATTTCCAACACAAATTTATGAAAAGGAATTATTTTATTTTCGATGTTACAATCAATAAGTACTAGTACAGAGAGAGAGTGTGTGTGTGTGTCTATATTTATTTTAAGAAACATTAGAAATTATGAATTATTTAAATTTCTATTATTAATGACGAAACCTGATACTGTTTACTATGTTTATTTCTGGATTCATTAACGAAATAATAATCGAAATAAATTTGTCAAGAAAATTGGAAAATCTTTTGGAATATGGTTATTACTGCAAAGTGAAATAGTAGTAAGTGCATGCCTCTGATGTGATTGGATGTATTTTTGTATTTTGTATGAACAATGTAATTCACGTACAGTAATGCCACTGATAAGTATGAGTGGTTTACTTTGTCTGCAACTGTATATCTGTCTTCAAGTAGTGCAAGGCAAATTAGGACCGAAAATAAAAAGTGGACAATTTAGTTGCAAAAATCTTGTAATTGATGTATCAAAACCCAGAAAAATGGGAAAGAATAATCTTCACCATTTCAGTCACAACATATTCCTACCAGTTACAGAAACTACACTATGTGATCAAAAGTATCCACACACCCCCAAAAACATACATTTTTCATATCAGATGCATTGTGCTGTCACCTGGTGCCAGGTACCGCATATCAGCGATGTCAGTAGTCATTAGACATTGTGAGAGAACAGAATGGGTCACTCTGTGGAACTCGTGGACTTCAAACGTGGTCAGGTGATTGGGTGTTCCTTGTGTCATACATCTCTAGGCAAGATTTACAGACTCCTAAACATCCCTAGGTCCACTGTTTCCAAAGTGATAGTGAAGTGGAAATGTGAAGGGACACGTACAACACAAAAGCATACAGGCTGACCTCGTCTGTTGACTGACAGAGAACTCTGACATTTGAAGAGGATCGTAATGTGTAATAGGCAGACATCTATCCAGTCCATCACACAGGAATTCCAAACTGCATCAGAATCCACTGCAAGTACTATGACAATTAGGTGGGAGATGAGAAAACTTGGATTTCATGGTCGAGTGGCTGCTCGTAAGTCACACATCACGCCGGTAAATGAAAAATGACGCCTCGCTTGGTGTAAGGAGCATAAACATTGGATGACTGAACAGTAGAAAAACGTGTGGAGTGACGAATCACGGTACACAAAGTGGCAATCCAATGCCAGGGGGTGGTTATGGCGAATGCATGGGGAACGTCTTATGCCAGCGTGTGTAGTGCCAACAGTAAAATTCGGAGGCGGTGGTGTTAAGGTGTGGTCATATTTTTCATGGAGAGAGGTTCCATCCCTTGTTGTTTTGCATGGCACTATCACAGCACAGGCCTACACTGATGTTTTAAGCACCTTCTTGCTTCCCACTGTTGAAGAGCAATGTGGGGATGGCAATTGCATCTTTCAACACAATCATGCACTTGTTCATAATGCACAAACTGCAGTGGAGTGGTTACATTACAGTGACATCCATATAATGAACTGACGTGCACAGAGTCCTGACCCGAATCCTACAGAACACCTTTGGAATGTTTTGGAAAGCCTACTTCATGCCAGGCTTCACCAACCAACATCGATCTCTCTCCTCAGTGCAGCACTCCGTGAAGAATGGGCTGCCATTCGCCAAGAAACCTTCCAGCACCTCACTGAACATATGCCAGTGAGAATGGAATCTGCCATCAAGGTTAAGGGTGGGCCAACGCCATATTGAATTCCAGCATTACCGATGGAGGGTGCCATGGACTTGTAAGTCATTTTCAGTCAAGTGTCCAAAAAATTTTGATCACATAATGTAAGTCATTGCTTTTGTTGGATTCATGGTCTGAACATATTGAAGATGCCTCTGTTTTTATGGAGGACAACAAAAATTCTGCAGATCTAATGTGGATTCAGCCTGGAACTACTGGTGCAGTTCAACCTCTCGATAAAGAATTTTTTCAAAAGTGGAAAGCATTTTTCAGGAAATTATCAGACAACTTAATTTCTGATACCTCCCTCTCATTTTAGGTTTATCAGCAGACCAGTAGTCTTAACCTGCAGTTATTTGTGCATTACCAGAGCTCTTCGCTATGCTTTATGAATCTGAACAAGTATGCCTGGTATGCAGCGCAATATGCAGAACAACGGCCAGGACCATTTCTGACTCCATCCCAGATCAGTCTAAATAAAACTATTGGTTACCGTGAAGTGACTGATTGCATTAAATTTTCCTTTGTTTGGTGTGCCATGTGTAAGAAAAATGTTTGTTTTTGTTATTCAGTAGACACTTCTCATTTTTGTGAATAAACAAAGAACTGTTTCACTGATAGTCAGATGTACAACATTCAAACATTTTTATAAGGAATGCCTACAGGAATTGTTATAAATGTAGTACTGCAAGACACATTTCATTTCAATAAATTACAAGTCCTCATTGATGGAAATCGTCAGTGACATCAAACACTGCCATGATTTTATTTTCTATGCTAGACACTTTTATCAGAATTACACATGCAAGAATTGAAGTTATTCAAAAAAATGTTTATATAGTTTATTGCAGGTTTTCACCAGAACAAACAAGCATGAGCAAAAGAGAATTCTGTCTGGTGTACCCGTTAGGCCTCTTGCAGGTCTTTCAACTGGACACCACTGCAGCTACTTACGTGTCCCTAACCTTCTCCAGTTACCTAATCAGAAAAAGGAGACCTGCAGTTTAATGTGGAATCCGAACCACATGTCTTTTATAACTACTCCAACATCAGTGAGAAGTGAATTCTCGGATAAAAATCATAGTGACAAAGCTGTAGTCTGAATGGGATTTGATCCCACACTCTCTGGATCACAAAGTGCGCGCTTTGCCACTTGGCCATTTTTGTTTTAGAAAAAAAAAAAAAAAAAGAATATGACCATTATATCTTACAAACATAATGGAAACGCTAGCTGTGTCACCTCTTGAGATGATACTCGACATCTGTAATTAATCCTCTGTTTATAAATTTCCCCACAAGGGCAATGAGAAGCCAGGGAAAAATGGCAGCCGACATACAATAAAAATTTTAGACCAGTGCTAAGGAGAGGTGAAGGTGCAATTCCATGTAAAGTGCATGATCTCCATGCATGTCATGCTTCCATACAAATTGAGACACGTAAATTCTTCCTTCCCTGCACCATTTTGCATACTCCATCAAGAACAATCTGCTCGCCATGCAAAATAATTGTAACTGAATAGCAAAGTTTCACATAGTGGCTCTAACAAGACAGAGTTCTATCCTGTATGCCGAATATTAGCTCCAAAAACTAATAATACAGCGTTCATAGGCAATGTTCACTCTCGTGTTCTCTTACGTTCCCTCTAGTATAAATAATTCTACCCATATACAAGCAAAAGGTAGTGAATTTTCTGCAAATGCTCATTCGTACGTGTTTGGTTCCATTCGCTCCATTGTAAACCAGGCTTTAGGTGCTTAAAATTGGTGTCTGTGAAATCCAGACAATTCTGCTATGTGGGACTGCATGAGTGATTTGCAGAGTCGTGCACTAGGCAGGCAGGACTGTACAAACCGCTGATATAAAGTATTTCAAAATACTTGCAGAGCCTCTTAGGAGCTAAAATTTGGGCGGTGTATTCTTTTCATTGTCTTCTTCCCATGTAAAAAAATTTCAGGGTAGGTTTCGACATGTCTTATTGGACCATTCCTTTGTTAGATTTCATGACTGTTGTGCTGCTGTCCATGCCTCATGTGATGACAAGGTCTTGCACATCATTTCCTGGCCCTGGTCGCATTTCACAACCCCCCCCCCCCCAGGTCACCACTCTTTGGCAGGTTCGTGCTTGGCTACACAGGGCCCCAGCCTTTGCAGCATCTTTTCCCTTCTTTGCTGCATGTCTGTCCTCTTGCTATACTTTTGCCCCTCCCTTAGGGAACATGTCTGGGGTGTTATTGGGAATGTTCCGCATCGTCTGTTGCTGCCATAAGAACAGTCCCATCACTGTTTTCGTTCCCTTTTCCTTTCCTTGTTTACCTTCTCCTATCCTTCCTCCGCTTCGGTGTTTAAGGTTCCTCTTTTTTCTTCTTCCTCCCTGTGCACTCCTGAAGGCCAGCCCACATGCCTGATGCATAACAGGTGACTGAGTAATGCGTAATTTCCAGTCCCAGGTTAACAGTAGGGTTCGCACATACCTCCTGGTACAGGCCAGGCCCAGGCAGTGTGACTGACTGAGCTGCTACCTTCCCAAACTGCCAATTGGTCCCTCAGGTGTGAACAATCACCTAAGGTGGGTGCACCCCGATGTGAATGGAGGCCCCAGTTGGAAGGAGCGAGCCGTTGGAGATGCTGGCAGTCATTGGGGATTTTCTCGCAATGAGCCAGTCATCTTCACAATCAATGTCTACAAAACGTAAATGGAATGATGCTTATGATTCAAAGACCCTTCCAGCTGCACCGCAGTTACTCGTGGTTTTGTGTACTGAAGACAGTCAGTCATTCACAATGGTAAATCTGTTTATTATTTAGAAAGATGTACATGCAAATGCTGGCCCTGTGAAGTCCTGCTATCATATACAGAATGGCACTTTGCTTTTAGACTACTTCTGAATCTCAAGCACAACAACTGCTTGCCGCTTAACTTCTCCACAGCTATCCTTTTTGTGTTAAGGCCCTTAGAACTCCGAACTCTTGCCGTGGTGTTATTTACGCCAGGCTGCTTGATGGTCTGACCAAGGCCAAATCCAAACATACCTCTCTGATAAGGTTGTCATTGCCATCCATCAGGTGATTGAAAATGGTAGATTTCTCCTTAGTGCCCACACGCACACTTTTTCTCATTTTTGATAGAATGGTTCTTCCATCTAAGATCAAAGCAGGCCATCAAGTTATCACAGTCCATGTCATCATTTCAACCACACTTGAATGTCTTGTCAACACCCGGCCAAATGTATAACCTGTGATAGGGATGTGCACAAGGACTGTTGTCCACCTCCTCGTCCCCACCGTATCAACTGCAATGGCGACCGTGCTGCCGCATATCGAGATTGTCCCACGTATCTCGATGAGCAGGCTGTCCAGGAGACCCAGCTAAAAGAAAAAGCTCCTTACCTAGTCACTTGCAAGATATTGGCTAGTCATAAACTCTGTGTTCTACCGTCTGGCAGTTATAGTACTGTTCTTGCTACGTCTCGCTCCATGAAGGACATGGCCACACAGACAAGCAACCTCCAATTCACCTCTGAGGTCGTAAAATCGCACAGTGTCAAGGCAGCATCGACATCCCCTCGTACAGCTGTGCAACAAGCCACCCAACTCTCGCCTGAAGGAGGCAAGTCACCAGCTACGCAACTGGTATGCCGGATAGGACAGAAGGAATACTTCCTTGAAGACGTCCGACGTCCCTACATCCAACCAACACCTGAGTCTTCCTATGCTAACTGGAAAGGCACGAAGAAGTCGAACAAAGGCAAATGGTCTTCTCCTTTGCCAACTCAAAAATCCTCTTTGACGATGTTGCCACATGATACTTTCACCTGGCCGGCCTCCATGTTGCCGGTGCACACCAACAACTACTTCTCCATATTGCACTCTGCAGACCAACAGCACAAGAAAGCCGATGCTTCTGTGGACCTCACAGAACAGGATCTGCCTGCCTCTGTGACCTATACAAGCGAGACTTTCCAGGCTGACACTCACCAGTTGCCGAGGTGATCCCTTCATTTTCTTCTCATCTGCCGTTTGTCTGCCATGCGTGGCCACCCATTGTGTGCCTCCTTCTTCAATGACACCTTCGATCGCCAGTATGGAGTGCATCCCTCTTCTCTGCTACCTCCTGGAGTTCACTTTTGGCTCTTGCTCGGGCAACTTCCCTCTCGTCCCTGCAACTTTCCTGGTGAGTGTGAACCCTTCAGCACCTTGGCTTCATGCAGCAGTCCATGTTCACCTTGGCCTTCATTTGCTTCCTAAGGACACTACTCCAGCCTTGCTCTGTCGCCTCCAGTTTCACGACCTTTACATGGAACTTCGCGACTGCACCTTTGTCTACACTGATGGCTCTCAAACTGACCATGGTGTTGGATATGCTTTTGTTATTGACGCTGACATTTTTCAGTATCGGCTTCCGGCACACTGGTCAATATTTACAGCTGAACTCTTCGCCCTGTATCAGGCCACAGAGTACATCTGACGGCACAGGCTTTTCAATTGTGTCATCTGCTCAGACCCTTTCAGCATCCTTCAAAGCCTCTGTGTGCTGTACACTGCCTGTCCCTTAGTGCAATAGGTCCAGGAAAACTGTCACTTGCTCACTCGTGATGGAGCCACTGTGCTGTTTATGTAGGTTCCTGGTCATGTCGGTCTGACAGGAAACAAGGCTGCTGCCAATGCTGCAGTCCTCGTATCTCAGCCCACTATTTCTTATATTCCCTCCAATGATCTCTGTGTTGCTGTCTGTCGGGAGGTGCTGTCAACTTTGTCATCGCCCCTGTCCCCCCTTCATGAGAATAAGCTCCAAGTTATTAAGCCTCTCCCAGCGGATTGGATGACCTCTCAGCCCTCCCACTGTGAGGAGGTCATTTTAAGTAGGTTCCATATTGGGCACTGCCTTTATAGCCATCTTCACTTGTTAAGTGGCACTCCCCCCACCACTTTGTATGCATTGTGCCCAAGTTTTAACTGTCCACCATTTCCTGATGGAATGCCCATTTTTTAACCATTTTTTCCCGATTGGTTTTTCTGTCTGAATTATCGGCTATTTTAGCAAAGGATGCATTGGCTGTCGACTTGTTTCCAAGGGATGAAGGCGAGATGATAGGAGGTGGAGCTCAAAATCTCTGCAAACTAGCAATCTAAGGTTCTGGAGACAGCTATAGGGTCCACAACGATAGCATCCACCATGGTCAGGCTGGAAATCGGGGAATGGACCTTGGTCCCATAGAACCAACAGAGGTTGCCCCACATGATGTGGACTGAGGCGTGCTGCAAAGTGATTTGCGCACAGAGATGAGCTCTCTGCATTTTAATCATCATCCTATGATGACAAACTGTGTTTTTTTATAAACAGTAGCATGTACAATGTTGTTGCATTCTTCAGGATAGCAAAACACCTAGAGGAAATGAAAATGTTAAAAAATTAGTAAATATAGTTTTAACATGGGTGTGTATGACCCTAGTTGTTTTTGTTCCATCAGACAAACAACAGCATTCCAGGTCCTGCCCTACAGTTGGGGAAGTGAATGTCAGCTCCCTTGCCCACTATACTTATAGCACCATTGGTCCCACATCATCAACGCAGCTGGAGGTGCCTAGACATCCTGTGCCATCGCCAAGTACAAGGACTCC
This sequence comes from Schistocerca gregaria, assembly GCF_023897955.1. Classification (NCBI taxonomy): domain Eukaryota; kingdom Metazoa; phylum Arthropoda; class Insecta; order Orthoptera; family Acrididae; genus Schistocerca; species Schistocerca gregaria. Next base: position 254,583,497 of record NC_064924.1, on the reverse strand, counting down.
TGTCAAGGTGCCCTCTCTGACTACTCAAGACAATGACCAGCAGCCACTGGCTGTGAGCTGAAGAAAAATATGGTCATTTTAGCTCCCAGAAGATAAAATGGGGAATCTTCACAGAAATCGAAGTCTCACAAAGATAAGAAGGAAGATAAACTACTTTCTGAGGCTTCGGATGTTTTGCTCCCCATACCTGTGGAGGTCAAGCCTATGCAGATTGATTACGAGTCACACAATCAGATGGACTGCGACCTGGTAGCGAAGTAATCACACCCATATTTTCCATTCACCATTTTCTCAGACCTTTCCATTATCAAAAGCTGTTAGAGTTAGGGAAACAGTTACCTCCCCCTGTCCTCCTACTGGGAGACCCGTCTGTGGGCAGCAACACTGTCTCACAGAGGGCAAGCACTAGAACACCTCCTTTCAGAACTGGATGTCTGCATGCACAATACTGGAGCTGCAACACATTTCATTGCAGCCCATGGAACATACTCAAATATCAATCTCACAGTTTGCAGCCCGAGTACTTTACCCCTGTTTCAATGGCGCATCCATGATGATCTTTGTGACAGTGACCATTTTCCCATTGTCCTTTCCCTCACCACTCACAGATATCCGGAACATGTTCACATTGGTAATTTTGAATAGCTGATTGGCCGCTTTCTTCTCTACAGCCACTTTTGCTGATAGTCTGTGATGGATACTGACAAAGTGGTACGGGATACTATTTATACTATCATCCATGCTGCAGCAGCAACAATATTCTATTACTCTGGATCACCCTGACAATTGCCGATGCCATGGTGGTCTGAAGGTATAGCTACAGCTATCAGGGAATGCAGCAGGGCACTTCGATAGCACAAGTGCGGCCCTCTATGAATAATTTAATAGCATTCAAGAGAAGCTTGGCGAAAGCATGGTTTTTAATAAAGAAAAGGAAGCAAGAGTGTTGGGAGCAATATGTACCATTTATGCGATCCCATACCCCATCATCCCAAGTAGGGACTAAACTCCATCGCATTTGCAGCCATCTGTCACCCATGGCAGTTTTTGGCATCCTTATCAATAGTACACCATCTGCACTGATCCCATGGTACTTGCCAAATGTTTTGCAGGAGACTTTGCTGAAGTGTCCACTGGCAGTAATTACCATCCTCATTTTGTGGTGTGCAAATACCTTACTGAGCACTGCTTGCTATCTTTCCGTACACAAGGCTCTCTATCATCCGACATTCCTTTCAGTGAGTGGGAGCTTTTCAGCACTTTGAGTGCTGAGATACAGCCTCTGGACCTGACAAAATCCACAGAAAATGCTCAATCATATTCGTGCCAGCAGGATGAAGCATATCCTTGGGCTTTCTTATTGTATTTGGCTGGAAGGAATTGTCATCTTTGTTGGTGCCTTGAAGCTGGAGGGCATACGTCACGATTCCAAAGTGGCTTTCGGGCTTTCCAGTCCATCACAGATCACCTGCTTCGTTTGGAATCTGCAGTATGCAGTGCTTTTATGCATCACCAACACCTTATTGCTGTGTTCTTTTGTGGGATGAGACAATTTACCTATTTTTAACCAGAATTTTCTATATCTCTGACTTTTTCAGATCCTAATAGGTTTGACTCTCAACAACCAATATGCTGTTTGGTATCACTAACAATGGTATCGTAAATGCAGTCGGCCCTACAGTCTCTCCATCACTGTATGTGGGTGATCTTTACCTGTACTGTGCCTGTGCATCACTGCACACTGCAGAGAGCCAACTTCATGGGGCTGTTTGGAGAGTACATGACTGGGCCCTGAATCACAGCTATTAATTTTATTCTGCAAAATCACGAGTTGCGCATTTTTGCCGGCTCCATACTGTGCACCCACACCCAGAAATTTATCTTTAAGACCAGTTACTTCATGCTGTTGAAACTTTTAAGTTCCTAGGTATTTTATTTGACAACAAGCTAACTTGGCTGCCAATGTCCCTGGCTCAAGATAATTTGCATGAATAAGCTAAATGCTCTCCGTTTTCTTAGTAATTCCTCATGGGGTGCAGACCACATAGTTCTAAGATTTTACAAAGCACTGATTTTATCTTGCTTGGACTATGGATGTTTTGCCTATGGGTCAGCAGCACAGTCTGTACTGAGATTGCTGGACCCTGTCCACCACACTGGTGTGCAGTTGGCAATGTGGGTCTTCCTCAAGAGCCCTGATGCTAGCTTTCTGGTGGAAGGTGATTTTGCACTGCTGCATGTTAGACAACAGGAGCTTCTGGAAAATTATGCACTCACAATCTGTCAGATGGATACTCACCCATGTCACTCAACTCTTTTCACAACCAACAGTTCAGACTGTTTGTGCATCACCCATAACTGGATAGACCAACTAGGACTGGACTCGATATTCTACTGAAGGACCTCCAACAGCCTCCTTTAGCCTGTGTTCCCAGAGCTCTCTCTCAACACCCCCATGGTCTGTACCCTGTCTTGTGATATGGATGGACCTATTTTGTGAGCCCAAGAAGGATGCTGATCCAACCCTTCTTCAACATCTGTTTTGTTCGTTCCTCCATGATTTTTGTAATTCAGTATGCATTTACATGGATGGATCAGAAGTCAATGACAGGGCTGTTATGCCTTTGCACATGCAAGGGGACACGATAAGCTCTCTCTGCTGAGTGCCTGCAGTGTATGCACTGCTGAGTTGGCTGCCATATCCCAGGCGTTGTGGTACATCAAATTCCTAGCCACAATGAACTTTCCCATCTGTAGTGATTCCATGAGTAGCTTAAAAAGCATATCCCTGTGCTTTCCCAAAAATCTTTTGGTCACCTACATCCAAGACCTACTGGTAGACTTCTACAGCTATGGAAAGACGTTGAGCTTTGTCTGGACATTGAGCCACATAGGCATCCCAGAAAATGAATTCGCCAACCACTTGGATAAAGACGCAACTACAGGAGATCAACTTAATTTTGGAATACCAGGCACTGGCTTACAATTCCACCTCCGAGGAAATATTTTGGGGCTCTGGGAATTGGAATAGCAGGCTACTGTGATCAAAAACAAGTTGAGAGCAATTAAAGGGTCCACTAAGGTGTGACATCCATATTTCCAGGTCTCTTGGAAAGATGGCATTGTGTTGTGCTAACTACGCATCAGCCATACGAGACTCACCCACACGTTCCTTCTGTGTTGAAAGGATCATTCTCACAGAAGCTGCGGTAGTTTACTGATGATAGCACATATTCTTGTTGAGTGCACCTGGCTGGCTGATTTGTGGCACACTCTCAGCTTGCCTGCCTCACTACCTCAGATGCTTGATGATGAGACAACCACAACCGAAGTGTTGCATTTCCTGATGGAGAGCGGATTTTACACTACACTATAATATTCCTCCAGTCTCAGTGTTAGGGGTGGTTGTGGTGGGGGGGGGGGGGGGGGGGGGGAGAACCTGTCACTGTCACATGTCACTGCAGGTTACTTTCTTCCTATTTCACCTTGTTGTGCCTTTAGAACATCTTGTGCAAGGTGCTACCTGGATTATCTCTGTTTTTTTTTTTTCCCATTGTGTCACAGCTACTGTCATGCCCTTTTTTCAAATTCTTTGACTTGCTTGTATAGTTGGAGCAGCCGAGTCCCCACTTTTTTTGTTTTTTACCCTTTTACATGTTTCTTTCATCAAATGGAGGGACTGGTGACGCAGTAGTTTAGTCCCTTTAAACACATAATCATTGTCAGTCAGTCATTCACTAGTAGCCAGTCCATACTGTTCATTTTATAGATCAATGTTTCCCACAAATGCTTCACCTAGCAATCCCTCTGGGCTTGGAAATTACCATGCAAGATCTACATCACCACCTACACTGCAACATCCCGCAAGAACAACCCTGTAAGCTCTGTCTTGAAAGTAAGCTCTGTGGCTTTGCACAGTTGTTTAGAGTGCGGGTTTTAGTGCAAAGCTTTTAGTTGTGCTATGTATGTTTCTTTCTGTGATGCTCTTTCTTGATTTTAATAGGAGGAATTTAAAAGTAAAGCTAGGATGATGAAGGATAACCAGGTAGATTCAATTAACAGATGTTGCAAAGTATAATGTTGCAATATGGACTAAGTGGTTGTGAGATCATCACTATTGAATGGGAATTAGATTTTTAGATGAAATGGAGACTGTGCAGCCACTCCAATTATTAAATGCTTGTCATAAGACGAAAATTAAGAAATCAAGCTGCAGAAACTATCAAGATTGGTTTAGTGGTGGAAGCCTGGAAGAAGTAGGCAAAACAGTGAAATGAAAAAAAAAAAGAAAATGTGGAGGCTGGTATGTAGCTTATCTACTGGTTAAAAAAGGAAATAAGATGGTAGGAACAGAGCTACAGACTTTGTTTGGACCAACTCAGCTGATTTGCTGAAGGAAACCCTGAAGTTGTAATATTATTACCCTTCTGGGCAATGGCACCGAAGTATCAGTGCTGTATTAGAATTGGCCGTCTTAATTACATTGTGAAACCTGAATAGATATGATTTCTCAGGGTTTTGCAGGGTGATTGATTAATAGTGTGCTTTGGGTGTTCTGCCAAGTTGTTGTTTCCATTTTATGAACAATATTTTTATGACAGACTCAGCCAATCTTCTTCAAGTACTATGAGTTTTCCTGTTATATGTACTCACTGGCTGGGCTCCAGCCAGACTGTGAACTATTGTTTGTGTCATGCTACTCTTTTTAGCCGAGTTCAGTTCCTTATGCTCACTTTGTTCTCTGATGCCCTTTTATTTTTCGGAGCATGTACTGATATTACTTGGAATGCAAGTTCTTTAGTAAGGTAAAAAGTATTTTTTATAATGTCAAAGATGATCTAGGTCTCTGAAAGGCAGGTGTGCATTGCATTCCATGTGAATGTGGCATGTCATGTGGGGGCAGACTATCAGCACAGTCGTGGTGGAGAGATACAAGGAGCATCAGTGACATACCAGACTAAAACAACCAAGCAAATCAACTATCACCAAGCACAGTCTTGAATATAATCATGAAATGAAATACAATGAGACCAATATGGTGGTGCAAATACCAAGTTTCTGAGACAGCATTACTAAGGAGTCTACTGAAATGAAGATGTCAGGAAACCTAATAAACATGGCCAGGGATTTCAATGTAAATAACCCTCAGGGTATGGTACTCTATTTATTAAAATCTCATGGATCATCACTGCCACCAGATTTGGGAAATGCTGAGAGAATTTGTGTTTCATAGAGTATCAATGTGAGCTCTGAGAAACAGGAGCATCAAAGGGCATAGTGGGCATCAGGAATTGAACTCTGCTATAAATAGCGGAATAGACCAACAACAGTTCACAGTCTGAATGGAGTCCAGGCAGTGAGTACTATAACAGACTGCTCCACAGGACACCCTGGAAGCATACTTTTAAACTAAATAGAAGTCTTCCCAGTTGGCAAAGATACAGGGTTGCTGGCAGGATGCCTGACAAACTGGAGTACCATTTCCCATTAAGCAAAGTTGCGGCATTGGCCATTGCATTTACTTTCAAAAAATTCTGTACTTATTTGTTAGGGGACTTTACAAGAGTCTATTCAGACAACCAAGTATCATAATTCTTCGTGACTTGCAAATAACGACACGGTCTTTGACTAGATGGGCACTTGTGTTGCAAGATTATCAATTAGAGGTTGTTTACCAAAATGGGAGAGATAACATGGTCATAGATAGCAGTCTAGATTGTCCACTGGGATGGGGAATGAGAATCAGGAAGTAATAGGGAATGAAAAATTCAGAGTCACAGTATTTCTTTTAATTGTAGGTCCTGAAAGAAACACAGGGTGAATTCTCGAATATAGAGTTAAAACTAGAGAAGAATGAGAAGCTAAAGATAATATGGCTGGTTTTATGGGAGAAGGTGGGAACAAGTTGAAGAACTTTTTTTTTCAGATGTTCGATGATACAGTATTCTGTAATCCCATATGCCTCAGCATCTGCCTGAAGGAACCATATAGGTAAGTCACGAAATGTGTGGCCTTTTTTTGACTGCCAAGGTAAGTAAGATACTAGCTGAGTCTGGGCGCTTTTCCGATTGCTGATGTGGAGTTGCTAAATAGTAGCCTCCTGCCATCTTTGCCAAGTAACTAAGCCTAACATCCAAAGACAAATGGGGAAGATGCAAAATATTATTCCACAGGCTCCTTTCAAACTTGCAAGTTTAGATATGGTAGGATCTTGACCGGGGCCTAAAGGGAGTGACCTATATTTTTTTAATGGTAGGCATCATCTCAAAATTATTGCAGTTGTTCTCTGTGAGAATGGCTATTGAGAAGGTGGTAATCAGATGTGTGTCAGACTGTTTTTGTTGGGAGGTGACCATGCAGAAGGAAGTTCTGTTAGATAATGGTTCCACTAGTATACAGTGGCAAGAAGGTGTAATGGGAAGAAAGGTTTTGTTGGGTGTAAGGCATGTGTTTCTCTGCCTAAGATGGGATGGACAAGTAGGAGTAGGAGGTGGTCCTGATGAGGATACAGTAACTTCTTTACTAATTCCTTACTACTTTCAGCAGTTTGGACTCCACCACGTAAATCATCTGAAGTGGCTATGGGTAGACACAAGAACAAACAAGAAGTCTTTAATTAACCCAGCAACTCACACAGTCTTTCAAGTATATTTCTGTCTTTATGTAATTACCTATCACAGTAGCACCAAGCAAGATAGTGCAGCATACAGCGGATGCGCCCTGCTCAGGTGGCACTGAGATGGTGTCTTCGGTATGTCAACATTGATTTGATAGCAGAAATTGAGCAACACTTGCATATTTCTGCAGTGTGAGGCAGTGGTGGCTTGCATAGTGTAGTGTCACAGTGTCCTAGCTGCATTATGATGACATTGCCCAGAAGCAAAGTATGGAACATTGACAGACAGGCAGAGGTTACTTGTTCACGTCCCAGTGGAGGCAGAGTAGCGGTGTTGGCTCCGACTGATACATATTGGGTTTTGTGTAACTGTCCAGATGGTAGAATACCAATGGGCTGGTTTGGGCAAACTCACTGTAAATGCTGCTACAGCTTACTGACTTTGTGGTAAGCACAACGCTAATGTGTCGCGCCAAATGATCTGCAATGAAAGCAATTACTGGCTGTCATAATTGGCAGTGGACTGAGCTGTAGTTCTTCCTGGTTACCAGCCTGGTTTTGTCAGGCAGATGGCAGTGACATGGAAGTAGTAGGAATCCACTCAGCTCGAGGCTCACTGACCAGCTTCTGGCTGACTCCAGTATATGGTCTAATTACCTTTCTGATACTCTGTCACTGGCTTGCAGTTCCACTTAACTTCAAATTTCCTCCCTCCTACAAAGAAAATTCTCCCATGAATTTTGCTAAAGTACAGTCAATAGGTTATTCAAACTTCATATTTCCAACTCTATTCGTTGTAGCATTTCAGCCTTTGCACGACGTACACTTTCCGACAGATTTCACTAGCACTTGACACTACACAGATGTCTCTGTATATTTTTCACTGTGTACTTTGTCAAATGCTTACTTGTTGGTGAGCAGCTTGTTGTTTTGCTCTGGGGGGGGGGGGGTCAGGATAGCTTCCTAACACTGATTTATTGGTTAGTATATACGCCTCCCTGTATCATCTTCTACAGGTTTACACTAATAACTTACAAATGCCAGAGGTGTAATGCCCTTTTGTATGACAAACCCAACAAACTATGAAACGTGGCTCAGTGCACAGAGTACAGTGCCCAGGTAAATTGCACTGCATGCATATTGCTGGAGTTAAAAGTCTAGCCCTCGGTACCTAACCACACGCTATAATGGTATCTAAACTCAACATCATGGGAAAGTAGAGAAAGATCAAACCAAAGGATGTAGGTAATACCACAGGTTAAAATTAAAGTTCAGGCTTCTACTAACATATCTTGCTAACCTGTCGAATCTTCAGAATTGTGTCTTCCATCTGTCTGCTTCCCTCTCCCCTTTGGCTGCTGTGGAACCATGGAACTGGGTGTTGTCTTCTGGTTGTCCATCTTCATCTTCAGCAGTCTTCCTGACACCAACTGTAATGGGAAGAAAGGTTTTAGCTGGGTGTGAACATCATTCTCTGCCAAAGATAGGATGGGCTTGTGCAGCAGAAGAAGGATCTGCTGAAGATACAGTAAATTGTTTGAGCTTCGGCATACCAAGTTGAGGGGACACTGACAGACAAACTGATGAGGTTGTGTGGCACAGCAGAATTTTATGATGGCCCAGCAACAGGATTACAAAGAGTTAGTTTCTGGACCAACACCAAAGTCTATAAGATGGGTTGCCAGAGCAGTATTGGATACCCAGACTGGGTAAACAGGTGGAGTACCCTCATTCAAGGCCCGATTGTGGCAGAGTTAAGGCAACAGCTCTACTTGACCCAGAGTAGCTGGTTTGGAAGGACTTAAATGCTGCCACAGCCCACAGTATGTGCGATGATAGTGTGTCATGTCAAATCATCTGGAATGAAAGCAATGACCAGCTGTCGGAATTGGCAGCAGGTCAAGCTGCAGTTCTTTCTGGTTACTGGCCTGGTTTTTTCATGCAGTGAGGATGTGATTAGGAAGTCAGGCATTTGGTACAAGCAAAGTGTTGGGAGTCTCATACTGTAATCTGTGTCCAAATTAAAAGGAGTCTACACTTATAAGAAAAGGTAAAGATCTTGTAATAACAATATTACAATTACAGATCCTGTATGTGTGGTACAACTACAAATTATGGCCATTGGCACTAATACGCTGATCCCTGCACATAGGAAGAGAGAGAATAGCTTCAGTGTGGAAAATTCTGGGTTGCTGACAGATCCAGTTTCCCACAGTGTCCTGCACCTCTTTGTTACCGGTGAACCTCAGACCTTTTAGAGACTGTTCTAAGGGGCTGAAGATAAGTGAGTCACAGAGGGGGATAAAAGGGCTGTAAGGATGATGTTCCTGGACCTTCCAATGAAATTTCTGATGGAACTTGAGGAGGGCCTTCTGAGCCATGTGTGACCTAGAAGCATTGCATTATTTGAAAGATTGTCCCCTGCACTTGTTATTGATGGCTTGTGTAAGCCTCAGTAACGTGTTGCACTCTGTGGTAGCCAGTCAATGAGTAGAGGTCCTTCTTCATTGAAAAAGAAACTCAGCATCATTTTTCCAGCCTCTGAGGTAGAGTGGGCTCTTTGTGGGCAAGGGGAGCTGGGATACCACCACTCCATGCTCAACCATTTGGGTACAGGGTCTAAGTGGTGATCCCATGTTTCATCACATCATCACGTGCCACAATCTGAACAACAAAATCGTTTCCTTGCTCCATGTATCTCAACAGATAGGTCAGGCAAACATCCATTTTAGCCATCTTATGAATCCCTGAAAGATGCACAAACTTTGCCATAATTTAGCTCCTCATGGATTATGCGATGCACCACTCATTTACTTATTGACAGTTCAACGGCAATGTCATGTGTGGTGATCTGACTATTTGTCTGTGTGAGCCCCTCCACAGCCGAAAACATTGGACTGCTGGTGACAATGTGCAACGTGCTCAGGGTGTGGCATGTCCTTGATGTTTACACAGCCTGCCTTCTTGTGATGTAAAATGTATAGAGAAATGAGATGGTAATGGTACAAGGACTCATGATACAAATAAATTTCCCCCCTGGGAACTTTGTGCTTGGCTACCATGGCACCCCAGCCTTTGCAGCACCTGTTCCCTTTCTGTGCTGCACGTCTATCATCCTGCTATTCTTTTTCCCCCTCTCTTGGGGAACATGTCTTGGATATTTTTGAGAATGGATGTTGCAGTTGTGATAGCCCAGCATTGGAACAGTTCCTCATCTATTTTTCTTTGTTTCTTCACTTCCATCTCCTCCCCTTCCTCCATTTCAGCATTTGCAATTACTCTTCGTTTCTTTTTCCTCCCTGTGTGCTCCTGAAGGCCAGCCCAAGCATATGATGCATAATAGGTGACTATGTGTCATGCAGTTCCCAGCCCCAAGTCGGCAAGTAGGGTTCACATGTACCTCCTAGTAAAGGCCAGGCTCAGGGAGAGGTGAATGCATCAAATTGCCAATTGGTCCCTCTTGTCAGAGTTAGGAAGGTGTGACCTGAGCTGTGAACAATCACATACGGTGGGTGAGCCCACCCTTGAGGGGGTCCCTAGTTGGAAGGAGTGCACTGTGGGAGGCACTATCAACTATGGGAGATTTTTTTCACAATCAGCCAATCATCACCTCAGCCTATGTCTACTAAATGTAAATGGAATGAGGATAGAGATTCAAAGGCCCTCCCAGCTGTACCTTGGTTCCGCATGGTGTCATGTACGAAAAAGGTCAATCCTTTGCTGTAGTTATCCTGTTCGTCTCGAGGCTCATCAAATACTGAATTCTTCAAATTGAGTTATTTACATTCAGCTGCTTGATGGTCAGGCTGAGGGAGAAATCCAAATTTATCTCTCTGATCAGGATGTCACAGTGGTTCATCAGGTAATGAAAAAGGGTGATGCATTTTTAATGCCCCCACACACTCTTTTTCTCACGTTTGATCGAGTAGTGCTTCCATCCAAATTCAAAGCATCACCTGCTACACAAATGGCAGGCCATAAAGAACAAAAGGAATACTCCTGCAAAGACTTTCTATGTCCCTCCATCCAACAAGCATCTGGGTCTTCATGTGTCAACTGAAAAGTCCCTAAGAAACTGAATAAAGGCAAACCATCTTCTCCTTATCTGGCTTGGAGATCCTTTTTACGGTGCTGTCGCATGATACCCTCATCCAGCCAACCTCCATTTTGCTGGTGCACACTACCTACTGTTTTTGTGCCCTGGAATCCACATACTGATCCAAGGAGAATGCTGATACCTCTGTAGGTTCCATGGTACAGGATCCTCCAGCCTCTGCACCCTGTAGCAGTTAGTCTTCAAAGGCTGGCATTCGGCAGCTGCTGAGGTGAGTAACCTATATTGCTTCCTCCTCCCCATTCACCATTATGATTCTTCTACAATTGAACATTCATGGCCTCCAACAAGGAGGAATTACAGTTGCTCTCAGAATCACAGAGTCTGGTTACTCTCTGTCTCCAAAATACAAAATTGCATCCTCGCAACCAGTGTGACCTCTCACGTTTCCTTCTGGTCCACTTTGACCTTCCACCGAGGACAGCATTCCATCTCATAGGTGATTCATGGTGCTCATTTGGAATGATGTCCATAGCCAAATCATCTCACTGAACACCTGGCTGCAAGTTGTTGCAGTTCACATTTTCCTTTCTCACTTCAACTTTTCTCTCTGTATCGTCTACATCCGTCCGTCATTCCCCAGCTTATTGGTCAAAACACTCACCGTATTTTGCTCCTGGGTGGGTGACTTTAACATACACCATCCCGTTTGGGGCTCTTCAAGAACCTGTCCAAGAGGTGCCCCCTTGGCTGACCTTTTCAGTCAACTCAACCTTATCTGTCTTAACACTGGAGCACCCACATTCCTTGCAAACTCCATGCACGCCTACTCGCATTCAGACCTCTTGTTCTGCACTGCCCAGCTTGCCCATCATCTCAAGTGGTCCGTTCCCTCTGACACAAACTCGAATGATGAATTTCTGTGCTCTATCCATTTGCTAATCTTATTCCACATAAGTGTAAATCCAACTGACAGTTTCTTAAGGCTGACTGGAGGCTTTACTCTTCCCTGGCAATCTTCAATGAACAAAATTTCCCAGTTGTGATGACCAGGTCAAGTACCTTATGAAAGTTATCCTCACCAATGCAGAACGTTAGAACGTTTCATATCTCACTCTTCACACTTAATCTTTACAGCACTCTGTCCTGCTCCCCTAGTGGACCGAGGCATGCTGCAAAGTGATTTGCGCACAGAGATGAGCTCTCTGCATTTTAATCATCATCCTATCAACGCAAACTGTGTTTTTTTTATAAACAGTAGCATGTGCAACGTTGTTGCATTCTTCAGGATAGTAAAAAACCTAGAGGAATTTCATTTACTAATTTTTTAACAGTTTCATTTCCTCTTCCATCATGTGGGGGAACCTCTGTTGGTTCTATGGGACCAAGGTCCATTCCCTGATTTCCAGCCTGACCATGGCAGATGCTATTGTTGTGGATCCTATAGCTGTCTCCAAAACCTTAGACTGCTAGTTTGCGGAGATTTTGAGCTCCACCTCCTATCATCTTGCCTTCATCCCTTGGAAACAAGTCGAGGTGGCTCAGGTGATACCCTTCTCTTCTCAGAACTGTGAATACTACACTACTGGCCATTAAAATTGCTACAGAAAGAAGAAATGCAGATGATAAATGAGTATTCATTGGATAAATATATTATACTAGGACTGACATATGATTACATTTTCACGCAATATGGGTGAATAGATCCTGAGAAGTCAGCACCCAGAACAATCACATCTGGCTGTAATAACGGCCATGATATGCCTGGGCTTTGAGTAAAACAGAGTTAGGATGGCATGTACGGGTAGAGCTGCCCATGCAGGTTCACCACGATACCACTGTTCATCAAGAGTAGTGACTGGCGTATTGTGATGTTTTCAATTGTTGAGAGATCTGGAGAATGTGCTGGCCAGGGCAGCAGTCAAACATTTTCTATATCCAGAAAGGCCTGTACAGGACCTGCAACATGCAGTCGTGCATTATCCTTCTGAAATGTAGGGTTTTGCAGGGATCGAATGAAGGGTAGAGCCACAGGTCGTAACACAACTGAAATGTAACGTCCACTGTTCAAAGTGCTGTCAATGCAAACAAGAGGTGACTGAGACATGTAACCAATGGCACCCCATACCATCACGCTGGGTGATACGTTAGTATGGCGATGACGAATACACGCTTCCAATGGGCATTCACCGCGATGTCGCCAAAACGGATGCGACCATCATTATGCTGTAAACAGAACCTGGATACATCTGACTAAATAACGTTTCGCCATTCGTGCACCCAGGTTCATCATTGAGTACACCATCTCAGGCGCTCCTGTCTGTGATGCAGCACCAAGGGTAACCGCTGCCATGGTCTCCGAGCTGATAGTCCATGCTGCTGCAAATGTCGTCGAACTGTTCGTGCAGATGGTTATTGTCTTGCAAACGTCCCCCTATGTTGACTCAGGGATCGAGACATGGCTGCACGATCCGTTACAGCCATGTGGACAAGATGCCTGTCATCTCGACTGCTAGTGATACAAGGCCGCTGGGATCCTGCACTGCATTCCATATTACGCTCCTGAACCTTCTGATTCCATATTCTGCTAACAGTCATTGGATCTCGACCAACGCGAGCAGCAATGTCGCGATACAATCGAGCAGTAATGTCGCAATACGATAAACCGCAATTGCGATTGGCTACAATCTGACCTTTATCAAAGTCAGAAATGTGATGGTATGCATTTCTCCTCCATACACAAGGCATCACAACAACGTTTCACCATGCAATGCCAGTCAACTGCTGGTTGTGTATGAGAAATCGGTTGGAAACTTCCCTCATGTCGGCACATTGTAGGTGTCACCATCTGCGCCAGCCTTGTGTGAATGCTCTGAAAAGCTAATTATTTGCATATCACAGCATCTTCTTCCTGTCGGTTAAATTTTGCGTCTGTAGCATGTCATCTTTGTGGTGTAACAATTTTAATGGCCAGTAGTGTACAATGTCACCTTTATTATGATGGAGCTAGACCGTGCTCTCACTTCTCCCAACCTTCCACCCAAGGGCCAGATGACGTTCACATTCAGACGTTGTGGCTCTTTTCTCATGTGGGCAAGCTTTTTCTCCTCCATATGTACAATTGCGTTTGGGCAGATGGCACATTTTCCTTATGCTGGCGTGAAGCCACTGTCATACCTCAGCCTGACATTTCTCTCACCACCTCTGTTTGCAAGGTGATGTAATGTGTGATTCATGGCTAGTATCTGGTGTTGTGGCTTAAGTCTCACAATCTACTCACCAGTGCACAATGTGGATTTTGAGTGCAACATTCTGCAGTTGGCCATATTGTCAGTCCATGTAATGAATTGTTTTCTGTGTAAATACCAGACTGTGGCCATGTTTTTTGATTTGGAGAAAGCCTACAGCACATGGTGGAGCATTGGTGTCCTCCGTACTCTATACACGTGGGTCTTCCGATGCCGCATGTCCATTTTTTTCAGGAACTTTTAAAAGACAGAGTTTTCAAGGTGCATTTTGATTCAGCCTTGTTGGACATCTTTATCCCTGAGAACAGGGTGCCTCAATGCTCCGTCCTGAGTGTTGTCCTCTTTGCTATAGCCATTAACCCTGTTAAGGCCTGTCTCCTGCCATGCATTTCCGACTTCCTTTCCATTGATAACCTTGCAATCTATTGCAGCTCTCCATTGACTTGTCTTCTTGAGCTGCATCTTGACCATCTTTACTCTTGGGGAGCATCAACAGTGGATTTCGCTTTTCCACTGACAAAACAGTTTGTATGAATTTCTGGCAGCACACTGTCTGTACATCTTGGGCCTATTCCTTTTTTCTTTGCTAGAACTACAAAATTTGTTGGGCTCATGCTTGATAGAAAACTTTCTTGGTCCTTGCATGTGTCTTACCAGACCACATGCTGTACCTGACCCTCAATGTCTTACATGTCCTAAGTGGTACTTCCTGAGGAGCAGATCAGACTACCCTCTTGCATTTGTACTGATCCCTTGACTATGGGTGTTTAGTTTATTCGAGTCCGTCCATCATACACCATCTGAAACAATCCAACATTGTAGACTACATATGGTCACTGGCACCTTTTACACTAGCTTGGTTGAGACTCTATGCAGAAGCTGCTGAACTATCATTGTCATACAGGAGTGGCGTTGCAGATATGCATGCATTTTGTCTACCATATCTGGCCACCCATCCTATGTCCTCTTTTTTGATGACTCCCTTGACTGCCAGTATGGGGCATGCCCTTCTTCTCTTACGTCCCGGAGTTCGCTTTTGGCTACTGCGCCAGTAGCTCAACTTCACGCTACCTGCCATATTCCCGATGGGTGTGAAGCCTTCTCTGCCTTGGCTTCATGTGGCAGCCTGTATTCATCTTGAACTTCATTTGCTTCCCAAACAAACTACTCTGAGTCATGGTGCTCTGACAAGAAATGAAGCTGCCAACAATACTGCCAAGGCTGCAATCTTCCTATCTTGGCCTGCTAGCTCTTTTGTTCCTTCAGATTACCTCCATGTTGCCACCTGCTGGTAGGTGATGTCATTTTAGTGTCACCAATAGTATTCTCTTCATGGAAACAAGCTCTGAGGAATTAATTCTCTCCCAGCAGCTTCGTTGACCTCTCGAGCCTCTTGCCATGAGGACATCATTTTAGCTAGGTTCTGTATTGGGCACTGTCCTTCTAGCCATCTTCATTTGTTATGTGGTGAACCCTTATTACTTTGTACCCATTGTTGTCAACCTTTGACAGTTCACCATTTGCTAACCAAATGCCCTTTTTGTAACCACTTACATTCCAGTGTATATATGCCGTCTGAATTAAAGGTAATTTTAGTGAACAACGCACAGCCTGTCGACTGCGTTTTACTTCTTATCCATCATAGCAATATGGTGAAGGACATCTAATCTTTGGTTTAGGACCTCCACTGTCTCTACAGCATATTTGATGGACCTTCCTCTGTTTTTAGCTGTTCTTTTCTTCCAGTGATTGGACTTCAAATGTAGACAATTTTAACTTCTTTTTTGTATTAGTATTCTACAGTTATGACATGGGTGCTTATGACCTCTGTTGTTTTTTCACCCTATTTTATCGTCTGTAACAATTCCGTGTTCTCACATTAGCTGTACATTAAGTAATAATGTCTGGTTAATTCATGACAACATTTTTACATTTTATTGAAATATACTTCAAGAAAGTTTTAAATATTGTCTGCATGTGTTATTTGAAAACGAGTGTACAAATATTAATTAGCAAAGGAAGAGGAGAAAGCACAGCTAAAAAGTCCGATTGCCTTCCATTAGAATTGCACGTTTCATAAAATCATTATTAGAAGAATGGGAGAATCTTTACATTTCCAGGGAAAAGTAATATATCTGTGTGGAATAGTGGGAGAACAACTCCCATTTTGAAAGACATCCACAGGCTCTTGCAGGATGTGGCACAAAAGTATGAACACCGGCATGATGCCAAAGGAAAGCTAACAAAACATTATGCAAAGTAGAAGGTAGTCATATGAACACAGCATCTATGTTCTGAAGAGGATAGGATTGTCACAAAACTGATGTCCTTGTATGTGGCATAACATAAGATTAACTTTTCTACCAAACATAACTTATATGTGCTCATATATCTGGCTTCATGTAACTCTAAAGGGCATTGCTGAAGTTTTGAAACATTTCTTTGGGGAATGAGGAGAAAATTTTCGGGTTACTATAGAATTACTAGAAGCTTGTGCCCTATTGAAGGGTTCTTATGACTTATCCTTGTGATGTCGAGGTGATGGAGAAAGGAAAAAAATCTGAGAACTAGAGGGCCACTAATAAAGGAAAGAGGGAAGGAATTAAAGAGAAGTGAGCACACAAGCCTAGTTTCGCATGATTCCCTCTGGACAGAGGCATGGACCTGAGCTCAGCACGGTGGAGAACGAGTAAGGCAGCAGAGGTTGCCACTGGGTTGCGATGGCAATGTGAACAGCGGATGCCCACAATTGATTGTTTTCAGTCACCTATGGAAGAGAAACCAGCTGCAAAACTATTCCCCCTCTGGCATCCCACATCAGTATTCCAGGCAGAGATATTCATTTTGAGCGTATGTGGAGGAGAATCCACATAGTTGTTACAAGGATAGCCAAGCAGCTCCAAAAGCTCATGTTAGCCTCTGCAACAAGATCAAAGATTGTTGCAGAGTACCATCAAACTTTTCTGAGGCTAGGGCAATGCAATGTGGTAAACCTGTAATAGGTCTCTGGTCACTCAGGAATTAATGGTAAGGAGCAAGCTGATAGGCTTGTTAGGGCAGGAGCAATGACTCTTTTTTGCTGGACTGCAACGTATCTTAACAGACCTTTTATGCAATTGTAAAATCTAAACCACATAAATCAGGGGGCAGCATGTAGAATATTGAGGTAAACCTGAAAACAAAAACCTGGCAATGTAACAATGCCGAAACTGTGCTTTAAGAGAAGTTGTGCAACCATGGGCATGAACGGGAGGCGCATTAAACTCATGGTATGTCTAATGACTGGCCATGAGAACTTCAGGAATAATTCATTTTTCAATGCATTTTCCGCAATGATTTCATTGATTTTTTAAAGATAATTGGGTTCACAGCAAGACCCTACTGATTACGTTCTACTTGTTGTTGTTGTTGTTGTTGTTGTGGTCTTCAGTCCTGAGACTGGTTTGATGCAGCTCTCCGTGCTACTCTATCTTGTGCAAGCTTCTTCATCTCCCAGTACCTACTGCAACCTACATCCTTCTGAATCTGCTTAGTGTAGTCATCTCTTGGTCTCCCTCTACGATTTTTACCCTCCGCGCTGCCCTCCAATACTAAATTGGTGATCCCTTAACATGTCCTACCAACCGATCCCTTCTTCTGGTAAAGTTGTGCCACAAACTTCTCTTCTCCCCAATCCTATTCAATACTTCCTCATTAGTTATGTGATCTACCCATCTAATCTTCAGCATTCTTCTGTAGCACCACATTTCGAAAGCTTCTATTCTCTTCTTGTCCAAACTATTTATCATCCATGTTTCACTTCCATACATGGCTACACTCCATACAAATACTTTCAGAAATGACTTCCTGAGACTTAAATCTATACTCAATGTTAACAAATTTCTCATCTTCAGAAACGCTTTCCTTCCATTGCCAGTCTACATTTTATATCCTCTCTACTTCGACCATAATCAGTTATTTTGCTCCCCAAATAGCAAAATTCCTTTACTACTTTAAGTGTCTCATTTCCTAATCTAATCCCCTCAGCATCACCCGACTTAATTCGACTACATTCCATTATCGTCGTTTTGCTTATGTTGATGTTCATCTTATATCCTCCTTTCAAGACACTATCCATTCCATTCAACTGCTCTTCCAAGTCCTTTGCTGTCTCTGACAGAATTACAATGTCATCAGCGAACCTCAGTTTTTTTATTTCTTCTCCATGGATTTTAATACCTACTCCGAATTTTTCTTTTGTTTCCTTTACTGCTTGCTCAATATACATCGGGGAGAGACTACAACCCTGTCTTACTCCCTTCCCAACCACTGCTTCCTTTTCATGTCCCTCGACTTGTATAACTGCCATCTGGTTTCTGTACAAATTGTAAATAGCCTTTCGCTTCCTGTATTTTACCCCTGCTACCTTCAGAATTTGAAAGGGAATATTCCAATCAACATTGTCAAATGCTTTCTCTAAGTCTACAAATGCTAGAAACATAGGTTTGCCCTTCCTTAATCTAGCTTCTAAGATAAGTCGTAGGGTCAGTATTGCCTCGCGTGTTCCAACATTTCTACGGAATCCAAACTGATCTCCCCCGAGGTCGGCTTCTACTAGTTTTTCCATTCGTCTGTAAAGAATTCGTGTTAGTATTTTGCAGCTGTGGCTTATTAAACTGATAGTTCGGTAATTTTCACATCTGTCAACACCTGCTTTCTTTGGGATTGGAATTATTATATTCTTCTTGAAGTCTGAGGGTATTTCACCTGTCTCATACATCTTGCTCACCAGATGGTAGAGTTTTGTCAGGACTGGCTCTCCCAAGGCCGTCAGTAGTTCCAATGGAATGTTGTCTACGCCGGGGGCCTTGTTTTGACTTAGGTCTTTCAGTGCTCTGTCAAACTCTTCACACAGTAACGTATCTCCCATTTCATCTTCATCTACATCCTCTTCCATTTCTATAATATTGTCTTCAAGTACATCACCCTTGTATAGACCCTCTATATACTCCTTCCACCTTTCTGCTTTACCTTCTTGGTTTAGAATTGGGTTTCCATCTGAGCTCTTGATGTTCATACAAGTGGTCCTCTTATCTCCAAAGGTCTCTTTAATTTTCCTGCAGGCAGTATATATCTTACCCCTAGTGAGATAAGCGTCTACATCCTTACATTTGTCCTCTAGCCATCCCTGCTTAGCAATTTTGCACTTCCTGTCGATCTCATTTTTGAGACATTTGTATTCCTTTTTGCCAGCTTTATTTACTGCATTTTTATATTTTCTCCTTTCATCAATTAAATTCAATATTTCTTCTGTTGCCCGAGAATTTCTACTAGCCCTCGTCTTTTTACCTACTTGATCCTCTGCTGCCTTCACTACTTCATCCCTCAAAGCTACCTATTCTTCTTCCACCGTATTTCTTTCCCCCAGTCCTGTCAATTGCTCCCTTATGCTCTCCCTGAAACTCTGTACAACCTCTGGTTTTTTTAGTTTATCCAGGTCCCATCTCCTTAAATTCCCACCTTTTTGCAGTTTCTTTAGTTTTAATCTACAGGTCATAACCAATAGATTGTGGTCATTTATTTAAATATACATTTCAGATGGCAATTTATGTTGGCCCAGTAATACAGAGAATTAATTAAGGTTGGTTGGCTTCACACATTTACTGATTTTCCTTTAATCAAGCATTTCAGTTGAGAATAATCATTTCATATTTTAGAGATGCAGTATGAATTTATTTTATTTATTATAGACTTTTTAGATTCTTGTACAGTGCTACCAATTTAAACTCATTTTAACTTTAGATATATTTTTTAATTTGCTCATTTTCATTAATTAATCATCAATGGTTTTGATCATCAAACCAGTAGTACAGTAGTGATCAGTATTGACTTGGGTTTTGCTTACCTTTCTTTTAGAGATGATAATTCTTTTGAAAATGGTATACTTCAAGCATATTGTCAATTTCTAACTTCTGCTTCTTCTTAAATTATGGATGACTGTCCAGTCACACTAATGAGGCCACCTGTCAAAAGCCTGAATAACCACATTTTGCATTGTGAAAACTGCAAGATGTGCAGCAAAAGAGTCGGTGATGTTCTGGAAGGTACCAACAGGGATGTGGAGCTATGCCAGTGCTGTACCCAGCTTCGCTAGGTTTCTTGGTTCAGAATCCATGGTGCAAAGAGCCTGATATAAGTGGTCCCACAGATTCTCAATTGGGTTTAAATACAGGGTCTCTGGTGGTTAGGGGTGTATGACAAACTCAACCTGGTGCTCTATGCACCACACACGTACACTGTGAACTGTGTGATATGTTGCATTGCCCTGCTGGTAAATGCCATTGTGCCATGGATTAACAATCTGCGCAAAGGGGTGGACATGGCCCTCAAGGATAGATATATATTTGTGTCACTCTATTGTACCTTCCAGAGTGATGAGATTATCCAGGGAATGCCCTCCAGGTTGCACCCTTCCGACAGCTGTTGCAGACTGTTTTCTTTCAGATGTTTGATGCTGCACACGCCAACAGCAGTCTGTTCAATGGAACATAAAATGTGATTTATCTGCAAAGGCCATCTGTTGCCACTCATTAGGCATGCATATTCCGACCTTCGTTACTGATGAACAGCATCAGTAAGCGTGCAAGAACAAACTGCCTGCTACGAAGGCCCATACACAGCAATGTTCACCGAGCATTGTTGGACATGTTGTTAGCTTCTTGGTCCATCTGGGTGGTCAGTTGCTGAACAGTTGCATGTCTATTCGCCCGTACACATCTCTGTAGCCTGGTTCATTCACTTTCTGTTATGCATGGTGCATCACAATTGCCTCGGCACCTTTTTGGATAGCAACATTTGCCATCTGCGGTATACTTTAAATACAGTGGCATGTGAACAGTTTGCAATTTTAGCTATTTTGGAAATGCTTCCTCCCTTGACCTGAAACCTTATGATCATGCCGCACTGGACCCCAGATAAATTGCTTGTTTTCCACATTACACTGATAGTGATCCTTCTGGATCTACCAAGTTACTTTCCTGGTACGGGAAGTGTACAAAGTATTTGGAAGTGTGATATCAGCAACAGGCTTCAAATTCTGCTTAGGCACTTTCTTGCTCTCTGCAATTATTGAGGATTAATGAGTGTAAAATTGTTCAATGAAAGAAGGGCTCTGAGTGGTGTGTGGAGGCATCAGCTGTTACAGACTTGGCTAGGATGATCTGATACAAATAAACTTAATTTGTTTCTGTGCAAATTTGAGCATGGTATGTTTGCGTGACATTTACCTTGTTCCCTTTTAACTACATCACACATTAATGCCAATCGCTAACAGCGAGTCAAAGGTGGTATACTGAACTGTTAGCGATGAAAATTTCCTGACACTGACCTATTATCGGAACTTTGCCTGAAAATAGTTAAACAGCTACTAAGCTTTTAATTATTGATGTTTGAGTTGTGAAATTTAACCCTGTCTTGTGGGGCACAAGTGGGACTGGCACCCCTTACTAAGACTTATTTGGTAATGCAGCAGTGTAGACAATTAATGCTGGTCTTCCAATTAAATTTACAGAGGAGTGCATCACTTCAATTACCATGCACACTGTAAATAATAAAGAGTACATGGACTGCGACTGCAGCCACAAGTGGGACATTGCGCAATCTACATCTACATGGTTACTCTCAATTCACACTTAAGTGCCCGGTAGAGGGTTCATCGAACCATTTTCATACTGCTTCTCTACCATTCCACTCTCGAATGGCGCGTGGGGAAAAGGAACACCTAAATCTTTCCGTTCTAGCTCTCATTTCCCATTTTTTTTATTATGATGATCATTTCTGCCTATATTTTCGATTCGGAAGCGAAAGTTGGTGATTGAAATTTCGTAGATAGATCTTGCCGCAAAGAAAACCGCCTTTGTTTCAGTGACTGCCACCCCAACTTGCGTATCATATCAGTGACACTCTCACCCTTATTGCACGATAACACGAAACGGGCTGCCCTTCTTTGCAGTTTTTTGATGTCCTCCGCCAATCCTACCTGGTAAGGATCCCACATCACGCAGCAATATTCCAGCAGAGGACGGACAAGTGTAATGTAGACTGCCTCTTTAGTGGGTTTGTTGCATCTTCTATGTGTTCTGCCAACAAAGCACAGTCTTTGTTTCGCCTTCCCCACAATATTATCTATGTGGTTTTCACAATTGAAGTTGCCCATAATTGTAATTCCTAGGTATTTAATCAAATTGACTGCCTTTAGATTTGTGTGATTTATCGTACACCCAAAATTTATCAGGTTTCTTTTAGTATCCATGCGAATGACCTTGTTTAGTGCCTACTGCCACTTTTCACACCATACAGAAATTATCTCCAGATCATTTTGTAATTGGAATTGATCGTCTGATGATTTTACTATACAGTAAATTACATTGTCATGTGCAAACAATCTAAGGGGGCTGCTCAGATTATCACCTAGATCATTTATGTAAATCAGGAACAGCAGAGGGTCTGTGTGGAACACCAGATATCTCTTCTGTTCTACTCAATGATTTACTGTCTATCACTATTAACTGTGACCTCTCTGAGAGGAAATCACGAATCCAGTCACACAACTGAGACGATACTCCATATTCACGCAATTTGATTAATAGTCGATTGTGAGGAACAGTATCAAAAGCCTTCTGGAAATCTAGGAATATGGAATTGATCTGAGATCCCTTGTGTTGCACAACAACAATATTTTCTGAATCTGTGTTGGTTAAGTACCAATAAGTCATTTTCTTCAAGGTGATTCATGATGTTCGAGTACAGTATATGCTCCAAAATCCTACTGCAAATTGAGGTCAGTGATAAGGGTCTGTAATTCAATGGGTTACTCCTATTTCCTTTCTTGAATATTGGTGTGACCTGTGCTACTTTCCAGCCTTTAGGAACAGACCTTTCGTCAAGTGAGTGGTTGTATATGATTGCTAAGAAAGGCACTATTGTGTTTGCATACTCTGAAAGGAACCTGATTGGTATACCATCTGGACTGGAAAACTTGCCTTTCTTAAGCGATTTGAGTTGTTTCGCAAAACCTAAGATATCTACTTTTATGTCAGTCATTCTAACAGCTTTTCCGGTTTCTAATTCTGCGATGCTGCAGAAGCTCCCATGCATGGACAAATGGTACATTTCAGTGGGACCCGATTATCCTCCACATTGAATAGTCTAGTGTGGTAAGGACCAGAATAGTATTCTGGCCTATATCATGACACTAGGTGAGTGCCTTTCCAACTTTTGCAAAAAAGGGGATTTCCCTTAGACATTCCCGCTCTGTGAACACTATGATCAACAATATATGGGCACCCCTATGTAATTTAGCATTGACCACAAACTGTCATGAGAGCCAGACCCACCAGCATAATAATAAGAATATTGTGTTGTCAGTATAAAACACTAACAACACAATGGGTGGCTCAGAACAGCTCAGTGACTTAGAACACAGAGTAGTCATTGGATGTCTTCCGAGAAACAGATCCATCCAGAGCTGCCCAAGTCGACTGTCTGTGACGAAATTGTGAAATGGAAACATGAAGGAACAATCACAGGTAAACCGAAACAAAGCACATAGGAAGCATTGAGTATTGTGGAGGGTGGTTGTAAATAGTCACATGAAATCAACAGAAGGAATCACTAGCTCGAAAATGCTACCAGCAGTCTAGCTAATACCATAACTGTATGTATGGAGTTAAAAAGAATTGGGTACAATGGTTGAGCAGTTCCTCGAAAGCCTCACATTTTTGTTCTCAGTGCTAAGTGACACTTGGGAAGGTGTAATGAACAAAACCATTGGATAGTGGATGACTGGAAATGAAAGATGCATCATGCTATACCCTTTGGGCATCCAAAGGAAGGATTGAGGCTGATGAAGTCTGGAGAACATTACCTGCCAACTACGAAATATGTAGGGTGTGGTGTTACGGTATAGGGGTGTTTTTCATGATCTCCTTATGGCACTTACACGAAACACTAAATTTGTAAGGATATGAACATATTTTACAATATTGTGTATTGCATACAGCAGAGGGACAGTTGGGGATGACTGTTTTTTTTTTCCAACAATTCACCCTATCATAAACCAGTAACTGTGAGGCAATGGTTTAGTGATAAATAATATTCCTGAAATGGATTCGCCTGCTCAGAGTTTCAACCTGAATCCAACAAAATATCTGTGTGACAAGTTAAAAAACCTACTCATTAAGCAGCAGTAGGAGAACACACGTATAAAAAAGTGTTACAGCCTGCAATCTTTCGGAGCCAGTGGCTACTTCTTCTGGCAGAATGGTTGAAGAGGGAGGAAGAGGGATAGAGTTCAGAAAAGTTGCTCAGAACCCTGGGTCAAGGAGACTTACCGGATGGGATGAAAAGGAAAGACTGGTTGTTGCACTCGATGAGATTTGAAAACCTGAAACTTAAAGCTGGAAGACAGGGTAATATACAAGATTACAGCTAAAACATTGTGCATCAGTCAATAAGAGAAGAAAGCTAAGTGCACTGTATGTAATAGAGGTAGGAGGGGTGTGGAAAAAAATTGACAGGTCAAAAAATGAAAGATGAAGAAAACTGAAAGGGGGTGAAGAAAGGAATAATTCATGTGAGGAAATTCTGAGACCGAAGAAAATAACGAAATTAAGGCCTGTTGAGTGGTGAGAAAAGGACATGTTGTAGTGCCACTTCCACATGCAGATTTATGAGAAACTGGTGTCTGGGGGAAGAATCCAGATGGCATGTACGGTGAGACAGGCACCGAGGGCACAACTATCAGGTTGTAGAGCATGCTCTGTAATAGGATATTGTGTATTGCCAGTATACACTCTCATAACAACTGGTATACGACGTCGTTTCGCAAGTGGCTCTTCCTTTGATAGTACACATTTTGCCAGTGAAAAGGGTATTATAGGTGGTGGTCGGAGGGCGAATAGAGCTAGTCTTACAGTGGGGATAATCGTAGGAGTAGGAGCCATAAGGTAGGGAGATTGGTGCAGAAGGAGCGTAGTGACTGACAAAGGTAATGCGGAGACTGAGAAGGCAATGAAAAGCTAGTTCTAGCTGAGGGTGAACAAAATCTCAGACAGAATGGACCTCATTTTAGTTCACGATTTTAGTAGGTCACAGCCTTGTTGAAGTAACTGATTAACACATTCAAGACCAGGATAATACTGAGTGACAAGTGGTGTAATCACAAGTCGTTTTTTGGAGGGACCAGCAGTGCGAGGATTGGATGTGGTGGCCCAAAAAATCTGCTTTTGAACTAGGCTGATGGAGTAATTATGTCCAGTGAAGGCTGAGGTGAGAATAGTGGTGTATTGCTGTAAAGAGTCTGCATCTGAACACATATGTTTGCCTCCAATGCCTTAGACAATAGGTTACATTTGACGTGGAAAAGATGGCAACTGTCAAAATTTAAGTTTTGTTGTTTGTTAATAGATTTAATGTGAACAGAAGTGCGTAGCTGACTTTCATTGAGGAAAGGCATGAAAGTGAAAGAAAGTGGCACGGGATTAACTGGGAGAATGTATTTACAGGATGGCCGGGGTGGCCGAGCAGTTCTAGGCGCTACAGTCTGGAACTGCGCGACCACTACGGTTGCAGGTTCGAATCCTGCCTCAGACATGGATGTGTGTCATGTCCTTAGGTTAGTTAGGTTTAAGTAGCTCTAAGTTCTAGGGGACTGATGACCACAGAAGTTAAGTCCCATAGTGCTCATAGCCATTTTTTTGTATTAAGAGATTCCGGGAATTTTAATAGGTCAGCCTCACTATGAGTCACATGGTAAAAACGTCATCAATGTATCTAAACCAAACCAAGGGCCAAAGACAGGGTTTGAGCTTGAGGAAAAATGGGCTGTCATTTCTCCACAGATAGACACCTCATTGAAAGTCTCTCCACAAGAACTCAAGCCGTCATGAATGTGATGGGTGGACACACCCAATTTTAATGTCCACTATAGGGGTGTGCCCAGTGGCAGCGTACCACAATGCTCCAGCCCATACTGTCATTCTGCTGCATTTTCCTGTAGCAAGCGCATCAGATAGTGTGTAGTAACTTGAGCATTTATTTTCAAATTAGTTAAGTATGGTAGTGTTACTGACCAATTACACTGTTCATTAAAGGTGACAAAGTAAACACGACAAAAATTATGTTAAGAAGTGACAGTGACAGTTTCCCACGCATATGATTCTGCTAAGCAGAATCAAAAGTGGAAACAATGACTGGGTGTAGTACTTGCCCCTGCAGTTGGGTACACAATGGCTGAAGCACCAGGTGTGGGATGGAGACAAAGGGCACACTGGTACCATCAAAAAGTATTCTCTGCCTCCCCCACCTTGCACATTTGTTACTTCCTTATGTGCACCCTACTACGATATATGTCTGGATATTTTTGATCATATAGTGTATTGCAAATTCATGAAAAAAGTATTACCCTTGATCGCAACTCATTACATCAGTCTACGCCCTTTTTCAATATGGTCATGTATTCTTGACCATAGTACTTGATACTAAGTTGCTCCTTTACGAATGGGTTATCTAAGAATACAAAAAATGGTTCAAATGAAGAAAGTTGATCTATAAACATGAACATTTAAATTTTCATTAACAACACTGGTGTTGTCAAGGTAAGTGAAGTATCACAATATAGATGGGTGGCTTATCAAGCAGTATGAAAACATCTGCAATTTACAGTGGCTGAACAACAGTTTGCTTGAGTACAATGTATATTACATTGGGGTGGTGGTGTTTAAGTTTGTCTTCGGAACATATTTGTTGGAGAAGCAGCTGTGATTAAAGCAAATTCAACAAAAGCCTTAAGTAAACTTTACCATTTCAATTTTGCATTAAATTTAGTCATATGGTGTGTAACACTAGGAACCCATTGCAATCTCCTTTTCTTTAGATACTTTACTAGCTGCCGTTGTAGCCAAGGTTGCTAACACGTCTGTGTGGTGATGTGACACTGAGGTTGCTTGGTCGACTCCTGCTGGTGTAAGGAATTTTTACAGTTGTAGTTGGCCACCAATATGAGGAGAGATGGTGGCGGCGATAATTTTGTGATCACCAGACTTTGTGCAATATACTGGATTAAATTAAAAAGCTCTCCACAGTGGAGTGAGAGTTTGTACATATGATTGTCACCCCCCCCCCCCCCCTAAGAAACAAACACACGCTTGTGAAGAGGGGGGGGGGGGGTAAAGGAAGGGTTTGCAGTTGTGAAGGTACTGAGCACAGCCTTTCCAAGTTGGCTCCTGAAACTGTGCCTCAGGCTCTTACAGGCAATACCACCTTTTGATAATTTTATACTTCACTTTAATCTCACTACCTAGAATTCCTGAAGTCACTCTTTTTTCCACATCTGCTAAGCTGTGTACCTTCATATAATTACATAGTGAACATTCTCATTTCAATAATGAGAAAGCTTTCTTTAAAGTTGCAGTGTAGACTTGAGATGTCTATAACAGTACAGTAACTATTGTAAAGCACTTTTTTTTAATTGTTAAATCTTTTGCTTGATTAACATCCCAGTTTGGTACTATTCCATGCAAAAGTGATAACGAAATTTGAGTCCAGTCTTGCAGACAGGACTTCAAAATCTAAAATTCTAGGAAAAGTAAAATAAAACCAACTTCACTAAATTTACTTCTGTGTGATAAACTCATTAATTAACTAGGAAAGTTAACTTGCTTCTCCTGAATTGTATGCTTCCTCATTTCAAAGATTACAAAGGTCAAGTGACACGATATCTGTGACCTCAAATACAAGGAGGGGGCAGAGCAAACAGATCCCTTCCTCTCAAGGTAAGTTAGCAGTTGTCAAAAAGATGATGTCTGTGTTCAGTTACGGGAGACAATTTATTTGCTCTCTTATTACAAGCACGAAATTGCTAAGCAATATTTTTTTTTTCTTTTGTCTGATTTGCACCCTAATTTATTGTAAAAAAAAACAAAAAAACGCTAAATCTGCCACAGGACCAACAGACTTAACAAGGGAGGCAACTACAAAACCATCTTGTAAGATAGTCTGGAGGGCACCGTAAATGTTAATGCTTTGGCTATCATTCATACTGAAGATGGCCTGTTTTTGATCACTCGACAATTGAGAGGGGGGTTACAAATGCACCAAGTTCAATAAATATTTGTGTACTTATGATCGACACAAATGTATTTGAAAAGAACAAAACATAAATCCTTCAATCCCTGTAATATTTAAGTTGTTTAACTTACTACGGAAAATAGAAGGCAACTCAATGAATGAGATTTTTAGTTGTCTTAAAGCATTAGTTTTTTTTGTTGTTGCGGCCGTCAGTCCTGAGACTGGTTTTATGCACCTCTCCATGCTACTCTATCTTGTGCAAGCTTCTTAATCTCCCAGTACCTACTGCAACCTACATCCTTCTGAATCTGCTTAGTGTATTCATCTCTTGGTCTCCCTATACGATTTTTACCCTCCAATATTAAATTGGTGATCCCTTGATGCCTCAGAACATGTCCTACCAACCGATCCCTTCTAATCAAGTTGTGCCACAAACTCCTCTTCTCCCCAATTCTATTCAATACCTCCTCATTAGTTATGTGATCTACCCATCATATCTTCAGCATTCTTCTGTAGCACCACATTTCGAAAGCTTCTATTCTCTTCTTGTCCAAACTATTTATCATCCACATTTAATTCCATACATGGCCATACTCCATACAAATACTTTCAGAAACTACTTCCTGACACTTAAATCTATACTCGATGTTAACAAATTTCTCTTCTTCAGAAACGCTTTCCTTGCCATTGCCAGTCTACATTTTATATCCTCTCTACTTCAACCATCATCTGTTATTTTGCTCCCCAAATAGCAAAACTCCTTTACCACTTTAAGTGTCTCATTTCCCATTCTAATTCCATCAGCATCACCTGAGTTAACTTGACTACATTCCATTATCCTCACTTTGCTTTTGTTGATGTTCATTTTATATCCACCTTTCAAGACACTGTCCATTGCGTTCAACTGCTCTTCCAAGACCTTTGCTGTCTCCGACAGAATTACAATGTCATCGGCGAACCTTAAAATTTTTATTTCTTCTCCATGGATTTTAATACCTGGTCCTAAAATTTTCTTTTGTTTCCTTCACTGCTTGCTCAATATACAGATTGAATAACATCGGGGAGAGACTGCAACCCTGTCTCACTCCCTTCCCAACCACTGTCCCCCTTTCATGTCCCTCGACTCTTATAACTGCCACCTGGTTTCTGTACAAATTGTAAATAGCCTTTCACTCCCTGTATTTTACTCCTGCCACCTTCAGAATTTGAAAGAGAGTATTCCAGTCAACATTGTCAAAAGCTTCCTCTAAGTCTACAAATGCTAGAAACGTAGATTTGCCTTTCCTTAATCTTTCTTCTAAGATAAGTCGTAAGGTCAGTATTGCCTCACGTGTTCCAGTATTTCTACGGAATCCAAACTGATCTTCCCCGAGGTCGGCTTCTAAGAGTTTTTCCATTCGTCTGTAAAGAAGGCGCGTTATTATTTTGCAGCCGTGACTTATTAAACTCATAGTTCGATAATTTTCAAATCTGTCAACACCTGCTTTCTTTGGGATTGGAATTATTATATTCCTCTTAAGTCTGAGGGTATTTCGCTTGTCTCAAACATTTTGCTCACCAGATGGTAGAGTTTTGTCAGGACTGGCTCTCCCAAGGATGTCAGTAGTTCTAATGGAATGTTGTCTACTCCCAGGGCCTTGTTTTGACTTAGGTCTTACAGTGCTCTGTCAAACTCTTCACACAGTATCATATCTCCCATTTCATCTTCATCTACATCCTCTTCCATTTCTATAATATTGTCCTCAAGTACATCGCCCTTGTATAGACCCTCTATATACTCCTTCCACCCTTCTGCTTTCCCTTCTTCGCTTAGAGCTGGGTTTCCATCCGAGATCTTGATATTCAAACAAGTGTTTCTCTTATCTCCAAAGGTCTCTTTAATTTTCCTGTAGGCGGTATCTATCTTACCCCTAGTGAGTTAAGCCTCTACAACCTTACATTTGTCCTCTAGCCATCCCTGCTTAGCCATTTTGCACTTCCTGTCAATATCATTCTTGAGATGTTTGTATTCCCCTTTGCCTGCTTCTTTTAGTGCATTTTTATATTTTCTCCTTTCATCAATGAAATTCAATATTTCTTCTGTTACCCAAGGATTTCTACTAGCCTTCATCTTTTTACCTACTTGATCCTCTGCTGCCTTCACTACTTCATCCCTCAAAGCTACCCATTCTTCTTCTACTGTATTTCTTTCCCCCAGTCCTGTCAATTGTTCCCTTATGCTCTCCCTGAAACTCTGTACAACCTCTGGTTCTTTCAGTTTATCCAGGTCCCATCTCCTTTTTGCAGTTTCTTTAATTTTAATCTACAGGTCATAACCAATAGATTGTGGTCAGAGTCCACATCTGCCCCTGGAAATATCATACAATTTAAAACCTGGTTCCTAAATCTGTCTTACCATTATATAATCTATCTGAAACCTGTCAGTCTCCCCAGGCTTCTTCCATGTATACAATCTTCTTGTATGATTCTTGAACCAAGTGCTAGCTATGATTAAGTTGTGCTCTGTGCAAAATTCTATCAGACGGGTTCCTCTTTCATTTCTTAGCTCCAATCCATATTCACCTACTGCGTTTCCTTCACTTCGTTTTCCTACTGTCGAATTCCAGTCAACCATGACTATTAAATTTTCGTCTCCCTTCACTATCTGAATAATTTCTTTTATCTCATCAAAAATTTCTTCAATATCTTCTTCATCTGCATAGCTAGTTGGCATATAAACTTGTACTACTGTAGTAGGCGTGGGCTTCGTGTATCTTGGCCACAATAAGGCGTTCACTATGCTGTTTGTAGTAGCTTACCCACATTCCTATTTTTTTTATTCATTATTAAGCCTACTCCTGCATTACCCCTATTTGACTTTGTATTTATAACCCTGTATTCATCTGACCAAAAGTCCTGTTCCTCCTGCCATGAAACTTCACTAATTCCCACTATATCTAACTTTAACCTATCCATTTCCCTTTTTAAATTTTCTAACCTACCTGCCCGATTAAGGGATCTGACATTCCACGCTCCGATCCGTAGAACGCCAGTTTTCTTTCTCCTGATAACGACGTCCTCTTGAGTAGTTTCTCCCCGGATATCCGAATGGGGGACTATTTTACCTCCGGAATATTTTACCCAAGAGGAAGCCATCATCATTTAACCGTACAGTAAAGCTGCATGTCCTCGGGAAAAATTGCGGCTGTAGTTTCCCCTTACTTTCAGCCGTTCGCAGTGCCAGCTCAACAAGGCCATTTTGGTTAGTGTTACAAGGCCAGATCAGTCAATCATCCAGACTGTTGCCGCTGCAACTACTGAAAAGGCTCCTGCCCCTCTTTAGGAACCACACGTTTGTCTGGCCTCTCGACAGACACCCCTCCATTGTGGTTGCACCTATGGTACGGTTATCTGTATCACTGAGGCACAAAAGTTCTTAAAACAACAGGATTAAAGACTTGTGTATTTTCAATGAAAACTTTTTTTGTGGAAAAAGAGCTTGTATGTACCCTGCAGGCATCAGACAACAATACTTCTAAGAATTGTGTAACAAAAAGATTAGCTGTAAAAGCACAGCTCTGGGTATAAATATTGAGAAAAATGTCAAAATGCTTTGGCACTTATGAACATTGACTTCAGACAAACTCTAGTTCAGCGCAGTAAAGTCAAGAAACACTTGGATTAACTCTGTCTCTAAGCTTTTGATTGTGTTCCGGAAATTGTTTAAATGTCTGTCATTTTATTCTCATAACATGCTTTCTTCATCATGAATTTCAATATTAAAAAACAGAAATTAAATTAAAATTATTTGAAAGCTCACTAAAATGCTCAAGTCATGTGATATCACTAGCTAGCACATTACTGCTACTGTCGAAAAACTCATTCACAGTCATAGCTTGCTTTGGAATTTATATTTCGGAAAATAAGTTGCAAAGGATATGTACTG
The DNA here is from genome assembly GCF_023897955.1 of Schistocerca gregaria. NCBI lineage: Eukaryota > Metazoa > Arthropoda > Insecta > Orthoptera > Acrididae > Schistocerca > Schistocerca gregaria. Next base: position 254,551,548 of record NC_064924.1, on the reverse strand, counting down.
CTACACTGTTCCAAAGAATGAGAAGGTCTGTAGCTCTTCAAAGACCCAAATGAGATAGTGGTCACTGTGTGTGCTTCTATGAGGATGTAAGTAAACTCTCCATATGAAATTATTCTATTATCTCGCTTTTAAATATTATGGTCTGCACCTGCAAAGGTGTAAGGTAATATCCCATACAGGTTGGTATGCTTATGTTTACATTTGCAATGTACCACTTCAGAATACGACAATTTCGATTTCTTGACAGCTGCTTCACAGTATTATATTTAAGTGAAGTGCCCACTCTAAGAAACTGCTGGCTTTTACCAGTAGCATTCCACTGAAGCACACAAAGGTCTTTCATTCTATTGATAGCCCACATGAGAAAGGCCACCGTGCGCTTACAACCACCAACTAAGCTGCACAATCATGGCACTAAAAACTATTTTGTCTACATTTTCATTCAGAACCAAAATAGCAGAATACAAACTGCCCTCACTTTGCAGGTACTACTTGTCCTGGAATGAATGGGCAACGTACAGAATGAAAAATGAACACTTAATTTCAAGTCCTTAAATGCATACAATAAGTAGAGAATGCAAGTGTATCATTGACACAAGTTAACCTGACAATTTTTTAATCCTGCATAATGATTTGTAAAGAGTAACAAGTGTGCAAGATGAATTTACATACACACAAAATTTAACCTGAATCCGAACTGTAGCTGCACATGTGTGCACATACTGTATCATCAGTGGATACGGTAAAAATTAGAATGTTCATTTAAAAGTGAAATGGATTTGGTTGGAAAAACACTAAATCCATGTAGCAATCCTCTTTTACAAACATGTTTATCGTGTATAATATTTTGTAGTGTTTTTAGAGTAAGTCTATTGACACAAACAAGTAGGAGCTTATAATTTTTTTCCTAATTGTATATAAGTATCTCTAGCAACAATTAGCTTTAAAATGTAAGTATATTTCACTTACAAAGCAATTTTCACATTTCTTACATCTGGAAAATGAAAATCTAACTTGTTTTTGAAGAACACAGAACAAACATTAACCTTCACAAAATTCCTTTCCATTGTTACTTAAAAGCTGTAGATGCATTTCCCTTTTACTAAATAACTGAACTGTTTACAGAAAAAGTAAGGAATAACACTCCTGTAACAAATGTTTAGCTTCGCCCTACTGCTAACCTGTGACATCATCAGAGCTTCAGTCAATAAGAGAGCATTGCTGATCACAAGACCAATTTAACTATCTGTAAGCTTTTAACTACATAAAAAGATAACATTTTGTAATGATATTGCCTGAAATGCTATTTGAATCAGTAAACACTTCCGGGCTAAATTGCCGTGGTCAATCTGTAGAACTTCTTCTCCCTGACATTTCGTTCTCAACTACGGAGAACATCTTCCGAGGTAAGTTGACGACTGGCTGCTAGGAGCTGGGGCCGCCGTTTATATGGAGATCGTAGAGGGCGCCACCGCAGGTCACGTGGCGTCGATGTGTAGCTATCTCTGGCTATTGTCTGTTCTCTTGATTGCAGGCAATCAATTGTCACGTGATTGATGCAACGTTGACCGCCATATCTTATCCAATTTTAATCCTCCTCCTCTAGGATTAAAATTGTATTGATGTTTGTGGATTTTAATTGCCTCTCTACGCATCGTGTATAATCATGCAAATTGTATTTCATGTCTCCATCCTTAAAAACATGTTCCGCTACTGCCAATTTGTCAATATGTTCCAAGCGAGTTTCTTTTGTGCTCCGTCAAACGTGTGTTGATGCTTCTTTTTGTAGTTCCTATGTAAACCCTGCCACAACTACACGGAATTTTATATACCCCTGGGGTGGCTAGGGGGTGACGAGCATCTTTTGTTGATCTTAGGCATTCACTAATTTTCTTAGTAGGTCTGAAAATAGTCTCCACCTGAAACTTGGCTAGTACTTTCCCAATGCGATCCGTGATGTTATGGATGAACGGAAGAAATACTTTTCCAGCTGATGGTTGTTGCTGTCTCCTATTTTTAGGAATTTTTCTACTTGGGTGAAGTGCTCGGTTAATCTTGTTTTTCGTATAACCATTTTTCGCAAAAGCCATTCGTAAATGATTTAGTTCTTCTTGTAAGTAACCTGGTTCACAAATATTATTGGCCCTATCCACTAGTGTTTTTATGACCCCCTCTTTTGCCTAGGGTGGTGGTTTGAGTTCTTATGGAGGTAGCAATCAGTATGTGTAGCTTTCCCGTAAACCTTATTGCCTAAGGTCCCATCCACCCGTTTGATAACTGATATATAGAAGGTTTATACAAGGGTGATGTACTTGAGGACAATATTATGGAAATGGAAGAGGATGTAGATGAAGACGAAATGGGAGATACAATACTGCGTGAAGAGTTTGACAGAGCACTGAAAGACCTGAGTCGAAACAAGGCCCCCGGAGTAGACAACATTCCATTAGAACTACTGACGGCCTTGGGAGAGCCAGTCATGACAAAGATGCGGACCTCGGGGAGGATCAGTTCGGATTCCGTCGAAATGTTGGAACACGTGAGGCAATACTGACCTTACGACTTATCTTAGAAGAAAGATTAAGAAAAGGCAAACCTACGTTTCTAGCATTTGTAGACTTAGAGAAAGCTTTTGACAATGTTGACTGGAATACTCTTTTTCAAATTCTAAAGGTGGCAGGGGTAAAATACAGGGAGCGAAAGGCTATTTACAATTTGTACAGAAACCAGATGGCAGTCATAAGAGTCGAGGGGCATGAAAGGGAAGCAGTGGTTGGGAAAGGATTGAGACAGGGTTGTAGCCTCTCCCCGATGTTATTCAATCTGTGTATTGAGCAAGCAGTAAAGGAAACAAAAGAAAAATTTGGAGTAGGTATTAAAATTCATGGAGACGAAGTAAAAACTCTTAGGTTCGCTGATGGCATTGTAATTCTGTCAGAGACAACAAAGGACTTGGAAGAGCAGTTGAACGGAATGGACAGTGTCTTGAAAGGAGGATATAAGATGAGCATCAACAAAAGAAAAACGAGGATAATGGAATGTAGTCAAATTAAATCGGGTGATGCTGAGGGAATTAGATTAGGAAATGAGACACTTAAAGTAGTAAAGGAGTTTTGCTATTTAGGAAGTAAAATAACTGATGATGGTCGAAGTAGAGAGGATATAAAATGTAGACTGGCAATGGCAAGGAAAGCGTTTCTGAAGAAGAGAAATTTGTTAACATCGAGTATAGATTTAAATGACAGGAAGTCGTTTCTGAAAGTATTTGTTTGGAGTGTAGCCATGTATGGAAGTAAAACATGGACGATAACTAGTTTGGACAAGAAGAGAATAGAAGCTTTCGAAATGTGGTGCTACAGAAGAATACTGAAGATAAGGTGGATAGAGCACGTAACTAATGAGGAGGTATTGAATAGGATTGGGGAGAAGAGAAGTTTGTGGCACAACTTGACTAGAAGAAGGGATCGGTTGGTAGGACATGTTTTGAGGCATCAAGGGATCACAAATTTAGCATTGGAGGGCAGTGTGGAGGGTAAAAATCGTAGAGGGAGACCGAGAGATGAGTACACTAAGCAGATTCAGAAGGATGTAGGTTGTAGTAGATACTGGGAGATGAAGCAGCTTGCACAGGATAGAGTAGCATGGAGAGCTGCATCAGGCCAGTCTCAGGACTGAAGACAACAACAACAACAACAACAACATCCAAAAAGTTAAGTTGTCCATTATTTTCTTTCCCCACGGTAAATTTGATCTTTGGGTTGATGCTATTTAAGTGCACCAGGAAATCATTCAAGTCCTCTTCCTCTTGATTCCATATTACAAAGGTATCATCCACATACCGATACCACTTCGAGGGGCTTTTTGTGGCAGGCTGCAGTGCTTGATGTTCAAAATATTCCATGAATAAATTCGCAATTGCGGGGCTTAGGGGGCTTCCCATGGCTATCCCATCGATCTGTTCATAAAATTCACCATTGTACTGAAAATAGGTTGAGAGAGAGAGAGAGAGAGAGAGAGAGAGAGAGAGAGAGAGAGAGAGAGAGCGAGCGCTTCATCAACTGGAACCATAGTGAACAAAGACACTATATCAAAACTGACAAGGATGTCATTAGGACCGAGAGTAATTTCCCTCAATTTCTAAATGAAGTGTAGAGAGTTTTTAATATGACTCTCAGTTTTGCCTATGTAAGGTTGTAACAAAGAGGCAAGGTGTCTGGCTAATTCTTGGGTGGGAACTCCAATTGTGCTGACTATCAGTCTCAAAGGAACATCAGGCTTGTGTACCTTTGGTAATCCATATAATCTCTGAGGATAAACCTCCATTTTACAAAGATAATTTTTAACTTCTGTAGGAATGGAAGACTGTTTTATCAGACGATTGGTGGCATTCAGCACATTCGTTGTAGGATCATTTTTCAATTTCTTGTATGTGCTGGGTTCCGGGAGATCACTGATGATCTTGTGATAATCTTCAGTATTCATTAAAACAGTAACATTTCCCTTGTCAGCTGCAACTATAACAACGTTCTTGTCTGCATTGATCTCCCGCAATGTCTTCCTTTCCCCTTGAGGCAGATTGCTGCTGGGTGGCTTAGCTTTACGTAGTATCTGGAGGTTTCCATCCTAATTTCATCAGCAGAATATGATGGTAACTGACTAATTCCTGCCTCTACATTAGCAATAATGTCCTCCATAGGAACCTTGGATGGAGTGATTGCAAAATTCCCTCCTTTAGACAGAACAGGAAGTTCATCCTTAGACTATCCTTTTTATGATAAATTAATAACGGTTTGGGAATTGTTTGGAATCGGTGTTTCCTGTCGGCCCTCTTGTAGGCGATCAAACTTCTCCTTCTGCCTATTGGAAGACACTTCTTCACTAATCTCCATAGATCTAAATGTTAAACTGTCCACTTTGTTTCAATGACAAAACTGCATAGTATTGCTAATAAGTAAATGAAGATTTAGCAGTTGACTATCACATACCGCCAGTCCTCGTCGTGTCTGATGTATCCGCTCACGTAGAAATGCCAACTCCATACGAGAATAAACGGCCGTCCCAGCTCCTAGCAGCCAGTCGTTGACTCACCTCGGAAGATGTTCTCCGTAGTTGAGAAGGAAACGTCAGGGAGAAGAAGTTCTACAGATCGACCACGGCAATTTAGCCCGGAAGTGTTTACTGATGAAGACGCCGGCCATGAAAGCCTACATGGGATGATGCTATTTGAATGTTATAACATTCAGAATAACACCAATCAGAACTGTATTTTGAACACGGGAAAATCGCCTATTGAGAGAATGACAGCCTGTACCCCCCACGTGTAGTCCACTCTGGTGGTCAAACCAAGAAACTTACTCTCCAAAAGACGAAAATGCCAACATTGCATTTAACTACGTCCACTCAAACCATGTCACATAGCACCACCGATCAACCAGTATAAGGTTGGTTTGCTAAACCTGAACCACGAGGTATCTAGTAGAGTTCCTACAGTGAGGTAGGATACGAACTTGGTAAGTATTATTCATGGAATCACAATTTAAAAGAGAACATGCTAATTGCCTGATAGAAAGGCAAAACTCCCAACAGCTGTGTGTGGGTGGGTGAAAGAAAGACAGAGACCCTGATACAACTTTGGCACTATGTTCACCCATTTCTTCATCTGCAGAAATATACTCTTGCCACCTAAAGCTGGAGTTAGTTTTCAATTTATGAACATTTGAACTTCAATATTTATTTCTGCTTTTGTCTGTCCAGTTGCTTCTTTTTCTTAGTGTCTGCTTTATTTCTGAATTGACACCCACCAGTGAATCCCCCACCTGACTTCATTGTTCGGGCTTAAAGGTGAATGTTACAGTACAAAAAAATCTTTTTATTTAATATGTCAATTTACAGTACCATCAACACTCCCGTCAGATCTTTATCAAACTTGCACAACAAGTAAAAACAATAAATCACAAAGTCAATGCTTTACTTCAGTACAATGCAACTGTACAAAAAGATAAACACATTACAACATAGAAATACTCTCATTCTCCTAACATAAAAAGTTTAAACAACATAAAAATATTAACATACACTAATATCTCACACATTTATCAAATATTCATTATATACAGAATAAATTTCACATGTTGACACAACATACACATTCTGAAACAAGCTGATTTTCAGAATGCACCCTATGTGTTCCTGTGCCACATAATTATCACAAATGTGATCTCACAGTCTAGTGTACATTTGTTTTTTGGCATTTTCAGTCAATTTCACATCCCTCTTCTCGCAGCTGATGGCATTAATAACTGTAGTGCTGTCATTGCATCTGGGAATAAGCTGTGGTAATTTATTAGTGGGACATATGCTGCTGTTATTACTCTACCTGCAACAGAAAAAAAGCAAATGCTTATGTCACTATCAATCATTTCTATAAAATCAAACAGCAATTTTAAATTTAATAAAGTAAAATCTTCATAATTTACAAAGTTTTTGGTATTTATCATGACATACTTTGTAAACATACAAGTGTCAGTTCAATGCAATATGCTCGAGGTATAAGAACCACCAGCACATAATGCTGAACTGTGTTTCCTTTTGCATATTTTATCCCCCCAAACATCAATTGTGCAAGTGTATGCTTGGGTCTACAAATATGCTCTCTCTCTTCCCCCCCCCCCCCCCCCCCCCCCGTGTGTGTGTGTGTGTGTGTGTGTGTGTGTGTGTGTGTGTGTGTGTGTGTGTGAGGAAAATAGCAGCAGGCATATAACAACCACAATGGCTTGAAATTTATTGTGAATATGGATAAAATACAATTGGTTTTGACAAGAGAGAGAAAGGTGACAAACTAACCACAACATAATGGCAAACATTTCCCCTTTTCTCCTGTGAGTAGCAGAGCCACATGATATACACAACACGCAGAATTTCAGATGAACCAAATATCAGAAAACAAAGTTCATGATCAGATAGAGAATATTTTGCAACAGAATAGTTATTTTCAAAAATATGTAACTTTTTTGTTAAATTAAAAAGGAAAATGTTCTATTTTTAGAAAAGTTTAAAATTTCATTATTATTATTATGGGATTAAAATGGCTTAAACTCCTTTCTTATCAGTCCCTCATTGTACTGGAAATTTAATTAAATTGATGTGGAATGAGAACTGTCAGCTCCAGAGTTCATAACCTTATGGTTCTTGTTGGAAATTTGCATGACAGTAGCCTAAGTCGGATTGTTAGAAGTGAGAAAAGCTGAAAACTAGCCAGTTATGGAAGGATATGCCAAGGGTCAATATAGTCAGTACAATCAAAATGGGATGAGAAAATTAAGCCTATAGAAACTTGAGAGTCAATTAACTTCAACTGCTACATTTTAAAAAAATTTACATATATGCATAATTTTGTATCAGACACAGCGCACACTGAGAATATGGGCTATCGTCAGATGACTACCTAAGCTGTACTGGAGAGAGTCCTCTTGATGTAAAAGAGACGTGTGGCCAATACGTAGTTAGCACAGTGCAATGGTATCTTTCCAAGAGGTTTGGACAGAAGTATGCCACACCTTGGTGGTCCCTTTATGGCACTCAGCTTATTGAGTGTTATGGCAGCCTGCCAATGAATATCCCAGATTTTCAAAACTTTATGTTGCATTTGAAATCATAGGTCTGAGCCTGGTGCTCAGATTTCCAGTTTCTCCCCTGTGGTTGCTTCTTTAGCGAATTTATCAGCAAGATCATTTACCAGAATGCTGCTGTGGTTCGGTGTCCATGTTAATATTACAGTGGTTCCAGAACTGTGGAAGTCAACTAATACATTCTGAATATTGGCAACCAAAATGTTTTTGGGCTAGCACTAAGATATGCCTTGTAACTAGTTCATGGAATCACTACAAACCAAGAAGACCTATTCGGCAAAATTTTTAATGCAAGAGCCCATGATATGGCAACCAATTCTGCTGTGCACATACTGAGTGCACTTGACATAGAATTCTTCTTGTACAAAAGCAAAATCAATTAAGTTATTGATTTTTGAGATATATGTGTAGTAGAGGCTGTCTAGTTTGGGAAGCTGTGGAGAACCACATGGAACAAGTGCCTGACAATGGTGGGATCAGTATTTGCCTTAGGACTACAGACAAGGTCCATACAAATCAGGTGTGTGGTCTCTCCCCCACAGTTCAACCAACCATCCGAATCATAGGAATGGAAACTCTAACAAAGAAAAGAAATAGCAGTTGGAGGTCCTTGGATGGCACCTCCAACAGTTTTCCAGGTGGCCTAGCCACTTTTGGATGATTCATGAAAAGTCTGAACTGTTGATTGCAAAACACAGTTGAATAACATGAATGGGTAGACATCTGCCCGACTGACCGCATATTTTGCCAGGAGTTGCTGGCATCTGATACTCAGTGGTGGGATAACTGCTTCCACTAGGTGGCTGTCTACTGGGCACAGACAGAAGATTCCACAGAAGGTTCCAGATGCCAATCACACCTCACTGTGGTGGAGAATACTGATGGTGCTGCCAACACGTAAGACACACATCCTTAGTCATCCAGGTGAGATATAATCAAAGCTTTTTAGAACACAGAAGAACTGTGCAGTTTCTGGCTCAGGTGGTGTTGCCAAGAAATCTGAGGGTATCAAGTTTCCTCATTCAATCTGCGTGGGTCAATGTACATGTGAGCATGTGAAGTTAGTGTCCAATAAATGGTCTACAAATCTGAAAGACTCAATGACTTCAAGCAACTTATTACCAAGACAAAGTTCATGGTGCAGATGGACAGTCCTGGGTCTTCCCAAGTGCATAATTTGAGTTTAATGAGATAAAATCATTATCCATAATTCAGAGACCAGTTATGTACTTTCTGTATGGCCCCTGAAGTTGGCACTCTGTGGTGCACAATGGTGAAGAGCTTCAATACAGGCAAAGGTTGTCCACATACAGTGACGTGGAGACTGTGGGTCCCACTACAGTCATGATATCATTCATTGCAATGACGATCACTGTTTATATTTGGTTGCTGAGGACGGAATCTAACTGGCCCTGGAACAGTCAGAGCAATACGAAATTCTGGATAAAAACAGGAAAGCAGCCATGACAGTCCCACTCATACAGAGTAGACAAGATGTGACTATGCCAAGTCATTGCCTTCTGCAGCAACGGACATAGCAATCAGGTATTGGTGATAGCATTTTGGAAATTTTACCACCTATTCAGAAAACACAGGAAAGTTTGTATAGAGTATTATCAACAACTCTTCAATTAACCCTGACTAGTTAGAGAGGCCAAGGTTTATGAATTAAGAGTCCTAAAAAATTGCTAATGTACAAGAGATTACAGCTACAAAACAATTTCGAAGTTTAAGAGTGGTAAAGGTGAGTTCGCTAAAGGTCTTCAAGGTCAAAAGAGTAACGGGGGGGGGGGACTGAAAATGTGTTGGTAGTTGTTCACACACACACACACACACACACACACACACACACACACACACACACACACACACACACACACACACACACACACACACACACACACACACAGAGAGAGAGAGAGAGAGAGAGAGAGAGAGAGAGAGAGAGAGAGAGAGAGAGAGAGAGAGAGCATCAGAACCAGACAATTATACAACTTCAGCATATTATTCTATTACGTATTCTGATCTCCTTCCAGATACAAAATGTCTCAGTATCTCACAACATTCCTTCTTATAGGTATTATTATATATTAAATGTACTACAAAAATGAAGATTAGTTTCACATACCGTCAACAACGGCATCAGTGGATACATAGCATATGGTTTGGTTACGAAAGGATGAAGGAAATTGGCCATCCCTTTCAAAAGGAACCATCCAGACATTTTCCTTAAGCAATTTAGAGTGTTCATGGAAAACTTAACTCAGGATGACCATAAGGGGATTTAAAATTTCATCCTTGTGGATGAAAGTCCAGCTGTGCTACCTCACTTGGCGAGTGTACTACAGCTGTCATTTTAAAACAATGTTTATCAATTACGGTATATTGATAATTTTTACTTATTGGCCATCTGACAGCAACTAAATAAAACACAATTTTAGTGCCATACATGTTTCACCTTTATTTTCTGCAAGGCATCATCAGTGGCCTGGAATATTTTCACATGTTTGCTATTTAATTTACATTTTGGTCACTGTACCTATAGGTTATAAACAGTTCTGGTGGTTGGTATTTCCTATTAAGTAGTAATATTTTGAACTTTACTTACAGGTCGCGTGGGCAATTTCCTACATATTACACTCCTGTTGCATTTGCAGTTTTTTTTCCCCACATTTTACAGCACTATGAACTGAACACTTGTTTCGGTGCAATGTTTTGGTTTCTGTTGCCAACTGTCAGATATTTTTGCTAAAGATCGAATGTAACTGCCAAACTTTCGACTGTAATTATTGAAACTGCTGTGTGTGTGTGTGTGTGTGTGTGTGTGTGTGTGTGTGTGTGTGTGTGTGTGTGTGTGTGTGTGTGTTTTATCTTACCATTTCTTTTATTAAGTGTAGTAAGGAGCCTGTGCTGATGTGTGTGTGTTCGCTTTCTGCGATGGCGTTCTGAATGTGGACGTTTTCTTGTGTTTGAATAAGATGTTTGTCATGGTTGCTTATTCTTGTTCTATGTTTGTAGGACAGTGGTTATGGTGTTTTAAATGTTCTGCAAATGTGGAACGGTTTGTTTCGTACTTCCAACACCTGATATGTTTCTTGTTTCATGTTTTAAATAGCAAACATATGTACATATTCCAGCCTGCTGATGATGCCTTGCAGAAAATCAAGGCGAAATGCTTATGGCACTAAAATTGAGTTTTATTCAGTTGTTGTCAGACGACCCATGTAAAAATTATAACTATACCGTAATATTACACGCAACTGAGGAAGACAGGACTACAAAGTTGAAAGTTTATCAAGGTTTCTCATAGACACCCCTGGCCCTGTGCTGTTGCTCAATTGGGCATTAATTTCGTGCCAATCAGCCCTGCATTAAGTTCTCTTGTTTCAGCAGCTGACAGATACTGCTTTTCTGTACCCAATGCTTTTAATATTAATTTTCATCAAACATGAGTTATTCTTGTAATTCAATGTTTAAAGGACATTATGAACTAGTAAAAAAGTATATTTTGATTAGACTCCTTTTTAGTGCGTACATGTAGCTAAGCAGGAAAGTTATTTTTCTGCTCCAGAGAACGATGGACATTTTTGTCCTTAAACAGTTGTTACTTGTTAAACTGGTGCTAATTAGCTTACTGAATTTTAAGGTATCTGAGGATCTACTGCAGCCAACTACCACAAAATTTCCTTCTTGGTCTCCACCCTGAGGCATTTCAGTCCAAGTAAATTCAAGGGTTTCTGTGGAAAGCCATCCTCTTTATATGCCTGTACAATAGGGAGCTATTTTCTTCAAATGCCCAGACCACTGTAGTTTCTTCAGTTCTTCATTTTATTTATTTTTGTTTTCTATATGCAAAACCAAAGTTACTTCATTTCTGTTGGTTGGAGATGATTCTTATTTGGTCCAGTAACTGTTTCTACTTCTAGCCCATGTGCAAGAGGTATGTTTTGACAGACTGATACCATAACCTTGTGAAAATGTTCCAATCTGAACTACTGACACTCCACATGCTAGCATTTAAAAGATTCTTCAATTCTGTTTCCAATCTTCTGAGACATGTGGTGTTGTCTGAGGAAACAATACTACAGTGTGCCGAAAGTTATCTAGCATATTTATCAACAATTCTTAAACAAGCTGCTAGCAAATTCCTGTAACACCAAACTAACTCCATCGTGTTGATTTTGAGGCGCCTTTTTTAAACTTCATCCCGTATAATGAAGAAAAGAAGCAAAATGCAACTTTCTTGTTGGACTATTTTGAACTAACCTGCAATTCCACTTCAGATCTGTACACTGTTCTTGGTTCTATAATCTGTCTTACATGTGCAACAGCACTATTAAATATATTCTTGTGGCTCAAAGATTCCCACATATGCCTGCATGGTACATGGTTCTAGACTTTCTTGATGTCCTTACAAACACTAATAAGTGTTTTTTTGTTCTCCCAGTAATTCCCATAGACCAATGGTAGTCAACCTGTTCCCTACTGCCCACTAGTGGGCATTCCAGCTTTCATGGTGGGCTGTTGGGGTTTTAAAAACAGTTTCAATAGCTTTTCATAAAAAACTGAGAAAGTATTTATTAATTATAAAGCAGAATTACAGCAAGTTAAATAAAGTAAAGTTACTTCCCTTCCCTCTAAGTAAGAAACATTTATTACTAATCGATATACAAAAGTGGGCAGAGGGTAAAAAAGGTTGACTAACCCTGTCACAGAGCATTCTTCTAGCAGAAATGACATCAGTATTGGATTTTTTAGAAATAGAAGTATTTTGATGTTCTTCCTCCAGAGTACGTATTTTTTATTTTGTTGAGTAGGATGGACCTCTTAGAATTGTAGTCCATGGAATAACAGATCTACTCCTCTGCCATGGGTGCACTTTTTCCTGTCAGCCTTTTTAAATAGTGTAGTAATAATGCCCATCTTACAGAAATTACAGTTTCTTTACAAATTCTGCTAAGCACTCTTTACAATCGCTGCCAACTGATCACTCCTGGCATATTAATCATTTCTACACTGAATAAATCTGGTTTTTATTTGAGATACTACTTGCTCCATTTTCAACCAGATCAAACTATAAGCCTTTACACTACCAGAAACAGTAACTTTTTAGCCACGAAATTATCATCTTCATTACAGCTGAATTAAGTATAACAACATCTTTGCGAACTCTTGCAATATTTGGCTCTTGTCACTTGCCACCTCACCACTGTGTAATTAACAATTTTTTTTTGTTCCAAGTGTTGGGAGATTGGGAAGTGAAGTAAAAAAACCCCTAAGGATCTAAGGTTTAAACCCCAAGCCATCTAGAGTCTTTCTATTCCTTGTTTCTTTCACCTCCATCATTGGTGTAGGGCCTATACGAGAAACGAAAAGTTTTACTGCTGTTGGAGTCCACACTAAACTGTAGGCCCTCTGTAACCAGCTCAGTCAGTCCATTAGGCATACCATCTGTAATACGTCCATGCCTAATACAATGTTGCAGTGTTCACAAAGTCATTCTGACTGAGGACAGTTTACTCTTTGCTGAATAAATCGTTAAGAATAACAGAACTATGCCATCTTCAAGTTATTTTATCCCCACAATCAGACCCTGAAGACCGTGCAATAATCAACCAATCACCATGCCATACTCGGTTATTCATCCCTGGATGCAGAATGGAGGGGAACAGGATCAACATACCACACTCCAAACTATTGTCGACTTTCCTACCTTTGGGCACTACCTCTCAACTCGTACAGATCATGTCAACTCTTGGCCATGGATTTCTCAGGGGAAAAATATATATTAGACCCCTATCTCATAATGAAAAGAAATAAATTATTTTATCTTAATTTTTGTGAATGGTATGGCCCTTTAAAAAATGTATATTTCAAACTCTTAAAACAGTAGAGAACCAAAAGTACTTGGGATCTGGCAGATGTTTTGTGTTACAGCTCCCTCTTAGTGTGTTAAAATTTAGTTCACGCTCACACACTTATGGGCTTCCTTTAACTTACAAATTTAAGACGAAAATACAAATTTTAAGTAAATTTTTCCACTAATTTGGAACGTCACAGAATGCTATCTTTTGTGTCATATTACCAGATACTACTGATGGAATTATAAACACATTATCTTCTCTGCTCCAGCTATCTGTATAATGTAAATATGTATTACTAAAAATTGCCTTTTACGGGTTTTTATGAGTTATTTATTCAAAAATCCTACCTGTAAACTTTTGAGAATTACACAAAATATTGTTTATGTAACAATGAAAATGATCAATTATTGATAAAATTATTGAACTGGATAGATAAAAATCTATCAGACAGATTAGATCTCACTTCAAGGCATGATTTTAGAAAAGCTTGTCCCTGTCAAAGTAGCTGATTAACACATTCCAGACCAGGATACTACTGACTCACCTCTCATCCAAAGCATTCTCCCCTCCTGAATTATCTATCAGCCCTAAACATGCATTTGATCATGCTGCTTTGGGGAAAGACCTCCTTTCCTTCACATGTAATATCTATTGGAAATACTGCTCTGAAGCTGTTTTGTGGAGGGATCAGCAGTAGCAGCATTGGGTATAATGGCCCAGGAAATCTGCTTTTTAACTAGGCTGGTGGGGAAGTGCAGTGAAGGCTGAGGTGAGAATGGTGGTGTATTGCTGTGAAGAGTCTGCACCTGAACAAGTATGTTTGCCTCAGATGCTATCTCTGTATGGGAGGGAACATTTGACATGGAAAAGAAGGCAACTGTCAAAATATAAGTACTGTTGTTTGTTGGTAGGTTAAGGACACTACACTGCTGCGACTGGTTCATGGGATTATGGGTTGTTCTTGGTCTGGGAGGCAGTGCTGTAGGCTGCGGGATGTTGAGGGGGTTGGCCAATCTCGGTTTGTAGTAGAGGAGTGGTGGTTGATGATGTGGTTGTTTAGGGAGCTGCATAAGGACAGGAAGGGAAATACCACTGTTCATGTAGTTTAGGAGAATGTGGGATAGCCTTTTGAGTGAAAGTCTGGGGGACATATGAGAGGCAGATAACTGCAGGATTTTTGCAGGAGAGAAGCCTGGTAGGTCACAGATTAGCCAGGTAGGAGCAGGAGATTGCTGTATTTTAAACTGCAGAAGAGCCTGGTGTAGGATAGGATTTCATCCAGAAATGGGGACTTTAAATGTTAGGCCTTTTGGAGCGACTCCAAGGGACAAGCAGGTTTCAAGAAACAGAATGTGGGACCTTTGTACTGATAGTGCAAAGGCATGTTTTCGAAAGTAATGGATGTAATACGAAATGGGATTCATCCTGGCGAGAGAGGAGAGTTAAAAATCATGAGTGTGGCAACAAAATAAAAGAAATAAGCAGAGTGCAAAGGATAGAAAAAAATACAAAAACAGAAGAATAGCAACGAAAAAGGTTGGAAAAATTTAAAAAATTACTACGGAAATCATTAATAATTAAATTTCACACGGTTCTATTCCGAATCCCATGACACTTTCCTTGGCATTGATCTTGTCCTCACCTACACACTTCCGTCCACTTTAAACCTACCAACAAACAACAGTACTTATATTTTGACAGTTGCCATCCTTTCCCACAAAACAGCTGCGGAGCATACCATTGGTGAGTCAGTATTATCCTGGTCTGGAATGTGTCGATCAGCTACTTTGACAGGGCCACAATTTGCTAAAATTGTGACCTGAAATGAGCTCCATTGTCTGAAATTTTACCCACCATACCTAGAATAGCTTTCTGCCCCCTCCCAATTCCACAATATTCTTGTCAGACCCTATGCTCCTTCTACACCCATCTCCTACCCTATGGTTCCTACCCCTGTGACCGTCCCCACTCCAAGACTTGCCTTATGCACCCTCTGACCAGCACCTACAATAGCCCTATAACTGGCAAAACTTATATTATCACAGGGAGAGCCACCTGCGTAATGACATGTCATATACCACAGACACTGTTTAACCTTCTACATTGGCATGACTACCACCAAATTATCAATTAGGATGAATGGCCCTTGGCAGAGGGTATATACTGGCAACTCGCAATATCCTGTTCCAGAGCATGCTCTACAACATGACATTCATGACCTCGATGCCTATTTCACCATACGCACCATTTGGATTCTTCCCCCCAAGACACCAGTTTCTCAGAACTCCACAGATGGGAACTAGCACTACAACTTGTCATTGGTTCTCACCACCCACCTGGCCTAAATTTACGTTAATTTCTTCCATCTCAGCTTTTCTTCACTGTACCTACTGTTTGCTTCACTTCGTTTTAATTTCCTACATCTTTTGTTGTCTTTACTGTCTATTTTTCACTGCCCCCTTCCACCTCTTGTTACGTAAATGCACTTACCTTCTCACTCTTATTAACTCATCCACAATGTTTTAGAAGCAATCTCTGTCTTGCATATTACCCTGCCTTCCACCTTTAAGCTCTCAGGTTTTCAAATCTCATCCGATGCAGTCCCCAACAATCAGCCTTTCCTTTTCATCCCATAAGGTAAGTCTCCCCTAACCCGCAGTTCACAGTAACTTCCCCAAAATCTAACCCTTTTCCTAGACCTCTCCAGTCCTTTTCCTTTACCCTTCTTCCTTCCCCTTCAACACTTTTGCCTGAAGGAGCCACTGGCTCCGAAAGCTTGTAAATCACAACAGTGTTTTCTGACACGGCTTGGTGACAAAATATTGTTTGGTTAATATGTTAACAGTCATTGCAAACACAGTGGGTAATATTTTTCTGTGTACAGTGTTAAAAATTTTTCAATGTTCTGCATATTTCACATCACTGAATTTCTAGTGTAAAATGTGCATATTGGAAATACTGTTCTCACTGCTCTTCTGTTTATAACAAATGAGTGATAACTTGCAGATAAACCATTCTGCATTGACCTTTGTGTTTGGTTTGAACTTTTTGTTAGACACAATGTCAGTGAGAAAATACAGTAGTTAAAGAATGATGTGCATGGACTATGGAAAAAAGAGAGACAAGAAAGTGGTGTTCAAGAAAAGCGAAAAACACTTCACAGTTATAGTGAATCTGTCAGAGGTGTTGCAGAAATATCTTGGTCCTCAAGTAACAGTATTAGCATCACATCCATAGTGCAGGAATTACTACAGTCACTACAAGAAATTTAGTGACAACCCACATGAACAATCACCATCACCCAATTGTAAAACTGAAGAAGGCAGTGCAGATGTTTATATTCCCGGGTGTGAAGCAGTTGATGCGTTGAATGTTAGCATTTCTGCTGTAGCCCCTACTATAACCCCCCCTTAAACATCCAGGAAAGGTGAGAAGCACAAGCAAACAGTATGTCAAAAGAAAATGAAAGGAACTGAAACAGATTTTACACAAGCAACATCTTCAAAACTTTGTCAAGTTTTGAATGTAGGTGAACTTGGTGTGTAACCTGGAGATAGTGACATGTGCACGAAATGTAATGTGTGGTTTCAAAACCAAAATACTGCTATCTCAGCAGCAATCTATACTGAGAAGGTACAGATACTGACACTAACACCAGGTAGCTACTCTAAGGAGCACATGCAGAAACACACACACCCACTTCCTCACATTATTTGATTTCAAAAGCTCATAAAATAAAGAATGAGAAAGGTATTTGGGCATGCCCAAATTCTTACTGTGGGCATCTGTTTTAAGATGATACACTTATTATTGCTCTGAAGTATTACCTAAGTGATCACAAAGATTGAAGTATGCAAAGTACTAGCCAGGCTGATATCTCCATTTGTGAAAATGGTGAAGAAGTTACAAAGGTGAAAAGATGTATGACAAGATCAATAAGAGAAGCATATCTCCCAATGAAAAAGGAAAACCAAAATTTAAAAACTGGTCTCTCAAAATTCTACTCCTTACAATCAAAATGAGTAAAATGCCAGTCAGTGATGGAAGTAAGAACATGTATTTTACTGCACTAATTTGAAACTTGTCTGTTTCACCATAAGTGGTGTCACAGGGAAGAAGTATATAGAGATGGACCTGACACTTGTGTATATGCCAAAAGCCGTAAGATAAATGTTGGTTGCAGAAGTATGCAATGTGTAATGGTGTTGAAGTGATGACTAAGCATTACACCTTCAGGATACTGACAATGATATAACCTATGCATTGTGGGAGGGAGGAGAGTTGGTGAAGAAGACAGCAGAGACACAAGTTTGTTACAGAGATTAGGCACTGGGTCACATAAGAAATAGCTCACCATAATATCCAGAGGATTCAGAGACAGGCCATGGCAGAAGCAATATCAGCCACATCCCGGAACACTGACACATTAGTTCTCCATTTAGACTTCGTTCAGAACTGGTTTGTTGCTTCGCAGAAGAAAATTCAAAGTTACCCATGGCACACACCACAGGTATCAATATTCAAACGTGTTGCTCATTTCCTTGGAACATCAGACTGTTTTGCTACTGTCAGTTATGATCTCAGTCATGACAGTGCACATGCACGATACGCTGGTCAGCATGGTAATTATTGACATAGCATTTAGAGGCTATGCATTTTCTAAACACATGTATGTGACTGTCGGTGCAGCATCTTATTTTAAAAACTGCTTTCAGCAGGAGGAATATTTTCTGCGACAGATCACGTAAAAAGTGCATATGATGGGGTAGGAGGTCTCTGTAAAAATACTGCAACAAGATTTTATCTCCAGCATGAAGCTGCTGATGCTATACGATATGCTACTGGATTTGTACAGACCATATCAACATTAGTAACAAACATGAAACTCATAATTTTAAATGTAACTACATTAAGGGAATTCCATATTAAAAAAAGAAAGGGGGGGGGGGGGGGGGGGGGGAGTGACCTGCTATGACGCCCGTGATAGGAATTCAACTAAGTCACTAATGGCTTGCATCCCAGAGTGACACGTACTTTGCAAGAAAGGTTATCTATGAAATGTAGCCTGTTGCAGTGTGTGAAATGCAGAGACCACAGTATACTTTAGAAGACTATGTAGTGAGCCACCATTTTCAAGTGCTGCTCTTGTTTGATCATCCTTGTCCATGTGCAAGTTCAGCTTGGCTATAAAAGTTTAATGAGAAAAACGATGAATTCTTCTGAACAGTGCAGTGTTGATCGTAGGCAATTTTAATTCACAGAAAGTCATGAAGAAGTAAAATCATGACAGAAGTCAATAATAATTTGTGAATATCATAATAAAAAAATGGGTATAAAGATTCTATATATCTCATTTTTGTTATAAAATGCTTTCTAACAAATTATTAATTGTTTTCTCTATCTCACAATGTTGTGAAATAATTATTTGATTGCATGACATTTACTTAAAATCAGCTATCAACTTAAATATTTAGGTGTCTGATTTTTGACCAAGATTGTAGTGCTAGGTCTATCTAAAACATTTCTCACATTTCATACAGGCAAGTATTTCCCATTGTGTTTGTACATTCCCTAAGAAAAATGCCAACTAGCATGCCATGAAATTTTTTGGGCATGTAGAATTGGGGTTTTGAAGTCAATAGTTCCCAAATAACAAAAAATTAGATTCTTTCATCTTTATGTACAAATATTTTGATAGTTTAAGAATTTTATGCATTGATGTCATAGCTGACAGTTATAAGTCCATTTCTCAAGGCAGTTAACACCAGTGACTATTCTTGTTTTCAAAACATAATTTTGAAATTCATAAAAAGTTGCAAATTTTTATAGTTTATTTTCAAAAGAAAAAAAATCTAGAAAGCTCAGAGGTGTGTATGTATTAATGATGTCTCATAGTATTGAGAATGAAGTATTTATTGAAAATAAATTCAGATCTCTAACACTTATGGTTTCTTTCTTACAATTTTTCAGTTTTCTCTTTTGTTACGACATTTTCACAAATATTCTCGTTTAGAGGGGTCTGTAGCATTTTAACAGTTCATCAGAAAATCAAAATACTGTAGTTTTTTTTAGAGGTACCAAAGGAACTTCAACATATATTTTTTTCAGCAAACTTTGGAATAGTAATGTGACACAATCATTCTCGACCTGTATGATTTGAGACGAAATCGTCCTTGAGCAACTCCAGCTGCAATGTGAAGTAGCTCTAGTCAACTTTATTACAAGTCTGTACATGTGCACCCATCTTGTTGCATTAACACTGTACATCATGGTAAATGTAACAATGTTTAAACAAAATTGCAATTACTACTGGTACACCAATAGTTACAATGTTGTCTAAGAAGCATAAATATAAAGAACAGAATGGAGCATTTATGTAGAGAGAAACAGTAATAAAATCTACCCCCCCCCCCCCCCCCCCCCCCAAGATGACAGTGTTACAGATTATGGCCACTAATATGACTGCATCATGACACTAACCACAGTGGTTTTATTAAAGAGACTCCAGTTGATTTTTAGTTAATGAAAACTTTAAGGCCAAAATGGAGCTACGTCTATGTTTATAAAGGAAGAAGACGTAAGCTGGCCTGATCGTGGGGATAAAACAACTTAGAGATAGCATATTTCTATTATTCTTACTGATTTATACAATAAAGAGTAAAGTATCCTCAGTCAGAATGATTTTGTAACACTGCAATACTGTACTAGGCATAGTCTTATTATAGTCAGTATGATTTTACCTTCCTCAGACCTTGGAATGGGCTGAGCGAGCCAGTAATAGAGGGCCTACTAGGATTCCAAACAACAGCAGAACTTTTCGTTTTTCATTTATACCAATCAATGATGGAGATAAAAGAAATAAGGGACAGAAAAACACCCTAGATGACTTCAGATGAACCACAGACCCGTTGATTTTACATTTTTGAAAAGCAAGTAAGTTCATAGAGAGGCAGTTTGTAAATAATACTATATATATATCTGTGTGTGTGTGTGTGTGTGTGTGTGTGTGTGTGTGAGAGAGAGAGAGAGAGAGAGAGAGAGAGAGAGAGAGAGAGAGAAATACTCAACCCACATTAATTCCATTTAATATTTCAATAATGTTGACTTAAAAGTTTAAAAAATGTGTTGTTAATTGTAACTACTGACTAATAGTTGACATGGTTCTCTTCTAATCGGTTCCGCAAGTCTGCAGATCTCAAAGGTAAGCCCCAAACAGTAAGATCTTGACACAAGACCTTCAAATGTCCTTAGCCTTGCTGGCTTTTTAATTCTGTGCCTTTCTTGTACTACAAGTGATGTTTTGTTGCTTGAAACTATATCTCTAATTATGATGAGAAATCTATACAAATTTGTAAGAAACTTTGTGGGAATGTAATTAATATGTTGAGTCGATGTTAAGTTGCAGGGCAACCGATGACCTTTTGGTGATGGATACTGGAAGCCAACTGGCCCACTGAAGCTACCTCCAACCTCAGATGCACAGAAGCATCATTGCTGTGGCAGGCTGTGTCACACCTTGGAGATACACCGGCGTGAAGAGGGAGTGGGCTGCTAGCCTCCGTTCCCTGGGTGACATCATCCGGTGAACTGCAAGTTGCCATCTGCAAGCATGGGGCCGGAGCACGAACTTGCAGACTCCCGGATGCGGAACTGTCGCAGACACTGAACGAGCTGCCTTGGACAAATTGCCAGAGCTGCTAAGCCTCACTACGATGGCACTCTACATGGGGTCCATCAGTTGCGTTTGAGGGACCAGTCAGCCGTGTTACGAGCCAAGGGCATAGCTGTGGCACAAGTAGGATCACTATGTCCGCAAGGCTGGGCAACCGGATGCCAATGCTGCAGATTCCAGCATTCACATAAGCACTGACCCATGCATGCTGCCATTGGGAAGTTCAGCGCAAGGCCGGATATGTTCCTTTGATGCAATCAAGTCAGCGATGCAATTGCTTGTGTTTCTCTGCACACTTCGGCACGAGTCATCCCTCTCTCCCAAACCATACCTCTTGGCTGTTCTGACATATTACAACCCCTGAGCTTTGGGGGGGAGGGTGGGGGGGGGGGGGTGTTGTAACAATGGGAATACAGGTAAGAGCGACAATAATGGGAATACAAGGCAGGTTACTGAAATGGGGGAATTTGAGACAGGCACTTTAGTTTAACTTGTGATTAATGGTATCATGTCAATATAACTGGGTAGTTTTTCTTCTATATAAACTCCTGTAGTGTGGCTGTCTCTTGAGCTCTTTTTAAAACCATTTTTACCCTCACTGTTTCCTTGTACTGCGTGTTTTGAGCCAATGTAACTACCCGTGTTTCTCCGTATTTCAGTGAAGAGACAAGAGTATCTATGTAAAAAACTATAATGTAACAACCGTTTCTGAAAGGCGTTGCTGTCATCTTGTGGTCTTCAAAAAACTTTGTTACACAACACATTCATTGTGATACTGATGATAAAATGTAGCACATTATGTGATGGTTTGTTAGAAATAAAACATTTAAAAATCAAAAAAGCACCTTGTGCACATGGCCATGTCCGTATATGTAGCACTAACAGATGATTGTTAAGTCCTAATAAACAAAATGTAAAGAAAAATTTACAATACCATATCTATTTTAAGTTAGCTTGACATGTTTAATTCACTGTTGAACTAGCTTCAACATTGTATACAATACCAAAAACAAAATATTTTTGAAGATCAGAAGATGAATGCAAAGCCTATCGAAACTGGTTGTCGAAAATGAATATGTATTTATGCCATCTTGGCTACAGAAAGCTTTTTACCAAGTAAAACAGATTGCTGCTCCTCATTTCTCAACACAGGAAATTTAAAATGAGTATCTATGAGTTGTCTTCATCACTGTTCTTCATATGCATTAACTCATTTTTGTCGCCAGTTACATGTTCAAGGAAGTTCTGAATGCCTACATCAAAATTTCAAATGTTTCATGTTCTTCCAGAAAATGTTGACGTTTCTCGCACATGAAGAAATTAAGTCACCACTGCAATGGACTTATGACTAACAATCTCTATCTGATAAAAATCAAAAAGATGGAGAAGAAACCATTTGAATAAGTGAATATGAATACATATTCAGATGTGGTCGCCATTTTAAGTGATAATCTCCAAAATAATTTGATACTATTATGAGTAAAGGTGATATGAAACCAGTTAGTCATACCGGAAGAACCAAAAACAGTAACACCTTTTCTCGTAACCCACACACTTTAGCATAGGCTACAGCAGCAAAGACTCCTATGGAAATAATCTCCTTATTTTGATGATAAACTGATGGGATGACATTGTTACATACACTAATTCGCAGATGAACATCTATGGACGATTTGACACTACTTGTGATGCACAAGATTCAGAAGATCAATGCCTTTCTGGGTCTTCTGCTATAAGCAACAACTTACAAAGCTTCCCAACTTCATGTGACTGACCTGTGGGCTATAAAAGGGTGTTGTAGGGTAGGATGTGCTGAAAAATAATTGTTAAGGAAAAAATTCAATATATTGCACTGTTTCTAAGTTAATTAGCATTGTAGTTAGCCAATCAGGCTGTTGCATGCGCAAACTCAAGTGGCCTGCCAGATACAGTTAGTGTCAGTTCTCATAATTCACGAGAATGCCCAGCATTTGGCAC
Source organism: Schistocerca gregaria (assembly GCF_023897955.1). Classification (NCBI taxonomy): domain Eukaryota; kingdom Metazoa; phylum Arthropoda; class Insecta; order Orthoptera; family Acrididae; genus Schistocerca; species Schistocerca gregaria. The sequence continues at coordinate 254,528,407 of NC_064924.1, read as the reverse complement.
AGGTTCGATCCTTACACTAGCATCCCGTGTCTACTTTTGTATTTCTCTCATGTTTGGTTTTTAGGAAGCCAAACAAAGAAAGCATTTGCCAACACTGTATCTGGTGAGCCGCTTTATTTTGCACATGCAACAGCCCGACTGGCTAACTTCAATGCAAATTAACTCTGAAATGGCACAGTGTACCAAAATTTTTTCTTAACAGTTATTTCTCAGCACTACCAAACCTCTAACACCCTTACAAGCTTTACAGACTGTTTCTGAGCACCATGTATACAATGCTGATGTATTTACAGTTACTATGCCATACAGAAGATACAGGTTTTACTTCACTCTGATGAAAATTAGAGATGAGAGGAAAAAGACTGACAAGGAAACTGCTGTGCTTGACAGTACCTGCCACAGGTGCTCAAACATACATAATAAAGGTTTTTGCATTGCTAGTGAGAGATAACGCCTATTCTGAAGACTTCAGTGAGTTTTTCTTTCAATTTTTCCAAAGTGCGGAGTTATGAATGACTAGCTATGTTTTTAAGCTTAGGCCAGAAATATTAGCCAAGTACTGATACTACTAACTTTTTTCTTTGACTCAACACTACACCAACTAGTGTACAAGTTTTGATGAAAAACAAAGTTGCTGTGGTCCAGCATAGCTGGATTTTTAGATAGAAGAAGTAATATCTCTTGCCAACTATGCTATTTAAAAGTCAACATAAAAACAAAGCAACAAGATTAAAGTCAAGCAACATATTAAAATATAGTCAGATAAAAAAATTAAAATATAAATCACAGGCTTTTTATATTTTCTTGTGATTAAATGCCAAAGAATTTTTCCTGGTTCAACTGACTGCACTGCAACATCTGTGTCAGAAGATAAGACTTGGGCAGGTAGCCATACAAAGTTTTAACAAGAATGCACTGCACTCTGCATACCATTTAATTAAACTTACAATATCATAGCACAATTAAGAGTGATAGATCCTATGAAATCCTGATGTTGACTACGTTTATAATAGTACCATGGGGTAGCAGATACCACTGTGTTAAAGCGATACAAGGCCAAAATTATTAATGGCTAGAGTGACATATGGGACATTTGTTGTTATGGCTACATTATGGGGCCAGTAAAAATAAAAAAACTACAGATTCTGAATTAGACTTCAGAAAGAGCAAAAAAAAACATTATGGAAAATCAAGTCACTGTGTTGCAGCAAAATCATGATCTTTTGTACTCTTTTCCTTGATAGATAATGATGGAAAAAAAAACAATAAAGATATGGGCTCCCAGAAAAAGCCAGATTTTATAATTCTTTACACCCATACAAAAAGGGGAGTAGACACTTGTGATCAGTTATCTGGTACTTACAGTGTTGGCAGAAGAACAAGAAGATAACCATCAGTGGTGTTTTTTTCTTTCATATGGTAAATGTGTGTACTCTGAATTGATATAGCCTTTACAAACTGAGCTCTGATAAGTTGCAAGATGTGAATTCCTGAGGACTGTAACTGAGGATTTTTGTTATCTATGCTATCCTAAGAATGAACATAACTATACACCTTGGGATACAAGCCAAAAGCCTAGGGACAGAAATTGGTTGCAGTACACAGGATATGGAAAAAAAAAAAAAAAAAAAAAAAAAAAAAAAAAAAAAAAAAAAAAAAAAAAAGGGGGGGGGGGGGGTCGCATAAGATGACCTACACATTTTGCATGGCTAAGAAGAAGGATTAACATTTTATACCACATAACATGTCAAATGTTATGTCTCTTGTCTTTAATCCCTTGACTGCTACACATGGGCTTGCTGCATTCTACTGTGAGTGCGGCTTTGTTCTCACCTAAAACCACTACTCGTGCAGACAGATTGTGTTCCAGCCACAACCTGTGTACTGGTTTTGCCTCATGTTCTGGCGCACCTGTTCTGAATATTCTTGGTGTACAGGGTGCGACCATTTGTTGCTCTGGTTTTGCAACCCCCGATATAAAATATAGTTCTTCTGACAACTTTAAGTTGTTCACAGTAAAGCTCCTCTAGAAACTAATTATACACAGACAAACAGGTATATCAATACTGTTTCACACCTATGAATGACATTTTTTTGGAGCTTTTAGGAGGATTTTAGAAGCCTATGAAGAAAGTGACATATTGCTTTGGATTTGCCTCAGTAACTCATGCAAAACATCTGCTGTCATTCAAATATTCATAACTGTGGTAACTCAAGGAAAGGATGAATCTATCTGTGACAATACATTGGTAGTTACTGGAAACCATAGTGAAAACTTTTTCACTCCATGTGTGTTGATTCCATTTCATGATATTCTTCTACAATTTCATGTACAATTTGTTTTTCATACAATAGGAAACTGAACGTTTTGTCGCACAAGAATATATTACCAAGCTATCTAACAAGAAGTGGTGCGATGCAATTAACCTGTACTGTGTGTGCAGCACACCAGCATTACATTTGCTGACAGCAATACTTGAGTGGACATTATTCGATTTTAAGAAAACTATTCGGTGAAAAATTTGATTCTTCCACACCTTACAGCCCCATATCTCCACTCGGTGAAGGACTGTATTTCTTTTTGTTATTTGTCTTAGTTATTGTACTGCAACTAAGTAAGTAAAGAAAGCATTGCATGAAATGTGAACAGCTTTTCAGAATTAAAACAGAATGCGTAGACTTTGTGTATGGTTCATTTTAGGTCGTTTACGGCTATTTATGAAATATAGCTAAAATATCAACATTTTATTTCAAGTAGAGAGCATACATCACCGGTCCCGAGATTTTGGTTTTTATAGTTACAGGAGGGTTGCACAGTGCATCCAGTGGTCAGTCCATGTGCAGCGTTCATCACGTAATCTTAACACAAATTGTATTTCATAAATGGTTCAAGATATTGAAACGAGTGGTGCATATTTTTCTGTATGATTAATACTTTACAATTTTTTCTACCTATCAAGATACAGAACTAATTATGTTTTTCTTTCTTTCCTCCTTCTTCCTCCTCTTCTTTTAACAGCATTTAATATCTCATCAAAAGAGAATACTGCAGCATCGCGCACAATATTTACGATATTCTATGTGGGCCACTCATTACGTCAAGACATAATTGCTTGGTTACTATGTTTTAATTACTTCAGTTTCCATCAGCACCAGTTTATTTACAACCTTTAGAATGGTTTTTAGCTACATGTAATGAGATCAGCTTGCAAACTAGCCTCTCCACCAACACTACTGAAGTTGTCTCTATATGGAGGCTCCTGATACTCTACTCCAGATTTCATTATCCTGCAATAGCATGTACACGGTACAATTGCCTGTCACCATCTTCACTATTTCTTCCACTGTAGAACCACTATGGCATGCCATTTTCTCACTCAAAATAGAAAATGGCTGAACTTCAGATAGCTACTGTGCACTTTGGGCAGATATGCGAGTACTTCGCTGCTCTACACGCCTGCTAAATGCCAGAACACATTAAAATGCCCCGAGCACACAGTGACCCAAGCAGTAGCCCATCTTAACATGTCCAGAGCACAAAGGTGATACAGGCGGCAGAAAGTGGCCAATCACAAACATGTCCAGAGCACCTAATGAAAGGCTCAATAGCGTATGTAAACACGTCCACAAAACCCGGGGGCAGCAGCAACGGTGCATGTTAACACACCCACTGCACTAAAAGGGTTGAAGGTTGCTGAACCGTCACTTCCAAAAATTAGTTATTTGGAAATCAATCAAAATATTCAATTCATTATTATTTTAAAAGGCTGCAAAAATATATATCAAGGTTATTATTTCTTGGAAAGCTACAGTACTGTTTTATTTTCAGGTCAAATATACCACAATGTGAGTGTTTATGTATCAAAAATCATGCAATTAATTAATGGTTTATCTAACCTAAGAGGAATGGATAACAAGTAAATTCTAACTTTTGTAATAGTTACAAATAAAATTACTTAGCTCTCTGAATGATATCTTCTGCCACATTGGTTGTCACTGAATGGATTAAAATACCCTTACCTTCTGCTTTGAAAGCAAAATAAAATGATATTTTAATCCATCAAATGGCTGCCAGTGTAGCAGAATGTAATCATTCAACTGATTTGAGGTTATGAGGACACCGCTCCAAGAAAATATTAAAATTAATAAAATGTGAAACATCAAGAAGAAACATGAAGATGATACAGATTGTCATGAAAGTTACGGATGTGAACATTCTGAAGTTGTGGATGACTAACATAAAAATAAATGTAGCTTTTAAGTTTGAACAATTTTTTCCTTGCATTAACCCTTTCCTTCCACTCACTTGCATTTTCCAAGAAAACTACTGAAGATATACTTTCAAATATGGTACAAATAAAGATCTGATCTTAGTATCTAATTAAATGGAAGAGATTTTTAAAAATTTGAAAAAATAAGAGGTACAGGAGAAAGAAAAGGGTATTTACTTCCAAATATTCAAAACATTGAAACAGTCTGGTAGATTAAAATTGTATGCTGTACTGGGACTCAAACCTGGACACTGCCTTTCACAGGCACATGCTCCATCAAGTAAGCTAATCAAGCACACCTTACCCATCACAGTTTGTTTACCTTCTGCCAGTAACTCTCCCTATCTTCCCAACTTCACAAGAGAGCTAGCTCTGTAAAATGTGCAGAAGACTTTCTGTTTAGTTTGGGAGATGGTAGACAGAACAAAGGTACTGGTAGAAGTAAAGCTCTAACGACAAGTCGTGAGTAGAGATCACAGATGAGCTCTGAATACTTGCTTTAAATTTATCAGTGGCTCCTATGACATGTACACTCAGAGACTCTACTCTTTAATCTCCGCTGCTGTCCATTCAACTGAAAACATTTGTCACTTGAGTCTGTTGTCAGGTACAAGTGCACTACATCAGTGTACAAAGGAGAGCAAATACATGAGTTTGTAAGTCTATAAACATAACTGTGGTTTGGTATCATTGCGACTCTACATACGCAATTTTTGGGCGTGGACAATGACTGGAAGTTAGCAATCAGCACCCATACAAAAATTTTTTTTTAAGACCGCTGTAAATCTCTATTCAGAGAATATCTAGCAGTTAAGTTGATACACACATGCAATTTATTTGCCACACACATTTTTGACATGTTATGATAGTCTGCTACAGAAATACCTGAACCAGGACAACTATGAAGTGTATTCTCCAACTGGTGATTAATCATTCATGAGCTTAAAAAAAAGGTAACAAAAATAAATACGCTACACAACTGACTATTAGTCCATAAATGCATGCATGTTCCTATGTAAATAAAAAAATAAAAAATGGTGCAATCTTCAACTGCAGGGACATAACATAAAAAAGAAAGAAAAAAAAGACCATTCTGTTCCTATTGAATGAACTTCGTTTTGTTTTAAGTCACAACTAGCTTTGCTTCAGGACGCTTCACTATGAGCGGAAGAGTGTGCCAGTGGAGGAAGTGACTGCAGTGCCACTGTTCTCAGACTCTTCATACCCTCATAACTACAACACGTAGGAAGGAAGGCAATATAGCACAGACATAACAGCAGCACCTTGATTTCTAGTGTTTGCAACCCACAACATAAGACTCATAGTCTCTGCATTTCTAATCTCTACTTGCGAGTCATGGTTAGCTGGTTCAGTCAGTAGATATGCTTATGAAAGTTACAGGTTTTTGGTTTGAATCCCAGTCCATCAAACTGTTTTAACCTGCCACAGAAGTTTCTAACTGGGGGTGTATTCAACTGAAGAGTGAAAATTCATTTTGCAAACATTCATACCACATAGTTTTGGCCCAAAAATGCTTTAAAAAATAACTGAAAATGCTGTTTGCTTTGTAAGAGATAATACTCAGACTTCTGAAAGTGCTGGAAGAGTACTTCTATTAGTATGATTTACAAAGACCAATTCTAATTTTTTCATGATAGAAATCGGAGAATTTAGCAATATATAAAAGTTAAGTATTCAAAATAATGCTGCTACAAAATATTTTTTTTCTTTTTCTTAAAGTTTAGATCATGTAGCTAAATAGCTCTGTAATGAAAACACATTACTAGTTTCCATAGAATAAGGAAGAAATAACATTACCTGCAAACCACCTGCCGTGTAACGAGTTCACTGCTGCCACAGCTGTGCTGATTGAGGGGCACTTTACATAGACATTTCCTTGTAATGATGCTTTGTCTACATAAACATGCAAGACACCACCATGTTTGTTACACTCTTCTATCACATCATCCCTAATTTCGATATCCCAATTTGGATTGGTTTCCCTGAAAAGGTTAAAATATTAAAAATTTAATACTACAACAATTTTTTTTTAATATAAATTTATGCTGGCTGATGCATTTGTAGGTATGGGTGCAAGAAATACTTTTCTCATGCTATATGTCCAATTTGCATTTCTGATTGTAAATTTAAAAGAATGGTAACACCAGAAATGAAGTTGTAATGAAAACCAGAAAATGACATTACAAAATTTTATTATATTGAAGTCTCCTGTTAAGGTGTCAAGATCCACTTACACCTGTGCACTTAGCAAATACAGTAGTCCCACGTGTGTGCGCTTGTCCCACACACTAGTAGAGGCACACATTTAGGTGGATGCCTCTTTCTTCACATCTGCATGTAAATGTAGAGGGAAGCACACATGTTACTCCAAAGATCAAGCTGCAGCTGCAGGGTAAATATATCTTTGTGGCTGGCCAATAGGCAGTGTGTTTATCACAGCCAGTTAAGTGTCCTGGTGATATGCACCACGAGACTGCAGCATAAATGCGCCCTCTAAAGGCAGGCTGACAAGCACCTAACATTACGTTTAAGGCTTATTGCAAGAAACAAAACACTTGCCAGATACAGCAAACACATCAAGATTGCAAGTATACGTATTTTCATGAAGGTTTATTTCGTCTTTGCAATTAAATGAAAGGCAGTATTTTTTTCTGGCCATACACTTTTCACTTCTTATTTGTGAAGCGTCTTCAGAGCTTGTAACGCAAGTTAGTTTTATTTATATAATAAATAAGGACCGAAAAAATTCATATTTTGCAATAAATGCAAAATAGATGAGAATTTTGCTCAAAATGCAAAAACATGAAATTACTCAACACACACTATTTCATAGAAAACTGTATCCACATGAAACATTTTACCAGAGAGAGACTGAAACAGCTTTATTTTCCCACACATAAATACTGAAAAATGTAACCAATTTCCAGTTACTGGTATTGCATGTCATCTGGCAAAGCCCAATTTTAAAAAATTATGTGCATAATAACCTATTTGCAAAATAATAAAGTGTACAAAACACTGCCACTATAGCCTATAGCGCCCGCACTCTGTGCTACAGTGAAAAACTAAATAGGTAATGTTTTTCAATTACGCTGAAATTTTTCCCCTACCATTAAAATAGAGTTACTGTATGTTTGGTCCTATTTCTATGCTGAATGCCCACGAAAGACCAAAATTAATAGTCAGCAGATTTTGAAATTGGGCAGGGGGGAAAATGCTGCTGCTTTTCAACAGAACAATCACTTATGAAAGCTTAAATATGGCCAAAGAAAACGAAGGCTGTTACAGAAGAAAAAGACGTTAAAGTTTTTCCAAAAGCAAACATTCCAGTCCAAATGTTCCCAATCAACACTCAATTTCAATTAAATAAGGCTTTGTTTGTCTTCACTCGTGTACCATGACAACCTTTTACATTTGTACATCGAATCACTAACAAACAAAAAATTAGATGTGAATTTTGCCAAAAACAGATGCTACTTTTTCCGGTCCCTAATGATGAATGTGTTATATAGTAGTTACAAATATGCTAATCTATTAAGTTTCCTTTTGTTTTGTCAGGTTAGGAACAACTTTTGCAGCACAGGTTTCGTGAGGTTAACTCATTATGTGTTACTTACAATGTCTGATTATGCTAATCCACGCGTATAGGTCATCCTGGAGGTGTATTTACTTGGTGGTCCCCATAATCCAGATGGTTGATTTTTTTTTTTTTTTTTTTTTTTAGCACCTCGCTTCCATTATTCACTGTGTATGTTTGTAGTGTGTAGTGTTGCCAGTAGGTTTATCCTTCATCTTTGTGTCATGTGTATGTGTGGTTTGATATCTGCTAATTTGTAGTGTGTATGTGTGTGACTGGATGGAGTGTGTGTGTGTGTGTGTGTGTGTGTGTTAGTGTGTGTTATTGTTTTAGTAGCTAAGAGGCTGGCGAGTTATTACTTATATTGACTTTTTCATTAATTACTACCTTGTTCATTGCAAGGGCTCTTTGTTCAAAGTTTTCCCGTAAAGTTAGGAGTTTCTTTTGTAATATTTCACTCAAACAATTTTCATATCCTGTTCCGTGTTTGATGGTTATGTCCCTGTTTTAACAGGTTTTTGGCAAAAGGAGAGGATATTTTCATACAACCGGATTCTTAAATGTTCACTGTATCCAATTTAAAATTTCTGCCTGTCATTCCCAGATACACTGATTCACGTTCTCAACAATGTAAGTGATATACACCCACTCCTGGGTACTTATCTGGTTTGTCTACTGCTGTTTGTAAATTTGACTAGAATGTGTTCCTTGCAATGTATAGTGCTTTTTCCTTTAGCATATTTTCTATTCTATGTGTGAATTTGTGTTTGTATATTAAAGTGCACAATTTCTGTCTGCCAGTCAAGTCATAAGTGTTACTGTTTTCAGTTTCTTCTTCGGGTACTGTAGCGTATATGCTGTTTGTGAGATAAGTGTTCTGTGTTTGTTTCAGTTAACACCCATTCAGTACAAATACTCAACCATTAAATCAAAACAATACAGAAAAATGAAAAGAAGCACAGAAAATGAACACCATAAATCCCACGAACAACACAGGCACTACTCGACACACAAACTCAGAACAGTAACACTCACTCAAGACATGACTAACAGAAAGAAATGGTAGACTTGAACATACAAATGCAAATCAACACACAGCAAATATACTAAGGAGTAAAGGATTACACACATTGACACATTGGTAACAGAACAAGAAACACCTGCATCATATTTACAAACAGCGATAGACAAACCAGATAAATACTGAACCCTACAATATGGAGCAGAAAATGAAAATTATTAGAGTGAACGACTAAAAAAGAAAACAACAACTAACTTCCACACAAAAAGAATTTTTGCAAAGTACATGAAAGAAATTAATGATCACGTCAATACAAGGAATAACTCATGATGGATCATGTTACCCACTAAAACATTAACAAACGGAGATTTTAATCCCCCCTCCCCACACATAACAGCAAAAAACAACAACAACAACAACCACCACCACCACCACCACCACCACCACCACCACCACCACCACCACCACCATACACAATAACAATGTACACATGCACTACCACACTGTGCACACACATGCACATTAACTAATAACACACACACACACACACATACACACACACACACACACACACACACACACACACACACACACACACACACACACACACACAACAGACAAAAGAAGGAGAACAGGAAGACGGTTGGGAACACTACATGCTGTAAACACACACATTCCATACACAGTGAGATCTGGAAGTGAAGTGTGGAAACAAATGTGGTGGAAAAAAAACTGAACACCGACCACCTGGAGTGCATAGATCAAGTAAATACACCTCCAGGACGATACACTTGGATTAACCACAGAAAGGGGGGTGTTACCTTCATAATCTCTAATTGATGTTTTTGAATTTAAAATATGTTAAAATGAAGGACTAAGTAAGGAAGATATATTTTTTATTTTCTCCACAAAAAAAGTCCTGCTCTAAGATACAGCGTCTCCAAAGGTGACACTGCGAACACCATTTTGAAGATGCGAATTTCGGAAAAAAATTTAAAATGCTATGTCTCTGGAGCAGATCTAGGCTATTTTGTTGGTTTTTTTATTTGAAAGATGATTAGCTTCTGATTTCAAAGAAATCCTCCATTTGCACTTACCTGTCAAAGTTCTTTTACTATAGCATTCTGAACTTTTTATAATTTATGGGAATATATATATATATATATTAAAAACAAAGATTCCAAGACTTACCAAGCGGGAAAGCGCCGGCAGACAGGCACATGAACAAAACACACAAACACACACACAGAATTGCTAGCTTTCGCAACCGATGGTTGCTTCTTCAGGAAGGAGAGGGAAAGACGAAAGGATGTGGGTTTTAAGGGAGAGGGTAAGGAGTCATTCCAATCCCGGGAGCGGAAAGACTTCCCTTAGGGGACACACACACACACACACACACACACACACACACACACACACACACACACACACATCCGCACATACACAGACACAAGCAGACCATCATATATTTCAAAACTGCCAATCCATAAAATCCTTATTTTTTCTGTTGATTAATACCATATAGTTGTACACCCCCTGAAAAGAAGAGCTTCCACTTTTAAGTTGGACAGGTTTGATTTTAGAAAATAATTTTTTTCGAAGCGTAATGTATGTCTTCACTGAAGTTGTTCCTTACTAATTTCTTTGTTGCAATGTTTATTTCTATTGTCTTTGTCTTGGTTGCAGTTATTTCTCATCACTTTCCTTGTTGCAGATATTTCTTATACTTTGTTGAAGGTTCTTGTCAGTTTCTTTGTCATGGTTGTTCATTGCAGGTTGCTGTATTGTAGTGTTCAGTACTACTTTGTTTACTGAAGAGGCTTCTAAGAAATAGAGACCATCTATACCCCCGCCGGCGAAACATTGCACTTGACAGTTCGCTTTTTGTCTAGTTAGGTTGGCTATACTGTAATATCGATGTTGCAACAGCAGCCTCTATACACACAGCAGACGATACAGTTTTCCGTCCCGTCTCGTAAATGCAAGCGATTGAGCAATTACAATGTATATAAAAACTCTTTTTTTAGTTGCACTACAATGACAGGAAGTAAACAACCGTATAATAATGCATGTAAAAGCATAACAATGCGCACCCTTTCGATAACGGAGCAAAGAAATACAAAAAACAAGCATCTGACGACTGGTACTTTAAAATCAATAATGTACGTAGTTTACAAAATAAATAATAACCGAGATTGCAAAAAATAACCAATATTAGAATTTTTTCACTCACCAATTTACAACGATAATGGCGCAATTCCATCCAGCTCGCCATCGTCACTGTTGTCCGATTCATCGCTAAAACAGTCTTCATCGTCGTCATCGGCAAGACAAATCATTAATTGTTCATGGCCACTGATAATGCCTTCTATTGTCTGTGCTGCTCGTGTAAGCTTCTCAACGTGCTCTACTTTTTTTCTCCATGAGGCTGTATCCACAGTCACAAGAGCTTCACGCAACAGCTTTTCCACCTCTGTTATTGTAAAGGACTTCTTGTTGTTCCTTACATACATTTTTACGTCACTCCATACTAACTCAATAGGGTTGAAATGGCAGTGATATGGTGGCAGCCTTATTACAGTATGACCCTGCTCCTTGGCAATTTCGTCTACTACGTATGTAGGTGTCGTAGGCTTATTTTCTTTAACAAGAGACTATAACATAACCTTTGTCATACCCATATCCGCTGCAATATTTCGAGCCTGTAACCACTGCACCGTAACTTCTTTCCGATCATTTGTAGTTGGGGCTTTGTTCTGTATCACCGAATGATATGGAGCATTGTCCATTACAATTGTTGTAGGGACAGGAAATTGTTTTAAAAGGTTCCTGAACCACTCAACAAATCGTACGTGATCCATATCTTCATGGTAATCACCAGTCTTTTTTGATCTAAAAACTAAAAGTGCGTCAGGGACAAAACCACTGGAGGAGCCTGCATGGACCACAATTAATCTAGCTCCTCTTCCCGTCGGCTGATGGCCGCTACTGCTGGGTGTGTTATCCGTCCAACATTTACTGACAGCTTCCCCGGCATTAACCCACGTTTCGTCTAGCCAAATTATGGAATGAATGTCTCTGCCCACAATTTTGTGCAAGAAAATGCTACGGGCGGTAACAATATGTGCCCTCTCTAACAGTACTTTGCGTCCGTCTAGCGTTTTGTAACGGAAACCCACACTTTTTAGCACAATTTTTAGTGATGTTTTACCACACCTGAAGAGTTGACTTTCTTTTAAAGAGATTAATAACTTAGCTACAGTCGGATACTCTTTTCTGCTGTAGTAAGCATAAACATGCCTACGAACTGCATCAGTCTGGAAAGAATCTAAATCTGTGATAGGACTACGCCGCTTTTTCTTCTTTCCCGGGGTTGATAAAAATGTATTATTTGATCCAGACAGCTCAGAATCATTACGGCTCACTTCAGTATCTTCCAAGTTTTGTAGTAATACTCCCATACTTACTACCGTTCTTGCACTAATACCAAGAGTTTTCGACGTACGTTCCACCACTTTGTCGGCAGGAATTGATGGCTGTCCATGAATGCTTACGTAGTTTTTCTCCTGCTCGTAAAACTCACGAGTTCTGCGTAGTAATTCCAGTGCCTGGCTGTTTAGCGGCACCCCTCGACGCAAAGGATTGTCACTAGGTGAACGAAGTCTTTTCGGTGGCATTTTCCAAGTACGTAAACTCACAACGTAACAAAAGTCACAACGATATAGCACACAGTACAACGAAAACACGCGGTAAACAACACACAACTCACATTGTATACACATTCACTAAACAAAGCCGGCAACGCGGGAACTTTGACGTCACAGCACGTGAGTAACAGCAGTGCTCACTGCGCTGTGATTGGCTGGCGCCCCACGCTGAACGCCTAGCGCCTATCGTTCTTCACTTGTTACTCTGTTACGCTGCCAACTTCATACGCAAACGTGAAGTGCAATGTTTCAGCGGCCCGGGTATAGTGACTCCTTCGTTTCATGCGGAATTTGCCAGTCGATACAGTTGCAGTGTGTTTTGTGAAAAGAATTGTTTCAAATGTCATCTGACTGGGGCCACAGGAGAGTGAAGTTTATGTGTGTACTGCACAAATTTTGAACTTTGTGTGGAAACTTCGAAGAACTTACTGGAGCACGTGACGTGACACCTTGGTTGGGCGTGCAAAGTCTCTGTGATGTAAAGCGAGAAATTTGTTTATTTCAAGAATCTGGCGACTGGACTGGAAAGGGAGGACTGTCTTTATAGACAATTGGCCTGGAAGACGTAGCAGATAACTCTGCAGAAATTACATATGTGACATGGGAGGAAAATTAACTAATTAAGAAAACTGTTGTCTTTGACAGTTTCATTGATGAGCTTGGTAAATGGTCAGTGAACGCAGTAACACACCAGCATCTGAAGAAATTTTCAGCAACACATTGCAGAAGTTAAAGTATGTGTACAGGCTGAAGAACTATGTTTAGTGCTTCACTGTGATTTTGCTGAGAAGACTGTAACTCTCCCACAAGAAGTACAATAGTATCATTGGAGTAATGACCAGGTTTCAGTTTTTACATGAGTGACATTTTCAAAACAATACCACAAGTGTTGCAGTTATAAGGGATGCTTTGCTATCAATGTGCAAAATTCTTCAACTGCAAACAAGAGCAGAGAAGATAATTATTTGTGATGGTGCTCCTAGTCACTTTAAAAATCATTTCAGCTGTTTGAAATGAATAAGTCAGTTGTGCCAGCTGATTGGGTATACAGTGCTACTGGTCACGGGAAGGGGCCTTGTAATGGTGTAGGAGGCTGAAGAACTACGCTACAAAACAATCTTTCCAGACCAAATACAGCTGTGATTCAAAATGCTGAGGATTTTACGAGAGTCATTAAATCTTAAGACATTCACTGCCCTCATTCTTTCGTACAAAGACAAAATCGAAGAATTCAGTGAGCAGAAAAAAGAAGAATGGTCCAAACAAACTACTACTGTGAAAAGAATTCAGAAGACATTTTTGGACTCAAAGTGACGGCGAACTCATATTGCACGCACTTTAAAGAGTAAGAAAGAAGAAATCTCGTTTGTTCGGCCAACACCTCAAAAACAGCAGGATAATACTCACATTCACAACCTGAGAAGGGGGATGTTTGTGGCACATGTGTATGACTGTCACTGGTGGATTTGTACAGATTATAGACCCCAGTTAAGAGTTAAACAAAACTGTAGTGAACTTTATGCTATCACAAGGACCAGCTGCTGGATACAGGTTTCATGCGGAAGGACAGCAACAACGCCATCAGTACTCACTTCCTGTTTATAGTGTTTTGAAGATTCCAAGTGCTCCAGTTCCTATTGGTTCAACAGGAAGGCATTACTCTATATCAAAGGAAGATACTGAAGCAGCAGAAAATATTTTTAGTTCATTGACTGGCTAAAATCAGTACAAAACAGAGTGCACGAAGTTGTATAAATTGAAACCTTTAAGTCTTTGGACCTTTCAAATACATTTTGAAAAGATTTAAAATGCTTGAAAAAAATGAGTCTCTTACTAATCTTTCAAAATTAAAATTATGTTAAATAAGGCTAGGTTTTGATTTTTAATGAGCCTGTTATGTGATAATGTAGGAATAAGACAGGTTTCATGCATGGCAAAAATTTTAATTGTTTATACAACATGTTCAACCTAAAAAAGGAAGCTCTCCTTTTCAGGGAACGTAGAACTATATGGTACTAATCAACAGAGAGTGAAATAAATAAATAAAAAAATTTAAAAACAAATCAAAATTTTATAGATTGGGATTTTTGGAAAAATCCATAAATTAGATAAAGGTCAGAATGCTATAGTAAAATAACTGACAAGTCCCAACAGAGGATTTGTTTGTAATCATAAAGCAATTAGATTTTAAAATAAAAAATGCCCTAACAAAATATCTAGAACTGTTACTGAGATACAGCATTTTAAATTGTTTTCCAAAATTTGCATCTTCAAAATGGCGTGCGCAATGTCGTCTTTGGGGGGCTGTATCTAAGAGGAAAAATTTTTCTGGAGAAAACAAAAAAATATGCGGTCCTTACATAGGCCTTCATTTTACCATATGCTAAATTCAATAACATCAGAGACTATGAAGGTAAGATTTTTCCAAGCCTGCCTGAACTGATATGTACTATACCCACATCTGAAATCATAAGAAACACCAAATGGCTGTTTAACCTCATAAAATCTATGCTGCAAAAATTGTTTCTAAACTGATAAAACAAGATAATAAGAGGAAACATAATGTAGTAACACATTTGTAGCTACAATATGACACATTCATGTAAACATAAAGCTAACATGTATTACAGACCACTCAAGATGCTTCACAAATAGAAGAAGCAAAGTGTGAATGGCCCACAATACAAACTGTCTTTCATTTAGCTGCAAAGACTGAATACACCTTCATGAATTTTGAAGCAGCTAAGGATGGACAGAAAACATATACTGAATCTTAGCAGTAAGGCATAATAAAACAAAGCACCAAAAAGAGAAAACTGCAGACAAGCACATGACTGTTGCCTCCCTATCTGAGAGACTACAGAGGCTGCAAACTGGCCCATGCACACAAATCACAGGCATGCATGACTGCTCTGATGCATGTGCCTCCTTGCCTCTTTGTGCATCATCATCCACATAGTGTGCATAGATGTAAACACACCTTTAGGGAGGGAGGGAGGGAGGGGGCAGGAATTAACACAAGGTTCATGTTACAAGTGAATACTTGTTAATACTTACGTAGATGGATCGAACATGTTTGCCAACATAAAGCACTGTGTAGCAATTGGGGGTGTTGTTTGCTGCATTGGGAGAGCTCCAGCAGAATTTAAGTTTAATGCTGTTGCTGCAGCCTGAGGAATCTGCATTCCTGTACCTGCATAGAAAATACATTAATTCCACTGCTTAATGTACATACATTATTTAATATACTACTACTACTACTACTACTACTACTACTACAAAAAAAAAAAAAAAAAATAAAAAAAAAAAAAATAAAATAAAAAAAATAAAAAAAACAGCAATTATTCCACAATGTGTGTTCATAATGAGTATTAGCAGTCTACTATTTAAACTGCAAAAACCCATGTTCATGGTACAATGGGGACACGATAACAGTTCAGCACAAACATACTCAAACAATAATAAAATTATATCAATTCAAAAACAATATTTAATAACAAACTAACAGCATCAACATGATACAACTTTAGCGAATTTGTACCTTCTGCTAACTTGCACATCAGCTGCAATCTGCCAGTCGCACCAAGATCAATTCCTGTCCTGTCTAATTCATCACTGTCCAATATTGACGTACCCTGAGCAGAATCTGATCTCTCAGTTACATTTCCCACCTTCATAGGACGGCCAGCCAATTCAAATCCATTCAGCTGCTCTAGTGCTTTCTTGGCATCTTCAGCATTATGAAACTGAAATAATCAAAGTAATTTGCATATGAGAGAGAGGAGGAGAGAGAGAGAGAGAGAGAGAGAGAGAGAGAGAGAGAGAGAGAGAGAGAGAGAGAGAGAGGGGGGGGGGGGGGAGACTTTCTGGAGAAAAAACCCAATTTCAGAGCATTTTTTGTCTGGTTTCTCTAACATCCTACAGAAACAGATGTCGGGCATATCCATAAAAGTTAAGAGAGCCATACAAAATATCAAACCACACAAGAATATGCTAGGTGGTTGTAGCCATCTTGTTTCACAACATTATTTCAAATCAAAGTACTGTATACTGTATTTACTCAAATCTAAGCCGCACTTTTTTTCCAGTTTTTGCAATCCAAAAAACCACCTGCGGCTTACAATCGAGTGCAAAGTAAGCGGAAGTTCTGAAAAATGTTGGCAGGTGCCGCCACAGCTAACTTCTGCTGCCGAATATCTGTAGCACTATGCAGGCATGCTTTGCAGGCACAAAGATAAATACTGGCGCCAAAACCTCTGCGCCAGTAAAAAAAAAAAAGGTGGAAGACGAGCTTTTTTTCTCCGCCCTGAGTTTCGACCACTTCATGTTCATACATTATCCAACGAAGTAAATACAAATTCCGTATTTTTCATCTTCGAATGTAGCAGCATTTCACTGTACTAGTACTACGAAAATCCGACTGGCAAGACTGTTTGGGATGTTTGTCAATATGGCCAACTGAATTTTTTCCTACCTGTGAGAAGAGATGGTTGCTAATAGGAACTTTTATAAATTGTGAATCACATGCAGTATTCTCTTCACCATAAGAATAATACAAATATAAACATTTTGCCATGTATTCTTCCGTGTTTGCTGCTATCTCATTTAAATCCTGTCTGCCTAATAAACTACGAAACTAGAGTGAGACAGCAGCAAACGCAGAAGAATATACATATCATGTCACGCTTATATTCGTATTATTCTTATGCCTAATAGTGATACAGTCAGAAATGAAGCATGGTAATTCACTAGATTTTTAAATCTAAGATAACTAATTTCTGAGCAAAATGTAATATACTAAAGAGGTGTCTGCAAATATTTTCAAACGAAGAAAAATTTTCGCTAAACTCTCGTTCAGAACTCTTTTTTTCTGTAAGCGGTGGCAGCACGCACAAAAGCAAGTCATGCCACGAGCGGCAACAGGCCATAAACACTCGTTATCAGGATGCAACAAACAATGCACGACACAGTACAGTAATGCATTTTCAGCTTAGAGTGACGTAAACACCTATAACAAAGAGAATGCCACTTATCAGATCAAAGAAAATAAGCAATCAATTCAAAACCAGACGAAGCACATGACATTCATTTGACCTAAATTGTGTCTCATATTACAATGTACCAACTTTGTATCGATTTGGAGGTGCGGCCTAAAACTTTTCTCTTTCCTTGAATTTCTAGTCTCAAATTTCAGGTGTGGCTGAGATTCGGAAAATTTTTTTTCCCTTGATTTCGAGTCTCTTTAGGTGCGGCTTAGGTTAGAGTAAATATGGTACTCAAGACATAATACCTTTGGAGGATAAAACAACAATGAGTAGTTTTAATTTATTTAATATTACAATACCTTTCTCATATAGATGAAAATGTTATGGAAGAAAATGCTTCTATAATAGCTCACAGATTTCTACAATTGTGTGTGCCTTCTGTGACCCATTTGGAAAGATAATGTATGCAAGTAGGCATTTGCAAAATAAAAAGGGCACCTATGCTTGAGCACAACAGCATATCCATGTGCTCTTAAGTTACACTCTGATCCCATGGCAAACAGTGCATGGCTGAATGGTCTCTGTAAGAAACATTTTGTGTTGCAACAGAGGACTGTCATGTGATTTAACTTCTTAGAATGAAGAAATGCGTGTGTTTACTACCTAAAGCTAGTATCATGGGAAATTGCTCACACTAGAACGTGGCAGTTTGAAGTGCGAGGATTTCGAACTGCGACTGTGTAAGACACTAGGAGAGGTTGTTCCTGAACTATCTCATTAACAATGTGGCCAACCTCATCAAGCAATTGGACTGAAGAGATTAATCACGTTGCATCAAAGGATTCAATTAAGACTCTCCAGACAAGTGATGAGTGATCCATGCGGCAATTCTACTTTCGCGTAAACACAGAAAACTAGTGTATACTGGCTGACCTGAAAGAGGGAGTTAGGCTTTCTCCCTGCACCACTCCTCACCTAATGGGTGTTTGAAGTTCTCATATGCTTATTTTCACTGACATCTGCTGCACTGTACTGCCCGCATTGTGGCAAGCATGACGAGTGTCTGGGGAGCTGTTGTCATTTATATTTCTACTGTCACCTTGTCAGTTCTACATGGAGCACCATATGGGTCGCACAGCTCACAAAATGGTTTTGCGATGAGCTAACCCATGCTTATAAACTAAAGATTCAAAATCAGTGTTCTGCAGATTCTGTGATGTCAACTGGATAGGGAAAGAAAAATATTCGTGGATCGCTCCGTTCACTGGTGACAAAATGCTGCTCTTTTCCAACAGAGACAATCATTTTCTGTAAGCTTCAATGCAGCAGAAGGAAGAAAACAGACAAACACTGTTTCACAAAAAAATATAGAATTATTTGCAAAAACAAATATTCCACTCAAGAAGCTCTTATTACAGTAAATAAAAACTATTTTCTATCTCCATAACTGCTTTTTTAATTATTTTTATTCTACAATGAATTTAGTTTTCAGGCACATAGTGTGGCAAACAGTTACAAATATTACATTTCTTTTAATAAAAAAGAATACCCTACATCAAACAGTTGTTGCACCAAAAATGGATGCCACTTTAGGCAACAATAGTTGCTAAATTTGTCAAAAATAGCAGCTAAATTTTAAGGTCCTTGTCAATTACATAAATGGGCAGACCCAAATAAAGCAACCTAGACCATCCTGGCAGAAAGCCCAAGAGCAGGACAAGAACGTGTGTTTATCAAGCTACGGTTCTTCACAGCACACCTGCTTTTACCTCAGCAACCTTAAGACAAAGCTGTCATCACCTCTAAGGTTGTCTTTAACACCATAGTGCTTTACTTAAGTATGATCCTATTTGAGACTGAACACCTTTGAATTCCCCCACCCATTTAATTGTCTGAAATAGCTGGCTTTAGAGAGACCTAATTTGATGCGGACACCACAATTATTTCACTTATGTAAAAAGAATTAACAAGTTGGTGTGAAAACAGACTATATAGCACCAGATAAAGCAATGAAATTTTTCCTAAAAGGGAACAAACTTACAAATTTGTAAGCAATGATATATCAGTCAAGTCAAAATGAGTGATTAGGTGGATTTTTGGTCAACTGACAGTCAGTATACTAGCTCTTGTTCTAAAATCATCTCTGCCCTTTTGCTAGATACATTTATTCTTAGAAATATTAAAGCCTTGTAGCAGTATTCGTAATGCTGGTACAAGGATAACAGGTGCTATGATGGAAATCTGAAGCTGGTTCTAATTGTTTAAACCAATAATCAAATTCTGGATTAAAGACTTTTCAACAGGCTGTTGGGAAGTTCAAATAAAGAGCAAATTTGTGACAGTGAATGTGTCATGCTGATCACAATGTTTAGCTAACTTATTAATACCATTAGCTCACTGGACCAAAAATAGTCACCCCCAGAGACATCATTACAAGTGTCATTTACTAATCATGTAATCTCACGCCTGAACTTTGTGATCGCCTAGATCCAATTATGAAGTGGACCTACAATGTTGTGCAGGTTCATTCCATACAGGTTAATCCAATTGCTGAGGTTTTGCTCACACTATTCCACCGAATGGCAAGGATGCTGATGTTGGCATTTTGCTCACTGTTCCAACATGTCCTGCAGATTTCTATTGCAGGTCAATCTAGATATACTAGGGTGGGGGAGTGTTCAGAAAAGTAGTTACATATTCTTCCGGCCCACTTAACTTTGCTGCTCTAGTCTTGAAAAATAGGGGTTTGCAATAGCCACTTGCCTGGTGATCATCTCGAAATGTTCATTGCATATTTTCCCCATTACGTTCTCTCGAAAACAGGTTGTAATGGACTTTCAGTCACTGCCTGCAATAATTTCAATAGGGCGTGAAAGTATTTTTTATTCACAAACTGTGAAACGTGTTCAGTCTCTCTGTCAGGACCAACTTCCAACAAGAATTATGACAATGTTTGGTCACCACATTTATTACAACACTGTTTGTAGACATGCTGTAAGTCCACTATGAAACACAAATGAATTCAGCAACTTTACACACCATATGGCCATCGGCACAGCCAAACATGATTAGACACTGACATGTCCTTGCATTCATCCATGTTTACAGACAATGTCTGCTTGAAACATGTATGTCTCACGAACACTACTGACATGCTCACAGAGGCTGTGCATGCATGATTGAGCAAGTGACTATCGCTTTAACGATTCATCTATGTGTGCACACTGGGGCAACTAATTTTTTGTCTGGAAAGCTAACAGTAATGATAAAACTTATACCATGCAATGAGAAAAAATTTTTACCAATTCTATAATTAGAGAGTTTATTATTTTATGAATACTGCGTATAGAATCTGAATGTTTTTTCCATGATGTCTCAACAAATAGGCAATACAATATGTAAGTCTTTACTTATTTAATATCATACCACCATCTTAAAACACACACTACTCAGCAGTAATAGACTTTAAATTGAAGCAAACACCTCTTTACATAATGGAAACTACTATTAATTCAGTCAATTTGTACACATTTACACAGCTCATTAAACTGCAAACAATCTTAACTTTTAGTTTGAAAATGTATGCAGTGAACTATACATACCGTCAGGAACCCATAGCCTTTCGACCTTCCTGTCTCTGGGTCTATGATCAACTGGATATTGTCAATCTTTCCAAAAGGTTCAAAAATACCGCGCAGCATATCTTCTGTAATATTAAAGTGCAGAGACCCCACATAAAGTCTCATTGGGCCACTGTTTCCTTTAGGCACAACCATATTTGGCATTGTATTGCCTGCCCTGTTTTTCTCAGCCTGAGTGTGCTGAACTATAATGGGAATACCAAGCAGCTTTTGTCCTGACAAACCAAGTGCCTAGATAGAAACACAGTTTGTCAAAGTTGCATTACTACACAAATTCCACAGTCTGAACATTTCAGCCGATGTACATAAATGTAAGACAACGTTTAAATAATACATACCAAAGGGACAGATTCAGGATCCCTGAATTCAACATAAGCAATGCCTTTAAAACGGCGAGTTTTGTTGCAAGTGATAAGCCTGACGTCTCTAACCTAGAAATGAGGAAAGTAACTGTAAGTTCTACAGATTATGAACAAAAAAATAGCATTTTTCACCATTTAGTGTTTTAACTACTTCATTTAATAAGTCAAAAATATACAAATGTTAGTTCAATGTAATGTGAATGAGATACAACAAACTCTCTCACACAGAAAAATCACAGAACATTTTCTTTAGCATATTACTTCCCCCCAAACACCACTGTAAATGTATGCTTGGGTCTACAAATATGCGTGTGTACACACACACACACACACACACACACACACACACACACACACACACACATTTTTTATAGCTAAATTCAGTTATGATTTATACATACATTTTCATGTGCATTCACACTTTTCACATCTTTGGCTGGAGAGGTGAAAGCTGTAACTAACCTGTGATACAATCAGGCTCTTTTCTCCTGCGTGGAATGTCCGAAACTCAATTTTTCTCATCCATTTCACAGCTGTTCTCAGCTCAAAGCCACACTATTGTTTGTAATCTATGGTTCACAAACAGGAGTTCTATTTTAATAAGCTTTGCAGTTAACATAGTATAGTATTTTACTGGTTTTTACTTTGTGACCCCCATAACCCCCTTAACACAAAGAAGGAATGGCTAAATTAACAAATAAAACCTTCACTTCACTTTAATGAACATTAACAGCCCCCATTTCACAGATTTAGTGGGAACTATCATTGTAAATACAAAATTTCCTACATCAAAATTTTCCACTAGAATGTGCCAAACTAACTCTGTACTGTGTATCATAAAAAACAAAAAATTAATCATTTGCCACAAAGCATAAAACAGCCAATATTTTGTTTCCTCAATGGCCACGAGAATGGTACAAACACTCAAAATTATGAATATACTGAAATTACACAAACTTTTTCCAGCAGAATCTAATTTTTCCATTCGTTAGCAGTAGAGCCAGTAGTTGGATTGTCTCCAAGATGTAAAAATCATGTTTTAGATTGGGAGCATTTCTTCCAAAATGTTCTTTGAATATGAATCGTGCACTGACTAAAATTTTCAAGCCGCCACTGCCTCTCCCCCCTCCTGTCTCTTAAGAGTCTCGAGGTGGAACAATGCCTATGGCCCAAGAACTGAAAATCTTACGCAACCCTTTTTCCAATGTTCACATTGGAGGAACGTGAGTCAACATTTCAGAACAGATGGCTCACATTTCATTGCCATTCAAACTTCATTAATATTACGAAATAAAGCATCTGCAAAACAAAGTGTCACTAGCAAAACAAGTAACCTCAAACACTGAGTGACATTTCTGATAACACATGAAATCTTTGGAACACAACCTGCCTGTCATTCACTTCATAATTTATAATGGCTTTGAATTTCTTTGGTTTTCCCTTTTCTGGTCAAACACTTAAGTGCTCTAACCGCCTTCCTGTTAGCCCCCCCCCCCCCCCCACCAATATTTGTTAACTATAACTTACTCCACATCTGATTAACTATCATGGTCTCCTTTTATACTGCCATCTTCAGACCTAGAAGTTTCCTGTCTC
The DNA here is from genome assembly GCF_023897955.1 of Schistocerca gregaria. NCBI lineage: Eukaryota > Metazoa > Arthropoda > Insecta > Orthoptera > Acrididae > Schistocerca > Schistocerca gregaria. The sequence continues at coordinate 254,505,226 of NC_064924.1, read as the reverse complement.
TACTATTTTACTCATAAATAATATCTAGTATGAAACCAATCATTTTCCATCATTCGAATGCTATTGTTCATTCTTCGTAATTAAGTTAGCATGTTATGTAGATAAAATACAGCATTTCTGTTGCATAATTCTTGCATTTTTATCTGTGCGTATCTCAAATATCCCCTTTTTTTCAATTTAAACATTGCTAAGAATTTTCCTTAGTCCTCACCTTTTGAAAACAATTTTGTGTGTCTTCAATGCTCAGAACAATAATTTATAAACAACACAATGGATTGTTTGAAAGTGATGTGTTATTATTATTATTATACATTCTTACTTTTCCAACAGATGAGAAAAATTCTTCCAGGTCTCTTGCTCTGATTCTCTGTGACAACTGCATGCAAAAGACAGTCCGTGCATCACGTTCTTCAGGAGCAAGATCATCAGTGGCACCCCTGTTAAGAAAAAATATATCTATTTACTGAAAATTCAAGTAACATTTTAGTTATAAATTAATTAGAAATGGTTCAAATGGCTCTGAGCACTATGGGACATCTGAGGTCATCAGTCCCCTAGAATTAGAACTACTTAAACCTAACTAACCTAAGGACATCACACACATCCATGCCCATGGCAGGATTAGAATCTGCGACTGTAGCATCAGCGCGGTACCGGACTGAAGTGCCTAGAACCACTCGGCCACAGCAGTCTGCCACCCCCCCCCCCCCATCCCCAATACCCCTCCCCAAAGCAACAGGGGCTGAAATCTGATTACCAATGTCGGTTTGTACCACCATGAATTGTATAGACAGTCATATAAGTTATGTGAAAATCTTGTTATTAGTCCACTGGAAATCCACATTACATAAAAAGAAAATGTCAGTTATATTATATACCAAAAAGAATTGATATCTTATGCTAATTAATCAGTTCGTATTGTGTGAGATATCTATAAGCAGGTTTAGCAGCAATAACTATAAACAGAGCAGACAGTAACATGAGGAAATAATACCTTATCAAATATTGTACTTTTCATTTCTATTAATCTCAAAGAGGAAACTACATAATTATCTAAATAGCATGTGGAAAATTAAGTGCACAACTGCATTATCTGTTTAAGGTTGTCCAAATTGGCTGATGTGTATGAGAGAACAGAAAGAATGATGGCAGATGAAATACTCTCAACAAGAATTGTAAAAAAAACATGTAACACAGTCAATGAGCCATGAGAATGTTCATACAAGTTCTAAAAGATATTTGACCATGATAAAATTTATACTGCTGTGAGCTATATGTTTAGCCCTTTCTTTGTCAAGGTGATTGTTTTATCTGTGAAACTTCATATTTATTGTGGATATACAAGAGCCTTTCATATTATCCATTGACTTTGACCAATGACATCACAAAAGGACCAAAATACAACACAAACATGGGGGAGGAGACGAAACAGCGAAGACATGGGTCTCATCGGATTAGGGAAGGAAGTCAGCCGTGCCCTATCAAAGGTACAATCACGACATTTGCCTGAAGTGATTTAGGGAAATCACGGAAAATCTAAATTAGGATGGCCGGACACGGGATTGAACCCTTGTCCTCCCGAAAGTGGGTCCAGTGTGCTAACCACTGTCCCACCTCGCTAGGTCAACACAAACACGATTTCAAAATGACAACCAATGACATTACCCACTGTCAAGATGCCAAAATCTTAGCACCAAATTTAGAATTGTAGAAATTCTTAATAATAAATGCTGAAGCTAATGGGAAAACCAGTGATTGGGGATTCTGAGTGGGGACAAACTAAAATAACAGTTACAAAATCATGGTAATAGCAAAATATACAAAATGACACAAACAGAAAAACATAAAATGGCTGGTTTCAAAGATGCCAAAAGCATTAAACTAGCATGATCCAACTTTAGTATGTATCAAAACCATCAGTTGACTTTTATAGATCAATTTAAGAAACACAGAACTGATACAAGCAGACACAAAAAACTAAAAGCAATATAAGTTGCCAAAAAGTGACACCAATATACATGGCCAAAAGTAATGTGAAGTAATAAAGCACAGTGTGTAATACAACACCTGACTACAAAGCTCAATTTAAAATGCTAATACCAATACAAAAAGCCAAAAACATAAAACAATACAAAACATCAAGAAGCAATATCAATAGGCATAGCCAAAAATTGTGGCAATCAACAAAACATTGTATCAAAAGAAAGCAAAGTGTTAATAAAAGGTAACACCACCATAACACAAAATTGAGCCTTCATCTCTCAAAATAAGTAGTACACTAGGCAAGATTTTTATATTCGAAAGCAAAATGTATTCATAAATAATGCCAAATTCATGAAAATTGTAGTAACTGTTTTCACCCATTACTATGACAACCAAATAGAAAGTTTAATCTCTGACTGGTGAGTAACATCATCCACCACAACACTATCATGCTGCAGATCAAAGCTGAAAGGCAATGTCGAAGGCTCAAGTTGGCCATTTCTATGTAACATCTGCAGCTCTTTTCCTTTTGTAAAAAAAAAAAAAAAAAAAAAAAAAAAAAAAAAAAAAAAACACCCTACACTATAAAATAAATCAATTACTTCAGGTGACTACTGTAAAAACAAATCACAAAAATGCATAATAATGGCAGTAATTTAATGTCAATCACAGGTTCTCATAGAAATAGATGGCCAACTGGCCAACCCAGTCACCACATACAGCAACTTTTTATCCAACCAGTGAAATAACTTTGACCCATATATACACAAAATGATGGAAGCATTTGATGGAAAACAAAGGATATGACCGAAAATTTTGATAAAGGCTCCTGGACAAGAAACATGAAAATTAAAAATTGAAAGCATTACTCATTGCTGTAACTAGGTGTTTGCACATGCAAACCAATTAATTGATACTACTGAATGCATGTCAAATATTCAATGAGAATAAAGAAAGTGGTTGAGGGGTATAAATGACTTCTTATACAACCCTTAACTGTACATTCACACTAAGTATTTTCATCACTGAACTACACAGATTATTAATGTCAAAGTCAACATCCCCACTTCAGAGCACGCTGTAGGTAACTAACACATAGTTGAGACTGCAGTCTTTTCAACCTATTGTCTGTAGACCCTAAGTTGTACAACACTTTGGAAGTTACGTTTGTGCATAGCCTTCTAATTACATGTGCTGAATTGCATGCTTCATACGGAAAAAGAGCAGCCCTAATAATGTGGGCTTGTTACAGCTGCAGTGCACTTTTACTGCAACCAAACTTGTAAGGTGACTTACATAATTTATCTCTTTGACAGTGCCTCAGTGTTGGCACAGCTCTATAGGTAACTACTGTTTTTAATCATGTAACTTCAGTACCACCAGCAATTTTTCCACTTCAGCTGAAAGCTGACTAAGTTATACCAGCTGTCAGGGCTCTTCATTAGCTGTACAAAAATACAGCTGTGTAATCGAGTTAAGCACTTTTCTTTACTTCTTGACAAGTAGAGATCAAGACTATTAAATAAGATTACAGATGCCTTTAAAGTAAGTAACATCAGCTTAAGATTATGCTGAGTAGTATTTAATTGATATTTGTGTATAATAACGTGTGTCAGTTAAGGAGGCATTGTTTACTCTACTTGTCCCCTCCCTCTCTCACTTCATTATTCTAATCCCAATGGATGTATGCCACCTTAGTGATCATTACTACACATGTTCACAAGCAATATCAAATCAATGAAAGCAACATTTATTTTGCAACATATTACAGTATATAGAGAAAAAACTTTACTTACAACCCTAGTGGTGAGACTCCTTTTCTGAAAGGGTACTTGTCTCTTGCACGAGGAAGCACAATAGGTGACAAAGATCTTTTCCGCCTTTCTCGTTCCCTTTCCCTCTCCCTCTCCTTTTCCCTCTCTCGTTCTCTCTCCCTTTCCTTCTCCTTTTCCTTTTCCCTTTCACGTTCACGTTCGCGGTCACGAGACCTGTCCCTCCTCCTATGGTGATCTCTGTCCTTGCTCCTCCTCCTTTCTTTGTCATGGCGATCTCGGTCCCTGCTGCGTCTCTTCTCATGGTCCCGGTGATGATCACGGTGGCGATCTCTAGACCGGCTCCGATGACGTCCTTTATCTCGAGACCTACTGCGACTCCGATGTTTGCTTTTCCTGCATAATATAAACATATTATTTAGTGGCCTGAATGAACGTGTTCTCCAACACAACTAAACAAAGGGTGATGTGAAGAGTTCTAACACACTAAAAGAGGTCTGTGAAAGCTGATCAGAAACCAAATTAAAGAAAGAAACTTCTTTTGAGATACCTCGCACTTAAAACTGCATCACATCCATACTCACCAACAAAAATTATTAATTCACTGGAATGTACTGAACAGTATTCTATAACAAACAGAACAATAGTCATCACTTACTTTTGTGACATGTTACACCAGTAAAGAGTTAATGTAACACTAAATTTTCTGTAACATATATTACTAGACCTTACCCTGATGATCGATGACTGCTTGATGTGCCATTTTCCTTCACTGTTGTTTTGTTGCTCCCAGCGTCATCCTAGGAAACAGCAGCACACAAAGTGTTGGTAATCCCCGCAACCAGCCATCACGTTGAAGGGAAAAAGGAAGAAAAACATCGGAGTTCCATTAATATTTTACTCCAATCCAACGTCATTAAAACTACATTAAAAGGCTGGTTCCTCTTCTTTCCCAGGGTTGTTGAGCCAGCTTGCTAAACATACTGGAGGTGATTAGTGCCCCAAAGCCTGGACGGGGAACAATTAGTAACAGTAAGGGAAAAAAACCATTAACATTTATATTCAGTCCTATCAAGTCCCAACATTACTTACCTACACTATAATTCCAAGTGCTGCACCATTTACAGTACCATACTCTTAATTCTGTAAAGATAGAGCTTGTGAAAGGTCTTTTTTCGAAAAATGGAACTTCTGAGAGAACTTATGAATTTACATTCAAATTAATCAAATACTTGCCTAATAAGCAGATTTAGACATGTCTGGTAAACTTAGAAGTTATAACACTCTCGAAACCAACTCTCTGTTTTAAAAACAAAACTGCAAAAGAATGTGGGTATTAGAATGTAAAATTGGAAATGCAATTGATTAGAATTATTATTGAAACGCTGTTGTAAGGGACCACTTCTATGTTTAATCACTGTGAGGTCATCAATTTAAGAATATAAGAGTCCTGTATCAACCTTGAGCCACTTCTTGTACATAATAAAAGGAACTGCAGTAAGGGCCTGCTCCTGGGAGAAAGGGAGGGGGGGGGGGGGGGCAGGGAACACACATTCAAAATCTGAAAGGGGGACTACCTTAACTTTTGTGCTTTCAGAAAGGTCTACAGCAATTTTCATAATGAAAAGGATTCTCTCAAAAATAAACTGAAAATCTACACTAAATTAAATACAGCCAATATGCTAAGTTTTTCTGTGTTTCCTACTCTTTCCAACTAACTCTACAATTTTCAGTGAGTAACTAAAATTATGAATACTATGACTGTAAAAGAATACTTTAAACACACCCTAATGTGACAGTGGCTTGAATCTACAAACCCTAAACCATATGGAAATCCAAGAATATATCTATAAGATGTTACAGTAGAGATGGAAAGATTTAACTGAAAATTGTAACACTACATGAAATGCAGAAAAAAGCTTCTGAATCAATATGAACTTCTGTTACAGGTACCTTTTCAATTAAAGGTACCTTACTGTGGGGAAAAAGAAGGACTGCATTAGAGATTTAACAGTAGAGACATAGCCTATGATTTAGATACTTCAGTCCCGAAGGTGTTTGTTCACTCCTAAAACTGTTCCTTTTAGGACGTAACTGCAGACATCTTATCTTAAACCCTGCTTCTGCTAATACTTCCCTAATTTGACAACAAACTGGCATGTACTGCACACTGATTTTTTGCTACATAAATTCAACTTCTGGAGGGTATTATAACCACCACATTATGTCAACTTGTAATCAATAATTTTCTTCCTTTTATTAATACAACAATAACCAAGAGCTGTACTGGGGAAATTTAGTTTTCAAATATGTTTTAAAAAATAATACTTGGATAACAACCCCCAGGTGATTTTTCATTCTTTGCTGTCATGCCAGTAGAAAAAAAAAGGGGGCTAACTATCAGGAGAACAGTATGAATGGCAGCACTGAATGCTACTGTCACCTCACTTTTTGACACATGGAGAAACTATTTACTTGCCACATTCAGTGGGACTACTGGGGTAGACGTATAATTGTGAGCCAATTACAGTTCCATTTTTCATAACTTGATACCCCTTTCCAGAAGTACCACACACATTGGCTTCATCAATGCTCCTATAAGTAACACAAGAAGAAATCATGGATACATCCTCTCTCAAGAGGGATTTAACAGGAGGTGTAAAATATGCAACTCGTGTGTAAAATGTCAATCAAACCAATGCATCAAAACAAGTATACAGCAGAAGCTAACAAAACCAAGTTCTCAATTATGCCCAAACTAATTTAGTTTCATATGCCACAAGCCCTCTAGATTTTGCAATAAAATGTGTGCACTTTTAAAATGGATCTTATGTAAGAATGTCTTCTATAAGATACACCTAACTATATCTGAATTCATTTTTCTTGAATTAAATATACTGCAGCCAGGTTATGGAACCAATACTAAGTCTGAAGTAAACAAAAATGGCAAACTCAGCACAACATTTAACTTTAATAATTCATGAACTGTTATAAAAGTACTCAAGTCTTTAAAGACAGTACATGAGAAATTTTAGGTACAAATCCTACAAATGTTCACAGCTGAAAAGACTATTCCACAAACATCCACAGACACATACAATCCATACATGCAAATAATTTGTACCGCTTTCACTGTATGCCAAAATGTGATTACACATTTTAGTGAAACTGGAAGCATTTAAACAAGGCTTTTACATCCACTGTTTCCTGGAATCAGTCTTGATCCACCGAAGAATCGCCTCTTGGATAAGAGTCGCATACTCATCTTGGGGACCCTGGGGTGACAGAAGGGGATAAATTCAGAAACCTTACTATATACAGAAATTCTACAAAACTCATAACTGTTGAACCGAAATTCATTTATGTAGTTATAGGTAATATACCTATATAAACTCTTTAATTAGTTTACTGCATAGCATATGTAACAAACAAGTGACTTGAGCTGCTTTAAAGAGCTTACAGTTTTAAAAGCTTTTCTTGAAATTGCCACAAACTAAACAAAACTATGTGCATTAAGTTACTCAAAGAAAAGAGCTTAACACACAAAATGAATTGGAGAAGCAGGCAATATATTAATAACACATTTCAAATACAGAGAAATGATACAAACTTAAAGGTAGGGAACTGACTCTTGAGAGATGACCTGTGACATGGGCATTTCTGACCATTTACACACATTTAGATTCAAAAGCACAGATAAGAGTTAAATCATGGAAGAGTTGAGATTTACATCTCGTGCACAAGGAGGACATTATCTGATTAGACAAGAATGAAAAAGAAAATCAGTTGTGGCCCTGTTAAAGGAACCACCATAACAGTAAGTTCATGTATTTCAAGGAAATTAGAACCTAGTCAGAGTGGAACACCGGAAAAAGAAATACGAAAAAATATATGCAGCAAATTCAGTGACAACCCATATCAGATCACTGTTTGTCATGGAACTGGTCTACATTATGTTCCACAATTGCTTTAAAAAGCATTCAAATGTAAAAATCATTTTGAAACATATCCAATTTTGCTACAGATTTAGGCAAGGTTGTTAAAATTGCTTTCAAATTATTCTTGAAACTTTGTAAGATAGCCCAATGATCAAAGCCAACTTTACACTTTCCAATAATATAACTTGGTTTAACATATCCAGCCACTACCACTAAAACAATAAATGGTGCTTCTGTCCATCATCATCATCATCATCATCATCATCATCATGTTTCAATAATTCAAAATGCAACTATTGGTCACTCCTAATTCCCTGTCTATACTGTTACAGGGCTGACTTTCTGCACCCAAACCATAGATTTGGTACCAACAACTTACAATAATTCTAACAGAACTACACAGTAACCTTTCCTAATTGAGTACCTAAAGGTAGCTCACTATGGTATTTCTCTGTATACTCAAAATTAGACCTGTGATGCACAAGAGATTACAGTTCATTACAAATGATTATGTTGCTTCAGCTTTACAATTGTATTCTATACAACTACCAATACTGAAGCAGGTAAAGAACTATAATGGTAACTACTTCACCAGACTTCTGCAATGTCCAGTTTAGTTTATCAATGCCTAAATTATTATCATGGCAATAAAAACACAAAGGTCAAAACAATTAGGGGATGTGAATAGCTTACATTGTTTCACAACTGCGTGGCTCCAATGACACTACTGATGAACTTATGAGGGACATTATGCAATCCCTCAAGAACCACCTTCAGTTCTGCAACAGCCATGGGAAGTGTAGGCTTAATTACAGTCTTGCACGTAAAATCAAAATATATTCAGTAAGATTCAGGACCAGGTAGAATGATGGAACTAATTGAGTCAATTCCTCGACTCTTAGTAGGCCACCAACCAATTGTATGGTGAGCAAGAAGGTCAATAAAATGGAGATAATTGCCAATGTCACCACCACATAACAAATCAAAATGTTGTAACATTCCATACTACTACTCTCAAGACTTTAATTTTATTTATTTTGATGAACTGGAGGCTTGTGCTATCTGCAAACTATTACATGAAGCTGTTTCAAAGCGGAAACAACTAACTGGCTGTTGGTGTTCACAGACAATCTGTTCCTGATTTTCAAATACATTTCATGTCTCGAAAACAAATTCACAGATGAAAAAAATTACGCTTTGGAACACTTAAATGAAATATTCTATCTCACATTATGACTGCTCAAGTGCTATCCTGTCGGTTTCTAAGATTCTAATATATTATACTGGAGCACCAATGCATGTACAAAAGTTTTCATCCAATCTGTCCAATCGAGCTTCCTTTCCCTTGTCCATGAGCAATAATTTTAAATTAACACCTTAACTAATCATCATTACTACTGACATTTTCATTGTTTTCTAATGATTCATGACTGTGCAACAATTTTATAACGAACCACTTCAATTTTTTTAATGTATAAAAGAGCAACTCCCCCTAAATATATTACACGATACTATTGTCAGGCTGCATCAAGATGGCTTGACTCCCTAGCTGTTTGCATTAGTGTGATATTGAAGTGAATAAATATATTAACTATCACCAAATATATGATGAAATCTCAAGAAGTGTGATTAGCCTGCAAATATTATTAAGAACTAGAATGACAAAATTAACTGTATGAAAACACAAAGCTGTTGTTTCACCGTATAAAGATAATTTTACAATTCCTGTGACTTGAGAAATTTGTCTAAAAATACACACTGTAAAGAAGGGTTCCAGTAACAACTGATAGGACGTAGTTCCAGATCATAACTAATGTATAAAAATTTACTGGGCAAACTATGCAACCAAGAATATGTTTGTGTAAATCTCATTTTTGGCCAATAACCTTACATACAATGACCAAACTGACTGTGTGTATCACTGTCATTATTGATCATACTCAATAATTACAACTGCCCACATAATCAACCATGTCTGTTACATATACTATGCCCCAGTACGGAACTGCCAAAAGCTAACTTTAATCTGACTGAAATTGCATTACTGCACAGGGTTAACATATCACCATTATAAGTCAATTTTACTGCCCAAAATGCAAGTGTTTCCATAACTGATAGTCATTCAAAATTAATATTTAATAAAGTATGCAGAAAAAGCAGATACCTAACTAAATTTTTGTTGTACCTCTGTGCTTTGGGCCCCTGCCCGGAGCTGAGGCTCGGATCTGAGCCAAGCTGTGACATGTAAGGGTCTACAAGATACAGAAATGGAGGAGCCTGTCAGTGACACATTTAGATGGCATTCAATAAAACAAAACAAAGATTCAAGAGAATGGCTAACACTGCATGAGAAACCATAATAGGAATATACACAGTCATACCTTCAATACTTTCACAATTAAGTTTAATGAATTTTGAAGTACACTACTAGCATACAATGAAAGCCATTCTCTTATTCATGACATACAAAATGTAAGAAACATAAAAAATTGTATTCTAGAATTCCAAGATATTTCAATCTGACATTTTTTTAAAATTTGTGTTAACTAAACGTACTGATGCTTTTCCATAAATATATGACACTGCTAACTTTCTCTTTCAAAACACAGGATGTTAATGAGTTCACACAAACAGACGGTGCAGTCTGAGGCACCTTGTCACGGTTCGCACGGCTCCCTCTGTCGAGGGTTCAAGTCCTCCCTCGGGCATGCATGTGTGTGTTGTCCTTAGCTTAAGTAGTGTGTAAGCCTAAGGACTGATGAACTCAGCAGTTTGATCCCATAGGAACTTATCACCACCAACATTTTATATGCACGCACAATCACCGGAACTTCTTACAGTGCAAACAACAGAGTTATCTGCAACTATCCAGCTCTTAAATTAGAACTCCAGTAAGCTGAGTACTGAACGAAGTTGGCCAAAAACAATGTAAACCTCAACAGTGACAATTAACTAAATAGAACTGTATTATATGATTTGTATCAGTACCAATAATGCATACCATTACTCCCTACACCAGCACAAAAATAAGGACCATAATCTTTGAATACAAACTGATACTTCACTCTATGGTGAGAATACACCCAATTCTTGTTATGTGGTAACTGTGCATCATAAACGTCATAAAAAAAAGCGATGAGTCATTAAGTAACTATCCAAAAGGACCAAGAATCTTCAGATGTGGTATACATGTGCAGAGAAACAAATGATTACAATTCTGGAAAAATTGGAAAATTTATACAAGAAAAAGGTATTGAGCATGTCCATTACTTGTTGGTAAACTTCTGACCCGTATACAAGCAGTTATTTAACTTGGCATCGATTGGCAAGAGTTGTTGGCTATCCTCCTGAGGGATATTATGCCAAATTCTTTACAATTGACACTTTAAATCGTCAAAATCCCAAGACGGTTGGAAGGCCTTGCCCATAATGCTCCAAACATTCTCAACCGAGGAGAGATCCAGTTACTTTGCTTACCAAGGCAGTGTTTGTAAGCACGAAGACAAGCAGTAGAAACTGTCACCATGTGTGGTCGGGCATTATCTTTCTGAAACTTGAGCCCAGAATTCTTGCCCTGCAAGGCAACAAAACAATGGATAGAATATTGTTGCCGTACCGCTGTGCTGTACGAGTGCCACAGATGACAACCACACGGGTTCTACTATGGAAATCTATGGAACTCAAGACCATCACTCCTCACTGTCAGGCCATATGGTAGGCAAAACTCAGGTTGGTATCCCACTGACATCCGGAACGTCTCCATACATGTCTTCAGTCTGGAATCTTATTGACTGGAGTAGACTTTTCTTCAGTGGCAAGTCCCTCTTTGAACTGAACCCTCATGACCAGCAAAGATGTGTCTGGAGATGCACCAGACAGTGGTGGGAAATCAGCCTGCCTGCCGTCTGCCATGTGGCCTAACAAAGAGTGACGGTCTGGCACATGATTTCTATTCATAGTAAGACCCCTTCTTGGTTGTCACCCACACCACCTTTGCAGCTCATCAGTATGCCAATGATATTCTACACCCTGTTTTGTTGTCCCTTATGGTAAGACATCCTGGTCTTGTCTTACATTTCACAAAGAAAATTCCTGCCCGCATGTGGCGATAGTTTCTACTGCTTGTCTTCACACTTGCCAAACCCTATCTTGGCCTGCAAGGTTATTGGATCTTTCCCAAATTGGAAACATTTGGAGCATTATGGGCAGGGTCTTCCAAGCATCTTGGGATTTTGACAATATCCATGTCAGTTTGACAGACTTTGGCATGATATCTTTCTGAAACTCTTTCTCGAGAATAAATCATTCAATTTTCCCAACATGGTAATTATTTGACTGTCTCTACATGTACAGCAAACATGCCAATTTCTGATCCTGTCCGGCACTTTCTCCATGGTTTGTCGTCTTTTTTTCTGTCCTTGAGTTAGAAAGGTAACCACATCAATATTTCAACAGACGTTAAAAATAATTAACACAATTTTGAAGATAAATGGTTTAAAATCAGCAACATTATTACAAGTTACTAGTAAGTAAGCCACATTTTCCATCTTTTGTTTTCCTGTATGTTTTGAGTATATTTGCTTGTATTCTGATTAAGCTTATTTCCTTGTTCAGCTCTCTACACATGCAACCAAATAGTTTGTGTGAATGCCTCATGAGTAAAATATTAATTCTTTGGTACTTAACAGTCCTCAAATGACAGGAAGTATTGTGCACATTTATTGAAATTGGCTGACACATATTAAGGGGAAAATCTAGAATCTGCATCCAACAGGCATAAGAAACTGTTGTACCACAACATCAAAAATGGCAAATAATCATAGAAGAACATTGCTTTTTTCACGAGTTCTAGGAATTAATTGTAATTAAGAAGAAGTCTCTCTTGCTAATAAATATAAACCACATGCAAGGTTAAAGTGTATTTTAGGAGCAGCTAGTTTGAGTTTTTACAAATGTCACTGCACCTGAACACAAAACTAACTCAGTAGCATAGCAGTACATTCATAACAATGAACTATATTTGAAATCCATTTCATTTCAGAACAACTCAATTGAATGATAAAAGATCACAATTTAGCTTTTATATTTAGATTTATATTACACTGTAAATAATACTGATTATTAATGCATCTTTTGCGATATCAATAACAAGTCATCAACAGGATGCCTTGAATATGAGCACACTACAAAGAACATTTTTGTGACAATTTCATCTTTTAGGATGATAAGCTGTGAGCAGATTCACAGCACACTTCACAAATACATTCCCTGAGGAAGTAGAGATTAACAAAATGGAATGTACTCCAGTATATACAATTATCAAGCTGGCAAAACATGTTTGAAACTTGGTGTGCATTTTCGATGGAATTCTCCTCACACGCTGGACGACCTCAGGACGGACACCATCTGCGAGTGGGTAAGGCCTAAACAGGAATGTCTGTACGATCTTGTCAACAGCATGTCAAGGAGGATCAAAGCGTGTTAAATGCTTGGGATGGAGCGCTATGGTAGAGGACATTACATTGTAGCATATTCTGATTACAAAGCTGTCAACATTTTAGCAAACTGTCTACTTTTTGATGTTTTTATTCACTGTATTTTTTTAAAGTTTTGTACAGCTTATTTTTTTATTTCCTACTCCCTTCAATCAAAGCCAACACATCTAGATACTGAGATGGCAGAAAACTATTTTTGAGCAGTGTAGATGTAGAGAGGAAATAAATTGTGTCATAAGAACTGTGAAGGTTTTTGTAGGCTCTTCCAAACTGAACTAAAACCCTTTTCCATTTGCCTGTAAACCACACAAAATGTGTGTGTGCGCTCTCTCTCTCGAGCAGCCAAGGGCTAGATTAGTTTAAAAGGTGACTAGCTGTGTGTTTGTAAAGCCAACAAAAGTGCCCACTGTGGTCTGATTTTAAAGTTTTTAATAACTTTGAAGGTGTTTATAAAGAGAACCCCCGCCCCCACTCAAAACCCCTACATTTCCACAGGATCTCATACGTTCACAGTTAAAGCATACACACAGCTGCATGACAACCTAGTAACCAAAGTGGCCGACAAGTTGTATCATACTTTTCAATACTCACAGTTTTCATTTTATGGCGTAGTTGCCTATTGTATTACTTTACTAAATATCCACAAGCTTTTTCTTCAACCATCAAGAAAACAATGCTGCAATCACTATTTGCAAGACTTTTCTTGTCCCTTTGGTCATGTAAAATTACGTGTACTGGTGTTCGAAATCGTACCACGAACATATTAATATTTAATAATACATTTAAATCAGGTTAACAAAATTGCTCCACAATCACTCTTTCTGTGCTAGAGCTATGTCCACTACAGTGTCGTGCACAATTTTTCTTTCTAGCATCATATTTGTGTATATCACTAAGGCTCTGAAGTTCACTTGTAAATCTAGTTACCGCCAAGTGTGACCATTATTTCTCAATCTAAATTAATACTATGCCATCCAATATTACAGTTTGCAAGAAGTGAAAGTAAACAACAGTAAAAAGCAAAGTGCTCCAAAGTTGCAAAATGTTGCAGATCCTGCAAATGTTGAGGAAGATTCACCAAAACTAGCATGATGAACTTCTCAACATTGCGTAGCAATGTTGGACATATTGAGAAATGTACTAGCCACTGACATTTGGTATCTTCACCTAAAATACGAGTGCAAATGCTCAGCCAGACTTTGCACTGCCTCTATTACACTAATTGAACACACTTCCAAAATGTCGCACACCAATAATAGTGTCCAGTTTAGAGGCGAGGCAGAAAGAATTATTTCACATTTGTGGCAAGAAGGACTTTCACAACAATGTAGTTTCCTTTACCACCTATTACTTACAGTATCTTACTTCTGGTTACCACCTCTCAGAATAATGAGTGGCCCTGTGCTTCAACACAGAGGTCACAGATTTAAAAACATTTCATTTTGCCACACTGGGTATTGAGAAAATTCCCTAGGCTACTGTATTTGCAGTTTTAATAGTTTCATTACCACAAGCCATAGTACAACACAAGATCCTACATATAGGTGTATGGCAGAAGGCATTATGTGCTCTCAGATAATCAGAGCAGACGAGAAATGTCATTGCTTGAAAACTTCTCATTAGTTTTTTTGTTCTAAAGATCAGAAAAGAATGCATTCGGTAGTCTGACCTTGCATATGTCTGTGTGTGTGTGTGTGTGTGTGTGTGTGTGTGTGTGTGTGTGTGTGTGTGTGTGTGAGAGAGAGAGAGAGTGCTTTATCGATGAAGAGCTTGTTGGCTGAAGGTTCGCTTACTGACAGTCTTTCTGTTATGCCTATATGTGATTCAGCATCTCTACTACATAGTGAGTAGCAACTACCCCTTTCATGATATTGTTAGATTCCATGCTGGATTTTCCACTGTTTCATCTGGTCCTAATTTTGTTTCTGGTAACTGAGCATTTTATCAGCCATTTCCACTTCTGAGCCTTTAACTAGTGGAATATTGATAACACAAAAACTTACATGCCTAATATATGAACATCAAGTATGATGGAAGCACACAGGTCTCAGCAGAGTGATTCAGTTACTGAGCTGGTTCTGTGCTATCCTTAGCAACTGCGTCAACCAGCTGACATAAGCTTTTGTTTTCCTTCATATGAACTGTGTAATAGGGTGCACCACAATCACAACAGATCAAAAAGAAAAAGCTTGGCTCAATATTTGGGATATTAATAACATTGCTACTTACCATAAAGAATACACATTATGTTGCAGAGAGGCACAACTAAAAAACGTATGTGGCATCTTGTGTCATCGTCCAGTGCCATGACATGCGCAGGTCTTTGTAAGTACAGTGCCGTGGAACTTTCCCACTGGACGCCAGAGACTCTACACACAAGCAACATTTGTTCTGCGATTTACTCTTTGACTGTTGACTTCCAGACCACGTTCTACTCCTTGGCGAAAGCATGAATCCAAGTGTGTTAGATACAGAATAATTTACCATACTGAACTTCTCTCACTCCTTCGCGAGAGTTATCGGTTGCAGTGTATCATTGTCTGTTCCGACTGCAGGGTTTCATTACTAAATTATTACATTAAGCTGAGACAAGCCTACTTCCCTTATTCAGCCTACAAGTGCACGTACAGGGATATGAGCCCTGTGGCAAGAGGTTGGAACTGGGAGTGGCACTGTGATGGACTAGGATGTTGTGGAAGTTTGGTGGGTGACTAAACACCACATTAGTAGGGACTGGAAGGGGGCCACTCTTCATGTAGTTAGCTTGGGGGGTGGTGGGAGGTTGGGATGTGCGCTGAAATGGCACAGGAAATCTGTTTGCAGGTTACTCATGAGTATAGTGCCTATCTGCGAGTGCCTTGGGCAAGACAGTCAGCATACTGAGAAAGGGAGATCTTGTCACTGCAGATAGCTGTGCCCAGATGGCTAGGTTGTATGGAAGGTGTCAAAATGCAGAAACTGTTGGTGGTTGTTGAGTTTAACGTCAACAGTGGTGTGGATGAAGCCATAATAGACTGGGAAGATGGTACACTGGGTTGAGGAGGACCAGGTGAAGAGGATGAGAGAGAAGGTGTCGAGACTGTGAAGAAATGAGGGTAGAGAGATCTTCATAATCTGGAATCAAGGCCAAGACACTATCCTCATTCCTTCAAAACCTCAACCCCTTGTCATCTCTCCCATTTGCTTCATCTGGCCGCCTCAACCTAGCATGCCACCATCCTAGACGTCAACCTCCTCTTCTCGGCTCCATCCACACTTCAGTTTGCATTAAACCTACCAAAAACCAACAGTACCTGCATTTTAACCAGTCATTCCTTCCAACCAAAAAAATCCCTCCCACATAACGTGGCCACCTGCGCACAGCCTATCTACAGTGGCAAGATCTCCCTTTCCCAGTAGGTCTTGCCAAAGCCTTCACATACAGGCACTATTCCCTAGGCCAAGTCCACAAACAGATTTCCTGTGCAATTTTACACACCTAACCTCCTACCACCCCAAGAGCCAGTTACATATGAGTGCCCCCTTTGTCACCCAATACCACCCTGGACTGAAACAACAACCACATCTTTTAACAGGGCTTTATCAATGATCATGCCCTGAAATGAGGGGTTCCAACCCAAGATCCTTCTTCACACCCCTCCTAAATTGGTGTTCTGCCACCCACCCAACCTCTACAATATCATAACCCATCCTATGCCATTCCCAATCCCAACCTGTTGCCACAGGGAAAATCTCTCTGTGGAAGACCCCGGCACAAGACCTGCCAGATTCATCCACCCAACACTTCCGATTTATGTCCTGTCAAAAGCTTATCCTACCCCATCAATGGCAAGGCCACCTGCAAAAGCAGCTCTGCTGAAACCATTGCTCAGCTTTTTATATTGGTATGAACTATGTGACTGCCAACCACCTGCCCACCAGCATGAATGGCCACTGTTAAACTGTGGCCAAGAGCAAAGTAGTCCAATCCGTGGCACAACATGCAGCTGAAAATAGCATGATTGATTTCTATGGCTGTTTCACAACCTGGGTCACCTAGACCCCCCCCCCCCCCCCCCCCCAACAGCTTTTCTGAACTTTGCAGACAGGAGTTACCCTGAAACTTCCTGGCAGATTAAAACTGTGTGCCCGAACGAGACTTGAACTCGGGACCTTTGCCTTACTGCCAGAAGTAAAGCTGTGAGTACCGGGCGTGAGTCGTGCTTTGGTAGCTCAGATGGTAGAGCACTTGCCCGCAGAAGGCAAAGGTCCCGAGTTCGAGTCTCGGTCGGGCACACAGTTTTAATCTGCCAGGAAGTTTCATATCAGCGCACACTCCACTGCAGAGTGAAAATCTCATTCAGGAGTTACCCTAATCACACTTCTCCACTCCCAAAATTATCCCGGCCTCAACCTACAGTAATCTACTGTCCCCACACCCTCTGCCCAAAAGTTTCCACGCCACTGTCCCATCAGCACCTCTTTTTTCACATTCCCTCACTATCCGTGTGTGCTACCCTCTGCAAACGTTATGTTCCCCTTTCCTCGACCTCTCCTTTTCCACTCCCTACCCCCCCCCCCCCCCAATACCCTGCAATGCCTCCTCCTTCCCTGCCCCACCATCAGATTGCTTTTCACTTGAGAGTTGCACTTCAGTTTGAGCTGCTGGCAGTAGCTGACATGTTTGCATGAATCGTGCCTGCTTGTGTAAATTGATGTGTGTTTTCTTTGCCGAATAAGGCTTTGCCTGAAAGCTATATTGTGCAACAGTTTTTTGTTGTCCCTGTCAGAAACTCAATGGTCGTCTTCAGTGAGTAGCACTCTATCCTTTTTCCTAATATAGTCAATATTTCAACCTTGGATTTCCATACCTCATTAATCAAGTAGGTAGGCTAGAAAATTTAAAACGGGGGACAGGTCAGAGTTAGATACATGGGAATGAATGAAGTATGTGGCAGCGACAACTGGACTTGTTGCTATATCAGTATAGGTTTATCAACACAATATCAATTAAGGGAAATGCAGGAGAAGGCCTAATAATAAGAATATATGAATGTGGGTAAGCTCCTATGAACAGCTTAGTGAAAGCTGTATCATTGAGAAGACATACACGGAGCCAACACTGAGCACAGAATTGAGATGATGCTCCCTCTCAAACTCTCAACAATTTCTGTCTCCATCAATTTACCCAGCTCCCATCTTCTTAATTTTCTGCCTTTTTGCAGCTTCTTCAGCTTTAATCAGCAGTCCATAATCAAAAAATTAAGAGCCCAGATGGCAATCCCAGAACTAACCAAAGAAAGGAAGCTAAAAGCAATATACAGAGGGTTTATCTAAGGTAAACAAACTTTAAAACAATATTATAGAAAAAGAAGAGAAAGTAGATGAAGATGAGGTGGGAGGTACAATACTGTGAGAAGATGTGACTGAGTATTGGAAGACGTTAGTGGTAAATAGGTGGTAAAAGTAAGGACTCCAGTTCGGACAGAAGGGATCGGACGTGAACTGCAATTCTAAGCCCTAACCTGGATCGCTGTTGCAGGATATGAATCGCTGTGGATGGAAAAAGGAGACGGTAATTTGGATGCACAGGAGAACTACAAACGTGTGCAACGTAAATGGCAAGACGCTGCACACTCCTAACCTTCAATGGAGGGACTCCAGCCTCCACCAGGACGCTGGTCACCAGACTCATCCTAAAAGCTCCCGTCACTAGTCTAACGCCCCAGTGGTGTGCTGGGTCAAGTAAATGCAATGCTGAAGGTGCCACTGAACCATAAACCACACTCCCACCTTGACGGTGGGATTGAACAAGGGCTCAGTAGAGCTGCAGGAGCATAGAGCGATCTGCACCCCAGTTGGTGTTGCTCAGGCAGTGGAGGGCATTGAGGCGCTGCCAGCACTTCCGCTTAAGCTGACAAAGGTGAGGAAGCCAAGTCAATCAGGTGTCGAAAACCAGTCTTAAGAATCAATATGTCCCCACTACAGTGAGTGGATTGTCATTATGGTAAATTCTTGTTCTGGATGAACGATACGAAGCTGACAGAAGTGCATAACGCATGACTTTGCGGCTGAAAACTGGAATCCGTAGGCTAGAGCCCGTGACTGCACCTTGTGAATGGCTCCCTGTAGACAATGCTCAGCAACACCAGTACTGGTGGAGCAGTACGAAATGCAGAAGTCGTCTGCGTACAGAGAAGAGGTGACGGACAGTCCTACAGGTGCTGCTAGAACGTTAATGGCCACTAAAAATAGATATACACTCAATACAGCACCCTGTGGGATCCCATTCTCCTGGATATGGGGGGAACTATGGGAGGCACCAACTTGGAAACGCAAAGTGACAGGAAATTTTGGATAAAAATTGGGAGTGGGCCTCTGAGATCTCACTCGTATAATGTGGCAAGGATATAATGTTGCCAGGTGGTGTCAATAAAGATGGCAGCAAGGTGTTGGCATCTGGAAAAGGCTGTTTGGATGGCAGATTTGAGGGACACAAGATTATCAGTGGTACAGCGACCTAGGCAGAAGCCACCCTGGCATGGAGCCAGTAGGCCGCCTGGCTCCATGATCCAATCCAACCGCTGACACATCATACATTCCAGCAGCTTACAAGGAATGTTGGTGAGGCTGATAGCTATCCACATCAAGAGGGTTTTTACCCAGTTTGAGCACTGGAATGATGGTGCTCTCCTGCCATTGTGATGGATAGACGCCATTGCACCAGATCCAGTTGAAGATAATGAGGTGATGTCACTTGAAGTCAGACGAGAGATGTTTAAGCATCTGACTGTGGGTCCGATCTGGCCCAGGAGCTGTGTCGGTGCGATGAGCAAAGGCGCTGAGGAGCTCCCATTCTGTAAATGGGGCGTTATAGGGCTCACTGTGGCATGCAGTGAATGAGAGGACTTTCCCTTCCATCCGCCGTTTGAGGACGCAAAAGGCTGGGGGGTAATTCTCCAACGGAGAGGCTCGAGTAAAGTGCTCGGCAATCGTGTTGGTGTCAGTAGATAACACGCCACCGTTGGTAACGTCAAGGACACTTGTTGGGGTCTGGTACCCAAAAACACTTCTTATCTTCATCCCGACTCGGGAAGGCGACATACCTCTCCCAACACTCCTGTTTCTGCCTTTTAATAAGCTGGCGAACGTCGGCACATTGCCACTTAAAGACTATTAGGTGAACTAGGGAAGGGTGCCGCTTATGTCACTGTAGAGCTCACCCACGCCCTTTAATTGCCACGCGACTTCCGGCGACCACCAAGGTACCGACCTTCTGCGAGCGCACCCCAAAGAATGAGGGATCGCATTTTACATTGCAGAAATGATCACTGTAGTTACCTGCTCAACAACAAGACTGATGGCACCATGTGGGGGAGATTCAACAGCAGAGGTGAAGACTTCCCAGTCTGCGTTGTTGAAATCCCATCTGGGTAGGCATCTGTGGGCATGACGCTGGGGAATTGATAGGAAGATGAGGAAGTGTTTCCTACCACACAGGTCGTCATGTGATCTCCAGTGGATAGATAGGAGAAGACCTGGGCTGCAAAGTGATAAATCAATGGCCGACAAACTACCATGAGCCACACTGAAAGGTGTGGCAGCTCTGCACAGGCAGAGATGAGACAGTAAATTTTCGACATCTCTGCCTTGGCCACCAAGCACGGTGCCACTCCACAAGGGGTTATGAGCATTAAAATCTCCCAAAAGTAAGAAATGTTTAGGGAGTTGAGCAATCAGTGCAACCAATGCGTTCAGGGGTACTGCACCATCTGGAAGAAGATAAACATTGCAGACAGTTATTTCCTGCGTCGTCTGTATCCTGACAGCCACAGCTTCAAGAGGAGTTTGAAGGGGCACAGGTTCTCTACATACCGAGTTCAGGACATAGATGCAAACTCCACCTGACACACTATTATATTCACTATGGTTCTTGTAAGGGCAGGGGTCCACATTGCTGGGAACCAGGTTTCCTGGAGGGCAACACAGATAGCAGGTGTAAAGCTTAACAATTGTCGTAGCTCAGTCAAGTGGTGGAAAAACATGCTGCAATTCCACTAGATGACGACGTCATTGTGAGACTGGGAAGGCATGGAACATTCAAGGAGGCAATCTACGCCTCAGGGTCACCTGCCACCACAGACTTATTGCCTGAGCAGTATATATCCATTATGTCAGAGGGTCTGTCGAGACTTACACTTCTCCGGCTTAGAAGTGGGGACAGACGTCCCCGATGGTTGGGAGTGTTGCTCCGGTGCAGGAGCAACAGATGGAAATGTCTCCCACCATCAAGGGGTCAGGTGTAGTCTTCCAGCTCTGAGAGACGACTGGAATTCGTGGAACTTATGAGGCTACATCTGTTTTCTTAGTGGTGGCATAAGAGGAGGTCATAGCCATAAGATGGAGATGCTCAAATTTCCTCTTAGCCTCAGTGTAGGTCAGTTGGTCCAGTCTTATATTCCATGATTTTTCTTTCTTGCTGTAAGACCCTGCAGTCTGGCGAGCAAGGGGAATGATGCTGTCTGCAGTTGACACAAATGGGAGGTGGGGCACATGGAGTATTGGGATGCGAAGGACGTCCACAATCTCAACATGTGATGCAGGACGTACAGTGGGATGACATATGACCGAACATCCAGCACTTAAAGCACCGCATCGGAGGAGAGACATATGGCTTGAAATCACAGTGGTAGACCATCACCTTGACTTTCGTGGGCAATGTGTCAACCTCTAAAGCCAATATGAAGGCACTGATGTTAACCCAATTATCCCTTGCACCCCTATGGACGCATCAGATGAAATGGACACCTCGGCGTTCTAAGTTGGCGCGCAGCTCGTCATCAGACTGCAAAAGAAGGTCGCTGTGGAATATAATACCCTGGACCATATTTAAGCTCTTATGAGGCGTGATGGTAACGGAATTATCCCCCAGCATGTCACATGCGAGTAATGCTCGTGACTGGGCAGAGGATGCGGTTTTTATCAAGACTGTCACCGACCGCATTTTGGACAAGCCCTCCATCTCCCCAAACTTGTCCTCTAAACGCTCAACAAAAATCTGAGGCATCATTGAAACAGAGGAGTCCCCATCAGTTCCGTACATACGAGGTACCAGGCAAATAAGGTTCACTGCCATCCTTAGCCTGGTGTTCCTCATATGGTGTGGCCAGGGGAAGGGGGGGGGGGGGGGGGGGGGGAATGATTTACGGTCGTTCTTCCTTGCATTGTACTAAGACCTGGAATGCTTAGAGACTGCTCGTGTGTGATCACCAGCAAGTGGTAATGTGGTATACTTCATCACGCGTCATCTGCCCTGATGCCACCCACTCCGACCAGGGGCCTTCCCCACGGGCGCCACCCAGCTGCTGCAAAGGCCTCCAGGCAGGATGGCCAGTGCCAGAAGTCCCAATGCCTCAGGGTGACTGGCATCTACTCCTTGGCATATGTGGGGAGTTAATGGTGCAGCATCAGCAGAGCAATCCCTGTGTGGTCAGGGGGCATCCTGGAGGGTGACTCCACCCAACAGCTGGAGAATAGCAGAAATTGCAGATCCACATCGACGAAGGATGCGAGAGGTCTCAGCGGATTATGGACACGATGCACCATGTAAGGCGTCCTTCCCCAATTGGTTTGCTCTTTGGGAAAATTTGGAAAAATGGTCAAACTCAACAGGGGACCATCACATAAATGTCAAAATGAGAGACACTCCTTTCAGTCACCTCTTACAACAGGCAGGAGGAATATCTCAGGCCTATTCTAACCCCCAGACCTGCAGGGGGAGGTCACTTTTGATGTGGTATCACTGTTCATAAGGGTGCTACTGAGAGACTCATTGGAATTGATTGCAGAAAAATTTGTTGATGCTCTGTTGAACCTGTTAAGGCATATACTGACCTCAACTTATTTTCTCTATGGGGCCAATTTTACGAGCAGACAGATGGTGCAGCCACCTCTTCAGTGGTTAAAAACGTGTTCATGAAGAGGTTTAAAGAAGTGCCATTAAAGACAGATACAAACCCACATGCTTCTTCAGGTACGTGGCTGATACCTTTGTGATCTAGCCCCATGGCAGGGAAAGGCTTAATGCATGCCACCAGCATATTAAGGTCCCTTTGGAACTGGAAAAAATGACCAGTTGTCATTTATGGACGTACTTATCAAA
Organism: Schistocerca gregaria; assembly: GCF_023897955.1. NCBI lineage: Eukaryota > Metazoa > Arthropoda > Insecta > Orthoptera > Acrididae > Schistocerca > Schistocerca gregaria. Next base: position 254,481,897 of record NC_064924.1, on the reverse strand, counting down.
AGTAAAGAAACAGAACTTCACAAAAAAAGGAGAGTGTGTAGTGATACGAGGAACAAACCCCAGACTGAGCACCAGGTGCATCAGACCGTAGATGGAATGTTCCATGAAGCTTTTAGTGGAAGTGGACCACAGAGGGAACATGTAGAACCACAAGGTACTGAAAACAGCAGCATGCACTGGACCAAAAAGGGAGCACCTAAGACTATTTCTAGTGGGAGTGGACCACAGAGGGAACACCTGGAACCACACTAGGCTGAAAATGAAATGCTGCCACATGGACAGGTGCACCGGACAGTCGGCAGCGTGCCAGCATGCGACATGGTGCTCCGGACTAACAACAGAATGCTTAAGGACACTGCCAGTGCGAAAGGAGTGCAGATGAATGCCTGTAACCAACCATGGAGGGGGAAGGCTATAGGTATAAAAACTGGACCCATTCCACTTGACAAGTAGTCTCCGGTAACACTGATGAAGATAACAAGTTACACTGTTGAACTAGTGTACATGAATGACACATATCTGGCAGAATACCCAACACATCCAGAAGTCAACAGATTGCATGGAAAATCTGAAGAATACCAAAACTTTAAAGTTTGCCAATTACATTATAATTCTGTCATTGACTGCAAAAGACTTGAAAGGCAATTGAGTGGAATGGATAGTGTCTTGGAAGAAAAAAAAAAGATGAAAATCAACAACGGTAAAACAAGGGGACGTAGTTGAATTAAATCGGACAATGCTGAGGGAACTCGACTGGGAAATGAAACTTTGTAAGTAGTAGGTGAGTTTTGCTCCAGAGCAACAAAGCAAGTTCGTCAAAACTGGATTCAGAAATTAAGCACTTATGGTATCTTTGCTACAGAAAGCTTTTAACCATTTAAAAAGAGAACTAAGCTGTTGAAATGTGGTGCTACACAAGACTGCTGAAAATTTGATAAGTAGATTGAATCACTAATGATGAGGTGCTGAATCACATTGGGAATGAGAAATTCATGCCACAACTTGACTGAAAGAAGGACCTGTTGATAGGACATGTGCTGAAACATCAATGAATTGTCAATTTGAAAGGAGGAGGAGGAGGAGGGGAGAGAGGGAGGGAGGGAGAGAGGGGGAGAGGGAGGGAGAGAGAGAGAGAGAGAGAGAGAGAGAGAGAGAGAGAGAGAGAGAGAGAGAGAGACGAAGCAGTGGGAGGGGGGGGGGGCAGGATGGCCAAGTATCAAAAGAGGAAAACCATTGCTTGAATACAGTATGAGTATGCACATTTAAATGGATGTAGGTTGTGCAGTTATGCAGAGATGAAGCGGCTTGCACATGACATGGCAAGAGCTGCATCAAACCAGTCTTCAGACTGAAAACTATGACAACAACGCTACAGTCAGAATGCTGAGCGCTTACTGTCTTGATCCTGATGAGCAACTAAATAAATAAATAAATAAAATCAATTTTTCCAATGACCTAGAAACAATTCAGAAATTTTCTGTGAGGTCCCAACACCACTTTACCTCCTGATTCATCGAGCCTTCTACTATACCAACTCCAATGCAATGGCTCAAATGCCATCTCATTTACCTATACCCACATATCATCAGATAGGGTATTTGTAAACCATGGGTAATTGGAAACACATGGTGTAATATCTTGCTGGAGAGAGACTATATGTATTTGTTTTCATCCATAATTTTTTTTATTTCAACATCACTCCCCTCTTTTTTTATTGCTGAATTTGGTTAATTGTTGGGCTTTTATGTTGATATGTTTAGTAGTTTGTTAGATCCAGATTATGGTTGAAAGAAAATTGTATTTTTCCTCAATTTATTGGTAAGTTAATCACAGCTTTATTAAGTTATTTTATCATTCTGAAATGAGATTATAATAATGAAATTACTTAATTTCAAGACAAATAAAAACCACTGCATTTTTATATTTTCCCACTAAGAATTACAAAGGAAGGTAAATGGGTACAGATATTGAGTAGAAACTGTAAAACAACGTAATAATGTTATTCCATAGCAGGTTTCATACAATGTCAAAGATTAACATTGTTAAGTATCCAGATTGCTATTACATTGTCGATGATGTGTCAAGGGCGGTGCATGATGTTATGAAGTAGACACTTAGGGAAGCCAAAGCAGTTTATAATGCCCCAAAATCAATCATACACCACTAAATTAAAGGATGGAAATAACATTTTTCTGAGAGCTCAGAATTAAGTAATAAATATAAATTAAATCTGACCTTTTATATAGGATTTGCATACATTTATTCTAATTTCTTCTTTAGGTCGGAAGGTATTACTGGATAAATTAGCCCCTGGGTATCCTCAAGCTGCTCTTCCACCTATTGATGCTATGCTGGGCTACCATTTAGTTACTCGGGCAAAATTGGGAGTTAATGTGACAAAGAAGAATTTAAGTCTTGAAAACTCCATTTAAATTTTGACGTACTAGCGATGATTGGTATCAGGCCTTTATGAAAAGCAATGCTATTTCTTTCAAGAACCCAGAGCAACTTCAGAAGTTCCAAAAGAATGCAAAGAGCCCTTTACAGTTTATCCCTTCCACAATGAACTGAACAATTTGTATGAAATTTTTGGGCTCAAAGATAATGAAAAATCTTGTTATCTGCAACTATGATGAGTCTGGGTTCAGCAGTGGACCAACTGGGCTAAGAGCTCTTGTTGAAAAGGGAAAGTCACAGGATAGAGTGTCTCCAGGAAGACAATCAACACACTGATTTAGCCTACACTGCTGCAGATAGCACTCATTTGTCACCATTGATCATACATGCAAGTGGTGCAATTCCGAGTCGAACTTTGGGTGACAGCTGTTCTGGGACACTTGTTTCAACAAAATATTGGATGGAGGAGCCTCATTTTTATCAGTGGGTCCACTACAGCTTTTATCCCTCACATAAAAATGGCACACAAATCACCAATTACCCAGTCAAAATCCTATTTTGATTTGTTATCGGCATGCTAGCCAAGTCACCTTATGACTGGTGGAATTGGCTGTGCAACCCAACATTCATTTAGTGTGCTCGCTGAGTCATTTATCTGATGGACTACAACATCTTGACAAGTGAGAGTTTGGCCTTGTAAAAACCAAATGGGGAAAAAAGTTTGTCATATGTTTTTATGTTTCTATTATGTTTATGTGTACTGACAACAGTGTGTTACCTACTTCAGTTTTAATGTTATTTGATGAATTCCTTTCAAAAATTGCTCATTTTGGAATTTTCAGTATGTATTGGTTTAATTGTAAACTCTATAATAATCATTCAGGAAAACGTTCTCAAATCACAGAACAGTATTGGTGTACAGTTACCCTGCTGGTAAATCCAACCTCCATCGACATTCAGACAGCCATTTCCATTTACCCCTGACCTAAAATGTCACCTAAACATAGACTTACTATGATGTCAATTAGAGTACAGAGATTAATGGATCCATGAGTAGGGTTTGTGTTTCAGGCCTATTATGTCTCAAAATTACGAAATAACTTAAATTTAAGTTAGTAATTATTTCAAATCAAAACTGTTCCCAATTACCCCACCTGAACCTAAATAAGAAAGAAACCTGTTGAGGTGGTGATAATGAGGCTGTCCCACTGAAGCAACAATACTTCTGGCTAAGTCTTTGCTTCCCCAGTTCAGAATCAGGAACATAAGTTAGATGCTCAAGGTAACTTAGTTGGGATGGCACTGATCAATAATGCAAAAAACAGTTCAAGAAACAAAATCCATGAAGCACTTCACATTCAACACACTGTTCTAATCTGGACTGTTTTATTATCATCTCACTCAGAACAAACACCATTATACTGGATTTTAAATATCCATGTAGGAAACCTCTCGGGAATAACCAAAGGACTTGAGAAAAATCAAAAAGGTTCATATATACATATAATCATCTTTAACACTTCTTTGTGTTTTCAAATTTGCAGCTTGTTTTTACAGGCACTTTTTCTTTTCAAATGACATTTGTTTTGGGATGTATTAGGTCAAAGCCTTCTTACGTTTATCTTAGTTGTCATAGTAACAAACAAATCCTCCTAGGATTGAGAACACAATCAGTAGTAGACACATACTCTACAGTTTTTATTGGACTGGTGTTTAGTGTGTACTGAATAATCTCTACTCCCTCACCCCCCCCCCCCACCGAAAAAAAATCAGGAATTGTTATTAGCAATTCCCAAGAGGGACACCACCAAACAAGTGTGTGTTAGCCACCCCAGTTGGAGAGCGACACGTTGCCTCTGACGACAAATACTTCAAGTCAACAGACATGAAGCCTGCTCAGCTGTACATTCTTATTGGGCTAGTGTACACAGTACATTTTTGGCTAAAATATGTTCTTTTTCAGCACATGGCAGACATGCACCTGATATATGGACTCAGGAATTGCAATGTGCCTGAAGCAAGTCATTTGTATGCTGAAAGATTTCCTAATAGATGTTTAATGAATAATAAGCCCTTTCAAAGAATTCATGAACAATACATATGTTTTTGGGTGGGGTTTGCCTTTAGCGAAACAATTTTGTTTTTTTGTCCCAGAGTTGTTTCCCTGCAATAGCAGCATTATCAGTCCGTTTTTTTTTTTTTTTATTTTATAGCTGTTAAGCATAAGGATGTTCTTTATTGTTTAAATACATGTAAATATTATGTAAGCCTGCAGGCTTTCATGGCTGTTGTCACTGAAGTTAAAATCTTCTGGGTTACTAGGCTACATCATATTTTCTCTAAAATGAACGACACTTCGACCCCTCTTCCACTGCCCACTAGTGTTGTGCATCATTTTAGAGGAACATGGCGCAGCCCAATATACCAGAAGATTTAAACTTCATGTAAATATTTGTTCTTAAATTGTAATTACAGATTTTTGAAGAGCACATAACATACAAAACTGTAAAGAAAAACAGACACTGTAAAAACGTAATACAGTAGGAAAATCACACCATGCAATTGAATCTCAATGTAGCGAAGTGTAATGTGATGCGAATACATAGAAAGATAGGTCCCTTATCATTTAGCTACAAAATAGCAGGTCAGCAACTGGAAGCAGTTAATTCCATAAATTATCTGGGAGTACGCATTAGGAGTGATTTAAAATGGAATGATCATATAAAGTTGATCGTCGGTAAAGCAGATGCCAGACTGAGATTCATTGGAAGAATCCTAAGGAAATGCAATCCGACAACAAAGGAAGTAGGTTACAGTACGCTTGTTCGCCCAATGCTTGAATACTGCTCAGCAGTGTGGGATCCGCACCAGGTAGGGTTGATAGAAGAGATAGAGAAGATCCAACGGAGAGCAGCGCGCTTCGTTACAGGATCATTTAGTAATTGCGAAAGCGTTACGGAGATGATAGATAAACTCCAGTGGAAGACTCTGCAGGAGAGACGCTCAGTAGCTCGGTACGGGCTTTTGTTAAAGTTTCGAGAACATACCTTCACCGAAGAGTCAAGCAGTATATTGCTCCCTCCTACGTATATCTCGCGAAGAGACCATGAGGATAAAATCAGAGAGATTAGAGCCCACACAGAAGCATACCGACAGTCCTTCTTTCCACGTACAATACGAGACTGGAATAGAAGGGAGAACTGATAGAGGTACTCAGGGTACCCTCCGCCACACACCGTCAGGTGGCTTGCGGAGTAAGGATGTAGATGTAGATGTAGAAGATATGAATACATAATTTTATGTACTCTTTAAAATTCTGTAATTATGACTTAAAAACTAATATATACATGTATTTGAACAGTAAAGAACATTCCTGATGTTAGTCATAACATTTTGCAACTGCAGTGAAACATATCTGGCGCAAAAAGCAAAGTTGTGTTTTGCTAACGGCAGTCCCCCACCCAGAAACATATGTATTGTTAAAGAAAACACAGACAAAAGAACTTCAACCTCGAGATGACATGAACATCATGTACAGACAGGCTCTTTTGAAGAAAGAACATTTCACTCTGCACTTACAAATAGTGTCACAACACCTGAGTCAAAGGATTCAGTACTTCATTATATCAAGGAAAATAATGGCAACAGTATCAGAGAGAAATCACAAACTTAAAACGGGAATCATACGGTAACATGGAAAATTTTAATGGAGGAACTCTTTTACCCATATCATTCTCAGATAGTGCAAGGTCTTATCAAAGCAGATTTTCAATTCTGAAAAGCTTTTTTATTTGGTTAGTACAGATGTGAACTTGGTACCAAGACTTTGTCAACCATTCTATTCACTGGTGAAGAAAGATCTAATTAATCTTAGCAAGAATGGAGTGCAGTTATATGTGGATGGAGATCCTTTTGCAGTTTTGGACACAAGATGCCAGTAATAGTCTAGTATTAATGTACACACTGGAATAATTGAAGACCAATTAACTGGACCTTTTATTTTCCATGGAATGCTGACTTGGGCATCATACAGTGAATTATTAATAGAAGATTTAAATGTTTTGCTGAAGAATGTTCCACTACATTTACATCACAACATGTGGTTCACACATACTGGGACACTACTTCACTTTGTTCTGGAAGTGAGAACAATTTTACAAAAGTTTCTCTTGGCATACTTCATCTCCTGATCTCAATCCACTGAATTTTTATTTTTGATGGCACTGACAGGCTATAGCGTATTCAAGACCTACTGTGAATGCTGACATGTTTTGCCAGTTAATTTACCAATAATTTCTACAAATACAGCAGACACCTGGAATATGTGAGCAAGTAAGACAATCCATGATGCAGGGTTAGAAGCTTGTGTTAATAGCTAATGGTAGACATTCTGAGCATTTCATTTAGCCATAGGAAGACAGTGTTAGACAGGAAAAACCATCTGTAGAACCATGCTTGGAAAAAAAATTAAAAAGCAAATAGTGTCTTGAGTGACTAAGAACATAAAACAATGATGTGCTGATAAGTACATATTTGCTTCTTTTTAAGTCCTCTATCATCTCCCCAGAGGTTTCCCACACATTATGTAACAATGTATACTACTGATTTCAATTTACATTCAACAAAAGAAAGATCAACGATATCAAATCGAATACCTGACTTCTACAAACAGGAAAAATCATTTTTGAGAGTTCATGTTAACAGTGTCATAAATTTAATGTTCAATCTAAGTGAGTCAGACTGCTTGCACGTCAGTTGCTGAATAAGCAGTTACAGAAATGTAGGCGTTTCTGACTTTCACATTACAGGTGTTTGGAGGCAGCCACATGTCTTATTTAAAAAAAGGAATGTCAGATCTGAAATATCTTGAACTTCCATACACAGCAGCTGGAAATATAGTGCCAAACACCAAATTATTATCTGAGGAGGTAGACCATGGAAAAGCAAAGGAGCCAATGAGTAAGACTTTTCTGTTATACACGAAAATAAACGGTAAAATGACTTATTCACCCACCAAAGAAACGGCACATCACAGTTCATAGTTTACTATTTCAATTTTTTGGGACTCGTTTTTCTCAACTTCATGTTTCCAAAGCAGGCTTAAATACAATCTTCTGATGTCCCCGAGTAACTACTCCACAACTGTTTACAAGACATGCACCAATACTTTTCCATGTTCCTTGAATAAGGCATTTTTCACATAAATATGAATTACGTTAAAAAAATATCCTGTAATTTTTCTGGTCACTAAGATACACACACTCAAATTTACCAAGAAAACTCAGCTATTAAGTGTTACTCATGTGACACCGTCACGTACAACACAGTCTCAAATGCGTTATTTATTACTTATTTACATGTTTTAAGGACTAACGACTTACTCCTTTCTTATACGGCGCTTCTAACATTGCTTCTACATCAAAATCTTCGGCCATTTTTCTGAAAAAATATAGATTCGTCAATAAGAAAACAAAATGGCCTACAAAGTCACACACATAATTCACCAACTAAATAAGCTATACGAACATAGTTCTCTTGCAAGTGTACTATAGGAATTTACAAACAGTTGCCGTTAAATTCTGATACTTACATGATGGACAAATCCACAAGGAACTCAAAAGTACATAAATGCAAAGTTAAACCAAAGAACAATGGCTTCCGTCGTCCGATTTACAACCAGCGCTGGAGGTTACACAGCCTGAGAACACCTATACTACTATGGTGCTTTCGTCCCTGAATGTTTACTGTAATACAAAACTTAGGAAAAACTAAATCTACCGTTACAGCCAAGTGCTGAGCTACAAATGGTTATGATACAGTCTTCAACGACAGACAGACTCATTTACGTAGCACCGTGTTACGAAATCAATTTCACTTCGTTTGCAGAGCAGAATGGAAGAGCAACACGTTTCGAAATGGTAGCGTACCAAGGTTCTATGAAAATGTAGTACATGAAGAACGATGGCCGACTCACAAAATCTTAAAAATTATCAATTCGCGAGACTCACCAGTATAAATCGTAAAATAATAATTGTTGCTGACCCACGAAAGAAACATCGGGAGACTGTGATAAAAAAATATCGGAAAATCCATGCCCATTTTTGTGATAGTCTTCTGTATTTTTATTATGCGAGGGAGTAGCGGAAAATTTACTGTAATGTGAACGGAGTTAAATCAATATGAAGTTAACATAACGCATAAGTTAGACGTCGGGAATAAAAGGTATTTTCATGAACTGGCCGTAATCGGTCATTCAAGTCTTGTACTTAGAGAGGATTTGTTCTTAGATAACTTAATCAGGCATCTGTTTTTTGGAACTTTCAACGTTTATAACTTAGGCAGCATCTAATTCATAACTTTTAGTTGACTGATTCTCTGACAACTCACAATCAGACTCATTTGCGCAACTTTGTGAATGTCCAGGAATAAATGTAGCTTACTGGGTAATGTACAGGTCATGAACGAAATTGTAGAGTGGACTAATGGGTGTTTGCCTGGTGTTCGTAGTGGTCTGAAAAAAAAACTTTTTATTCAGTTTCAAAATTTTTCGAAAAGACCGCTCCACACGCAACAATCAGGCTGCGCAAATATCTGCGCACATTATGCATATTTACGGGAGTTTTGCACAGAAACGAAATGTGCGCAAGAATGGACGTTGGAGGTCTGAGCAAAATTACTTAAATCTATGGGTGCTAATACGCTTCCCGAGACAAGCCGTAACGTGTAGACAGGGGATCATCGCAAATACGTCACGCGAAACATGTCTGAGCTAGCCGTTTGTTTAGCTAGTGTTCCTGGTCTTTCCATACACAGTGATTTCTAAACGCCCGCCCATACGCAAAATCTCTCACCGCAAATGTTTATGCACGAAATATATCTGAGCAGATAGATTGTTGCATTTGAATAGGAGATGTCCACAAAACTGGGAAGTTGGAGGTTTGAGCGAAATTGCTGAAATATGTGGGTTCAAATCACATCGGCGCAGACACGGTGGAGCGTGTGAACTGAAGATTGCAGCAAATATGGCGCTAAAATGTTTTTGAGACAACTGATTATTCATTCAGATTTTTCTCGTCTGTGTGCAGAGCGAATTATAAAATGGTTGATATATACCAGTGCTCTAAATGGTTCATTGCAGAATTTATCATAAATGTATGGGAGTTATATATGTTTGTGAAAAAATTAAAAGCAGGCAATGCAGTGATAGTGATAAGAAAGCAGATGCTTATAATTCTTTAACAGAGAAATTACTAGGGGTTGACCCTATGGCAAACAGGGAAAGGTACACAATAAAAAAAGTCTTTGTGGCTGTTTATCAAAGACAGCTACGGTAAGTAAGGTAATCTATTCGATCTCGTGCCAGGGAATTGCTAGTATACTTTTACTCTGTATTGTCGTATGGCACAATCCAATGTTTGTTCTGTTAGTGTAGCAAAAAGAAGTAGGCCCTATTTGTTCCAAAGAGGAGTGCAGTCAATGTATTGTGTTAAGCTGATAATGGAAGATCTTGGAACAGTGCCTTCGGAGACATGGTTATTGTTACACCTCTTTTATTTCCTAATATAACAGGTGGTGATTTAGAGGTGAACTGTAGAATCCGCTATCACAATACTCCAAGTAAAACTTACAGGAAGTATATACTATGAGTCCCTGTCTAGGGTTCAGAATGGACTTTTATATTCTGGTGCAAAAGTTGCTGGTAGACATCGCGCAGGGAATTGAAAGTCTCGACTTAGAAACAAACTGAGCTATAGCTCATTGGTCACTTCTGAGAATATATTGCGTCTCAGACGCATCTAAAACAATAAGAATACGATCAGTAACTTATCAGGATTAAGGTAAAGTACTTTACTTGCCATCATGGACTCATCCTTCATGAGAGCGTAAATGGCTCACATGTATTAGGTATGATTTCACTGAATTCTTATCTAGAAACTGCAGTAGTAAACTCTAGATCCCTCTGGTTCCGATTGCCAGGAATTTTAACGTAACCGTCAGCCGCTCATTTGGAGCAATTGTTCTCCTCACACACGTTTTTTACATATTGTGCCAGGAGTTATGAGCATCAAAATATAATTATACGTTCCTAAATCGGTCCTCAAATTATTTCGCCAGTAGTTGAGTTCGCCCTGCAACTCGTGAAGTAAATATGTGTGATAAAACTGCCTTTGCTTAAGTACCCATTGTGTAGGCCATTTTGATCTGACTATTTGTTTCTGGCATTTTGTTTGCTTTTTATTTCTTACATCAGAAGTTACGATGACAGTCCATAATAGAATTTCTTCCATTTCTTAATAAATGTAATTAGCTATGAGGTTACTGTGAGACAGTGTTGTCGCTCTCTTAAACACCGACATATGATGGGCGAGCAGTAAATTGGAATTGTATCTTGTGAACACGCCACATTTGCAGCAATCTAGGGCATGCACTGACAGTTGCGTTGGTATCCACGTGAGCACGCCGTTGTGTGTGGATGAGACATTAGAGGTTTGAACAAAATTGCTCAGATGAGCTCAGATCCCATGAGTGCAGACAGTTGGAGTGTGTGAACAGAAGATTGCCGCAAATCTGGCGTGCGAAATGTGTTTGGAAAAGGTGTTTGTTCATTCTAGTATTTCTCGTCCGTCTGTGCCAAATTAATTTCAAAATGGCTGATGCATGTCAATGCTCTAGGTACTTAATTTCAGAATTAATCGAAATGTACAGTACTCATCCCGTTTGTGGAAATTCAAGAGCAGCAAACACATCAATAGAGACAAGAAAGCAACTACTAGTCATTCTTTAATAGAAGGATTACGAGCGGTTCTTTCTACAGCAAACAGAAACGGTAATAAAAAAAATATCGTAATGGACTGATTACCTCAAAGATATAAGCAAAGCAATGATATTTATTCTATTGGACACTGAGGGACCGCTAGCATACTTTCACCAAAGTGAGATGAATTACCACCCATGACACAAAAAGTGTGGGGTATAGTACTGACTTGAGAACTAACAACGACAAAGTTATTAATGGCAAAAGGGAAGTTCATTACATACGTTCTTGGTCAGTTTTGTGTGCTAAAATGCTAAGAAGTGAAATAACATTTCAAAAAATCGACTTTTATTTGCTAGCGAAAATATATGCATACAGACACATCAGACAATATTTATATTGGAATAAATAAAGCCTGATTACCTTATCCACTACTCTTTTTTCTCACATAACTGATAACAGCATCATACACAACTGTGTTTTTCTCTTTCATTAGAGCTGACTTTTTCACTTAAAATGTGATTTAAGGAAAATTGCTTCTTCAACTCATGCCATTATTTATATGTGGAGTGGGCTACAGCTCTGTTCCATTGTTGTAAAACCTAAATAATTTTTTGCTTTCAGATTTCTGATCTTGCTTGTGGAAGAACACTCAACAGAGAAAACTTTCCAAGTTTTCGTAGAACACTTGCAATTTTCCACAAGAACAAAGCACAAAAATAAAATACAATAATGAATAAGAATTCACAAAAGCATGATATCCTCTACCATAATATGAGAGAGTGTAATGAAAATAATTTAACTTCTGATGTTGCCAGGTGACAACACTGACAAAACTTAATTCCCAAGAAGTTTTGACATAAGATGACTTGATGTCACATGACATGATGCGACATGACATGATGGACCATTGACAGCCAGTGTGCAAGTCGCCATTTGAAATAGTCCAGTATGACCTGATCTTCAGAGTCCTAAATTGAAATAGCCTTCACAAGAGCATAGCAGCTTGCCACTGAGCATTCTTTGATAGACCGATGGATGGTGGGCCAGGGAAGATCTCATAATTTCACAAGTGTTGCTGCAATTTATTGCATGCACAGATATCTGTGCAGACAGATAGTTGTATGTGCACTGCCCTTAAGAGTACTTTCCAAATGCAGCATAGATTCACCATCAACTCTACTTCTTCCAATAGATTTCACCAGAATAATGGAAATTTAGAAACGATAGTGCTAACAAGTGAGGGGTGTGCATATAATGAAAACTATTCTTAGCATTACTAAACTAAGTTTCACATCCTCAAAGTTAGAAAATAACAAAAGATTGTCAAGTTCATATCTGAACTACCTCTGCTTTAATGGTGGCATAGCACAATTTGTTTCTAGGACAGGTAAAATGTCATTTCAATTAGAAGAATTAAATACAGGCAGTATGAAAGAAAGTCTGAAAGTAAAATGTAATAAAACTAAAAGAAGATATATTCAAGGAAAATTATAGCTTACTTTAACAATGAAATGTCAGAAGCACTTGGCGAGTTTTTGTATTTAGGGTAGCTGGAGACAGCAGCTGAATGGACAAATAATAAAGAAACAAAACAGTCAAAATAATTTGGAGTACTTCTGACGAACTAAATAGAATTTTGAAAGCTTAGAATCTAGGGTGACTAAAACAGAACGTTTATGATTATATATGTGAGACTATTGTCTGGCTTGTCTAACAGTAATGAATCACATAATTTTAATATGAAAATCATTTAAAAAACAATGGACTCTTCGCCCAGAAATAGAGAGAAGTATGTTGAGAATAAAAGGTAGAAACAAAAAATATAAAAGGCAGAATAAAGAAAACTGAACTGAAACATAAAACATAATTGCAATGCAAATGAAATGAGAATTGTCATGACATGAAATCATGTGAATGGGTAATACATGAATGGATAATATATGAATCGAGGAAAATTTTGCTGGATTCGAAGATATAAGAAAGAGATCGACACGATGACCTGTGGAACAATCAAGAATAGGGTGCCGCAAGGTTCGGTCTTGGGTCCTCTGCTGTTCTTAATGTATATTAATGACTTGCCATTCTATACACACGAAGATGCAAAGCTGGTACTTTTTGCTGATGATACAAGTATAGCTATCACACCCAACATACAAGAATTAACTGGTAAATTGTAAACGTTGTTTTTCAGAAAATCATTAAGTGATTCTCTAGAAATGGGCTCTCATTAAACTTTAACAAAACACAGTATATACAGTTCCACACAGTAAATGGAATGACACCACTAACAGATATAGACTTCGACCAGAAATCGGTAGGTAAGGCAGAAAATTCAAAATTTCTAGGTGTATGCATTGACGATGGGTTGAACTGGAAAAAACTCGCCGAGGGGCTGCTGAAACGTTTGAGTTCAGCTACTTATGCTATTAGGGTCATTGAAAATTTTGGAGATATACACCTGAGTAAATTGGCGTACCATGCCCATTTTCATTCTGGGCTTTCGTATGGCATCATATTCTGGGGTAACCCATCATTGAGTAAAAGAGTATTCATTGCACAAAAGCGTGCAATGAGAATAATTGCTGGGGCTCATCCTAGATCATCCTGCAGACGCTTATTTAGAGAGCTAGAGATTTTCACTGTAGCCTCACAATATATATATTCACTTATGAAATTTGTTATTAACAATCCGAACGAATTCAAAAGTAATAGCGTGCACATGGCTACAACAGTAGGAGAAAGGATGATCTTCACTACTCAAGGTTAAATCTAACTTTGGCTCAGAAGGGGGTAAATTATGCTGCCAAAAAAGTCTTTGGTCACTTATCTAATAGCATCAAAAGTCTGACAGATAGCCTTATAGCATTTAAAAGGAAATTAAAATAATTTCTTAATGGCAACTCCTTCTACTTATTAGATGAATTTTTCGAGATAATAAGTGGGTAGTTTCCCCAACCCCCACAAAATATTAAAAATATTGAGTGTCATGTAATATTTTGTGTAATGTAATATCTTGTATAGACACCTATTATTAACCTGACATGTTCCACATCATTACGAAGTGCCGTATTCATGATCTATGGAACAAATACTAATCTAATCTAATCTCTAAAAACCTAGTGCAAGATGGATAAATATTAGAAAATATATACCATTTCTGTGTTTAACTGAGGACTATAGTATACAGAAAACTGTGAAGTGTTTCTTTGTACCAGTAGATGTAAAATGTGTAAAATGCCTGATGATGATGCTAATAAAATCTAAATAAATGTCTAAATCAGACTTGTTGAGACACCTCAGTATTACAAAGGTTTTCAACAAAAAATTAATCTGTCAAGCACTCATTGAATGAGACAACATTAACGCTTATTTACACAACAGAATGAGTCAGAAGAAAACTCATACAAATATGTTCAAAGACAGTTTATAACCATCTTTTAATAAAAATTGGAAAAATGTTGCTTTCTTCATCAAATACAATTTCAAATACATGTTCATCTACATACACACTATAAAAACCACTTTTAAACGCATGGAAGAAGGTATTTAGCGTGTTGGAATATCTTTCCATTGCAATTATGTATGGAGCACAAAAAGAATGACTGCTTAAATGTCTCCACGTGTGCTGATTTTAATGGGGGCGACATATAGGGGGTTGAAAAGAATCTCTAAATTCTTTATTTAAGGTTGTATCTTAATTTTTTGTGAGTAGGCTTTCGTGGGATAACATGTGTCTGCGATTTCAAGTTTTTCAACATTTCTGTGACTCTCTCTCATGATCCAAACAGGACGAAGACAATGAGAACACCCTTTTTTATACATATACAAAAATTCCTGTTAAGGGACCTCTACACTACAGTAAAATTTTAAAGTGGAACATACAAACGAATTGATAGTAATCTACTTTATAGAATGACTGCATTTACGCAGTATCCTGAGAATAATCTGAAGGCTACTACCTGCCTCGACTGTGAATGAGCCTGTGCAACCATTGCGGTTCATATCCCTAAAAATTGTTACATCCAACTTTTTTATGAGTTGACTGGTTCCAGTTGTGACTCATTAAGATTTTAGCCACAGCATACTACGTTTTTTCGTTCCAGGAAATGCACAATGTTTCATTTCTGTACTTTTAAAGAAAGCTGACAGTTTTTGCAATACTTTGAAATCTTATCAAAATCCAGCTGAATGTTATTTTGTAGTTTTTCTGACAGTAGTCCATTATAGAAAACTGCATCATCTGCGAAAAACCAGAGGTTAATATTGATATTACCTGCCATGTCATCAGTATTCAACATGCCTGAATTGACTTCTACTTCTGTCAGCGACATTCAATCTGAGTTAATATTCTGTGTCCTCCCTACCAAGAAATCCTCAAACCACTCACAAATTTAATTTCAGCTCCTATGCAATCGTCATTGTATCAATGAACATTGGTGTGATAACAGTTCAAATGCTTTTCAGAAGTCAACAAATACTGGAGCTAACTGTTTGTCATCGTCCTTGACTTACTGGATGTCAAGTGAGAAACTATTTTCAGAATCCATGTTACGTTGCATGAATACAGTCCTTCTATTCGAGATACCTCATTATGTTTGAGAACAAAATATGTGCTAGGGATTATCACAAACGGACTTCAATGAGACTAGACAGCAGTTTCGTGGGGACTTGTGCTACTCTTCGTATAGATGGGGGTGAGTGAGGTCTGTGCATTTTCAAAGTCATTTGCTGCTCTTTTTGTCCGAGGGATCTATAGTATTTTATGATTAAAAAGGAAGCTGACTCAGCTACAAATTCTGTATAAAATCTGACACATACCCCTCAATCCCTGGAGTCTTGCTTAATTTTAATGATTTCAGGCCTTTCAGAATCCCAGTGTCACTAATACCGATGGGAGGGTGTTAATGTACCACAACATTTTTGTTACTGAAAACATATTGGTTTTGTTCGGGATAACAATGCAACATATTATTCCACCGCTCTCTTGGCTACAAAACTCTGGTTTTCAACATAATCTCTGTTCAGTGTGTCAGCTTTATGCCACCTTACTGGGAGGACCTCTATGCTCACATGGTACCACTCTATGAGTCGACATTGGAGCCAACGTCTTGCTGCATTATTAACCTCCTCATCATCCACGTACTGCTTCCTGTACATTACATCTTCCGTTGGGCCAAACAGATGGAAGTCAGAAGGTACAAAATCCAGACTGCAGCCTGCAGAAGAAGAAGAACCCAATGAATTTTTGTGAACTCCTTCTCAGGCGAACAGAGAAGGAGAAGTTCGTTTACATTTTTGTGGTGATGGACAGACTGAAGTCGTTTCTTCTGTTTCCTGAGGGTAACACAATATAAGTCAAAGTTGATCATTTGAAGACTGGGAGGAAATCAAACACAATAACCGCTTCAGATCCTAGAAGACTGTTCCCTTGACTTTGATAGCTGAGGGTGTGCTTTTAACTTTTTCTTTGGAGGAGAACCCAGATTTCATCGCCTATGACGATGCTCGACAAAAATTTGTCATGATTAGCCTCATAATATGCAAGCAATTCCTAACAAAAGGTCCTTTGTTGCTCTTTATGGTCTTCCATTAGGCAGCGAGGAAACCAGCAGGCACACGCCTTTGAGTATCCCAAGTGGTGGACGAGTGTGCAGTACTACCAACAGAGATGTCGAGTTGAGCAGTGAGGTGTTCGATTGCGATCCATAGATCACCATGAATGCGAGTCTCCACACGTTCCATCATTCCAGGAGCCACAGCTGTGTGCAGCTGGCTGGATGTAGGGGATTGGACAGAATTGCGCTGCCTTGTTGTGATGTGTGGACGCCTCGCCCAATGGCTCACCAAGCTTCTGTTCATTGTCAGTTCACTGAAGACATTCTGCAAGCACCTATCAATATCTACGATGCTCTGCTATTCCGCCAAAAGAAACTTAATGGCACATCTCTGCTTGGAACGCGCCTCCATTACAGGTGCTACTTTGAAGGCCATGTATAGCGCAGCCACCATTCGGAATTTCATGAAACTATAGGAGATGAAGCTGCAATATTCCATAATGTCCCAAAGCAATTTCACATTTTTTCAACCAAATTGTGTTACGTTACTTATTGAACATCACTTATAGATCACTCAATTTTGTAGTGCAACGAAAAGTAATCTGGGGCTGTAGACATGTTTCATTCTTTGCAAGGGACATTTCAAAACACAGTTCAGCGTTTTTGCTTCTGTTTTCCTACCCTCAATTTCAGTTTCTCTGTAATCTTTGAGTATCTGGACACTAATTTCTGTGTGCCTGAAAGCCTTTTTATAATATCAGAATATCTTTGGATGTTATGAGAGCTCCTTCAATAAGATTCCGCTACAGTAATCATTGAAGGTTTCATGGAGTTCCCTCTTGATATCAAAACGTTTTTTATTCTGTATTTCTCTGTGTATACCTGTTTTACAGCTATTAAGCAGAAGCAGTTTATTCTTTAGAATTTTTTACTTTGGTTTTAAACTATGAAAGGTACCTCCCATGAAGAACTGTTCAACTAGATAGGGGAATGTGGGGCTCGTTGATACATGGGCCACCTTGAGGCAACATCATTTTGTATAAAATGTAGTGCTTTTGGTTGGCTATTCTAACAAAGCTGTATACCGTTGCCATGAAGAATACGAAAGAACTTAATTTGTTTTAGCACAATTGTATAACAGCTGAGAAATACTGCAAGGACTGAATTCTCACTAGTGACATAAATTTTTCTACAGTCAGGTAATTTGATACATTAAATTTGTTATGGAATTAGTTTGTGTGTAATTTACATCAGGTTATTGAACATGCATTTGTGCTTAAATGAAATTGTTCAGATTAGTTAGAAACTGTTTATGGAGGTTAAGATTTTGATTTTACTGTGGACAGGTTATGTGGGACATGTTGAGACAAAGCACTGAGAGGTAGGTTGGGACATCATTTAAAATATAAATACTCACTTTAAGTGTGAAAGAATTGGATATAGTTATTTTAATAAATGCTTTTTCTTTGAGATTGTTTGTTGAAGGTTCAAATTGGTGTGAGAATGAAAAAAAAGCCTAAGGTTATGGGTACCTTTGATGCAGTTACAATGAAGGAAGGTGTTAAACTTGGTCTACAGTTAGATTCTATCAGGAGTGCTGTTAAAAAGATTAATCTAAACTTTCACACTCTTGCTAGATACATAAAGAAGTTAAGAACTAATCCTGGCAGTACTATATAAATGAAAGCTCGCTGTGATGTTCACAGAGTTTTGTCAGATGAACCAGAGGCAGATTTTGTTGAATTTTTAATAGCTAATGCAAAGATATTCTATGGTCTTACAACTTAAGAAACACGTAAGTTAGCGTATGAGACACAAAAATCAGTAAAATAGCATGTCCTGAAACATGGCACAAATATTTTATGGCCAGCAAATACTGGTTTATGGTTTTCTCAAGTGCATCCTCAACTGTCCCTTCGAACTGCTGAAGGGTGCAGTCTAGCAAGAGCCAATTCTTTCAATCGCTTCAATGTGGATATGCTTTTTGATAATTTAGAGACATTACTTAAAGAAAAATACAGAACTCTGTCACCCATCTCCCATCTACAATCTGGATGAGACGAGAACCGAAACCACCCAGCAGTCTTTGAAGGTAATAGTTCATAAAGGAATCAAGCAAGTGTCCAAAGTTATCAGCAGAGAAAGGGGGACTTTAGTAACAAAACTGTTTGTGATCAATTCTGTGGGCAACACCATGCCACCCGTAATGGTCTTCCTACGAGTTCATTTTAAAGAGTTTATGCTTTATGGTGCTCCTACAGGAACGCTTCAATTGGCTCATTCCTCAGTTTGGATACCTTCGGTTAACTTTGTATGCTTCATGCAGCATTTTATTAAATACACTGGGAGTTCTATGACTCGACAAACACTGCTAATTTGTGATAACCACGAAAGTCACATGTCCACTGAAGCCACTAATATGGCAAAAACTAATGGAGTGTACATCTTAACTGTTCCTCCACATTCAACCCATAGAATGCACCCACTGGACGTTGGAATCATGAAGTCATTACAGGCTTATTATAATGCTGTAGATACGTGGATGAGTGAACATTCAGAACAGTCATTTCCCATCTATAATGTTGCAGCTCCTGTATGAATAGCCCATGTATGTGCAATTACTCCAGAAAATATAATCAATTCATTCAAGAAAACTGGCATTTTTCCTGTTGATAGGCATGTTTAAACAAATGATATGTTTCTACCAAGTATGGTCACTGACAAATCATATCCCCCAGAGGAACAGAGGGAAACAAACGAGAACCCTACAGCTGAAGGACAGAACAGTGACCAGAGAGCGCTTGAATGCGATCTGTCACAACAAAGTGGTGATCCTAGAAGGAATGCTGATTTTTCACAACAACCGAAAAGTCCACAAAGTTCAAATCACACAGACATCCATTCTCCAACATCTTGAAGTTACATCAGCCCTGAACAGTTCCATGGCTGTCCAAAAGCAGAAAGAAACAACAGGGCTAAGAAACCTAGAGAAAAGGGGAGAAGCAAAACCATCACTGATACGCCAGAAAAGGTAATTCTGGAAGAAAAACAGAAAGTAAAATTGTAGGAGCCCATAAAAGTAGGGCTACAGGTTACAAGTGTAAAGACAAGTCTCTTCAAGAAACAGAAAGCTAGGTCTGAAAATGAAGGCGAAATGCACCACATTGCTGGAACATTGGACTTGGAAGATGATATTGCTCAATTAAGTGAATATAAAGTTACAGTTCCACAAAACCGTGACATCGTACATTACGATCTCACAAGTTTATCAACAAGAAAAGTGTAGTCCAATATACAGGATGTTACAAAAAGGTATGGCCAAACTTTCAGGAAACAGTCCTCACATACAAAGAAAGAAAATATGTTATGTGGACATGTGTCCAGACACGCTTACTTTCCATGTTAGAGCTCATTTTATTACTTCTGTTCAAATCACATTAACCATTGAATGGAAACACACAGCAACAGAACGCACCAGCGTGACTTCAAACACTTTGTTAGAGGAAATGTTCCAGATGTCCTCCGTTAGCGAGGATACATGCATCCACTCTCCATTGCATGGAATCCCTGACGCGTTGATGCAGCCATGGAGAATGGCGTATTGTATCACAGCCATTCACAATACGAGCACGAAGAGTCTCTACATTTGGTACTGGGGTTGCGTAGACAAGAGCTTTCAAATGCCCCCATAAATCAAAGTCAAGAGGGTTGAGGTCAGGAAAGCGTGGAGGCCATGGAATTGGTCCGCCTCTACCAAACCATAGGTCACCGAATCTGTTGTTGAGAAGCATACGAACACTTCGACTGAAATGTGCAGGAGCTCCATTTTGCATGAACCACATGTTGTGTCATACTTGTCAAGGCACATGTTGTAGCAGCACTGGTAGAGTATCCATATGAAATCGTGATGCTCCATTGAGCGTAGGTGGAAGAACATGGGGCCCCATCAAGACCTCACCAACAATGCCTGCCCAAACGTTCACAGCAAATCTGTGATGATAACGTGATTGCACAACTGCGTGCTGATTCTCGTCAGCTCACACAGTTGGATTGTGAAAATTTACAGTTTGATCACATTGGAATGAAGCCTCATCCGTAAAGAGAACATTTGCACTGAAATGAGGATTGACACATTATTGGATGAACCATTCGCGGAAGTGTACCCGTGGAGGCCAATCAGCTGCTGATAGTGCCTGCACATGCTGTACATGTTACAGAAACAACTGGTTCTCCCGTAGCACTCTCCATACAGTGACGTGGTCAACGTTACCTTGTACAGCAGCAACTTCTCTGACGCTGACATTAGGGTTATCGTCAACTGCACGAAGAATTGCCTCGTCCATTGCAGGTGTCCTTGTCATTCTAGGCCTTCCCCAGTCGCGAGTCATAGACTGGAATGTTCTGTGCTCCCTAAGGCGCCGATCATTTGCTTCGAACGTCTTCCTGTCGGGACACCTTCGTTCTGGAAATCTATCTCTATACAAACATACTGTGTCACGGCTGTTGCCCCGTGCTAATCCATACATCAAATGGGCATCTGCCAACTCCGCATTTGTAAACACTGCACTGACTGCAAAACCACGTTCGTGATGAGCACTAACCTGTTGATGTTACGTACAGATGTGCTTGATGCTAGTACTGTAGAGTAATGAGCCACATGTCAACACAAGCACCAAAGTCAACATTACCTTCCTTCAATTGGGCCAACTGGCGGTGAATCGAGGGAGTACAGTATATACTGATGAAACTAAAATGAGCTCTGACATGGGAATTAAGCGTTTCTGGACACATGTCCACATAACATCTTTTCTTTATTTGTGTGTGAGGAATGTTTCCTGAAAGTTTGGCCATACCTTTTCGTAACACCCTGTGTAGGGACGATTTTGAACAAATGTGATGATGGGGACTTTTTAGTTTGTTTTCTGAGAAAGTGGCAGAAGACTGAAAATAATTTCTTCCATCTTGTAGTTGATGATACTTCTAATGTCCAGATGTGTGATATAGTTATGGTGTTACCTCGATCTCAAGAACATTGAAGAACAAAAAGCTAGCAATCGCTGCTTTCTTTCATTGTTTCGTTCTTGCAGTACAACATTCGTTAAAACAGTTTTTTAGAGGCAGTTCATAACATTTTCTTTCTAATTCTACTACCATTTATTTCATGTTTCATCTTACAGTAAAAAGTTTCACTGTTGCAACTGTTTTGTGCCTTTTTCAACCAATAAAGTCTTATTTTCTTCAGAGATATGTAATCTTAAGACTTAATTTAAAATACAATCCACAAATAATTAAAAAATATGAACAAAATCAATGTTTCTAATCTAATTGTAAACTGTCTTATTCTTCTCCATATTGTCTCAACCTTCCCCATACAGTGTCTCAACGTACCCCACAAGTGGGGCTACATGAGACATTGTACAACTTTGAAATTTTGAATTTTCGAAAACCAGGCGAAATGTACATCTATTTCCATAAATCATTGCATTTACAATAATTGTACTGAAAAAAATGTGATAGCAATACTTCACAGGGGCTACTTAGAAATGTACAGCCCTTTTAATTTATGTGTCACAATGTGCCCCATTTTCCCCTACTTATCGATCCAGTGCATGGCCTACTATCCTTTTTAACTTGCATGACAGTTCGTCCATATGATCCAGACCAGAGGTAAATGTTTAGTTCCTCTTTAATATGTGACACAACTTCACCTTTACCTAGCTTACTAAATATGCAAATCTTCCTATTTGTTTTATCTCCCTGTGAACTTTAGTAATCAATAACTCACACCAGTTTCAGTGTGGTCATCCTCATAAAGGACAGGTCCATTCATTGCTATTGCGTATAATAAATTTCAGTTGTAAGTGGACTCCTGAATGTCTGTTCTAAGTAGTTTATAGAGAAAGCATTTAGTGATGTTATGTAGGGGTCTTTTCATCCTAATCACTTATAAAACCGCCATTATATAATCTGATTGTTTAATGATTAAGTCTCCTCACATTATGTCAACATGGCTGAAAAATATAAATACTAGAAAATAGTTTTTTTCTAAAGTTTTTGGTTACAGCTGAGCATGAGTTTGGTGGTCAACAGAAAGATACAATTACAAGTTTATGGCAACACTTGATACTGAATTTGCCGAAAACAGTCTTACATAAGCACTATTCTATCTCCATTGGGTTGGGTTTCTTGTCTACTGTTACAAATACATGACCTACATTTCTCATTAGCCTATTATATCGATTTACTCTTACATTATAACAGAAAACTCAGTGCTGTCAGTTATGGTTTTTAGCCAGCTTTCTGTATCTATTATTGTATGAAATCCAATTCATTTTATAACCCTTTCAAACTCTGGGACAATATTGCGAATGGTTTTGTAGTTGGCCATGAGAATTTTAATTTTTTTATCTGTGAGGATCTTGCTTTGAATCTTACACTAATAATTCAGGGTTTACTACAGCTAACATTATTTGGAATAAACAGAGAGTTCCATATGATAAGAGACCATTCTGCATTCTCCACATAAAGTCAACCACCTGACTAGGAGCCTCTGATGTGTAACTTAGCCCCTACACGCTTAGAGTGACTCTACAGTTCCCAACCATATGTCGTAAGTCTAGTACATCCCAGTCTAGATTGTTACAGAGCCTTTGAAGCCTTTGGTTCCATCTTTCTACTCAGTTAAGAAACAGAGAGACTCAAACTGTTTTGGAAACAATGATGCAGATGGTGAGTTTCTTTTAAAATCCGTGAGCAACGCGGGTCTTCTCAACCTCCTCTGTCAACTGCTGGAATGATATGTGTGTAATCTAAGACGCAGATGCATTCTAACATGCAGCACAATCTGCAGCTGATTACACCTTGTTCGCTTAATTGCTGCAGGTACAGGTAACATTGTGAATGAGTTCTCCAGACATGCATACGGAGTCCACAAGGTGATCCTTTCCATTTCTTGCTGCCCTTTCTGTAAGAGGTATCACTATTCGCCTTACATTCAAACTGCTGATGATTAACAGACTGATACCGATTTACACTTGCTTCCTCCGATGCAGGTTACAGTAGACTTCTTAAAAAGTGAAGTGTGTCATACTGGTTCAGTGGAAGCCAGAATCTCTGG
Organism: Schistocerca gregaria; assembly: GCF_023897955.1. Taxonomy (NCBI): domain Eukaryota; kingdom Metazoa; phylum Arthropoda; class Insecta; order Orthoptera; family Acrididae; genus Schistocerca; species Schistocerca gregaria. The sequence continues at coordinate 254,458,070 of NC_064924.1, read as the reverse complement.
CTTGCTTGGAAAGGCGATTGGTGCCAACCGCTTTGTTCAGCTGGACTTCCAGTCTCTCCTGTACAGTGCCTGTAGACCTATCTCTGACGTGCCACTAACATTCAAGTGGACAAGCAGTGATAGATACTGTGTATTCTGCAGAGGAGATAGTATCCATTGTGGAGCACAGTACTTGATGTTTCATAAGTACATCTGGTATGTGACTCTCAGAATTTCAGCAATGATAGGAGTCATTGTCTGTCACAGTATCACACTAGACAACAACCGCAATGCAGAAGTGGAATCTTCGAAGGGCATCTGCAGAACAATAACGATGAAAACCCACAAGAATGGGATCAGAACAAGTAAAGCGACCCAACCCTAACAGAGTAGAAAATCTACAGATCGTTACTTCCAGCTCCAAAACACTGGTTAGCGCCATGGGTAGAGGTTTTACAAGAGAAATTGTTATTTGCCTCACAATAATAAGGAAAACGTAGAATGTGAATTAATAAAGTGTGATTATTTGTTGAGAATTAATGTTTTATTTCCACATATATTACATTAATATTTACTTGTTTGAATACTTTATGTTCTCTAATACATGGAGCTAGAATACTAAAACCAAATTAAGACTCAAAGAATCAAAAACAGAATCATGAATGTGATACACTACTTGAGTCTCTCCTAGTATCAACAGTATCTGAGGCTGAACTGGACATGACATCCGCCATATGCTTTGTCACTGGTTTTTGGAAACCCTGTATCTCATTTTCTGAATGCGATGGTATACACATGTTATGGGGGAACTGTGCTCATCGTCACTTTCTTCATCAAGACGCCTATTAGTTGTTGCATCTTGTCAGAATCAAGTTTGACATATGTATCTTTGGTACTGCGTCTTTATCTTTGGCAGTTGTGTTGGCAGCCGCCTTCCTCGCATCTTGTGTATTATAGCCGGTAGGTTTGAGTCTGTTAATGGATACAATGGTTGGCAGACTCTTAATGTCTATGTTAAAAATGTTGTAGCTTCAACCAAGTTCTGCATACTGACCTTCATATGGCGGTTACAATGGCTTTCACAACATATCGTTCCATATGAATACATGATTGCAGCTAGACATGTCCTCAAATACGAATGGGTGCATCCACGTTGTTCTCTATGTGCCACTGGCCGAAGTTGTCGGGTTGCGATCATAATTTGGTGACAAACTCTGAGGCATAGACCTTATCGCTCGTCACATTATGCATGTACTCCTCTGGTAGGTTCAGCGTTTGTCCGTGCACTAATTCAACTGTTGTAGCATTCAAGTCGCTATTAAATGACATATGGGCACCAAAGGCATGATGGGTAATGTCTCCATCCAATTTTGTGTGGTGTGACAACAGAGGGCTGCCTTGATTTAGTGATGGAGGCGTTCTGCCATTCCATTCGCTGCCAAATGAGAAGCTGCAGTGCAAATGCGCTATTGCACAACAAGTTGGCCAATTCTTTCGATAGGTACGCCTCGGAGTCGCGTCCTTGATCTGTGGAATGTCTATTGGTATACCAAACCGGGCACTCTATCCTTGGAAAAACGTTTGTGCTACTGTCACGGCTGTAAGGTCTTCCATAGGGAAAGCTTCAGGCCATCTTGAAAATTAATCCATAACTGTGGGACAGAAACTGTAGCCTTCTGGCACTGGAAGGGGGCGCCCAGCGTCTGTGTCCACGTCTTCAAAGTGCTGACTTGGTGGTAGGAATGTACCTAATCGTGACTTGATGTACCAAGTGAATTTATTTTCCTTGCATCACATGCAGTGTCTGACAAATGTCTTACAGTCTGCACCCATTCCTGGCCAGACGAAACTCTGATTAATTTCACCTTGCGTTAGATCCCAGGATGAGCCAGGTTGTGAACTGATGCAATTGCTTGTGCCCAAAATTTGTGAGGTACGAATGGTCATAAATTTGTCCCAGACATTTCAGAGTACAATACTACATTTGGTGCTGCTACAGTCATACCACTAGGTGATCCAATAATGTGCGTAGCTCATTATCGTTCTGCAGTGACTGAACGAGGGCCTCATAGTCAGTTGCAGTGGCTATAGCATCAGCGTGTGTAAGAGTGTCTGCTGGTTCCTTGCACATAGACTATGTGAATTGTAAACTGACTGATACAGTTCAAATGTCGAAGTTGGCGATGCTTTCTCTGGTTTCATATCGAAAGCATATGTCAGCGGTTTATGGTCCATGTACATGGTAAAGCGTCAGTCTTCTAACAAGTGCCAGAACTTCTTAACCACAACATGTGTAGCATACAGTTCTTGACTGTAAGTTTCCCAGCTTTACTGTGACAGTGACAGCGTGAGACTAAAGAACGATAGTGGATGCCAACTATGTTCTTCAGATTAGATTAGATTAGATTTACTTTCATTCCAATTGATCCATAGTGAGGAGGTCCTCCAGAATGTAGATCATGTCAGAAAAACAACAATACAAGACAAATATTTACAACTTAAACAAATAAGGTAATGTACCATTCCACAGGTTCCAAGTGGAATGATCGTCATTTTTAATAAACAATATATGAAAGAATCATTTTACAAATACTAATGCACTGAATTTAAAATAAAAAAGTTTATTTATTTATTTATAAGTAATAACACACACACACACACACACACACACACACACACACACACACACACACACACACACACACATATATATATACATACACACTTATTTACAATGAACACACTAATGAACTGAAATTGTGCAGAAGTTATATTGTACTTACATATATATATATATATACACACACACACACACACACACAAATCAGTTGGTTCTTCTGAGAAATTCATCAATGGAGTAGAAGGAGTTGGCCACCAATATATCCTTTAGGCTTCTCTTAAACTGAATTTCATTGGTTGTTAAGCTTTTTATGGGTGATTTCAACTTGTTGCCGAAGTACAGCCAAAAAACCAGTAGCTGATGCACCTCCCATGAACGCAAGTGGAGCCTACGATATTGGGTGAGATAATTATGTAGCCTCTGCTACTACTGTTTTTGTAGCTTGGAAGGCAGAATCTATTTCGTTTGTCCATTGCACCCTGTTATTTGGGCCCTTCAGAAGATCATTCAGTGGTGCTGTTATTAGTGCATGATTGCATATGAATCGATGATAAAAATTAATGATGCTGAGAAAATAGTCATGTGTTGTAACTTTAATCCCACTGGGTGATCCAACAATGTGTGTAGCTCTTGCTAATGTGACTGAGCTAACTGTAAGAGAACGGGAATACTTCACTGTGGCTTCCACTTTATCTTTAGCATGTCAGATGCCATAGGCATCGATTGTATATCCAAGAAACTGGACCTTTGTTGCCTTGAGGATACACTTTGGTTAAATGTACTTACAATGCAGGCATCACTAAAATGTCGTCTATGCAGACAGAACAGAAATCCAGATCACTGGTGAATTCGTCCATAAAGCGTCGATATATGTGCACCACATTATACGCCGAAAGACATTCTCATAAACTCAAGAAGACTGAAGGGCAATGCTACAGCCAACTTGGGTTTTTTATGGTGTGAAAGGAATTTGATAGTATGACTGCACTATGACATTAGTATAGAATATTTTCTTACCATGTATGTTGAAAGCAAAGTCTTCTACGAGTGACACTGGATACCAATCAGGTGTGGTCCCTGCATTGAGTTCGCAGTAATCGGCACATGGGTGCCATCTGTTACTCTTCTTCAGCATCATGTGCAATTGGGATATCATTCTGCTACCGGAGGCTCGACAGATACCTTGCATCAACATGCCACAGAAATCCTGCTTCACACATTTCATTTTCTCTGACTGGTGGTTCTAGTGTGGTGAGGATAAGATGTGTTGTGCCACCATGTCTGCCAATCATTGTATTTCTATGACGCGGTCCATGACGATAAGGCGCCGGATACTATTTTCAGAAGTAGCTGCTGCTGATACAGCCTCTGTGTCACACTTATACTTCTATGATGGTGTACATTTCTGGGCATCATTGGCGAACTTCTCATGATACTAGCAAATATTTGGTATAGCAGGTGATCGATTGCGGCTTCGCTATGATCGAAGACCTAGCCATCGAGAAGTGTGCGTTACCTGCAGTGCAGCGATTTGTGTAGTCGGCTCAGCTGTGACTTCAGGGATGAGAGTCACCAAGGGCATGTTACTGTGTTGTGAAACTAATATTGACACACTCACAGAGGGGGGCATTTCCACAGTTCTGTCTGCTGTCTGTTCTAGCACGTTCAGATCACCAGGGCAAAGCGTTAAAATTTTCTGTTTATCAGAAGGTAGGAAAGACAGCTACACGTTTCGTAGTACCTCATCACTAACAGCACTACTCGCTAGAGTCTGCAGATGTTGGCAGAAGCTGTGATGGGGTGCGATCGCTAAGTTCTTTCACTCGAAAAAGTTTTTCCAATCGTTTGTTTAGTTCACTGCACAAGTTATGGAAAATGTTGGCATGTAGTGACGTGTGTAATGTTAATGCCGGTGTGACAGTAACTTCATATCAGCAGTGCAGTCCACCACTCTCAATCAATGCAGGTAGGAACAGATGTTCATGTTCAGTAATTACATAGCAGCACACAAACAACATTAGCTGTGTGTGCAATTTTAAATTAAAATCAGTACCTCCAGCCATAAGTAAAAATAATTGAATATTCTGGCTATAAGAATAATATTTTAAAGTGTTATTTGTGAGTATGTGTTAGTTATAAGATTATTTTGTGTCAATTGATGCTTGTCAGTGATTTACATATTTGTTGTGCTATATTGGTGATATAATGCTAAAACAAAAGAAACAAAGTAAAGCGAATGAGTATACTGATGCAGAGATGACATCAGAGTCTCAGGTAGAACAATCTACTCATATTTCTGTGGAATTATTAGAAAATTTAATTATGAATGATAATTTCGTAACTGATGTCCGGAGTGAGAGTCAAACTAAGGAGTTGCCAAAACAAACAGACACTCCTACATTCAACCAGTTAGGAATTAATGACAGTATTTGTTCTGGGCAAGGGGCAGAAGTTAGCAATGCTCAGCTATGTCGATACAGGACAGACGTCAGCAGGAAAAGGAAAAACGCAGACAGGAAAAGCTTATAGAAAAACAGCAACAGGAGCTCAGGGGCCAAGAAAAGGGAAAGAAATTTATGGAAAATATAAACAATATTTTCCCGGAAAGAGATAAAGAAATTGTCCGTAGGATGAATCAAGTGTTGGTCGATCGTGATAATGCTATTAATACCCATTTAAAGCAGGAGATCGATGCAGTAAAAACCACTATTGAACCATTAACAAACATTCCAGTTCAGGTCAATCGTCTTCTAACTGCTGCAGATTGACTAGAGAACCAACTCAAAGCCTTGGATACCGCTGTGGAAACAATGCAGGACATTCCCTCGGAAATCCGAAAGCAAGTCCGAACAGAAGTAGCCAGGAAACTGAGCTCTGAAAATCAAAACTTTGAAAATCTGACAGTATGCAGTAATGACAACACTGGTACTGACAGGCAAAAGATGGCAGATAATCTAACGACGAATTTTAATGCACCAGAAGGAAGACCAAATTTTGGTAATCAACCGATATTACCAGAGCAATATGTGACACCAAGGAACAATAACAGTGGAATAGAATGTACTTGTAATAAAGTAACCACATCACCCGCGAATGATAGCAATCCTATGCACTCAACTTCTTTGATGCATATAGAAAGCCTGATTAAGCATAGACAGTTTCAAATATTTAACGAAGAAAGCAGGAAAAACATACATCCAGTAGTTTTCATTCGAAACTTCAAAAGTGTTCTTCCAAAATCATGGTCGGAAGAACAGAAAATTCAGTTTGTGGTTTCACATATTTCTGATGATGCGTCGCTCTGGGCATTAAATGCAGCAGAAACTTGCAAGACTTTCCACGACTTTGAGAAGGCGTTCCTTGATCAATTCTGGTCAGCATCTACTCAAGAGCGACTCCGTAAAGTTGTTAACAATGCAGAAATGTATAATCCAAAGTCATGTCCCTTAAGAAAAAAATATTAACATGACCCATTACTGGGATGAGCCAGTAACCACCAGAGACTTATTGCGAGTGTTAAAAGCTAGATTACCCACACATATTAGATAAATTATTTAATGTTACAGACACCGATATGAAAGAATTTCTGTCTGTAATTGATTCTCTGGATCTAGTGCAAGAAGTTGCCAGAAAAAATTCTGACATGATCAGCAATAATAATAGTCCTAAGACAAAAAATTCATGGAATGGAAATAATAGAAATAGGGGCGAAGGCAGTTCAAATAAAAATAAAAGTAAAGCTTATAGTAATGGAAAATACAATAATAATAATAGCAGTGGAATCCATACAACCAAAATTTTTGTTATCCTAATAATAATAACAGTAATTATCAAAAGGCCGAAGAACACCAACAACCAAATGGTAATCAGAGGCAGTACCACAATGAAAGCCCAAACAATAACAATAGCAACCGAAAGAGACGAAATGACCACAGGTCAGACAGTCCATATAAAGACAAGCCTAAAAATATGTAGGGTGGCAGTGAATATTGGCGACAGACAAGGCCAAGTCATTGACAGCTGCAGCAAAATTCTATCAATTCGGGTCAGCTTTAAATTATGTACAGGCTATACCTATACCTATACCCCCAACTGAAAACGCACAAAATCTTAGAATAGTGGAGGTACCTTCAAAAGCAAAACATAACACTCAGAAGCCAACAAACTAATTTCGGTCCCTGTAGGCCTTCGCCAAGTGACCAAGGCCAACAATGAAGGCAATAGGTCGACACAACAAAAAAATAAACATGATACGGTATCAGAATGGCAACAGGATCGAAGATGAGCTATATCAGGAACGTGCTGTCTCTGATAAGCCACAAAGGGAAAATATCCAAGCAAGTGTCACCAGAGCAGTTGATGGTGTAACAACTATTATTCTGCTTGACACAGGTGCGAATGTATCAGTTATGAACAAGCAGTTTTTCAAGAAGGTATCAGAGATAAGGAGATTGCCGATTTTGCCAGTTGCAAATTGTAAGGTTATAGGGGCATTGGGGAAAAACGCAGAGAGTATAAAATACCAGACACAGGTGGAAGTTTCCTTGGGAAATGATCGCTTATTATGCACATTCCAACTAATGGATAACTTGTCAGTAGCGGTGCTTCTGGGTTTTGAGTTCCTTCGGGAAAGGGAAGCTGTAATTGATCTCGCCCGTGGGACATGTGCACTTAAGTACCAACAGCG